>NC_041331.1:10316760-10960510 GCF_004354835.1 Perca flavescens
TGGAGGGTAAATCGATCTACATTGCAAGATCAATGAAGGTAATGTCAGGTTCAATCTGGAGCTGAGGTTTTCAAACTGTGATGCGTGCCTCCCCAGGGGGAGCAGGAGAGTTGAAAGGGAGGGAGGAGAAGGGAGAGACATGAGACAGAAAACTGTTATTGGACAACAATGTCTTTGTTGTGACAACTCGACATTAACCTCGACAACATATTGTAACCATAGTCATAAATATGTCACAGCAGGTCTAACTATCTAACTTAAAAAAACCATTTCACTTTATTTGTTAACATTACATTAAAGTGGGTGGTTTTTATATTGGCTTTTATGAGACCATTATAATGGCCAGTTACAGAACAGGGAATACACTTCTGAGATGGGTTTATTTCAGGGTTTGGCACCTTGCACCCTACGGCTGAGTCAGCTGTACAGCTAACCAAGCTAACTAGCTAACAGCAGCTAACTAGTTAGCGGATAGTTTAGCAACGAGTAACCTTAGTCTAAAGACAGAAGAAGAAGTGCCTTTATTAATCCCACGAGGGGAAATTAAATGTTCACACACATGCACAGGACCTATACATACACGAATGGAGAGATGTCAGAGTTGGGGGCTGCCCATAGACTTGAACCGGCGACCCTCTGGTTCCCCACCCAACTCCCTATGGACTGAGCTACTGCCACCCCAAAGCTAACATCATCCATTCAAAACTCATTAAATAACCTCAGTAGTGCATTCACTGTTGTCAAACTGGTCTTATAACTTTTATGACACCCTAATGACGAGTCCAAATTGTTTCACTTTACTTGAGGTCAAGGAAAATATTCAGTCTCATGACAGCCATTGTCAGAACCAGCCACTTATGACAGTTTAATGTAATGTTAACACATAAAGCTAAGAGTTTCTTTAGATTATTAGTTTATTAATTAGGCCTGCCATGACATATTGATTACAGGTTATGTTGTCTTGGTTAATGTCAAGTTGTCATAACAAAGACATCTTATACAACCAACTTAGCATTAATAGTGTCATAAGTTACTGAATGACACTTAATGACAACAGTCATGAACGTTCATAGACTCCTTCGTGTTCATGACAGATGTCAGGTCATGGTTATGACAATGTCATGTCTAGGGATGTAACGGTATGAAAATTTAACCTCACGGTTAGAGTGACCAAAATTATCATGGTTTTCAGTATTATTGCGGTATTTTTAAAAGTGTATTCAATATTTCCAGAAAGCACTGATAGGCCTACACAAGCTGAAATAGTTTCAAAAAGGGCAACAGTGTTTATTATGTTACAAAAATATAGGCAATAGGCTGATAAATGTTCTGAGAGCTGTCATCTCCTCCTTCCGCCATGATTCCTGCTTCAAGAAACACACGTTGTAGGCTATGCAGTGTGCCTGTGCGGCAACTTCAGGAGACTCGGATGAAGCTGGGAAGGATTAAACACATGGTTTCCACACCGTAGTAATCCACCATGATAATAATGATACTTTAAATGTAAACGGTAATTGTTATCGTCAACATTTTTATCGTGGTTTACCGTTACACCGGTAATCGTTACATCCCTAGTCATGTCAGTCTGCACACCCCTTCAAATAAAGCGTTACCATCAATCCTAAACAAAGTAAATGAGAGTTTTGATGCCTTTCTTCTTCGATGTAGATAAATATGATGTGGTTTTATAATTTTACCACATCCTAAGCATTTTTAAAATAAGGTTGGTAAGATATTTTTTTGTATTTTAATTTCCCCAAAAGGGGAATGGAATCGGGGAACAAAGAGCAGAAGCCAGTGGGCGAGTTCAATTTTTTTTCTCCTTGACTCCTCGATCCACCGGCTTGTGACCCAGAAATCATTCTCAGTGCACAACCTTGAAGGACGTCCCAATTCTTAAAATGCACATAGAGGAGCGAAGAGGTTCCCTGGAGGAGCTATAATCGAGGATACACCGATGTATCCTCTGCAAAAGTCTTTTCACCCATGGCATGTAAACAAAGAGGCGTGAGAGAGAGAGAGAGAGAGAGAGAGAGAGAGAGAGAGAGAAAGAGGGAGAGAGAGAGAGGATACAGTTATATCCACGGCCCTGTGGTTAATCCACAGATCGGGCCGGTCGGATCAAATAAACATTCCGATTAATAGCGGGTGGGTGAAATAATACATAATTAATGAGGAAAATATTAACATCTAAAATCCAAAACAACAACCTTTGTAAGTGCGTCCCCAGAAAGATGCTTGAGAAACAGCAACTTAACTTTATTATGATTACTTCAGAAGCTCAAGGTCTAGTTCGGTTTCCTCTGGCAAGTTTTTAACTAGTTAGTTTTGCTGCTGATTTGTCTGATATGAGCTACAGAGACATTACTGCGCACATGGAAACGTTACTGAAAGCAGCCTCTCTAATCGTTAAAGTAAATCCTTGTTTCACTCATACAGCCATACAATACACCATTTAAAAAGCAAAGAAACAAAAAAATGAACAGCTGATGCAGCTGTGCCACATGTCAAATTTAATTGACGTCGCTTTTAATCAACGGCTCTGAGGCACAGATGTCTCAAGTTTTTTAAATGTCTGTTGCCTAACTCCTCTCTCCGCCATCTATTCAGACTCCATAAAAGGTATTATTTGATGTCGTATACGACATCTTCAGACCCACAGAGTTAACAACGCGGTTGGCAAACCAACTTAAATGTGCATTACCACCACCAACTGGACTGGAGTGTGAACGAGAGATAAATGCAGAAAATAAATAAACCAAAATAAAAAATAAAAAAAGAACGAATATTCAAATGTCAAATTTTAAAATCGAATACCAACCCACCGAACGAATATTCGGGTCCAGCCCTACTAATCACAAGAGACCTGTGATAAGAAACTGTAAATAACCACTTCTTTTACCTTTCTCCTCTTCGTGTTTCTTCAGCCCCACTGTTTTTGGTCTGCCCCTTCCTCTCCGGATGGGATCTGATTGGCTGTTGGCCCGGGATCTTCTCCTGTTTTCCAAGTCACTGGTTAAAGAAGAGTCTATCCTCTCTCTGCGAATGCGCTCTGTCCTCCTCCGCTTAAAGTCCAGCTTGTCTGAAGCAGACAACATGGATAATGAAAAACATATTCCCATAATTTGTAGGGCGGTTTTTTTTTGTTTTTGTTTTTTAAAATCGACTTTCCAGTTCAAATCGACTTTCACTTGAATGATCCAATATTGATTCATAAAATGAATCTGTCTGTATCATATGAAACGAAAGGACCTAATGAATCCATTTGTACAAACTATACAATGCTAGCTCTTCAGAAAGGGGGTTAAAAAACGCTCCAAAGTAAGGCTATGTTTTGGAGAGGGAAAAACTTGCAGGGCCGTTTTAAAAGGGTTCCCTTGACCAATCATGTCAAGATATCTGAATGAAATGTTACAATTCACTGACTGTGGAGTCTGTAGAGCTGCACTTTATTGTGTTGTCTGCTGTAGTCTGATCTCTGTTTACATGATTGGCCACAGCAGTGATGTTGAGTTTCTCCAAAAGTTGAATCGGTCTCCCCTTTTTGCGGCAGGCATTCAAAACAAATGGAAAGACCTGCCAATTTGCCGGACTGTTTGATGACCTACGCAGTGTATGTGAATGCATGCTCAGCCAAAAAACGTATATCCGAATCCTAAAATTATAAATCGAATACCTAGCCATGAACAAATATCTGAATACAGGGTTTCTGCAGGTTTCAACAAGTCAAATTTTAGACTTTTTCTGACCTTTTTAAGACCCATTATGAATGAAATTTAAGACCTATATCACAACATAAAATTAAATGCAGAGTCACATGAGTACTACTACAAAGTAAATAAAATTAAAATTGATATATTGATTATAAAATATTAAAATTGAATAAAAGCAGCACAAAGTTATAATAATCTGTACATATACAGCAAATTATATTTGGATGAGCGAAAGAAAGAACTACAACACCACGGAATAATAAAAAAACATTTCAATGAGCATTAGAGGTAGCGTTACATGGACGTAGGAAAATGTAAGACCTGTTTGAAATTATTTAAGACCATGAACACAATACTTTTGCGAATTTACGACTTTTTAAGGCCTAAAAATGATGATTGATTTTGAAATTTTAGACTTTTTAAGACCTTGCAGAAACCCTGTGAATTGTTGAGTATTTGATTCCAGACAATTCTTTAACAATTAGGTGTAATGTAATGTAATGTCAACTGCTTCAGTGATTGTTTCATCTTGTTCTGCTCCTTAACTCCTGCTTTCAAGCAGCAGGGATAAGGATTTTGTATTTTCCTCGTCTCAAATGTGTGTCAGCATGTTGGATGGGTTTCCACTCACATCCCCTATAGTCTCATATTGCCAGGCCTATCTCCACAGCGCTGTGTCAGTACTCGAGTAAGGTCTGGCTTCACAGCTTATGTATTCTGGGATAGGGGAAAAACACCCTGGCTTGTTTGTATTTCTGTATGTAATAGAATTAGGGATGCACCGAAATGAAAATTCTTGGCCGAAACCGAAAACCGAAAATGGTAAAAGTACCATTGCATTTATGGCTACGACTGTGTACTAACTTTACAAAAATCAAGGCAGTCAGATTCAGTCTAAAATAACGCATTTGCGCAGAATGGATCGTGCAGGCAGAACGGACAGCTAGATTCAGTGTAAAATAACGTTAAGTCAAACATAATGGGAAAAGCAGGCTACAGCTAAATTAAGACTTTACAGTAATAACAATAAAGACAAGTATTGAGTGACTGTATTTTAAATGAGCACAAGTAAAGTAGAACTGACGTAACAGCTGTTATATATGTTAACGTTTATTTTCAAGTTTTATTTTGAGGGTCATTTAATATTACTTTGCTCATAACATATTAAGAAGAATCAAGCAACCATTAAACACAAGGTTGAACTACATTTTCAGACATAATTCATTAGCGTTTGCAAGCTGAACCTTACCTGCTATGGCTGGAGAGGAGCGCTCATTTAACTTGGCATTTAGGAGTTTTCTGCTAATAAACACATAACCACATGGGCAGGACTTGCACGCAACTGGAATCTAGAGAGAATCAAAAAGGAAACACAGAAGATTATTAGGGCTGCAACTATTTTCGCCAATTATTTTCTCGATAAATTGTTTGGTCTGCAAAATGTCAGAAAATAGTGAACAAAAATCCAAGTTTCTCAAAGTCCAAGGTGATGTGTTTAAATGTCTTGTTTTGTCAGTGCAAAACCAAAAGTTTTAAATAATTAATTATTAAATAAATACACAAATAAAAAGTTTGAGGCAAACTATAATTACATTTTTGTACAACACTCTTGCGATGCAAGATGCCTGTTGTCCTCCAGCAATGCTGGAAGAGGACCCGATGTCGCCGTTGCGGCACTTAACGTTGCCGTGTCCAGGCAGCAGCAGCAGCGTGCGGACGGCGCCTTCAAGCAGCCCTCAGCGACCAGCTACAACGCTACAGCGCCGCCGGGGAGCTTCAATACGTTAAACAGGGCAGATGAAACCACTCAAGAACTATATGTCGTTCAAGAGGATGGCAACGTAGCAAGCAAACACGATTACAAGCGTTGCATTATGGAAGATAGATGGGATTCTGAACAACAATGCCCGCGCCGCGCACGCACACACACGCACACACACACCATAGCCGATGTGTGTGCGTTACTTCACGCAGCACATGTAACCGATTTGAAACGATAGCTACAGATTATACATTATTTACTTCCGCTGGCGCAGATGAACTAACGCTACACTCATTACTGTAAGTAAGTAGCCTACAATAAACCCTCCATGATTAAAAAGTCAATACTTATCAGTATACCCACCTACCTGTTCTACAGGCATAAACATGTAGAAACCGATATTTCAGTCTGCTCTGACTGCGCTGTCCAGTCTTGTCCACGTGCTGACACAGCTCTACTCTGCAAATAGCGACTTTTTACAAATGAAAGATGTCAGTTTGTAGTTTAACGGTTTCTTAGTTTGCAACGAATCTTGATTCTTGGACAAACTCTTGTAAACTTAGCTGCTGTCTAAACTAACCATCCTCTCCGCTGGAGTGGTAAATCTGTGGATGTATTATAAGACCAAAACAGATACATGTGGCTACTTAATATGCACGTGAATGACATGTTTTCAATTTACTAAGCAACAACTGTACATGTAGTAACAGGTAGACTAGGTTATGAAAAAATTGAGTATCCATCGCTACTGTAAAGGAAAAAAAAAAAATCCTACCTATCCCTTGCTGCCACTGGTAAAAAAATAAAATTAAAAAATCAACCAGTTGAGGTCATGCACCTGTAGATATTTCTGGGGTGTATCGTTGTCATCTGTGTCGCCATATGTGCATGTGTGCGTACAGAGACACGTGAGTACATTGGTGTAAATGTTTACATGTGTATTTTCGGTGCCTTAGGTTTATATAAATGTTATTTGTTCTGGCGTACTCCTTTGAAATGCAGTATGTTAGCATAAAATTTGCTAGCAGCATGCTAATGCCTAGTATTATTACTGTTACATTACTTTTGTGTTTATATGTGTACTCACATGACACTGCACAATTATTATCCGAGTGTTTACAATGGTTGTGTAGTAGAGAACTATGATTGGGCATAAAAAAAATAAGTGTTTGGTTCTGGTTGGTTGTCAGTTGAGGTCATGGGTCGGCCACTCTCACTACTAACTCAAAAACGAAACTTATCAGCCCGCGCAAACAGGTGTCCTTTCTGTAACCCCAAAACAAAGGCACTGATTGGGGATCACCCCGTTACCCAAACATAAAATAGCAATGTCCTACTTTACACAGTATTTTTGTTGTACTGCACATTGCTGCAGCTCCTCTTGTCACCCTGAGTGTTGAGCTCTCTGTTTTAGCTACAAAGTGATGCATTGTACTTCTGTTTAGGGGTGAATCATTTTACGGCTAATGGCTAACGGCCGCTAATCGCCAACCGCCAAGCTAAAGATAATAACATACGAATCTTTCCAAACAGTATTAAGCAGTCAGGGTGAATTGTTTCATATACTGTCTAACAGCATGAGTTTAGCGTCAAAGGTCAGTTTATCCTTTAATACAAACTTGTTACAATATCTGGTAGAGACATCACATCAGTCATAAACTGAGGATAATTGTTCAAGCTTAGAACCAGTTTAAGATTGTAGTCTGGAAACACGTTTGTGTGTGTGTGTGTGTGTGTGTGTGTGTGTGTGTGTGTGTGTGTGTGTGTGTGTGTGTGTGTGTGTGTGTGTGTGTCCTAAGACTGGTGACATTACCAACTGGTTGGCTAATCTGTTTACACCATAACATTAGCAGCCTGGAGCATTTGTTGGAGTCACCGTTTTGCAAAGCATAGCACATATGAGTTCTTCAGTCCTTATTAACTTCACATACTAGCTAGTATTGTTTATTTCACTGACATTGTAGCTTTCTTCCACGTTGTTGACGTTTAGAGATATTTATTCATAATCTAAAAAATTATTTGTCTCACTAGGTGTGAAGAGCCAGAACCCTCTGAACCCTGACTTTGTCCCAACAATATTTCCGTACCTCAGCTCCCCCAACAAGAGGAAGAGGATTAATCAAATGACAAGATTCAAACAAACACAAGAACTGAAGAGAAAAAGAGCAGTTAGTTTGGACAGACAAGAGACTGGAAAAGAAGAAGAGGGAGTGGAGATGGACAAAGATGACAGGCAAGAATTTGACAGAGAAGATCGACATGAGTTAGATGAAGAAGGTGGACAGGAAATTGACGGGGGAGATGAAGAGGGGTTGGGTGGAGAAGACGGACATGAGTTGGATGGAGAAGAGGGACAGGAGATTGACAGAGAGGAGCCTGGAATGGAGACTAGCAGTGATGTAGGATTATCTCTAGGTTCCTTTGGAAATGGCTCTTGTGAAGCCACAATGAAACAATTAAATGAGGAGTGCGTAAGACTACAGACAGAAATATGAAAGCTCAAGGGTCAAGTAAAGTCAGTGTCTTTCGACCAAGAAAGTTTGAAGGACAAAGATGATAAAGTACATAAATTAACTGGCCTTCCTTCATATGTAAAACTAATTGTTTTCTCTTTTATCTCATCATTCCTAAAGTTGAAATCCAGTTTGTCCACTTTTCAGCGGTTTCTTTTGACATTAATGCGCCTGAGAATGAACTTGCCACTTTTCTTTTTAGCTCATGTATTTCATGTATCAACGTCAACTGCTGATCGGGTTTTCAACAACACACTGAATGTAATGAATATCAGGCTGTGTAATATCATAAAGTGGCCAAGCAGAGATCAGATCCTTTGTAGTCTCCCATAGAAACGGCTTTGAAAATTGTACCAGTATTATTGATTGCTTTGAAATTTTTATCGAAAGACCAAAGGAAATGAGAGCAAGAGCACAAACGTATTCTCAGTATAAGCATCATAACACAGATAAATACCTCATCTCCATAACTCCACAAGGGGTCATCAGCTTTGTTTCGAAAGGTTGGGCGGGAGGACAAGTGACAAGCATGTGACGGAGCACAGTGGATTTCTTGACTTATTGTCCCCTGGAGAGGTTGTTCTCGCAGACAGGGGGTTTAATGTGGCAGAGTCTTTGGGTCTTGTTAATGCTCGACTCAAGATACCGGCATTTACTAAAGGAAAACAGCAGCTTCACCCAGCTGAAGTTGAGTCATCGCGGGGACTGGCAGCAGTGCGCATCCATGTGGAGAGAGTTATAGGCCTCGTACGGAATAAATACACCATTTTGCAAGGAACTATACCAATAACTCTGTGCTACTCAACCCCAGATGGACTCACACCTCTGGACAAGATGGTGAAAGTGTGCTGTGCCCTCTGTAACCTTTGCCCCCCGGTTGTTCCAAAGGAGTGAATACATTTGTGTCAATACATTCATTTCATTTCATGTCATTCATTAGTCTATTATGTCTTTTATGTGACATTAATAAGACACACAGGAAACTGTTAATGGCTGATACAGTACAAATATTTTATTTATTTCAATGTCAAACTTCTTCAAAACAGAAGAACAAGACCAGTAAAACTCATTGCTTATTAATTAATTTAGCAAGATATGGAATTGGATAAATAGGATATATTTTCAAGATATAAATGGTATATATAGTAATAGTATAAATAGTATTTACAATTTGCCAGACAACTAGACAGGGCACTCAAATCTAGTTTGCACACTCCAAAACCAGCTGAAAGGCAACCTCCCCACCAAAATAACTATACACAAATCAAAGAAAGCAAAATAAAAATTAAGAGAATCATGCACAGAAAACTTGATACAGTCTACAGTGTAACAGTATACCGTGTAGGTATGTGCGTGCGTGTGTGCCGTCAAGACTACAGGGAATGAACTAATACAATCTGAAGCATAAAGTCTTATTCTCTAGATCAGAGATCTTCAACGGGGTCAAAATTATTGTTAATTTTTTTGAAAGTGAAAAAACCCACTGATGATAGGCTTACTGGACCATAAGTAAGGTAGCCACTAAGATCCACAGATACAGTTCATCCTAAGGATTCACTGTGCCACATGTATGTTTAACATTAAAACATGAATTATAAAATCATACCAAGAATTAGTAGGCTATTTTAATAGTTTAGTATTCTATGTACTAAAAAGGTAGGTATAAAGGCTTTATGCTGCTCTACACCTTACTGTAGGCCCAGTTTAATATGCAACTCAATTTTATAAAATATGTAGTAGAAAAAGAGCAGTTCCGTCTCTTTCAGTTAAGGGGTCCTTGGCTTAAAAAAATTTTAAGACCCCTGCTCTAGGAGTAACAGTCTACCGTACTAGTGTGTGTGTGTGTGTGTGTGTGTGTGTGTGTGTGTGTGTGTGTGTGTGTGTGTGTGTGTGTATAGCAAACACAACAGGGAATCTTAACTAATATAGTGTTTCATTTATTCTGGATTTTCCTGCATTCATAACATTTCCACACTTTTGGAACTCTAGTCAAACGCAAGCAAGACCTGTGGAAGAGCCCTCTTTTGCACTGTTTAGATGCACAGATTACTACATTCTCTGGCTCTCCAGCTGGTTCACCACAATAGCACCCTGACTGGGGCTGTTGCTCTGAGGTTGGGGAAACCACTGGACGTGGTACTGTGTAATATTTCCCAAGAAGTTCTGGCAAAATCCTAGTTTTAATAAATGTTTCGACTCCACTGTATGTCTCATTGAAGAACACTTCATCAAACTGAATGCGCTGAATAAACATTTCAGTGGGACTCCACACTACAAAGTCCCCATACTGGACCTCAGCAATGCGCATTTGTACTTGGACTTGTGCCATATATTTGTGATTCGGCTTTAGCGCTATCACATTGTCCTTTGCCATTAGACAGAAGTTTGTGTCAGCATTGCAGCTGTTGACAATAGACTTATCTTTAAGAGTAAAAGGGCATTTTATCTCAAGCACACCTCTACCGTGGCAAGCACAGGTAAAAGTTCCATCCGGCGATGCACCGATCCATGGCAGTGATTTGTTGATGATTAGGGCTGTTGTATGCACTTGAAAATCAATGTGATGATCTTTCAATGCTGTGATGTACTGTGTCCTTGCTGTTAGCTCACTCACATGTCCCCATCTAGAAAAATAAAGAATAATTTATACTTAAATACATTAGCAATATAGTATGCACTGCAAATCCAGAATAATGTATTCATTATTCTCTATGGAGTGCACACACCATTATGTACATGTAATGGCAATCTCTTTTGAGAAACATGGAAACATTGTATATTTAGGATTGGGATCATATTCTCAGCTTGTATCATTTAAGTCCTTTAAGTGGGATTGTAAGGACATCACTGTTCCTCTGAAATATGGCTATGACAAATAGAATGAAAACCAGCCCTGGGCAGCATACTTTGATATGTAGTCTCTCTTTGTACATTTCTATCGTTACCTCATTGCCCCTGTAGACACCTGACAGGACCGGGGATAGCAAATCCTCTTAATCAAGAATGCAGCACTGCCTGACCTGCCTGCTTCGTGGAAGACTGACGCTGTTACTCTGCCTGCTCTTTGCTCAAACCAAACCTTACTGGCAGACTGTGCTCTGGTTGCCTCTTCTACTGATAAGGACTGAAAGTTGAAAAATTTAATTCTATTTCAACAAAATAAAGCTATTAATGTAAACATTAAAACTAAAGACTTGCAATTTGTCAGTTCATACCTGATTGTCAAAGATGCTTTCACTCTCTACTAGTAAGGACGACAAATCAGCATGCAACTTTGCCTTTGAATATAATTTAGAAAGTGGTTCTGGCAAATTCAGTTGAAGGGTCTTTGGTTTATATCTGTGAGAGTGGCCCTCGATCACAGACAAGATAGCAGTCCCCTTAGTACTTTCTTCCTGAACATCACATTCATACAGCTTTTGGTAGAAGTCCATATACTCCTCTTCTGTAGGGACAGGAATGCTGGGTAGTGGGGAGTATGTTACAGTCTTCTTCATGAATGAGATGTTGCAGATTTCCTCGTACTGTACCTTGCCAGTTTTGCTCGGAAGAACCCAGGCACAGGGCATCTCTGTACTGGACAGTCCATCTTTAAGATTTACCGCTGCTAAAACCGCATACATGAGAGCAGCTGCATGCGAGCATGCTTCACCCAATCCCGCTTTGCAGGTGCAGTGGGCCATTAAAATTGTCCCATCATCATGGACCACGATCCATGGTTGTGTGGGGGTCATGTTGACGGCCTGAGAGTGGTTCACCTTAAGAGAAGACAGCAGACCAATTAGTCTAGTAAAATCAACTCAGTTGTCAATCAATGCATTTACAACACAGTGCCATGTTACACACACAACAGTTTTTTTTTATAGTGTACTAAGGGAGTGGAGAGAGAGAAAGAGAGAGAGTATGTGTATTTCATGTTACATGTTACTGTTTCCCTTAATGCTGTCTAATTGTTACAGTAAAAACACTTGTTAAAGCAACCCTGAATTGAATTATGAGAGAGCTCTTAAAAAAGACCATGCCTGTTAATTCCTCCCCAAAACATGAAAACACAACGCTTTTCATTCGTTCTTGTAGTTTGTTTTGAAACCATGACCAGATGATTTAGCTACCCCTTGTGCTGACATACACTAGAGAACAGCTAGAAGTTAGTCTAGATAGCCTTGAGTTGTTATGCTAGCTGCTAACAGCTGTTTACAAAGTTGGGTTAAAAGAAAACTTACCTTTCCTTTCACGAGAAACATCTTCTTGTTGTGAAGGTGCCATATCTTCGAGTCAAGGACCCAGCCCGCAACAAAGTACCGATATGCCTCGGTACTCTTGTACGCTTTGAGGCTTTCACCAGTGTATGGTCGATGGATTATGTATAAGGTAAATATATATGTCATTGAATGCCAGGATTGGTAGTTCGGTAGCAGCGGACAGAGGCTGGAAGAACGTATCAGGTATCGAGTAGGGATCACATCCTAACGAGGATATTTTTTGAAAGTAACGTTTCTTTTCATGGCAGTCGAGGTGCGAAATGTTGCCTTTCGTAGCCATTTAGCTACACTGTATCCGTACAAAGCTGTAAATTGTAGCAAGCTTGTCAGTTGTTACGGTTGGTACTCGCTCCGCCCACGGCCCCGCCCGGCTGGTAGGTACTCAAGATGGCGACAGTCAGTTGGAAAAAGACATAGACAGTATATAATGGACCAATAGACCCCGTTGCTCTGGACGGAGACCAGTGAAGGCTATTAGAAGCACTTTTCCGGTGATGGCCAGCTTTACTGTGCAGCCTCCAACTGAGAGAATGTGACGTGAGCAACGTGTCTGAAAGTTGTAAGTCTTCTGGTAGCTATGCTAAGAGAAATCTCAATCATTCCCAATCTTACAGATACAGAGACTGTAGGTGTATGTAAGGAGATAACATGGGCACAGGCTAATTATTGATCACTAACATGCTAGTTAACATTAGTAATTAAACCTAAACATCTCATGTAAGTCGAAACTGCCTGCGAGCTTCTCCTGTACTATACGGTAATTCCTCTACTATGCGACAGTAAGTCACTTGGTTATGACACAATCGTTAGCCTATTTTTACAAAAACGTCTGCTACAGAGCCATAACGTGAGGTACAAGGTAATGGAGCCTTTTATACATTGTCGTGTTTCTTTGGAACTAAACAACGGACAAATAGAGTCTTTAAACGCTTCAGATGTAAAGTTATTCGCAGTCAAGTGACGTAAAATAAAAATGGCGGTCAGCGGAATGCTAACAGGAGGTGATGGCCAGTTAGCAACAAAATGGCGCCATGATGGCTCGAGTTCTGAAGCGAAGCTTACCCCCTTGGAAAAAGAGTGTGATGACGTAAAAGGTCATGTGACTGATATTCATCAATACTAATACCAATTGAACTAGTGTAGGAACATTGAACTCTGAGTACATTCAGTTGTACACCTCTGCTGTAATGTAAATTGTGCAGCATACAAGCAAGATTAAATCATAATAATAAAGGGCTCTGTTGTGTAACATATTGCACACAACCATGTCCTTATTGGAAGCAGTCCTGGAGATGAGATAGGGCAGTGTCAGGTCAGGTTTTTATAGTCCTACTTCTACTGCTGTATAGTCCTTCTGACCGGGATTTATGCTGGGATCAGAAATAGTTGGATGTGACCTGACTGGCCCAGGTAAGGTGAGGGAGAGGCGCAGTTCTGTATGCTATGTTAGAGTATACATGGTCTAGTGTGTTCTTCCCTCTAGTAGCACAAGCTACATGCTGGAAAAAGCTGGGGAGTACAGACTTTAAGGACGCCTTGTAAAAGTCCCCTGTATCCCCTCCAGGTGATCGCGCTGCACTAGAACAACTACTGCACTATGGTTAGCAGTGAACCAAACTTGTGCTAACGTTAGAATCGGGGGCTATGTAGACGGCAGTGTGCTGTTTTCGTGGTAAATAAAAATGGCCTGTATATTACCGACAGGGCTTACAGGTCAGGTGAGCAGTGCTGGGCAACGATCCTGCTGTTGGTACCCCATTCATTATGCACAAAAATGCAGTCCTCCGCCTCTGGTCTTGCCGGAGTTATTTGATCATCCTGCCGGTAGCTAGCTCGGCGTGCTAGATGCCGACAACAACCCACAGAGCGCCCACTCTGGCTATGTCCTCCGGGATGTTATGAGCCGCCTGGAAGGCTCTCGTAACGTCTGTGTTGTATCGTAGTCCTATATTGATTAGTTCAGTGTGGCTGTACTTGTATAAATATACACCGAAAGGGGGGCTAGTAGCCGCTGCACAATAGTGCGCCGCCATCTTTCTTGACATGGGTGAATGTGTAGCGTTCCAATGCGTTTTTTAAAGTGTTTTTTTCTAAGTAATTTAAATATTCGATAATGTAAATTTGCACATCGTTAACACAACAATGACGATATTATCGTAAATTATATATATCGCCCACCCCTACTTCTGTTCGATCTTTGTTGTGAGTCGCACATGCACAGTAGCTAGGTAAGGACTACCAGCCAGTCAGAAGCAGAGTATGAGGGCGTTAGAGGTGTAAATCTTCACTGATCTCCCGATTCGATCAAAAAAGATGCCAAGTGTGAACATAGCCAATAAGAGTTTCCTAACCTAGTATTCAGAAACTTCACGGTATCACAACCATATTGATGCAATATACCATGATTTATGTTATCTATATTGTAGCATGGTGGCTCAGTGGTTAGCACTTCTGCCTCACAACAAGAAGGTTCTGGGTTCAAACCCAGGTTGTCTTAGGGCTGGGCGATATGGTTGAAAACTGTATCACGATATAAGTTTTTCATATCGGTCGATATCGATAATTATTGATATTTCTTATGACCTATTTAAAATAAGGACCAGGAGAAAAATATATTAAATTTAAACATTTTTATTTTAAACTTAACCCTGCTCTGATTATAATCCCTTCAGTTATAAAAGCAGAAATGTCAACACAACCATGGAAAACACTCAAATAATTAAAATTTAAACAGGTCTAAAATTACAATGAACACTTAACAATTATCTCTTAACATTAAAGGTGCAAAATTAAAGTAAGTAAGAAATGCTTAATAAAGTGTCATAAAATAGTGCAAAGTCTTAGCTAAATATAAGAAACCTGAGAAGGAACTATTTTCTGCAGGTTTAGTGCTAGGCTGGTAACCTGGCTTCTGGACAGTGCCCAGCATGTCTGCCTCCGTTATTTCTTTGTAGCGTTTAGTAAGGCGCTGATGCAGAGTATCTCTCCATGGTGGTCTGCTGCTTGTGCCGTGTTGCAGCTGCAGATGTTGTTGGACGTTGATGGCGAATACGGCTGTGCTCGAAAGTGTGAGCGCGGCTAAAGTGGTAAAACAAGTTTATGGTATTACCAGTGTTGGTCTGACGACATTGGTCTGTCTACGGTCAGACTTATAAAATCCCCAAAACTGCCATACTGACTTTTCCTGTTTTATCAACGATTTCCTCGCTCGCTGCGGCACTCACTTTCCACTCCACGCCGGTTCTGTTATTGAAGAACACGAGACAGCGATGTGGCGCAACCAAACGTGATACTGTTACATGATTGGCTGTTAGAGTGTCACTCCCCACGTTGCCAGAGAGTGAGGGCCTTTGTTCATGCAACCAAACTTGATTCACAACCTCTGGTTTCTTCTGATGAAGAAAAACAAGTTATCGAACGTTTTATCGACCACATTTTCTATTGATATTGATTATGTGTCTATCGCGATACATATCGTTATCGTTTTATCGCCCAGCCCTAGGTTGTCCCATGCCTTTCTGTGTGGAGTTTGCATGTTCTCCCCATGCTTCGTGGGTTTGCTCCGGTTTCTCCCACCATAAAGACATGCATGCAACTAGGGCTACAGTTACACCAGTACACCTGTTCTGAATGGTCACACTGGAGTACCAGGCAGTGATGATCCCCGTCTCGTTTAAATATGGTGATAACCGTGCACATTCTCTCCAGAAAGACATTCAGAGTGTTGTTCAAAGAAAAACTGTCAGAAATAGTAATGTGCAAAAATGAAAAAAGAGAGCTACATAGAGATGTTGAAACCCTGGCTCCTTTCTAGGGCTGTCCTCGACTATAGAAATTATTAGTCGACTAACACATGATTTTGTCAACCAATCGATTAAGCCTAGGTGATTTAATCAACAGATCTGTCCGTTTCTCCACAAAGATGCAATCGTGCAAAAGCACCACTTTAAATCTTGTCTTTACCACAGGTGCTGAAAAGTTTCCTTGAATATAATCATTCAGCACAAAAAAGGATAAAAAAAAATTAAAGAAGAAATCTTAGTCAACTAATAGTGCGTTCCATTTTTTGAGGTCAGTCAGAAACACGCCCCCTGAACATGGATTACAGAGTTGGGAAGAACCCTCACAGTACCCCGAGCTAAAACTCCAACATGGCTGCTTCATGCATCAAAAGTAGTGAAGCTGTAGTAACATACAGTTATTAGCACTTCTGTCTTATTTGTGTCTCACTAAATCAGTCGTACACAGTCCTGTCCAACTTCTATCTGTGGACATGTTGCTACGTTGTTTGTACAAAAAACTGTGTAATGTGCTGTTATCAACTGGTATTGCTAACAGTGGCTCACCGGAGGCCTATACTACAAAGCAAGATCAATATGCCCTGGATTTCTTTCAGTTACCCGGCTTCACTAAGCCTAACAACCGCAGTCCCGCATAAGCGGTGTCACCACAGTGGTTAACAACTAGTTCAATCAACCCAGGGTTTCCCAATCCAGCAGCACGCACGTTCACATAAAAGAGGCGGGGTTGGCACAGCACGACCAATCGCAAACATCTACCAGAGCCGCATATTTTACATAAGAAGAGCAAACTATAATTCTACAATTACAATCGCTGCTTCCTAAAACAGGAGGAAAGCTGGCAAAAAAAAATTGCCAATGCTGTAAATGCGTAATTCACAACGCTTATCAATATCACTTCCTCATCAGTCAGGCACAATATCTGATCATATTTACACTTGTGCTTTCCATAAACTGTTGTTGCTTTAGCCTATTATTTCAGTTGCAACCCTGGCAGTGGTAAGCGACACGCCGCTCAAGAAGCCGACAAATAGCCTGATATGTAATTCCCTCCCATTAAAATCTATATATTTCATAAAAATACCCATCAGGGAATGTTAACGGGGTTGTCGATCTCTAAATGTCTTTTAGGAGTGCACCCCTCTCTCTCCCTCTCTCTCTCTCTCCCTCTCCCTCTCCTCTCCCTCTCTCTCTCTCTCTCTCTCTCTGCACACCGAGCTCCGCCTGATCTTCTATAAGAACGGTGACGCCGTTATCAATCGAGTACTGATTGGTCAGTAGGTGGTGCTTTTACAACGGTTGATCTCTGATCTCCAACTTAACCTACTCCCGACCAGGTTAGGCATTCAGCATAAGTTACCACGGCGATTGAACCCGGTAACAAGTGATCCACCTTTGTGATACAGAAAACCCTGGGTTGAACCTGAAGTTACCTCGTTAACGCCAAATCTTGTTTCTTAGTATAGGCCTCTGGCTAGAGTTAACCCCACAGTGAAAATCCGACTTGTTAAATGGAACGCAGTCAACTCGGGTGTCATTCTCAGTTCGGGCTTCTGAGTTCCGAGGTAAATGGAACACACTATCAGACCAAAACGGCCGATTAGTCAAGTCAAGTCATTTTTATTTCAAATAATTCAAAACAACAGAAGTTGACTCAAAGTGCTTTCCATTCAAGGAAGATGGTTTAAGATCTGTCTCAATACAGATAAACATTACAGAGACAAAAGGTATATGTATTGTTAACTAATCGACCAAGAAGGGGCAGCCCTACTCCTTTCTCACCTTTGCACACCTGAAGAAGAAGACCCATTGTAAATGTATTTTCTACACTGTGGGTCTCAAGGTTTTGCACACTGTATGTCCACGTGTCTCGTCGCGTCCTCGTTTTTATTAGCCTACAGAGTTGTGTTTGATCTAGCCTATTAGGTATGGAGTATCGAATCAGTGTCGTTTCAGTATCATTTTGATACAGTATTGTGATACTAAATTTGGTATTGAAGTCAAAATGCAGCTATTGTGACATTACAAAGACCTGCAAACTGTAAAAAAGAAAAGAAAAGCCCATTTAAACGAGAAAACGCTGTAGGTCTGGCATTACTGCGAGCCCAATAAAATGTTGACGAACATTGTGGAATGCTTTCTTGTATTCTATTCTGTATAATTGAACTCTTTGCTATAGCCTATAAGCAAGTTCAGATGCTATAAAGTAATGAAATGGCCTGGATTTTGGTCAAATGTTTATTACTCTTCAATTCGGTACCTAAACTTTTAAACTGCTTGCCCAGCTCACGTTTCTCTATCGTGTAATGACGTTGATCTGCCGAATACAAAGGTGTCACAAAATGCCGACATAGGTTATGTTAATTATATCAACATTTCAGAAAATGTTAAGGATTTCTTTGCTAAACAGAAAGCCACAGCTAACGTTAACTTGTTCAACGTGTGTGGGCTGCCACTGATCTCCGTATACAAGAGCCCTAGCGTTGTGCAACATTATTATGACGGTTGTCTACGAACTTATTATGACAGTAGTCTACGAACATTCCATAAGGTACGCAATCAGTAACAACGTTCAAAACTGAAACCTATATTCTCCTCACCTGTTGGTCGCATTCAGGACAAGATTTAGTAGCCATTTTGACTTTCTTTGTTTTATTTGCCGACATAGTCCGTTTCCTCCAGCTGTAGGGTAGCTACAATTGTCTCTGAGAATGATTTGCTCCAAATACACTAAAACATGCATGCAAAAAACACACACCGAAGTGCCTGGATGACAACACACCTTCTAAAAACACACATCACAGTCATCACAGTACTAATGCTAACGCTGTGAGCATGCGCAGGGAGAATCTTGCTGCTGGTGTGTTGCATTCAAGTTCCATGGGGGAAATGGTAAAGCAGGACCTTCAAGCTCTTCTTCTTCTTTCTTATGGCGACTTGCAACCAGACGGAGCATTACCGCCACCTACTCTATCCTTGTTACATTCTTCTCATACTCTTGTGATTAGTCCAGTGTATTGTAGATATGCGAAAATGTGTTTTAACACCATCTTTCCAGAGTTATTTGCAAATACTGTTGTAATGTCCATGTGTTTAATTTCCCAAAAATGTCTTATTCTTGTTTAATGTCGGGTGGCAAATAGGTGCATTACAACCAACTATACTAGAATAGACTCAACAAACAAAAACACAGGTTATTAAATTATTTTCATTAATCCAGTTTCTTAACCCTTCTGCAATGCTAAATATATTCTAAAGATTCAATACTTCTACCCCACACACCTTCAATTCCTTCTTTAGTTTTCCTCTCTGTGTTTTACACTTCTGGCAGCGACAGATAACATCCGTTAACAACCGTTTCTTCTAAACCACATTCACATAATCCTGTAGGATGTTTCCCTAATAAGTGCATTGTTTTATTTAAACCATGTGTGCCCTAACTTCAGTCTTGATAGGCCTATAACTTTGTTCCCTGGAATGTTTCCCAATTGTTCTCTTCACACTCCTCACCAGCCTCATGCATGTTTCATAAGATCAACCTTCAGTTATAAATCTTCTTCTTCTTCTTCTTCTTCTTCTTCTTCTTCTTCTTCTTCTTCTTCTTCTTCAGTTTATTGGCAGATCTAAGATGTGCATTACCACCACCAACTGGACTGGATTGTGGAGCAAGAGATTATGCAGAGTACAAAAAAATTAATTGAAGAAGTGATTTCTCTTGATATTGTATTTCTTACAGCATAGTAGTACATGTTGGACTGTTTCTGGTTGATTACAATGTGTGCATTTTCCAGCTGGAAAATTATTGTGTGGTTGAGACCTTTATGACCTGGTGCCCGTTTCAGAAAGCAAGTTTAGTGAAAACTCTGAGTTTGTTAACCCTGAGATGAGGGAAACTCTGGGTTTTCTGTTTCAGAAAGAGAGATAACTTAACCTCAGGGTCAGTTACTATGGTAACTGAGCCTGTGAACCTAACCTGGTCAGGAGCAGGTTTTCTTCCAGAAACCTCGAGTTTCTCTCAGTCTCCTCCCTCTGACATGGCGCACATTCATCTTCTACTATTCTTCTACCTTAATTCTCTCACAAATGCTGAAAAAGTTTATATCATTTCCCACATGTATTTTGATTCTAACTTTGTGAGACATCCAGTCTGGGACATAATGTGAGCACTGTTTGCCTGAACCGATAAAGGTACAAGGTCTCTAATTTTCCCATGCCAGTTAAGATGTAACTGGGGGGTGGGGGGGGGGGGGGGTGGGGTAGTTGTACAGTGAGGAGGTGAGATGGCTCCGAGATGTCTTTTGTGTTTTTCCTGATTGTCTTCATGTGTATCAGATTGCCTGTAAAAACTGTATAGTCATAATAAGCCAAGTGCGTGTGTGCTGTCACTCTGAAGATGCATATAAGCCTAGTGTTCTTGTTCACTTGTTCTTGTTTGAGGGACTGACTCCACACTGGGCCGCTGTGCCTTTTGTGAAATCATGTTGCTCCTATATTTGCAAATATATATTTTTTTAATAAAATACAAAAAACCTATACTTGGTTTAGTTTCAACTGTGAACATTTTTTCACGTTATTGAACTGTCAAACCTCTACCCCTGCTGCAAAGGAAACTTCCACTACACAACTTCCACTATACATGTACTGTAAGTAGTTCTATACAATTTCTTTTGTAGATTAGGGTGAACTTGTGTGTGTTGTAGCAGTTGCCAGTGAGAACAAGGTGGCTAACCGCTAGCGGCACTAGAAATTGTATAGAACTACTTACATGTCCCTCGTCTGCTAACGCCCAAAGCCGGTCTACGGAAAGCCTTTCTACTACCTATTCAACCCATTGTACTGAATTTGGTTGCAGTTCCACCAGAGTTCCACTGGGGGTGATCGCGGTCCAGTGCAAAATGAATGGGACTCTATGGCAAGGCAAGGCAAGGCAAGGCAAGGCAGCTTTATTTATATAGCACATTTTAGCAACAGGGCAATTCAAAGTGCTTTACATAAAACATGAAAGAGCAGTTAGAAAACAATTAAAACAATTTAAAAACATTAAAAGACAAGAATAAAATGTACAGTGCAGTTTAACAATTTAAAGAACTAAGAGATAAAATGCGCGAATAAAGAGCAGTTCTTGTTCTAAATCAGGGACAGTTCACAGTCCGTCTCTTGATAAGTTCACAGAAATATCTGACAAGTTCAAAGATGTTGTCTTTTTTACTGATCTAGTTCACAGACTAAATCTGACCAGTTCACAGACGTGGTCCTTGTATGGATAATCTATTGTCACACCTGTGTTGGAGAGGTAATATCAGAAATATGTCCGTTATCTGTCGGTGCATATTTCTCCATCATTTCTCTGACCACAGGTCCTTTTGGCTCAAGTGACTTGGTGTTTTTTGTTACCCATTACAAGATTGCAGTAGTTCTACTTTTCACTACGATGTAACCACAGACTATGGAGCTAGATGGCTAAATTTGTCTCTTTTGCCTGACTGTTGTTGAACAATCTCAGATTTGATTGTAGTTTTTGCAAGTTCAACATGGATTATAGGTTGAAAGTTGATTGAACGAGTACTTATGTCCTTTCGATCTCTTACAGGTTGAGTTGTTGTTGCCCATAACACGCTAGCATTCTGCTAATGAATGCTGATTGGTCAGTGAAGGACTGATTACGATCGGAGATCCTGCTTGACGGCATCCGAAGCAGAACCAGAATGTGTTGGCGTGGTCTTTAAAACATTAGCAAACCTCTTTCTAGCACGTGTATTGACAGGGAGAGCCTAACCTATCAGCTGTGTTGTCGATGCCTCGAGAGAAAAAAGGAAGTGACTCAGAGCTTGCCGTGAAGCAGTATCTCTGGCTGTATATGTGTATGACGTCATTGACATTTTCAAAGGCTTTTTAGAACAAAAAAGCCACTTTAAAAAAATCTAACACCCAGCAGTGTGTATTTTCTTAGCCTCCTCTATTTACTAGACAAAAAATTATACCCTGAGAAAAGTGGATTTTGAGGGGTATAGCTCCAGAGTCCCATTCCTTCTACACTGGCCTGTGAGCTCCCCCTATATGGTACTCTGGTGGAACTGCAACCAGTTCAGAAGCCGGAAATAACCATAGACAGTATATAAGAATGGACCAACAGATCCCGTTGCTCTGAACGGAGACCAGTGAAGTATATTAGAAGCACTTTTCCGTTGAGCGCTGAGCGTTACTGCCTCCAATTGAGAGAGACGAAGTAAATGTGACGTGAGCAATATGTCTGAAAGTTGTAAGTCTTCTGGTAGCTGTGCCAAGAGAAATCTCAATTATTCCGAATCTTGCAGAGACGGAGAGCGTAGGTATATGTAAGGAGATAACATAGGCACAGGCTAATTATTGCTAACTAAAATGCTAGTTAACATTAGTAATTAAACCTAAACAGCTCATGTAAGTCGAAACTGTCTGTGAGCTTCTCCTGTACTATACGGTTATTCCTCTACTACGTGACACAATCGTTAGCCTATTTTTACAAAAATGTCTGCTATGGAGCCATAACGTGAGGTACAAGGTAATTGAGCCTTTTATACATTGTCGTGTTTCTTTAGAAATAAACAATGGACAAATAGAATCTTTAAACGCTTCAGCTGTAAAGTTATTCGCTGTCAAAGTGATGTCAAAATGAAGTCAATGGAATGCTAACGGGAGGTGACCGTTTTGTAGCATCAAAATGGCGCCATTGGAGGTTGTAGTTCTGAAGCGAAGCTAACTCCCTTGGAAGTAACGAGAGAGTGAAACTTCTTCCCTTATTAGAAATTCTTTGTAGCGCTGGTAGCTAGCTAGTAGTAGTAGCTAGCTAGTAGTCCTTACCTAGCTACTGCGCATGTGCGACTCCCAACAGAGATGGGATAGAAGTGTGATGCCTCACTCTGTAGCTAAAACAGGAGATTGTCATTTGTCGTTTTATGCTCGGTATTGGTTCATGGACCGTTTAGGCACCAGCACTGTTTTAGAAGTATCGTTTCCTGACGATATTCTCTAAGAGCAGTACAGAATCTCAGCTGAGGAAATACGTTTTTAAATGCAAACCTGTTCATCTGTAACATTAGATTAGTAATGCCAAGCTACAAAGCTGTGCATGACATGATGTTGTGAAGTGTTGTGATTGGGAGGATTTATGAAAAGGCTTTAGAAACTCAGAGGTACTTCCAGTTACTTCTGCAAACATACCTCAGATCTTTTGCTTGAAAAAAGAGATCTTATTATACCCATCTCCGCCTCTACAAATCTTCTTTAGTTCACCTTTGGCATCAGTTGGTTATGCAGAAAATCGGAGTAACTGTATGCATTTCACGAGCTTATTGTGGCACTCACTGAACTACTGAATGTTTGTAGTGTTCTCTGGTCATTTGCCCACGCTGGCTCTAAAACAAGCCTTCAATAAAATCACAGGTAATATATTTATATAGTTCACTATATTATTCATCAGTATGAGGTTTACTTGAATATGAAATGCAGTATAATTCCTTCGGGCATTAGCTGTGGGCGCAACCTAGAGGTGCATGCAAAACGAGCAGGCAGAACTCAGCATAACGCCTGCAGGAGCTTTTCTGTTCCATCTTTATCAGCCCTGTTGTGACTGTCCAAGGTTTACCCAACCTCTCTCCCAATGTCAGCTGGGATCCAGCCAGCCGCACTGCAACCCTCCAAACGATAAGCGGGTAAAGCTAATGAATTTGGTAGACATACTCGACATGAAATTGGATGAAAAGTTAAACATTTATATGATAGGCCTTTTCTTTTTTTAATATTCATAGGCTGCTTTGGATCTTTCAGAAAAAAACACATGAAGAGTAACGTGTTAACACATAGTTATAACACTTATGATCACTTATTGTAACATATAACATTGTATTTTGTTCATATGCTGTTTAAAAACAAAATGCAAATATGTATTGTTAATTGTTATTTTATTTCAGCAAATGACAATGAGAATTGGTTTTTTTCTGTATCTGATTTACAAGAGGGTTTTCACACAGATTTAAAAAGGGGAGGGAAAATGGTCAATTCCCTCTCCAATGAATCAACAATAGCTAAGAAAGAGAAATCATCAGACACTGTCAGAAGCTGCAGCACATGTATACATCAGTAGGTTCTCAGTATGGCAACTTGTCAACTAGCATACAATCCTGAGAAATCTCTGCACCCCCCACAACATACTAACCCCAATGACAGTGTCATCAAGCAACAGGATATAATTAATCAACAACATTTGGAAACAGTCAAGACATTGTAGTTGGTGGGATCCATGTAGAGTAAACTGAAAACCAGGCCTATATTACTAGCACACTAAATCAGGCAAACACATGCTGCAGTTCTGAACGTGTCAATCCATTGGTGAGAAGTTCAGAAATCAACAATACATGAAATATGGAATCCATAGAGAGATGAGAGACAAATCTGATGTTATTAAGAAGAAGCACTGCTTAAGCATGAGAGGATCTTGTCCAAATATGACAATTTTCCCACCTATAAATCCCTAGATTTGTAAGGTTATCTGTATGTCTTTGCAGCCCAGCTGGGACAGCAGAAGAACTGGATCATGCAAAATGCTGCACAATTATTAACTGAATTGACCGACTAGATGATAAAGACACGCTGTTCTAAAACATCAGTTTTTAATGGAAACATTGTTTGCACTGTTCCTGTGGGGCCAGAGTTCGCATGTAGTTTTGTTTGTTCCAACATGTTTAAAAATAGCTACAAAGCCATCCCAAGGAACAGCAGAGTTATTCAGGGGTTATTCGTATGCAATACAGCTGTAACACCAATACTAGATCCTGTAGCCGTTATACACTCACGCCAATACATTCACTTCTCGATATGGAAAGATGCGAACACGCGAGGGGTTGATGACTCAGCAGGTACACCTACAACAGCTAATAAATCTATTGACAATCAAATGATACAGGTTAAAGACAAATTAGCCAAGCAGGAATTCATAAAGGAATAGTG
The DNA here is from genome assembly GCF_004354835.1 of Perca flavescens. Lineage (NCBI taxonomy): Eukaryota > Metazoa > Chordata > Actinopteri > Perciformes > Percidae > Perca > Perca flavescens. The sequence goes on from NC_041331.1 coordinate 10,341,793, forward strand.
CCTACAACTTGCCACAAGTGCACGTTAAAGCTAAGTGCAGTGTTGTTGGCACACGCTTCTCAAAATGTAACATCTCCAACCTGTTGCAGAAAACCGTTCTGCAAGTGAGGGACGGTGAAGAGGAAATGATGCCGAAAAATTAATAAAAATAAAAAGGAGTGAGTACTTTAGCTCTTCTTGATATTTATTTTTATTCCCGGCCTACAGGATGGGATTTTGTGAGTTCTTGTGAGTGTGTGCTGTTGTATATTTATAATATAGTGAAACATCTATGGATGGACTTCACATCCTTCCAACCTGCGTGAGTTTTAAAGAACCAGGCCCTCATAGGCGGGGCCCTCAGACTCGGGGGATTCTCTCTGCAGGCGAAGATGCTCCAGTGTGTTGTGGAAGTGTTTGTTGATCTGCTCTGTTTCCTCACTCGCCTCCAGGTTGGGAAGGTCTTCTCTGATCTTCTGGATAAGCTGGTTTAATACCTGGACAGTCACCTGGACAGGTGGAGGACGAGGGACAGTGTAAGAGTTACTGTTTGTAGTGTAATATTTACATAGCTTTTATTGACTGCATTCACATCAATTGGAAGTGACTGTCTTTGTGTTTTGAAGGTTAAAAGCAAAGATGTTAGATGTACATGTGCACATACTCATTTAAAGCCATCAGAATGACAAAACTGAAAACAACAAATCAGGTTCTTGTTTAAATGACATTTCTCAAACCTGGGGCCTGTTGCACAAAAGTAGATTGAAGATATCCAGGATAAATGAAAAAGCGCAGCTTGACTTAGTATGATCCGCTCATCGCGGCTTAATCGGTTGCGCGTTTGCCAGACATGGGGGACTCGAGTCACATGACTTGACTCGAGTCGCAAATTTTAGGACTTGAGACTTGCTTGATTAACATTCGTAAAAGACTCGACTTGACTTTGACTTGATATTCATGACTTGAGACTTGACTTAGACTTGAGTCAAATGACTTGAAATGACTTGATTTTCTGTTTAATAAATATATTTTTCCCCCTCCGATATTGAGGAGGAGTTAACTTTGCGATTTTAGTGCTGTTGCATGCGCAGGAACCGTTGATATGATGACGCGGCGCGCGGCGGCAGACCGTCAGTAAACAACACTGGCTATGGCTAGTAGGCTAACTTAACGTCATGGATCCCTCTCATGGGCGCCGATACCGTGGGGGCTCGAGCTCCGGAGCACCCACGGAAAATACTGACCGCCCACGAGTGCCAGACTGCCAGTTCATTTTTACGTTAATCTAAAAGTAAACACTGCAGTTGTGGAGCGTCTTTCATAGTGTGATTGGTTATGTCGGTGGCATTGATTCTTAATTTTCCACGAAGCTGATCGCGGTTACGTGCCAGTTAAACTTTTCATCTCTGATTCTATCTGTATTTGTGAGAAGTGGCGCTGTCCTGGCTTTATTATGGCGTGTGTGTTTGTGTCGGCCGCTGTCAGTTTCCTAAAGTTCTGAAATGCAAACACTTTTTTGTAAAGGGTGTGCGCGTGTGAGCACCCACGGAGGAAAACATAAATCGGCGCCTATCCCTCTGCACAGAAAATAATAAAGTTTGGCTATAAGGATTACACATCTGACCAGGCAAAGAGAAAACATGGCAGTTTGCAAGGTCTGCATTACTTATTTCCGACGTTGAATTTCATCAGACACTTCAAATCGGGAAAGATTCGGGTTCCAGTCCCCATATTCAGCTTAACCACTACTTGGACGTATGTGATGGACAGAAGTCGCTTCAGTTTTTGGCCATGAATAAGCACACCCTCCCCTCTTTGTTCAAGGTGGCGGTAAGAGCGAATAAAACTAGGCACACATACATACACAAAACACAAACTGCTCTCTCTCTTTCTCTCTCTCTCTCTCATAAACACACACACATGCAGACGTAAGTATGTGAATAAAGCTAGACATCCATACAACACACACTGCACTCTCACACACGCACATTCACTCACCAATATTAATAATTTTTCACTCACTCTCTCTCAAACACGCACACATTCACTCACAAATACACTGTCAAATATCAACATATACTTTCCATTCCATGTGACAAGCAAAGGTGGTGGGATTCAGCTACTCTTAAAGAATATTTTTTTTCTTTAAGAGAAGGAAAGATTAAATGATGTGTCTCATAAAAGTGAGGCATGTTTGAAGAATATTAGCCTATTTGACTTAGGAAACATTATACTTTAATTGTTTGAAGGAATTTCATGATTTAATGTCATGTTTGAGGCATATTGAACAATGTTGATTTATTGTTGGCCTAATATCAGTTTTAGGCTGTGCTTTTTTATCTGTGTTAATTGAAACTCTTCAGATGTATGTGGACGCAATGTCTTTTGAGTAAACAATGCAAATAAAATTTCAGCAGTTCATAATCACTGTCTTTCGCTTGTTTAAAAATGGAAACTTTGGTATGACTTAACTTGTGACTTGCTTGACCAAAGCTATGACTTGACTTGACTTGCTTGATTGTCACAAAAAATGACTTGGACTTGCTTGAGACTTGAAGGTTAAGACTTGAGACTTGCTTGCGACTTGCCCATGTGTGACTTACTCCCATCTCTGGCGTTTGCCAAGCCAGGATCAGACGGTGAAGCTATGTCAAGCCAGGTGTAGATAGCTGGGATAAGTGCACGTTCACGGCTTTCTTAAATAGACCACAGTATCGATCACAGATTTACTGATGCAGAAATGGAGAATACGCGTGCGGCACATGTTTTCACCAGCAACTAATTATGGAAAGTTATGAGGAGGTGAAGCATATAATATGCAAAAAAGGGAAATACGGCTGTTGTTATCAAACGGAGATTAAAAGCCTGACAGACAATAGCGGACCGACCGAATCCGTATGGATTTAAAAAAATCTACTTACTAGTCTTTCCACATTTTTTACAAAGTTGTACATTCTGTTTTAATTGCTTGAATATGCTTGTTTTATGTGTTGGCTTTATTGCTGTATCTGGTTTTATGTGCTAAATGTGCTGGTTTTACTGTAAAGTGTCTTTTAGCCTACCATGTAAAGCACTATTATTATTATACTATTAAATGTATTATTATTTAGCTTACTTTGCCATATAAGTGAGCAGAGGGAATTAATGTTCCTCGGGAAATTTACTCTAAGGACTAGGCTTAATTTCAAACCCTTATTCATCTAAACAACTGCAATAGTAGGATTTAAATCAAACTCATGACAGCAATAGTGACAAGTAATGCATGTTAATAAAAATAAAGTGGAACACATTCAGAAGACAACGGAATAACTTAAACGTTAAACAGGTTTATTTCGGATCAGAGCGGCAGCTGATTTAACACATAAGACTCCAGGATTAATCTTAGCCTGGCTGTTAGCCTGCTCTGGAGCAGGCTAGCTGCAAAGAATAAATTGCCATGGTTACTTGGCTGGGTTTAATTCAACCTGCTTTTGTGCAACCAAATCAAAGCTAAATTCATTCAGGATAACTTGAATATCCCGGCTTAATCCCTTATCCTGGTTTTGTGCAACAGGCCCCAGGTTACTGCAGAGAAACAACAGTAACCTGGGTATTTAAGATAATTCAAAACGTGACAGTTGCTAACAACACAGCTTGGAACAGGTGTCTTAACCATGTTGACATTTGTGATGTCCTACCGCATCGTTTTCTCTCTCATAGAAGCAGATGTATCTGTTGAGGATTTCAATGAAAAGCTGGACTTGCAGTGATGGGTCCATACACTGGTTGGCAATCTTCAGGGCTTTCTTTAGACACTCCATCACCCGCTTACCATCGCGGATCTAATAATGCAACATCAGTACTTAGCAATGACAGCAGTGGAAACAGATCAAGTGAATCAAAATGAGTCCGAATAATGCTCTAGCAAACTCAGATACAGTATATTATTGAAGGATAATTGATGGAAAATCTAAAAGACAAACAGTTTCCTTCTGTACCCATTATCTGCATTTTTCATTAAAATCTTTTTAAGGCATCCTGGTAGCACAGGGGTTAAGAAGGTAACCATGTAATGTTATATCCCCCGGTTCAAACCTACTCAGGGACCTTTGATGTATGTCATCCACCAGCGTCCTCTCATTTCCTGTCCCCTCTCTAATGTGTTCTATCTAATAAAGACAAAACTGCCCAAAAAATAAACGTAATTTAAATGTGGCGCGTTAACACAGGCTAAATGCATCTAAAGTCCAAAGTAAATGCTACAGTGTGCTTAAGATTGATAAAACACTTATACAGTGTCATTTATCGTCCCCATTTTAGTATAACGGTTTACTCCCTGATTGTGGAAGCTGCAGGTCCCATCACAATTGCGAGCTCCGTTTGGTTTTGGTGCCATTATTACATCAACAAACCTTTACTCACAGTGAGTATACTGGTGGGATGTAGTGACAGCACGGCACATTTTAGTTCCCTTCGCAGGTGTAAACATTTTTTTTCAGATACAAGTGTTTGTGAAATAGCATAAAAACAATTCCAACACACCTCTTCACCATTTTTTTCAGTGCTGCGACCTGACCAAAAGAGATGGGCGCAGATACTGACGGCTCGGCACTGGTCAGGCTTCTTCAGCAGCTTGGAGGCAGCCAGCGCACACTGAGTCCTCAGCGGCTCATGGTTTTCCTCGCTGAAACATCGCATTCGCTCAAAGGTACCAATGATCAGTGTGATGGCTGCCAACTGGGCTTTAGAGTCACTGATCTCATCCTCGTACAGAGAGAAGGCCTGGTGAGGGAGATGTATTGAGAAGCAAGAGAAGAAATGCAAAAGGTGGTGGGTAAGGAGGGAGAGAGGAAAAGGTTTGAGGCAAAAGATGTGAAAAGGAGAGAGGCAGAGGTTTGGTTGTTGCAATATTTGAGAATCAAAGCGAAACAAAATCAATGAAACAAATCACCACAATTGCCTGTGGAATTTTTAACCCTTGTGTTGTCTTCCGTAAACCTTGAAAAAAAATTTCGACACCTTTTTTTTTCTTCACAGTTTGTTTTTGTTTTTTCCAATGTTTTAAATTACATTTTCAGCGCTTATTTCTACGTCCCTTATTTTCTGATATAAAACAAAAATTGAAAACGGGTCAATTTAACAAGGGTTAAAACAGTTTTGGGGTCTCAAGTAGTCATCAAATATTCATAATTAAGGCACTCAAGTTGCTGTGCTACTTTTCTATGAACTTAAAATCACAAATTAAATTTTGCTGTAAAAAAAGAAAAAAGAAAGCTCCCACAGAATATTTAAATTAAAAGCCCATGTTTAAGTGTTAACAAATCCACTTGAACAACACAAAACAGGATATAATATAAAATATTTCGAGTTATCATATGTTATCTTTCTTTATGTTACTGGAGTTCAACTGACTGGCTGCCCCTCTCTCTATAGCTGTCTTAAATGAAGTGTCCTCCACACTATAGGCTGTAGCCAACCAATTATATCCGAGATACAAAATGCACAAGCGTTTGTTTAAAGATATTTCCCTCATACATTTTCAGTTAGCTAGACCGACAGTTGTCTCAAGCTTTTTAATTTGTACAGTAAAATAAAAAAACAGTATGCGAAACTTTGAGTGTTATTTTGTTTATCATCTTCTGTATATAATATGGTTGAGTTTTCTAGAGCAACACCACCTAAAGCTGTTCCCAATTCAAAAACATTTAACTCTTGACAGGAATCTGTGAGGCCAGCACGAAATGCAAAGGTTCAATTATAGACTCTAAAAATCACATTCTTTAGGTAGGTGCTGAGGGTTTATTAACTTAACTCAGGTCACTTTCAGATCTGTGCTTTGGTTATTTTAGCCAGGACCAAAGACGTGCTGCTTTCACTATGTAGCCTGTGAAGACACAGTGTGAGCCTGAATGCTCAAGAGATTTAAAGGAGACTGTTTAATTAAACATTGTACCTGTGACATGAACTCATAAGCAACAGTCTCGTGGTTTTCAAAGCCAATCTCGCCTGCAGCCAACGCCCCCTGCAGGAAGAGTCGAAGAGGCAGCTCGGCAAGCTCCGCCTTGATAAGTGCACTGATGGTCTGGTGGGCGAAGGAAAAGATCTTCTGACACTTCTTTTCCCACTTGTCATCCTGATGGGAGACACATTTGGAATAATTTAATAGTATAGACAAAACTAGGAATACAGCATGTGAGATGTAGTGAAAGAGATGTTTGCACACCAATGAGGAGTTCTCCTTGTATCTGAAGGCCAGCTGGTAGGCAGCAAACACCAGAGGAGGGAGTGTGTAGCGAATCCTTAGGTTCCCACCCGCACCAAAGTGTTTCCGGGCTGTGTTGAGAATCTGACCACAAACCAGAGTGTTAACGTTAATGAACAACAGCAAAGACATTGTGGCTTACCAACCCCAACAGAGAAAGTTATAGAAACATGAAACACACAGCAGTTTTAAATCCAAAGCATGCCATAAAGTTACAGATTTTTAAATGCATTTTCATACTTTCAAGGCAGCCACTGGTTTACATTCATTTCCTTATGATGTAAATCAATGAACAGTGTGTAATCCATCAAGGTGCGCATCAAAGCTATAGTGCGTAGTTTCTTTCTCCCCCATGAGGAATTTTAAGTAATGACGACAAAACTGTCGGCGAGTCCACATGACACAAGCCTTCCATGACTGCGCACCCCCCACCCACCCTCCATGCAGTTGCTAGTAGCCAAGGAGACACGGAGGATTAAAAAAAATGAACTCTTCAGGTTAAGGTAATTATCTTCACTCGAGCTTCCGCAAGGGAACGTCACTGGACACCAGTCTTCTGAACATAGCCATACTGAGAAATACAGAGAGAGTTGTGTGTAGCTGATAGTCTTAATTAGCTTTGTAGCAACTCATTTGGCAATGGCTTGATTGTAACAGAAGTTCATTTGATTTTATTTTAATATGTATACATCTAGTTCATTCACTGGCATGCTCCTTTAATGTTGAGGAAAGGACCCACAAGATACTGTTGATCCGGATCTTCGGAGTGGAGTAGATGGATGAAACGACCCACAAGGCTCTGTTCCTCAGCAAAGTCCTCAGGGTCAGGGTCATCAGCTGGTTGGTCTGGCTGGTCCTGTATCAGTGTGGATACCAAGCTCAAGATGGCGTCGACCTAGAAAAACCAGAGAGGGAGTAAAGAGTTTTGATTCCAGGATCTTTCCTACATTTCCTTCCTGCTTTTGGCTGATGACATATGCTGAGGAGGTCATGGGTCAGAGACAGATAAAAAATTTTGCCCAGTAAGTTACAGTAGTAAGAGAAGGCCACACATTTAACACTAAGTAATACGGCCTTGTTATATGTACAGGATTTCTGATGCCTTACACTCTAGGGCCATCAATGAATATTCTAAATTTGAATATATATATTTAAGTTGTATATATTGTTAACATTAAAAGGTGCAATAAGTTATATATGTACTGTATTTAATCAAAAAAATTACCATAATGTGGCATCAGATATTAAGGAAACATGCCAAGTTGAAATACTATGTTTTTTTGTAACAACAATGCTAAAGCCAGTATTTTCTCCTTTTGAAATTTTCGTTCCGTGACGGAATGTCTGTTTGCGTTTTGGCCTGTGTGTTATCAACTGCCCATTTTGACAGCCGGGCCAGTTGGCAGATATACCTGTAAAAACGCAAACCCAGTGCGCTACAGCTGTAGTACAGCCATGGAAGCAGCAAACAAACAAAAGGGATCAACGGAAAAAGATTCATTCTACCCGCCCTAAAAATAAAAAGCTTGCTATCTTTCTAAACGGTTGCATAACCAGAGACGAGGTAATACACGGCTAAATATTGGTAGAGCTGGGCACCGAACGTTGATACTTTTATGGCACCGGAAAAAATCCAAAAGCGACTAAACGCGTACACACACACACACACACACACACACACACACACACACACACACACACACACACACACACACACACACACACACACACACACACACACACACACACACACACACACACACAGTTAACTACGTCGTCAGCTCTGTAGTTTTGTTGAAGTCACAGTGAGTCACAGCAATGCCGATAAAGTGGTTTCAAGCGTGGTTACAGTTTTTCAAAACTTCACGCAGACAGCGTTTAATGCGATATGATATTAATGGCGAGCCGAAAGCGGTCACGGTCATAGACAGTATATAAGAATGGACCAACAGATCCCATTGCTCTGGACGGAGACCAGTGAAAGCTAATAGAAGCACTTTTCTGGTGATTGCTAGAGTTACTGCGCAGCCTCCAACTGAGAGAAACAACGTAAATGTGACGTCAGCAACCTGTCTGAAAGTTGTAAGTCTTCTGGTAGCTGTGCCAAGAGAAATCTCAATCATTCCCAATCTTACAGAGACGGAGACCGTAGGTATATGTAAGGAGATAACATAGGCACAGGCTAATTACTGATCACTAACATGCTAGTTAACATTAGTAATTAAACCTAAACCGCTCATGTAAGTCGAAACTGCCTGCGAGCTTCTCCTGTACTATACGGTAATTTAGTTTAGACAAGGTAATGGAGCCTTTTATACATTGTTGTGTTTCTTTAGAAATAAACAATGCACAAATAGAGTCTTTAAACGCTTCAGATGTAAAGTTATTCGCTGTCAAAATGAATGCTAGTCAGTGGAATGCTAACGGGACGTCATCACTTTTTAGCATTAAAATGGCGCAAAATGGTTTGAGTTCTGAAGTGAAGCTTACCCCCTTGGTCGTGCGCGGTGTGGTTGACGTTACACTTTCTCTTAGAATAGCAGGCACAACGGTGGTTTCTTTGCCCTGATGACTGACTTACAGGCTGAGCTTGTAAGGCAAGGCAACTTTATTAATGTTACTGAGTGAGCAGTGTTACAAGAATTTTAACATTTTGATAACGGTTTTGATTCACAATTAAGTTGGAAAATAAAAGCTTTGTGTTTAATATATTTTTGTTGATGTTGAAATGGATTTTAAAACATATGGTATCGAAAAAAGTATCGTTAGGAACCGGCATCAAAACTGAGGTATCGAAATTGGCACCAGATCAAAAGATTTTGAATGATGCCCAGCCCTAAATATTGGAGATGCTTTGAAATATGAAGACAGCGTAGAGCCCAAAAGGACACAGAGTTGACTAATTTCCTCCTAAACAGGTAAGCGTTGAGCTTCATTCATTTATATCACGGCTAATGTAGGGAAAGACATTTTCGGTCATTTCAACATTGATGTGCTCACATTAAATTATATAGAGTAACATTACTTAGCAGGTGAAGTGTTCCTGACTGGTGCTAACGCCGCCATGCTAATAAACGCTAACTGCTAACATAGGATCCATGACATACTGTATGCCAGAAACCCCAAGTTTGACTGCATCATAATGGAAACATGCAATGTAACTTTGGCAAAACATCCCATTGCCTGAATTGTTGGATTGGTATGTTTTACAGGTCGCTTTGCAATGTATGTAGCTAATGTTATGTTATTGTGGCTAACGTTACCATCGTCAGCTTCACAGTTATGATATTTTGGACAGTAAGAGGATTCCCACTTTATTACAAACTGGCATGCAACCATAACGTGTAATGTACTGACTGTACAGTGTATAGACAAGCTCTATAACGGGTCTGGAAGTAGCAGTACCGAAATTGTTTCCCCGCTTCTGTTAAGCGGGCGTAGCCCAGACAGTGACTGTGCCCTGGGTACAGATGGCCGCAAGGCCGTGGTCTTTTTAGCGGTCGTCGCCGTTACGGTTATTCGATAAAAGAGGACTGTCAGCTGCGTACAGAGCTCCACGAGAGCACATGCTTTTATTTTTACCGTCAACATAACAGCATCTAGCAACTCCTCTACGCTGTGGAGTAATGTCTGGCAATGCAAGACTAGCATCAAGCTAACATTGACATTGTGTGACTGTGGTATTATTGCACGTTATATGGTTAGGAATCTTTAATGGGAGTTGTGTATGAGGAAGGACATGTTAGAGACACGGGGAGGAAGGGAAAAAACGTGTGGTTGAATGTGGCTACCCAATAAAGAGGTTACACTAGATAATAGTGAATCACACTCCTTATTTATGAAATAACACGACAGTGACATTGGTTTTAGCGTTCTCAACACTTAGTAACTCCCGAGAACTTTGACGCTGGGGAGGAGGGGCCGGGGGAGACGACTCTTTCAGTATTTTGAATTTGGACTCCAGTAACAATTTTAAACGCTAGCTGTCAGAATCAGTATTGGATCCTTAAATATGAAAATAAAGATTTGATTGATTTGGAAAAAAATAAAAGCAGCACTAGTGCGGCTGTCTGCCTCGCATGTTCTCGTGTGGGCCTGGGCCGCTGCTCTCTAAACAACGTTCCCTACAAAGTCTGTCTAATGTCCAATTGAGCCCAGCCAGAGAATTCCCAGCGAGCGAGTGGGCGTGTTCATGACCTTTCTATCATGCGGCTGGCACAAAAACCAGAAGAAAACAAACATTCAAAAGGTGAAGAATGTATGTAGCACAAAGATGCAAATAAAAAAATTTAAATCTAACGTGAGAGACGACAAGATTCAGGAACTTCTGTCGGTAAGGGCCAACGGCGAAATCGTCAAATTCAAGGAACGACAAGAGACTTTGTTGTTTATGACCGAATTACAAACCTAGCAGTGTGATTAGTGTCATGTCCTGCCTACAGTCTTTAAATGAAGTTTTACTTTTATACAGGATTATTTTAGGATTTATTTTTGTAATGTAGGTATGTAGATCTTTTAAAAAGACATGTTTATGTTGAAATAAATATTCCTATACAAGTAGTGTCTCCCATTGTATTGGTTCGCCTTCTTGTGGACGTAATGCGCAAAAATAGTTATTCAAAATATATTTGAACTTATGTTTTTTTGGAATGAATATTCAAACGTTTTGACAGCTGTATTGCCCTGTCAGTTGAACAATAAGATGCTTTAATGATGGAGGAATGAGGAATTGACACATAGGTCTAGCTTATCAAAACTAGCTTAGTAACATCTGACCCTGTGAAGAGTATAAAATGTAATATATGGTTGACATATCTGACCTGACACGTCATCCAAATGCTGTTCAATATTAATGTGAACTATCATAGTTCGAGAGCGGAGCCTGCCCGGCAAGTCAGATATTCAAAAGGTGTACCATTAAAATACATTTTATAAAAAAATATTAACAATAATTTCCCTTTCACTCTTGACTACATGAATAATACTAAATCATACACATATTTGTCAGTGTATACATATACACCCACATGTACAAAGGATTTTTAGGCAAGTTTAAAATGTCTCCTGACCGCCTAAAAAACAGTTATTTTTGGAAGATATGTTAAAGTAACTTGTGAGGCTGCAGTGACTTCCCGTTTATAGAGTTTTTTTAGTATACGTTACTAAATCTTGATTTATTGTTGTACATTTAGGGGTTACAGCATAGCTAGGGACCCATTTCTTAAGGCTGCCAAAATTACGCCAAAGTCTACCAAAGCTGACATGTGCCCTTTCAATAAAATGCAACTACACAGGGCCATGGGAATCACCAGAACTGTGGTTGGTCAGCTTGTGTTTCCTCCTAAAAGCTAATTATGCCAGTAGAGATTGTTGATAGTGAAGATAGCGTTAAGGAAAATGAAGATTCAGTCATCTTTCCAGCAAAACCACCTCCACCACTGCAAACCTTTTGCGCACTGCTAGAACGTAAACATAGGGACTAATGGCAGTAGTATCCAATTTAGTCATGATGCAAGGCGAAATAGCAGTTGCCTAGATGTAACTTCAGTTCCATGATTACGTGCTACGGTCGTTTTATAACACACAGTTAAGTGTAATAGTTTATGTGAGGGTCAAATAAAAGCAGGACACAGACTGTATCATGTACAATATCTAGTGTTGTTGGGGGTGCTATCTAAGGATGAAATCTGACGCTACTTCAAAAAATATTTCCATCTATGGCGGCACTACCATGAAGGTCTTTAATAACAATCAAAGTAAAGTTGCAACCCAATCCAGTGCTCCTCGGAATTAAGTTAATTTTGGACAATTGTGTAGCGGCGGTTGACGTCCACTGCTAATGTTCAGTGCCAGTGAGCGGTGTGGTCAGGGTGCTGTGTTGGTGTGTAGCATGTCTGACTGCCTATCCTCAACAATTAATGTCCTTGTGTTTTAGTGGTAGGGAGGAATCCAACCTGTTCCTGTTCCAGAATGGTGGTGTTGTAGTCCAGTGTGTTGCTCAGCACATAGCAACTCATGCTCTTGCGTGACTCATAGTCAAAGTACTCAAAGAGTGGTGGGAAGTGCTTGAGCTGCAACACGGTCAGGATGTTGTTGTAGGTATCCACTGGGATCTTCAACAGTCGGGTTAGTTCCTTGGACACTGCGCTGCTGGTTGCTATGCTAGGGGAGGGGAAAGAACGGAACGGGTAGAAGTGTGACACATGAGTGTGAAAGAGTGCATTTAAATGCCAATCATTAACCTTATTCTATCCTGTCTGTGATCATGTTTGTGATAAAAAGCTTTACATGGAGTAACAATGAAACATGAGTATGACAGTGTCCAGCTTTCTGATCACTGTCCACTCTCACGCTAACTCAAAGACTTCGACTCTCCCTCTTCTTTTTTTGTTGTTGGTCCCTATACATTTAATTAATTAAGACATGTAGACAGAATGCGGCCCTGTATGATTACGAATCTACCGTTGGGATCCTCAGTTACATCATCAATCTGCAGTGGAATAGATTTATGTATTAATATTATCACACCTACAGAGTTAAGAGTACGAAGATGATAGAACCTGTCCTGGCCACCTTTGTTACCTTTGTAATTGCCTCGTTAGCTAATAGGTCTTTTTCTGTAAGAACACAATCTTGGCTTTTAACGGTTTTAACCTGTTCAAAACCTGCTTTAACCCTTGTGTTGTCTTCCCATCAAGCTTCAACATTTTTGACGCCTTTTTTCAGTTTGTTTTTGCTTTTTCCAACGTTTTAAATTTTTAAATTTTTCTTCTACACGTTTTCAGCACTTATTTCTACGTCCCATATTTTCTGATATAAAAATAAAACTTGAAAACAGGTCAATGTGACCCGAAGTCAACACAAGGGTTAATTTGGTCAGTTTATGCAGGCCTCTACAGTTCCATTAAATATATTCAATTAAAAATATCTGTCATTTTTTACAGTGGGTAACAATAGGAAAGCTGAAATAACCAAAATGATTAAATCCCTCGGTTTTTGCTCTGCATATTGGTGACCCTCCTCTTTTAATAGTTTCTCATCATGTTTTGAGACTGCCATGAAGGATAAAGCAAGAAGACATTAAGGTTAATGAATAAAGTTGGTACCGTAATAAACAGAGAGAGAATTTTCCTAACCCCAAATATGAACATGCCCAATTTGAACATACGGGAAACCCTAAACCCTTCAATATCTTCCGGCCCGTCTCAGCTCGACTTAAAACAGCTGATGGCGTGGCTGCGACTCAGCTGGTTGAGTCCCTAGTGCTGGTTTTAGAACGCAAGAGACGTCACCTATTTCAACAGCCAAAAGAAGTCATCTTGTAAAGCCGTAAATCAGAGAAATAAAATCATTTTTGCTGATTCATCACTAGAAATGTAACTGTAGCAAGCATCTCTCTAACATTATCCACATTCATATTTATATGATATATTCAGCTACAAAAAGCTGAACTGAACTGGCAGGTTTTAGAACGCTACAAACCGGCAAGTTGTAAGTTGTGGCAAGTTTCAACTTGTCTCAGTGCGAATCTTTGGTGTGAACTGGGCTTAATGAGGAATCCCTCTATTGCATTTCACTCTCCCTCTTCTTAACCACATTTTTGTTTGTAGATTAGATGCATGTTTTTTTTTTGTGGGTCTCATCCTCTTTTATGCACTGTTACCTGGATAATTATTGTGTTCTTAAATCTCAGTGTGTTAGGACTTACTGTTCCAAGTTGAGCTTGTTGAATATCTCCACAGTGCTCTCCAGGACCTTATCTACGTAGTCCACACGGTCAGGGTAGCATTTAATGGCCAAGTTGATGAGAGAGACCTGCAAAGAGACTACGTCCTCTGATGGCATGTCCTGGCGAGACTGGAGGAGGAAGAATCATAGAATGAAACTGTCAGCATGGTCAGTCCAACGGTTTGAAATTTAAACTTAGAGTCATCATAACTTGGAGAACGATAGCTTAGTAAGACCGTTTTGCCTAACATCATACTGTAAGCAGTTGACATGAATGAAAGTTGACCAATGATTGGAAGAGTCATCTAATTTTCTGAGGATTTCTTTTCTTTTGACCTACACCAGAATGGGAGAGAATATAAACTTTTTAGGTTGTTCTGACATGAATCTTATCAAATCTCCTCTACACCTTAAAACTGACTCAACAATATTTAATAGTTTATTACTATACTTTTTTGTAGGACAGCAACATCTGTTGATTATTTTCTTGACTAATTAAAAAGGTGCTCTAAGCGATGTCACAACATTTTTTGTCACATACAGCAAACATCTCCTCACTATCCGCAAGCTGCCTGTCCCCTGTACACTCTCTGTAGACAACCCAGGCGCCACAAACGCCAACAAAAACTAACCATGCCAACCTGCACCACCAAACATAAACAAGTCTTCCAGCCAATAACAGACCAGAAGGATTTGGGGGTGGGGGTTAGGGGGTTAGTAAGCACGGAAGGGAGGGAGAGGGGACAGGATAAGGAGGAGGGAGGGGCGAGCTAGCCTCGTTTTGTTAGAAAATACTTTGAACGTCAACAAGAAGTGCCGTCACCCAACATTGCTTGGAGCACCTTTAATTAGTTGTTTGGTCTATACAATTTTGATGTTAGTGTTTCCTAAAGCCCAAGATCACATCCTCAAATGTTTGCAGCTGTACTTTTTGGTGCACAAAAAAATTGTTAAGTCTACTGTATAGTGCTTAGTTTCTGTCTTCCCCATGAGGAGAAAAAACATGATTGACTCTTCAGAAGAGCCGGACGACACAATCTTCTGAACATAGCCATACCGAGAAATACAGAGAGAGTTGTGTAGCTGATAGTCTTAATTAGCTTTGTAGCAACTCATTTGGACGACACAATCTTCTGAACACAACCATACTGAGAAATACAGAGAGAGTTGTGTAGCTGATAGTCTTAATTAGCTTTGTAGCAACTCATTTGGCAATGGCTTGAATGTAACAAGTTACACACTAAAGCTTTAAATCATCAAAGTGTGGCAATCATTAAGTGTGTACAGACTGACTTTTTGTCTTACAGAATATAACCTACTTGAATAACAGTGGCCACTTGCTGAGAGAAGATGTCAAACAGTTTGATCTCAGATGGAATACCAGGGCCATCTTCTCGATGAGCAAACAGAGCGAGTCTGAAAAACAAAATAGAAATTAGCAGAGAAAATCCAAGTACATTCCCACTATTTAGGTCACAAAAACGGATCACTATTTCATTCTTCTTTAAAGAGTAACCTTGCACTAGATCTTTGAGTTGGTTATTACACGTACATTCTCTTTAGTATACTATCCTATTGATCCTGGTCCCATTTTATAGTGTTATTTTCCTTTTCACAGAGAAAGGCCAGTTATTCTATCCCCTAAAAACTTTCACTTATCCTGGGACAAATTTGAATCCCATTAGCTTTGTTAATTTTCAGTGAATCAAATTGTACCTGTCGATGAGGGCAATGATGATGTTCTTGACATTGACATGTTGATGGAGCTCAGCACAGGAACGTAGGAAAGGGTTCAGGGTCTGAAGGTGGAACTCATCTGGGAAAACCTTACAAGATGAGATTATTTTAGTTCAGGAGTGTAGGGCTTCACTTATACTTGAAGTGCGTGGAGGTACAATGGACACAACAGACAACATGGATTCAGTGCAACATCTAGCCTACTCTTCTGCTACTATTCATAACGATTAATACCATTACCATTTAGTGTAGTACCATAAACTTTATTGGTGAACCACAGAATTGCATTGAATTACATCCAATAATTGCCAGATAAAAGTTGGGTTTTCACCTCCCCCTTTTGTCCATACACACACTCCCTCAGTAACCCACGACTTCACGGTGTACGCCTGAATGGGGTATTACGTTCACCCATGTTAAACTCAAACCAGACCACAGACGGCGGCCACACCTCGCTCACCCTAGTGCTGAACACCAGAACCCCCCAGGTCTGTGCGCTCATAAACTGTAAAAATAATGGACGTAGCATCAGTGGAGTCACCCATTGGTTTGTGGACTGCCATTTTGAAGCCTTGAGTTCAGCAATTTGGCCCTTGTAATTTTTTTAGTTTTTTAAACCAGAAGTGACGATTTTTTGATGAGAGGGTGGAGCTGGGGAGGATGATGCAGCTAAGCCAATGTCATTTATGGTTTCAATGGCACTGCACTAAGCTATACACTAAAGACAGAAAGTCACCAATTTTCAATTAGCTGAAGGGAGTCATCCAGTGGAGTTTAACCGGCGGACAACACTGACCTCCAGATACTGGCGCTGATCACCTGCATGTACTGCAGTACACAGAAAACTGCTAACTTTCCTTTAAGTCAGCAGTTAACGCTAGCAATAGCTAGCAGGTTCTACTGAATGCATAACAGGACATTTTTAAGTGACCAAAATGTTCCAATCACCTTTTATGATGTGATAACACACAGTGAGAGGGTCAAAGTTTAAGAGCGCATTTAAGAGAAAATGAGGAAATCGTCAATCTTGCAGGGTGGCGCGCAGAAAATAAGCTACTGCTCAACGTCAGCAAAACCAACAAGCTGATTGGTGATTTTAGGAAACAGTGTTGTACCACCAGATTACAGAGCTTTAACTCCACCATAAATGATTAACATGGAGCTTTCTTTTGTGCTGCTTTTGCACATAACCATACCACTACCCTCATTCCTGAACTTTAAAAATTCTCATTTTATACAGTGTATAGTTTTTAATACACATAGTACTATAAACACTTTTATATAGTTTGTTCTATGTAGTTAACAGATCTCTCTTGAGAATGAGAACCCGTTTCTCAATGAAATTACCTGATTAAATATTAAATAAAAAACTGTTTATACGCGTGTGTGTGTGTGTAGCATGGATGGGGCTACAACAATATTTCATTGTACAATCAGTGTTGGGGAGTAACGGAATACATGTAATGGCGTTACGTATTCAGAATACAAATTATGAGTTACAGTTACAATTTAAATTTAAATAGTTACAATTTAAATAGTTGGTATTTAGAATACAGTTACATTGTTAAAATCAATGGATTACATGACAATACTTCTCAGTTTCACAAGTTTATTCACTCTGAATAAATTAAGACAACTTAATGCATTTTCCAGATAGCTATTTGTGTGATCAGTCACAATGGAGTCGGAACCGACAGAGCCAGGGCAGCAATAAGTTTCTATCTTGGAAATTCAAACAGCATTTCACATTAAAGAACGAACAGGGAGAATGAAATACAGCTAACTGTGCCGTGCAGCCTCTGCTTGCCAGCAACCAACCTCCTTTCAGCTCCAAATTACTCCACTTCCAACCTGAAGAAGCATCTTAAAGTAAGTTATTATTTTAATTAGCCAAGGGTAGTCGTCTGCTGTAGTTTTACTGGTCACCTTGCTATTTTAACATTGACGTGCAACTTTACATTCTCCTAGGTGCTGATTTACTAGCTCCAGAGCCGTTTAAAGACTATAGCCCCTTTTGACATGCTAACTAACGTTACCTAAAATTAGCTTGTGGTAGCTTAGACTGCAGTTCGATTTTTGTAGTATGCAGTTCGGGACTACCAATACAATAATCTATCCGCTTGTTCAGGTACACATTCAGCTAGTTGGAATAAAAAGAAGACACCATTATAGGCCTGTTTAGTAAGCTGGATGTGATAGCCGCATTCCTACACTTATAAAATGCAATTCAATGTGGAAGTAATCTTGAAGTAATCCAAGTATTCAGAATACGTTACTCAGATTGAGTAACTTAACGGAATAAGTTACAAATTACATTTGTGGGCATGTATTCTGTATTCTGTAACGAAATACGTTTTGAAAGTATCCTTCCCAACACTGTGTACAATGCTGTATTGTATAATGACAATAATAAAACCTTGAATCCTAGGTGTCTACCTGAATAATGCACTCCATTAGATACTCCTGAGCCAACGAGTCTCTGCAGTTGACAACCTGCTCCAGCACTCCTGAAAGAACAATCTGTGGAGAGAAACAAACAAAGAGGAAAACAGTATTACAGATGCACTGATAGACCGGCCGGTGACTGGAATTGGCCAGTTTTCACGTGCTTGGCCCGGCAGGTCAGTCTGACATTGCCGATTTCATGCCAGTCAATGCTACAATTACCTGACAACATAAGTTATACAAGTTACAGTTCTCAAGGACGTAAGCACACACGGACGCGACAGCACAGTCTCTTTTTCCTATCTCTCAACTTTTCCGTTGAGAGATACCAAAATCACATTGTTTTAGTTGGATATTGAATGTGATAAGAAGGAAATGGTTCTAACAATGCACTTTAGATGTGTGTGAATTTCCAACACCAGGAGTAATTTATATAGTTCTATTTTATAGTGATCCATTATCTGTTCAAAACATGTTCTATGTAAAATGTTTTAGACTTCTAAAGAAAAGCTAAAAAATAAATATTTGCGTGTGCTGTAAAGTGGTTAGAAAAAATTAAATCGGAATTGGCTAAAATCGGTATCGGCTGGGCTAACTCAATGAAAATCGGAATCGGCCTAGAAAGTTGTAATCGGTGCATCTCTAATTACTAGACAGATAACAATCTGCCCACAGGGCTAAATGGTTGTACAGTATGTGTCATGATACATGTCAAATGTAGCAAATAAAAACACTAACAAGGGAAAAGCAGCAACGTCCTAGAATAAACTGAAACACATAAAGGACGAAAAAATAGATTCTGAAAAAATCTCGATAAAGACATCACCAGACCAACTGCAAATGAGAAATAGTATGGAAACTCTCAGTTCATTTGTGATTTCCAAGGGGCATTATCAACAGGAGTAAACCCAAATGCCTTTGGACGCAATTGGATAGACCTACAACCAATCAGAGCAATGCCATATACGATGTAGCGCTGAGCAACGGACTACAGCATGCAGAGATGATCTGTGTTGCAATTTAAAATTAAAAGGTGTTTTTACTTTGGCTGGGAACCAGACAAATCTGCAAGCTCATATTTTATTTGCTGTGTCAGATGCAAATTTTACATTACCAAATGTAAATTGGTCTGGCAATGTCACGCTACGCAATGCAACAACAACAATAAAAAGTTCCACATCAGCTCACGGTTTTAGTCTTTTGTTGAGATTATGGATTCTTATTGGGCATCAAGTGAAACCAGTATAAAACCAGCTGTAAAACCTGCTATTTATGATGATAGTTTGACAAAAAATTAGCACTGGCCGACCAGGGGCCAGATGCATAAAACTCTGTGTAGATTCACGACAAAAACAGAGTGTAGGCTACACACAAAGACAAGAAATATGCATACACATTCTTTTTGTCAGATTTCTAAAGCTGTACGAAAGCCTGATGGCGTTTTATAAATCTCAATTATTGAGGAGCTGGGCGCACGTGACAAGCCACATTTCCACTCGCGCAGTTAAATGGACGTAGAAGCCCCCTAAACATCCACTTGCATATCAATAATTGCTCCTCCACTCATTAACCTGTCAGTAGAAAATACAGCAAAGAAGAAATGCAGTTTGACTAACTATAGGTATGTTTCCATCCACATGTTTTTATGCAAATTAAGTGATATCAAATGAAAAATGACTCATGAAAACAGCAAAATTTGATTCAATTTCATGAATATCGACGCAAAGCTTATACATTCGGTCTCATCAGATTTTCTCTAGATCGATATACGGCTTATGTGATAAACGCTGATGGAAACGTCATTTGCCGAATAAATAATGAATTGTGATTACGTTTTAGGTCATTTTATGGTTAGAAGTTGTGAAGACTGCACGCTGAATACTGGTAGTGCTGACGCAAATGTGCCTTAAGATGCAACGACCGTCTACTACAGCCTGTAGTACGATTGATGGCCCTTTCTATTGACAAAATCCCTGCAGCCTTCAGCAGGGGGTCTAATCGCGGGACGTGAGTCCTGTCTATTGTGCCATACACCTGTGGCACAAGGTGCGCTCTGGAGTTACGCAGCAAGATCTCATGCGCCTCATCCACTCTAGGTAGGTAGCCTATATATATACCTTTGCATAATCCTCATTCGTATGGCATTGCACACATACGTGTATGCGTAAACACACGGTGGTCTTGCTGACCCCAAATGTTTTGCCTACCACCCTGTGCTCTGCACATGTAGCCAGTTTTTATAGCGCAATGGCGATACGCTTCTCCATTGGAACCAGAGGGCCATGGCTTATCTGGGTCAAGTGACAGGCCAATAAAATTACTCAATATGGTCAAATCTGAAAATGCTTAAAGTGTCTCTAAACCTTTGGAGCGCTCTTGTTCCCACACCACAGGCCGCCTCCATTGTCGTCGGGCATTTACATGCATCTGCATCATCATAACGTTTCCTTAATTAATCACATGCTTCATCATTGTGACATTATCGCTATTTCTGGGCGCCTGGTTAGCTCACCTGGTACAGTGGGCACCCGTATATAGAGGTTTACTCCTCGACGCAACCCTTTGTTGCATGTATTTCCCCCTCTCTCTAACTTTTCAAGTCTAAGCTGTCCTATGCAAATAAAGGCCTAAAATCTGTGTTGTCTGCGGCGAAGGCCCATTGAAACTGAAGGAATTATTATTCTTCCAGCAAATTAATCGCCTTTTTGAGGGTTTTAACATACTCAAAAAGTCACTAAAATTGGCGGTTGCATCAATTCTTGTGAACATTTACGTGTTTTAAGGGTTTCGGGAATAGGCGCGCAAAAATGGCTCGCTAGCGCCCCCAACAAAATTAAAGAAATTGAGCCCCCTGCAGTACGTTTAACGTAGACTCTCGAAACTTGGTACACATATGAAGCATGTCAAGACGTACAAAAAACATAATTGCAGCCATACCCTAAACCCAACAGGAAGTCCACCATTTTGAATTAAAAGTTCAAGGTTTGTGTGATTTTAGCCATTTCCACATGTCGTACTTTAACAAACTCCTCCTAGAGATTTCATCCGACCAACTTCAAATTTGGTCTGTGCCATCTTAAGACGTTAAAGATGAAAATTTATTAAAAGAAAAACTTTTTGTCCTAAGGCATGGCCGTGGCGGGGCGGCCATTTTGTGCGTTTCGCCATCAAAACAGGAAGTGGGTGTAACTTGAGTGTACATTGTCCAATTGGCTCGAAACTTTTCATGATTCATAAGACTAACTCTAAGGACATTTACCAGACAAAATTGAGTCAAAGTCATAGCGTCCCCTAGTAGCAACAGGAAGTAGGCCCAAAACTATATGTGCTATACTTTAACAAACTCCTCCTAGAGAGGAGGTGGAGGAGTGGTGTCCACCAGTAACCCTGACGTGTGCAGAGGAGCAAGGGCCTGTCCAACGCTGCTTGCAGTCGCATGCTACTTAATTTATGTAGCTTCACAATGCTAGTTGCACCTGCCATGAGGTCATAAGACTTTATTTATCGTAATTTTTGTTTAATTATTTGCATTTTGTCCACTTTTCTGGTTAATTCTGGTGAGGCTATATAAAAAGGAAGGTGATTGTATATTTATAACTGTTCATCAGTTTGATGCACAGGCTGCAAAGTGCCATCGACAGACACTAGTATATACTTTTACATTTATTGCAATTGTTTTGGAGCCTAAAGGTGATCCTTAATTAAACTATCATATCTTTCTAATCTTACTTAAACCATTGGAAGAAAAGAGTGTTAACTAAAGTTTTATCACTGCAGACAAATATCGCCACTGTAAGGATTCAATTGTAAAATTAATCTTATTACAAACAACAGACACAAACAAAGACACACCTGTTTGTACTTGTCCACGTTGACACCCTCCAGCTGGCTGAGGCGAACTAGGTTGGTGCCCACCAGAATCCTGAGCTCTTGTCGTTCCTTTTCTCTCTTCTCCCTGTCTCGGCTGTGACCCTGATGCTGCATTCGAACCCATAACTTGTTCATTTCGGCAAAGTTCAGAAGGACAAAGTCGATGGAGTCATTGATATCACCGGTCATCTCCTCTGTTCCCCTGTGGAGTTACGTTTAGAACAGGGATGCATGTCAAAATATTCTCTAATATAACACTCTAATATAAGTGAACCGGTTCTGGAATCGTGCCTCCTTCATTAATGACGGCATCCCTTGTTTAATGTCAGGTCTCTTTCTAATAAGATTTTTATTCTAAATGATTTTATTACTTCTAGATACTTTGATTTTGTGCTCCAAAGACCTGGTTCAAGCTAAATAAACACAGGCAGCTGGGGTTCAAGCTAAATAAACACAGGCAGCTGGCTGAATTATACACTCTACTATCTATTAACAATTGCTCAAGTGTTCAGAGACTTATGTTTAAAATTTGTGGTACAGATCCAGTCATTCTTGCCGTTATTTACCGAGCTCCTAAACCCAATCCATGCTTTAATGTGAATTTTCTGGATTTATATCCTCCAACTGTTGAATCCTGGCCCAGTCTTTCACCTTTTTCAGTCAAGCATCCCCTGCAAAATGTGAGGAATTTGCTAAATTTTACTTTACTAATCGCATGTCTTCTATTAGAACAGAAATTGTTCTCACAACTATGATAATCAACCTAAAAAGAAATTCAGAACAATTTCGGACCCTGAACTCTGCAAGATTGTTTCAGAGTAAACCTGCAACCTGTTGTCTTGACCCTGTCTGCAATACACTTTTACAATTATTTTAATTGTGTTTTTAAAGGGGTGATAGAATGCAAAACCTATTTTACCTTGTCATAGCTGAATAATGACAGTTTAGTGGGTAACTAGGACATACATAGAACCTCTAAATCCCATTGACACCTCTTTCCTCTGCAAATCTCACAATTTGAAACTGCCTCTGAAAACGGGCAAATCTCAACAAGCTGCCTAGTTGACGTCAACTCGGCGGCTCCTCCTCATTTGGCTCTAGTCTCTCTCTTTGTCATGCCCCAACATTTACATAGGCTACACAACTAACCTGAGATCAGTTAGTCTTCTGAATCTAGGTCGTGCAGATTTCAGAAATTGTATACATTGTTCATCTGCTATTTTACCATTAAATTCACTTCTGAGACTTTTTTACGCAAGAAATCAACTACGTAGAGGTCAAATATGGGCCGTTTTACGAAAACTGAAGTCTAATTAGGCCTGTCACGATAACAAATTTAGCTGGACGATAAATTGTCCCAGAAATTATTGCGATAAACGATAATATGGTCGTTGAGAGATCTAATGAATGAATGAATCTAATAAAATGATAATGGCATAATAATAACACCTTTTCAAAGATCAATAAACTTTTATTTCCAAAAGAATATTTAACACTGGAACTGGAAGATATTTTAAATATCCACAATAAATGAACAACCAAAAATAATAAATAAAATGGACTCTCACGTCTGTTAACAAAAGATTTACTTGAATAAAACCCAAACCCAATCAAAACGTTAACATTACCTCTTTTTAGCATCTTACATCACACTTTCAGTCACTATGACCACTACTACTGTCAGAAACATTGTGCCAAAATATGAACAATAACGTCACTGTCAACAGGCTTATCTGCTAATGTTAGCTACCGACCATTAGCTTGAAACCATCCAGCAAATAGACGGTACCGTAGTCCTTAGGGTGCTGTTACCTGAAACTGGTGATTTAACGTCACCGCTCATTTTTCACACAGTTTAACATCAAAACAAAACGCTGAGTGAACATTACTAGCTACGTTTTTAATGTTGGTTTTGAGCGGTATGCACCCCCACTAACCTGGAAAACGGTTTTAAAACAGTAACGTACAGCGTGTCCGAGGAATATAGCGTTCTCCTGCAACGGGAGTCAGAGGCAGAGGGACCATCACCACAGCGTTCGCTAACGTTAGCTTCTTGTCTCATCTGGGGTCTGATAAACAGTAAATTCATCAAATTCAGTGTCCACAATGCTATTTTCCAATAAACTGTAACTGTCATATTTCACGGGACCTGCGTG
Organism: Perca flavescens; assembly: GCF_004354835.1. NCBI lineage: Eukaryota > Metazoa > Chordata > Actinopteri > Perciformes > Percidae > Perca > Perca flavescens. The sequence goes on from NC_041331.1 coordinate 10,365,949, forward strand.
AGTGCGGATTTCATGTCGCGGCTTTCGTCGCCGTTTGTCACTTTGCCCAAGATTGAGTGACAAGCGTACTCGCCCGGTTGTTGTATTTGGTTGCCATGACTTCGCGAGTGATGACAGTTCGCTTCAGTTCAGTAGAGTAGACGGCTCTGCATAGTCGTGTAATTAAGACTTTATGACTTTTCATAAACAGCTCAAGGAGCGAAGGTGCGCCCTACATGTACATAGCGAAAACCCTGTTGTGCGTCTGCCCTATTTCTGATACCGTGGCGGCAGAGGAAAACAAACAAGCATGTAAATGGAAATTATTGCGGCCTGAAAAATTATAAAGCTCATTTTATTTATCATGCGATTAATTGATTTATTGACTATTGCGACAGGCCTCTAATTGCAAATTTTGTCCGACTGTGTGTCGGAGTTCAGCGGCCGGTGCTGCCTGTGTTGCTGCCTCGCCGCCTGGTCTGCCTTCCTTCACAGACCCCGGCCTGCTGTGAGCTTGATTGAGCTCCGTCACGGCTGGCAGCCCACGGCATTCCATACCCGTGCAAAGTCACCATTTTGTGGGTGAATGGACTACCAAACGCCGCTGCCTGGACAGAGCTCCAGAGCCTGCAGCTCCCCTCTTCCTGCTAAATGGCCGGTGTGTGAGTGAGAGCGCGGTCAGGGAGCTTGTTATGCCAGCAATCTCTTACCACAGGTTCCAGTTAATCTTATAATGTGTGTAATTATAATGTGTTGAGTTATTTAAACAAACGATTGGTGAAATAAACGCCTCTTGTCCGCGAGTCTCATTGATAGAGCCTGCGGCTGGATGGAGCTAGCTCTATCAATGAGAGCTAGCTAGCCTCCTCTTAGAACTCCTCTGAAAGTCACAAAAATTAAAAAAATTTAAATCTGACACCATTGTTAGCTTTATATGACCTTGGGGTAGAGGATATATAAGTGGCGTGACGAAATTCAAACTGTAAATATACACTAATTACGCCGAAAATGAAGCTAACCAGACGCAATCTGTACACATAGGATTGAAGTGACAGTTGCAGCTAACGAAACCCGTAGTGTTCACAAAAATTCATTAAATTGGAATCTGACACCATTGTTAGCTTTATACGACCTCGGGGTAGATGTTAATTAAGTGGCGTGATGAAATTTAAACTGTAAATATACTCTTATTACGCTGAAAATGAAGCTAACTATCCATGATTTGTAGCTACACGTAGCTAGGATTGAAGGGACAGTTGCAGCTAACGAAACCCCTAGTGTTTACAAAAATTCATTAAATTGGAATCTGACACCATTGTTAGCTTTATAAGACATTGGGGTAGATGTTATGTAAGTGGCGTGACGAAATTCAAACTGTAAATATACTATAGTTATGCCGAAAGTGTAGCTAGCTAGTCGCGATATTTTCCCATTGTACTGAATGGGACACATAACTAGCTAGCTGCTCCTCCTAACAAGACCCCTCACCTTCATAAAAATGCCTTAAATTCAAATTTGAGTGTTAGCTTTTGTTAGCTTTGTAAAACCTTGGGGTAGCTGAGATATAAGTGTCGTGACGAAATTCAAACTGTAAATATATTATAGTTATGCCGGCAGCCGGGCGAGCCCCGTAATGCAGTAATCCACAAAGGGTGACTTTGCCCTGGGTATGGAGCCCAGCAGGCTGCCGCTTTCTTGTCAGACTGTGTGGAGCTCCTAAAGTCCGACACGTCTTACCAAATTTGCAATTAGCCATACATTTTCGTAAAACGGCCCATATTTGAGCTTTATATAGTTGATTTCTCGCGTAAAAAAGTCTCAGAAGTGAATTTGGTAACGAAACATTGCAGTGTCTGGAATATGAGATTCTGTCACGTCTTTAATGTGTGTGTATGGGGATTCGCTCAACCAATCAGCGCACAGCTCATCTAAATATTCATGAGCATAACATATTTGGAAGAAAAGCTCTTGTTATAAACAGGGCCAAAACACAGGGATGCATAAGGCCCAATAAAATATCAACCAGGCCATTTTCAGCCCAACCAATGTTACATACCCCATTAGGAGACCTTAAGGAACAGTGGGAAATACCCTATAATCATTCTATCACCCCTTTAACTCTGTTTGAGAGATTAGTGACAACTTCCTTGGAACAGGAATTTTTCATGATGTCTTTTAAAAAAAAAAAAAAAAAAAACTGCAGCTGTAAAACGCCTACTGAAAAGGTCAAACCTTGACAGTAAAGTTTTAAAGCTGTGGTAGGAGCTTGTTAAATCCCATACAATTATAATGTACACGGACAATTATTAAAACACATAATATTTCAGTATTTTGTTATTTAAGTGGTCTGAGAGAAAACTAGACTTCTGCACATCCTCTTGGCTCTGTCCTCAGGCTTTGAATAATCTAGGCATGACAGGAGACTTTGGTCAATCACAGGTCATTTCAGAGAGAGTGCAATAGCTTTCTATTGGCTGCTCTGCTCATGCATATGCCTGTGGGACAGGTAGGGAAGAGCGAGAGCTGCAGGAAGAGGTCTCATTGTGTCAAATCCTGGCTTTTTTCCTTTCTTACCTCTTCTGCAGCATTAAGTAACTTTAGACCTATATAAAATCTTTCCTTTTTAAGCAAGATACATGAAACATTTGTTTTTAACCAACATTGTTATTTTTAGGTTTCAATCATGTTTCAGGGATAACCACAGCACAGAGCAGCCTTTGTTGAAGTTGGCAGTGACCTCCAAATTAGCACTGATGCAAATAAGGTCTTTGTTCTGATTCTTTTGGATTTAAGTGCTGCGTTTGACACAATTGGCTATGATATTCTTATGGATCGCCTCGAGGACTGGGTTGGGCTCTCAGGAAAGGTTTTAAACTGGTTTACCAATCAGATACAAAGAGAAAAAGCTGGCCTTGCTTACTCTGGCTGCTCTCCATCATCTGGCAGTATGTTGCGGGTGCACTGCAACAGGTAGTTTCTGAGGAAGAGGCCCCTGAGTGGGTGCTGGACACCACGACACATCTCAACCAGGTCCTTAAGAATGTCCTTACGAGACTGGGGGAAGGAGCGAACGTATACCACACCCACTGTGATTAGCAGATAGCTGCGGAGAGAGAGGCAAAGCAAAGAGGCTTGATCTGATAAGCAGTTAACATTTTCCAACACTTTGAAGCAAGCCTTCTTAAAGTGGGCATCTGCACCCAAGTGCAAGTCAATCCGGACCGGCCCATACCTCGTGTTATGACTACAATACGTTATGAAGTGTTCTTCTATTTCGAAATAACTTTTCTATTAGTGAGTGAATATACAGTGTAGCTGGAGATCATTTACAGCAATACTGTCCACAGATGAATGTGGTTTTAGTATGGCTTGTCTCTTATTTCCTGTTAATCCTTCTGGCAGGTCGCCCAAATGTGATGACTTAAGAATGTGTTACCCGATTCTCCAGATATTTGCCCGAAATATTTGCATCTTTGGACAAGTCAATTTAGGAATGATGACAACCAAGTTCACACCAAAAACTTCAAACGAGAAGTGAAAAAAAGTTTTCACACATTTTAGTTATTTTATCATTTGTTTTTCCATCTCTTTTGGATATACAGTAGTGTGTGGTAAAGCGTCTAGCCTCAGCAATTCCCTGGTAAAATTACTAATTTAGAAGCACCACTATATGTCATTATTCCATTTTGTTCTGTAATAGTGTAATTTTTATACTCAATATTATGTAGCCCTAATTTACAACAATTTATTAAAAATGCAATATGTTTAGATTGGCGAAAGAAAAAAGAAAAAAAGTCTTCAATTTTTCAATTGTTTTCAATTCAATTTTGACCTCTCTCTCTTAGTTACGCTGTTATAGTTCTAGACTGCCGGGGGACTTCCTTCGACGCACTGAGCTGCTCTCTCCTCTCCCTTTCTATTACCATTTGTGTGCATCCCGTCCCAGAAATGCTTGTTACTAATCCTAGCTTCTGGGGAGTTTACTCCCCGGAGTCCTTATGTTTTTTCACCCAGCGTATTTCCTTGGAGAACGTTGGCACCAAGATCTTGGTTGCAGCTGTCGCCGTGGTCCTGCTGCACTCCCTGCTAAGCTCTGCGGTGCCCTGCAATGTCATGCTTCTTCCCAAGAGGGAGTTTTTCCTCGCCACTGTCACACTGCTTGCTCTTGAGGGAATTACTGTAATGTTGGGGCTTTGTAAATTATAGAGTGTGGTCTAGACCTACTCTATCTGTAAAGTGTCTCGAGATAACTTTTGTTATGAATTGATACTATAAATATAACTGAATTGAATTGAAATAAAAGGGCCTGAATCCTTTCTACTTCATGAAACTACTTGATGTTTGAAGGAAGTTCAATTAATAAGGTGATACTCACAGTCTGGGGATGATGTTGCCTGCATACTGGACCAGCTCATAGAGATCTGCCACCTTGCGTCCTTTGGCAAACTCATCAGTCAGATAAACTTCTAGGTAGTGGAGTTCGTCAGATATAGCCATATCTGAAAAAACTGTTAGGGACCAGTGTAAACCCATCATGAATCATCCACATACAAAAAATATGCTAGCACTCTGACTCCAATACACCACTTACTGTAGTTACACTCGAAAACTGGCTTCATTTTTGAATAAGCATTCAATTCACTATTCTAAAGTTCTATGTTAAAGTACTAATACCAAACTGTAAAAATACTACAAGTAAAAGTCCTGCATAAAAAATGTTACTTAAGTAAAAGTATATAAGTATGTCCAGGGAAATGTACTTAAAGTAAAGTATTTAATGCCAAAATTCCTCACATTTTAAAAATGTTAGTTAATCAACTAAGTGTTTAATGGTCTAATCATTTCAGCTGGACTTGTAGGCCGTTATATGGTTGAGTAGTTTCATTTATAATACAACTTTTTATAGCCGAAGTGGCATGAAAATAAAAGACTCAAGTACGTCAAATTTATACTTAAGTACAATACTTGAGTTAGTAGTTATTCCACCACTGCAGAAATGTCAGGACACAAAGCAAGCAAGTAACTAAAGAAAACATGCAAATAGATCACAACACGCAACAAAAAGACTGTATGCAAATAGACCACAACACGTAACATAAAGAAAACGCACGCAAATAGACCAAAACACGCACCATAAAGACAACACACGTAAATAGACCACAACAGCAACATAAAGAATATGCATGCAAATAAACCACAACACGCAACAAAAAGACAACATATGCAAATAGACCACAACATGCACACATGCAAATAGACCACAACATGCACCATAAAGACAACACATGCAAATAGACCACAACACTCAACAATAAGAAAACGCACGCAAATAAACCACAACACGCAACAATAAGACAACACATGCAAAAAGACCACAACATGCAACATAAAGACAACACATGCAAATAAAACACAACAAGGACAAGCCCATTAACATTTCTCTAACTCTTCTACATGGTTGAAAGGGTGAATAGAAGTTGAGACATGTTATATTAGTGTTCTAGTCTGCCTTCTTTAACAAATATTACACCAACTAGAGAGCATCTTGCCATGGGATCACACCAGCCGCCAAGGATACAGAGCTCGTAGTAGCTCTTTGGAGAAAGCATGGAGGTCCTCAGCTCACCCAGCATGTTAGAGGCGTGCTTCAGAGCATCCATCAGCTTGTTCTTGTCCTGCAACACAATCAAGCTATGAATAGGGGTACAATTGATCACAAAACTCCGATCAGCACAAAAAGGGGGGAATTTAAATGATTTATTAAAAATGTAATAACAATTAAAGCTGCGAGCAGCGATGAACGGGCCCTCGCGCGTCGGGGTTACCTGGCAGACGGCGATCCTTGCAACCGTGCATTCGCGCGGCACTCAGACGCCGCAAATCGTCAACGATGAAAAGGGAACTCCCCGCCGAGTACAACGATACCTCACACAAGACTCAACGTCATACGGTTCATTAGCTGTGAAAAGGGGCGTGGCTAAAGCGTAGGGGGCGGGTCAAACCATCACCAATTAAAAAGGAAGTCTCTGCTGAGTTCAATGATACCTCACATAAGACTCTACCTTAAACGGGTCACCAGTTATGAAAGGGGGCATGGCTTAAACATAGGGGGCGGGCCAAACCATGACCAATGAATAAGGAAGTCTCTGCTGAGTTTGTTGATACCTCACATAAAACTCTACCTTAAACGGGTCACCAGTTATGAAAGGGGGCGTGGCTTAAGCATAGGGTGCGCTATGACCAAAAGTCAATTTTGGCCTGTAGGTGTCCTCAGGCCTGGACCCTTGACAATCGTGAGAAATTTTGGGCAGATATGACAATGTACACTCAAGTTACAACAACTTCTTTGTTCATCGCTAAACACTCAAAATGGCCGCCACGCCCACACCGTCTGACGAAAAGTTTTTCTTTTAATAAATTTTTATCATTAACGTGTTGGGATGCTACAGACCAAGTTTGAAGTCCATCGGATGAAATCTCTAGGAGGAGTTCGTTAAAGTATAGCACCTTGACTTTTAGGCCTACTTCCTGTTGCCACTAGGTGACGCTATGACTTTAAGTAAATATCGGCCTTTATTTGTCCTCAGGGTTGGACTCTTATGAATCCTGAAAAGTTTCGAGGTATCGGACAATGTACACTCGAGTTATACCCACTTCCTGTTTCGGCGGCGAAACGCACAAAATGGCCACCACGCCCTATGACGAAAAGTTTTTCTTTTAACAACTTTTCATCTTTAATGTCTTAATATGGCATAGACTGAGTTTGAAGTTGATCGGATGAAATCTCTAGGAGGAGTTTGTTAAAGTACGACGTGGAAATTGCCAAAATCGCACTAATTTCGAACTTTGAAATCAAAATGGCGGGCTTCCTGTTGGGTTTAGGGTATGGCTGTTTCGTGAGTCTACGTTAAACGCACTGCAGGGGCTCAATTGTTTTAACTTTCTAGGGGGCGCTAGCGAGCCATTTTTGCGTGCCTATTTCCGAAACCCTTAAAATACGTAAATTTTCACCAGAAACATTCCAGACTTCCAGGCATCTTTACAAAAAGGTACTGTGCAAAAACAACAGTGTTTATAACAGTTGCGTGACCAGATACGTTACAAACCCTGGGTAAATATTGGAGATGTATTTGAAAGATGGAGACAGCTTAGACGCAGAGTTGGCCAATTTCATCCTGAACAGTTAGCTAAGCATCAGCTTCAGGCTAATTTATCCCAGCTACAAGGGACGGGCATTTTATGTCATTTCAAGATTTGTGTACTCAAATTGAATTATATAGCTAGAGTACACAAGTTGGTTACTTGCAAAAACAATTAAGATACTACCAGTAAAGTGATCCCGACTGGTCCTGGCTAACGCCGCCATGCTAACACTGCTAACGCCTAACATTACTGAAGGAGCAGGCAAGCGGGCCATGGCTGTTTACAACGTGTAGCCTGATCAGTGGCCGTAGCAGACAACGGTGGGTTATTTGAAGCTAAGAGAGGGGGGCTGTAAATCGGAAAGAGAGGACCGTGAGTTTGCAGTGAACATGCCGTTTTTAGGTTGGGTAGAGTTGAACCGGAAGTAGAAGGACGTGACTTCGGCCACTTGTTCGTGACCTCCTTCTTCTGAATGTATCGACTGGAACACTCTGAAGCATATACTGCCCCCATCACTTCCGGAAGAGGCGCAGCACCGATGCTGCTAACACTGGCATAGTCGCCAAAGGTGCCTACGGTACTAAAAAAAAAAAAAAAAAAAAAGGGCATAGTCTGCGTTTTGTCATTTTAGAACCAGAAGGTGTTGGTAGCATCGGTTCTCGTGACCTCCCTAAATGTTAGTGTTAACTAGCGTCACATGCAGCGATGTTTCTGTTGCCTCTGACGTCTGTTTCGGAGGCATTTATGAGACACCGAAAACCGTGTTGCTATTCTGTCCGGTAGATAACAGTCGTTTAGGCAATGGTGCCATATTAGCACCGGGGTTTGGTACCCAACCCCAGCTTTAAGCCCCCTATTCTCTGGTAGCTCAACTACCAACTGCTGCTGCAATTGCGCTGCCTGTATCTTTTCACGCAACCCACCATAGAGATTTATCAGCCTACTTTAAGTAACAGTAAAAATTTATTTCACACTGATATTATTAATTATTATTATTAATCCGCGGTTCACATGCATTCCGTACAGACCACGGATCAACTATGTAACCAGTAACTATGAACATACAAAATAAAGATAACCGGGGATAAGGCTCACAACATGAGCACACTCTAGTCTATTGTGGTCATGTGTGTGTATTTCAGGCCTGTGTGCAATGTGTGTTTAACAACAGAGTATAAAATGTAATTTCCCCTTGTGGGCTTAATAAAGAATGTATTCTTCTTGTCTACTACTGTACTCTACACGCTAGGTTTGTTTACTTCCCGGGGGGACCTCATACACTCAGGTGTTCGCTAACTGCTAAGACTTTCTATATTTTCTATACTCAAACTATTAGCAACTTAGTGTAATGCGTGCCCAAAGAACTTTGAAATGTGTTTCTGTAAGAGTCTACTTTCGCATTTGTATATGGGTTACTAATAACTAAAGTCAAATTAGCTGTTATTTTTTTAATCTGTTATTATATGTAACTGAACTAGAGATGTTAAAAATGAACCCTTTACCCATTAACCGACAATAACAATTTAGACCAATTAACACTATCAGTTAAACAACATTTTGAAAAAAAAAAAAAGAAAAGGTATTTCAACTTTTTATTGTTGCATGGTAAAAGAAAAAGAGGCTATACAATCTGTCTCTTAACTATTGTTAACCCTGACACTGCTGCCTTGCAGCTTTAAAAGGTATCAAAGACTTCGTATAATTTACAATGTTGGACATTCAGCTCAATCCCCAAATTCAGCATTCACACATACAAAGCAGTAGGTAGTCTCTGTCCTCTCGTAAACCTGTAGCTCTGTGGGTGTGCTACATTAAGCGTTGAGGTAAACTGCATAGTTTACCTATTCTGCTCTAACTAGATAACAGTTGTTGTTTGATGTAGCCGCCATACTACACACAGGGAAGTTGTTCATTTGTCGTTGCACATTTGCAGTGTTGGGAACGTTACTTTAAAAAAGTAATTAGTTATAGTTTCTCACTACTTGTTCAAAAAAAGTAACTGAGTTAGTAACTGAATTACTCTATAATAAAAGTAACTGTTACCCGGGAAAGTAACTATTTGCGTTACTTTAAAAAAAAAAAAGTTGTTAAAGACAAAAAATTTGGATTTTTTTTAGCAGTTTTCACAAGTCAGTTGAAATGAGTAGAACAGACAGGTGTTTAACGTACATAACTTTCAATATTTATTGCACGTTGACAGACAGCAAGAGATTTATCCTGCACTTCAAGTATTATCTTTGTAAGAAAAGTAAACAGTTACACCATATAAACTTATACGACACATACTTTTAACACCTGCCTGTCATACGGTTGACTTCAGCCTGTGTCATAGGTTTTTGTTGTGAGGCAGAAAGATCTAGCTTTTGCTGCTTGGAGGACTTTGCTCCGAGTCTTTCTTTGCTAGCAGATGGCGAGCTATCATCTGTGGTGGAGGTATCGCTGGTTTTGGCCACTAGCTTTGTAGATGCGTGTGTCGTTGTGAGATGCTTCATTAAATTAGAGTTGCTTATAACGGATGTCGACAAAGTCTTCGCTCCTGAAAATAATGTACACATGCACGTTCTTGCCTTTGACCACAATTAATTTGAAGTAGTGCATATCTCCACCTTGAAAATGCACAGAAAGATTCTTTTGATCAGAATAAAATCTGTTTTACTACTGTGAGTCCGTTTAGCTTTACAGATCACACATACATAATAAACACACACTGTGACTACTGTCATTACTAACTAATTGCTAACTTCCACAGAGGAAAAATCCAACAAATAGACGGTATACATACCGTTACGTAAAACAGATGATTTAACGTCTTCGCTCATTTTTCACACAGTTTAACAACAAAACAAAATGCTGAGGGAACATTACTATGATTATTTCATGTTGGTTTTGAGCAGTATACATCCCCACTAACCTGGAAAACGTTTTACACAGTTTGTGAATACAGCAGGGTCTGGGGAAAGGAGTCAAGACAGAGGGACCACAGGGTTTGCTAACGTTAGCTTCTTGTCTAACCTGGGGTCTGATAAGCCATAAATTCATCAAATCCAGTGCCCATTACGCTGTTTTCTAAGCTACTGTAGCTGTCAATATTTCAAGTGGTTTTAACGGTAAATCAGCCATCGAGGCTATTATCGCTTTTTGTCAGTCTGCCTGAGGAGAAAATGCTGTACTCGTGCCGTTTATTTGGTTGTCATGACTTCGCGAGTGATGACGTGATGCCACTGTTCCAGTTGCTCACCCTCAAAAGGGGGAAGAGAACAAAAGACTGTTCTCTTGAGTTCAGTGGAGCAGATGGCAATTACGACTTTATCACAATTTAACGGCGGTGGACAGTGTGTATATGGCGGAAACAATATTCAAAATAATTGTTTTTTTCTCAATTACTCTGTCTTTGTGATCGTTAGGGGCCAAAATTGTAATCATGATAACAAATTTGATAAATTGCACAGCCTTAGTAGTAGTGCCTGATTGTTCATCTGTCTAGTCTAGCTTAAGCAGTGTTTCACCTACAGTCTTGCTTAGGGGTGGGCGATATGGACAAAAAATAATATCTCGATATCTTTGGCGATTTCGACGATAATTAGACGATATCCTTTAAAAATGTGTTTTTAAAAGTCAGAGTTACTTAATCACTGATGATAATAATGGCCACAATGTTGAATGAAAACAGCTATTTATTTTCTTTAAAATGTAAGTATTCAAGTAAAAACAATTCAAAGACATACACAATACTAATACTATACTAATACTAATTGAACTAGTGTAGGAACATTGAACTCTGAGTAAACATTCAGTTGTACACCTCTGCTGTAATGTAAATTGTGCAGAATACAAACAAGATGAAATCATAACAATAAACAAAGGGCTCTGTTCTGTAACATATTGCACACAACCATGTCCTTATTGGAAGCAGTCCTGGAAATGGGATAGGGTAGTGTCAGGCCAGGTTTTGATAGTCCTACTTGGCTGTATAATCTTTCTGACTGGGATTTATGCTGGGATCATGAGTTGTTGGATGTGATCTGACCGGCCCAGGTTAGGGAGAGGTGCAGTTCTGTATGCTTTCTTGATGTTAGAGTATACATGGTCTAGTGTGTTCTTCCCTCTAGTAGCACATCTACATGCTGAAAGAGAAAAAAAAAAAAAAAAAAAAAAAAAGTACAGACTACAGACTTTAAGGACGCCTTGTTTAAGTCCCCTGGTACAATATTTATCCCCCCCGCGCTGCAGTTAGTTCACTATGGTTATGGTGCGTTCTTTTTGTCCACCGAAGTCGATTTACGAGTTGTTTTCCGGAGTTACGAACCGGAAGTTGCAAAAAGAACGCCACCGAGGTCGTATATACAACTCGTCAAGTCGTCTGAACTCAGAGGACCCCGAGTTCACTTTCAAAAATGGCTACGTCGTGTATCACACGTAGTAAACATTGTGGTTTTCTATAATTTTAAGCACTTTTGTCTTTGTTGTAACCAAATGAAGAAGTGGTACACATAGCACTGTATACTGCTACCTATAGGCATGTTGCTACAGTCTTATTAGGAGTTAAATACCGCCTGATTAGTTATTTTGTAGCTTGTGCAGCTGAAATTGGCTAGAGACGCTCGGTTGCTATATGACAACGGCTTAAGCCGAGCCTTGAGCAGAAAGCAGAGCAGTAGCCGAACGTTAATGTTAATCAAAACGTAATTTTCATGTATCAAACTGTGAAATATATGTAATATGTCAATAACTGGGTGAATAGAATCCTAAATGTTACTAAAAATGTTACAAAAATGCATCTTTTCTCCGACTCGTAGTATTGTGTGACAAAAAGAACACAACAACCCACGGTTACTCGTTTTCCGACATGGATGTGACGTCACACTCGAGCTACTAGTCGCGATTTCAAGACAAAAAAAACGGACCATTAGCAGTGAGCCAAACTTGTGCTAACGTTAGCATCGTGGGCTATTTGGACGGCATAAATAAAATGGCCTGTATATTACCGACAGGGCTTCCAGGTCAGGTGAGCAGTGCTGGGCAACGATCCTGCTGTTGGTACTCCATTCATTATTCACAAAAATGCACAGTCCTCCTCCTCTGGTCTTGCCGCAGTTCTTGTCTCAATCCTGCTGGTAGCTAGCTCGGCGTGCTAGCTGCCGACAACAATCCACAGAGCGCCCGGTCTGGCTATGTCCTCCAGGATGTTATGAGCTGCCTGGAAGGCTCTCATAACGGCTGTGTTGTATCATAGTCCTATATTGATTAGTTCAGTGTGGCTGTACTTGTATAAATATACACCGACAGGAGAGCTAGTAGCCACTGCACAATCGCGCGCCGCCATCTTTGTTGACATTAGTGAATGTGTAGCGTTCCAGTTAGTGTTTTGAAGTGTTTTTTTCTAAGTAATTTAAATACTCGATAATGTCAATTTGCACATCATTAATACAACAATGACGATATTATCGTAGATGATATATATATTGCCCACCCCTAGTCTTACTGCAAAAATTTAAACAATCACTGTTACATTGTGCACAAGCCATCAACCCCTGAGAGTACTATCATCAAGGGACAGATGGTAGACTTTGTAGATAACTACAAGTACCTGGGGATTTTTATTGATGACAAGCTGAATTTTATTATTTGAGATGCTATGTGAAAAGGGCCAGCAACTTTTGTTCTGCCTCCGGAAGTTATCTCAGTTTCATGTTGACAAGACCCTCATGATCCTATTTAACAGATGTTATATTGTGTCCATTTTAACCTTGTCTTTAATCTGTTGGTACGGGAACCTCAGCATCAAGGCCAAAAATGCACTATCCAGGATAGTGAAAGTGAGCAGCAAGATCTTGGGGGTACAGCAGAGTATGCTAACTGATTTGTTCAACAGACAAGTAGGGAGGAAGGCTGAAGCCATTCTGTCCGACAACAATCACCCCCGAACCCACTATAACACTTGTTCTAAGTTCGCAACTATACGCTATATGAAAGTAAATGGTACATCCAACAACATGGGAATGCAATGGGGACAGCAACAGCACCCTCTGTGGCTAGATTGCTTGCTGGAAAATGTGAAGAAGCTGTTATACATTAGGGCTGTTGGAACGAATTCCGAAAGTTGATTATAATATGAATAGTAAAAAAAAAAAATCAATACTATTCGAATGCTGAAATTACTATTCGAATGTGATTCTTTTTTCCTAACTGCGTCGCGAGTTATAGCAACTTAGCTGGGAGCTTCATGGAGACAGCTAAAGTTTATGTTAGCTGCCTTACAGCTGTCAGTTAGTTTTGACTTCATATATTACCTTCTGACAGCTGTCTTCTCAGTAACGTGACAATCTGCAAGAATCAGGTTGCTTCTAAATCACTACTAGTGGCAGCACCATTGGGCTTATCAATGCCGTTAGTATCGTGGCTAACACTATTATTACTTAGTTTATGACAAAACGTTTGGGCTGTGCTTTCTAACACGTTTTCATTGTGCTAACCGAGCAACATTAGCCTTTACTATAGAGCAGTATCTATACATTTGTTAGATAATGTTTCATTACAGAGTTCTCTGTTGATTTGTGTTTGTCGCTGTGTGCGTGGTGGAAAATAATGTAAACAGAGAGCGGCGTGCCAGAAATGCAATGTGACCCATGATGTAGGTCCCCTTCAAGGCCAGGCTAATGTTGGAGGTCCCTCTAGTGGACAGAACGTGTAACAACCACATGCTTATAGTGGCATTTGCAATGCATAAGCCTGAGTAGTGTAGTACATATTAATAACAGGCTTTATTTGAGCATTGAATAATTAAATATAAAAAAAAATACAGGATGATTGACATCTCTAGTGTGAACTCACCACAGAGAGTTGCCCTGGGAAACACTGGAATGGCATCATTTTAAAAGAACAGGAAACACTGATGTACCTGCCATTTAGATTAACTTTTTAATCTAAGGTGCCCGAACACCGTTCAGGATCGTTCCTGCCCACTTTAACCCCTGCTAAAAAGTATTAACAAAATTTAATCATCAACACAGTGGATTACAGGAAATCACACCACTAATTCTTGGCTAATTCGTGATCTAATAAACAGTAAATCCATTCAAAAATCGACAATCTGGTTGCCATGGTAATGGATTTCGCCCGAATATCAACCACAACCCCATTATCTGTTTGAGGCAAAACGTTACTGTTGAACAGGAAGTAAAAGTGTCTGGTGGGGGGGCTTTAAGACTGGTCAGCTCATCATGTGGGGTGCAGAACACAAAACGGGGCAGAGAACCAATGGTTCAAACAATTATCCTAACCATAATGATATTTACGACATACTGAAATCACCCTACCAGGCAGCGTTTCATCTGGAAGGACTGGACCTTGACAGCCTGCACAGCTTCATCGAGAAGCTTCTCCTGTTCATCCTGGGGAGACTGCTGTGTGGTTGGCTGGAATACCAGGAGAATGGAATGGCTTTTACACAGTGCTAAATAAATCAAGAAAGTCATCTAACAGTCATGCAATGCTATTATACTTATGAATTGGAAATTGCAGCATTTAACTAGCTTAATTTATTTAGCTAGAAGTTGACTTTGCTCCAATGGACAGAACTGAATCACAGAAACCTCAACAACATCACATGATCAGGTTGTTTTCATGGTGAAATAAAATAAGATTCAGATAATGCTGAGTTGTTTTGAGTTTTGATTTCATGTATTTTTTGTGTTTGGACCAGGTTTGGACGGAGGCTTCATCCTGCAAAGTTTGTCTTCTCTTCCAAAGCTTTAAAGTGATCGAACTGTCAGTGATCCTGACCTGCGTAAATATGTAGCCAATAGGGCTAACACTGGCTGCTCAAAATAAGTTAGCCTAACTTTGCTACTCAATTAACGTTACAATTCCCATTTAAGCGCGATCAAATCTAATGCATCGTATGCTAGCTATATGTTTGCGGTTGGGAAACATATTCGTGCACATAACGTAACGTTAGTATGTCCGAAAATATGTATACAAATATTGCATATGTGTAAAGTTTGGGCATAACACTGCTGCTCACCAGCTGACACAATGTCCTTAGTTCTGTTTAACTTGCGCGGAGACGAGTTCAGGCCATTTAGCTTCAGTAATATATGTGACACCGCCGCAAAGCGGAAGAACAGCAGCTAGCGTTAGTTTCCACACTGTCACCTGTTTTGTCAGAGAAAGCTCAGAGGCTAACGTTACACTTACTGGCTCATTTGACCCGACATATACCACGGAATATCGTGGTATGGTGAATGTAATATAGATAACGTGAATACAACTGTTGTGTCAAACACCTATGCACTCAGTTGCAGTTTGTTAGCCTAACGGTAGCTAGGCGCTGTCTGACGCTGTCTCAGAAGCGTTAGGCCATAGTAGCACTTACATACAAGTCCGATTTTAGATCGGATTAAGGAAGACCCTTGACATTAGTTGTTCCATTGACCGAAATTAAACCTATTCGGTTATCCGGAGAAAACATGCAAATTCATAAAATAATGGAAAAGCGCTTACCATGATTACTAGATGTGTATCAGATCAGTCGGAGAGGCTGGCCTGTCATGTGACTCACAGTAATGCTGCTGCCTTCACGGTCTGTACTCAGCTCCCACATCAGAAGACAGGCGTGGCCAGCATTCCACTGTGGTATTCCACTACTTGCAGGATATGAGTGAGTGAGGTGGATAAAATCATCATTCATCAGCGCCGAGTCAAATGCCACAATATGAGCAGCAGAACATACTGTAACAGTTAATGAGCCATGTCACCGAATGGGTGCCATTTGCTTGTTGTAACTCTTTTAAAATGATCTGGATCTAATAACACATATTTAACTATTCAAAATGTGTAGGCTATTGGTCAATCTCAGGTAGCCCAACTTTATTTAATCTTTTTCAATGTTTCTAAGCGGAAAATGGTTGCATTTTTCTCAGTCCTGTTACCAAAACTCATGTGTCATTTAAACAGCATGCCAACTAATTCATTTGTTGTCCCCTCAATAAAAAAATATTTTAAAGAAATGGTTGGTTACATGTTCAAATAATTGATATTTGTAACTTGTAAACACTATAAATGCAGGCAAGTTGTATTTAAAAAAAACAATTCCATTGTTTTCCTTTGAAAGGAGACACAAACCTCAATTTAATGTATTTTTTTATAATTTATTAAACAATTGGATAAAGGATGGAAGAAACCTAATTGAAAAAACAATGGTTTATCTTTATTTTTTAAATTAAAAAAAGATTTAGTAACAGTGTGTGTGTGTGTGTGTGTGTGTGTGTGTGTGTGTGTGTGTGTGTGTGTGTGCGTGCATGTGTGAAACTTCTGGGGATGTACTGTACTCACAGTAAAGGGGGTGTGAGAGAGAGAGAGAGATGGAGGGAGGGACAGACTGAGAGAGGGAAGATAGAGAGGGTGGTGGGTGTCTTTCGCTCTGTCCCCTGCAGCATGTCATTGCTAGGATTGGGCATCAAGAACCAGTTCCAAATTGGAATTGTTTGGAAGATTTGGTTTAAAATCCATTCATTGGTTCAAATTTTAAATGCCCAAGTTTTGGTTTTCATAGCGACCAGGGGCTTGTTGTGTTGCAGCTGTGGAGCACAGTAAGTGGAACCCTAGTGTGGCTATATTTTACGTAAAAAAAAAACTAGTAAAACTGTAAATCATCATCGTATCAAAATAAAACTTTCCTCTTATTTGTGATATAAGCATTGTGACCCGTTTCAACTCTACTCCTCAAAGAACTAAAATTGAGAATCGATAAGAACTGGAATCGAAAGGAAGAATCAGAATTGGAATCAGAATTGTTAAAATCAAAAACTGAAGATATTAGTTCTCAGATGCATCAAAATAAATATCTTCCTAAAATCAAATTGGAATGGTTCAGTTGCAAAACCTACATCCAATAGTGTTTTAGCTAGAATTGCAATAGATTTATGAAAACAGCCTTGCCTGACCTTTTCTAAGAAGCCTTCCTTAGTTTGTCTCAGACTTCTTTCTCAATCTCAAAGTGACGAGCTGTGACTAGCCTCAAAGGTGGGTTGATTCACATGACATCCTCAATCAGGTACAGTAGGCATACAGAAGGATGTCTTTGCGGCCTGGCCAAAAAAAACAGTTGACCCCAATCTTCTGCATACATTGGACCTCAACATGTGTTTCACTTTTATCTGTGATAACGCCAGACAGTGGCGGCAGTGGCAATTGATGCAATGATGGCTAAGGTGATCAGTTCAATGGGTAAATCAACCTAAGTCAGCTAGCTAACTTGACATTGTCACATTGCTTTGCACAATTTGATTTATTTTCTGGTCACCTCACAAATTCCATATAGGGAGGGTGGTTGGGTTGGTGAATGGGTCAAACAACACAGGACTTTCACCCAGGGAGACAGGGGTTCCTGTCCCGTGTGACACTTTTCCTAAACCAAACTGTTGCTTTCTTCTTTTCCTAAACCCAACTGGCCCGTTCTTTTCCTAAGCCCAACTGTCCCGTTCTTGTCCCGTTCTTCTTTTTCTAAACCCAACTGTCCCTTGCTTGTCCTGCGTGTCATGGAAACGTACCTTTTATAAGCCCAACCACCATCTTTTCCTTACCCTGTGTCAAAAGTGACGCCAATATTCCCGACCAAGCGTGTTAAGATAAAGTTTAGATATATATACCTGACCAAGCGTCCGTATTTTACGCGATAGGAGTGAGAATGTGTTGTACATAGCAATACCACCAGGAAGCACTAGGTTACACAGATGCAGCAAATCAAGAACATGTACCCATCTTCAAAACAACATTTAAAGGGGTGATAGAATGATTATATACGGTATTTCACACTGTTCCTTAAGGTCTCTGAATAGGGTATGTAGCTGAAAGTGGCCTGGGTGCTGTTCTATGCTCCCTAATGCAACCCTGTGAAATAGCCCTAGAATGAAACGAGAGGTTTTATCCCTTATATCTATGCTCATGAATATTTAGATGAGCTGCACACTGATTGGTTGGTTTCCAACGAACGAAGCTGCACAGCAACAGAGTCGGATAGGGCTGCAGCCTGGAGCCTGCAGCCATACACTCTTGCAGCAACACAATCCCTTTTTTAACTTTTGAGTCTGACCTTCTCAGCACCAGCTTTCCCTTTTCTTTTTTTTTTGGCTTTCCATCATTAGACTCATACACTGTTAACGTTACTGATAGACTTCCAGCCGAGGCCCGAGTAAATATCCCCGGCTGGCTTCAAACTTCATTTCTGCTCTGACACATGAAGTCATCAACAAATGTTACTGTATGAAGCACCAGAGACACAGTTTAGTTACAGTTTAGTCATCCTTCACACACACACACACACAATGCAAAGTTTCAACATTTTCATTAAAACCACTAGTGTTGTCTCGTCCTGGTGGCTCCACAGCCCCTTCCCCGAGGATCCATGTTGGGAACAAAAAAAAAAGTCATGGGCCAGTATTGCGTTGTACAGCCTGGAACACTGCATTTATGACTGTGGTTCATTTTCAATATCCTTGAAAAACTTCCAAACTTTCTTCTTTCTAATTCCCGTGAAAGTACACAGCGCAGCTCACAGCTAAACTAGTGTGTGAGATCTACGTGACCTACATTCAGAACACCAGCTGGTCTCAGACCAATGGTCTGTATGTAAATTTTGGGGCGTGACAAAGGTACAGACCAGAGCCAATTAAGGTACAGTTGACGTCAACTATTAGCTTCGTTTTCAGCGGCAGTTTCAAATTGTGAGATTTGCATAGGAAAGAGGTGTCAATTGGACTTTGAGGTTCTATGTATGCCTATTTTACCCACCGAACTAGGGTAAACTCGGTTTTGCATTCTATCACCCCTTTAAGTTTAACAAATCAAGACAATTTAATTGTACCTAGTTGTGCTCTAATAAAAGCCGATTTGTCATCTCATGTTCATAAACACATAAACAGTAAGCTTAAACATTACTGTATAAATCACCAATATTAACTAATATCTATACAATATAATTAAAACCAGTATGCGATTTGTGAAAAGAGTGTTTTTTTGTTTGATCATGCACAGCAAAACAAAACATGCCCCTTGCAATACCATGGATATAGTGCCACTTGGCCAGGCATGCCAAAAACTTAAATATGCACTTCAATATTCAATGGAAAATACAGTGCTTTTAAGCTGGAGAGCAGAGTTCTTTGCGGCAAAAACAAAATACTTTTACCCTTGTTTGTAGTTCGCTTGTTTGTTCTTCGGGAATGTCTTAATCCAATCTACAATCTTTTTCCTAAACTTAAAGTGACTATATGTAACTGTAATGTTTCTGGAACTGTGTAATTTTTCATCTGATGATCATAAATGACCTGTAACAGGAAACAAGACTTAAGGCGCTGACACACTAACCCGATAATCGGCCGTTGGACAGTCTGGTGGGGTCGGTAACTCGAGTCTGTTCCGTGTGTTCCTCCCCTTTGTTGGCCAGCAGCACACGGTCCCCCACATCCACTGACGCCCCACGTACCTTCCTGTTGTATAGGTCAGTATGGACCTGCAACTGCTTGGACGCCATAGTTTGTGCTATGTCCATGGCTTCTTTCAGGTCCTTACGCAGTGACTGGATCATAATCTGCGACCTCTGGGTTGTCAAGTACAGCGCTGAAGATGATGTCAATCCGAAGCTTTGGCACCCTTCCAAACATGAGAAGAAAAGGCGCATAGCCTGTCGTTTTGTGAACTGTGCAGTTATACGCAAATGTTAGGGATTTCAAAGCTTCAGGTCATCTATGCTTTGCTCTTGGAGGCAATGCACGTATCATATTTCCCAGCGTCCTGTTCATCCTCTCACAGGAGCCATTTTCCATCAGATGATAGGGTGTGGCATGGGACTTCTGTACACCTGCCACACTCAGCAACTCAGCTGCCAGAGCACTTTCAAAGTTGGCACCTTGATGCAGGCAGGTGGGAAATCCATAAATGCAAAAATAGTTATGCCACAGCTGATGTGCCACTGCTTTCGCAGTTTGACTGGGACACAAAAAGGCATAAGCCATCTTCGTAAAATGGTCTGTGACGACTAGTACATCCAAGGACTTATTGGCAGAATCTTCCGCTGTCCAGAAATCAATGCACACTAGCTCAAGAGGCTCTGATGTTCTGATGTTCGCCAAAGGTGCCCTGGCTTCAGGCTCCGGTGACTTGCTCACCACACATCGTCTGCAACACCTCACATACTCCGCCACATCTTTACTCAGCCCAAGCCAATGGAACCTCTGTCTTGCAAGATACAATGTTCGCTGTTGTCCTTGGTGACCAGCCTCATCATGGACACCCTCCAACACTCTGGCTCGCAGAGAAGATGGGACAATGTACAGGAAAATTTTCTTCTTCGTTACTGAGTTCTTTGCCACACGATATAGCACACCATCCCTCCCCGCCAACTTATCCCAATCTCTTAATAGCTTGATGGATCCAACTGCTTCCTTAACATGTTCTCTTCTTGAAGGTCTCCGTCCCCTCTCCACGAAGAAGATCACTCTACTGAGAACATTGTCACATCGCTGCTTCTCCATCAACACATCATGTGAGAGCACCTCCGAGCCAATACGCTCCGTTGTCAGCACAGTCTGAGAAAATTGAGGTAACAAGAATGCGTGCGGACACACCCTGGAGTCCTGCAGGTTCTGTGCCTGGAAAACGGCTGCCACCTCATGTGATGTGATCGTTCCAGCCAGTGCAACTGTAGCTGAGAGATGATGGGACGACTGTCTGTCGGGGCCTCATCGAATGGGCGTGCAGACCAGCGGAAAGCCTCCTGTACTCCATGTGTGCACAGTGCTGTAGCTTCAGCCAGTAGTTCCTCATGGAGGACTCTCGTCAATCGATGGAATGTGCTGGGCTGCACAAAGGGCTCCCTACTCAATGCGTCAGCAACCATGTTTTTGGAACCAGGAATGTACTTAATGTTGAAGTGAAAAGGTGCTAACTTTGCCACCCACCTCTGCTCACATGCATCTAGTCGGGCCTTAGAGAAAATATAGGTCAAGGGATTATTGTCCGTCCACATAGTGAACTGATGACCCCTCAGCCAGTGGTGGAACTTGTCACACGTCGCCCACTTCAATGCAAAAAAATCCAGCCTGTGTGTGGGGTATTTGGACTGTGCAAAACTGAGCGACTTACTTGCAAAGGCGATTGGCCTGGCAGTCGATCCACCAGCAGGAACCTGGGACAGCACAGCACCAAGACCATTACTGGAAGCATCCACTGAAAGCAGAAAGGGCTCGCTAAAGTTTGGATGAGCTAAAACGACTTGGTCCATTAGAGCTTGCTTCAGCTGCTGGAAAGCCTGTCTACACTCATCTGTCCAGTCATCAGCACTTAGCTTCCATCCCTTCCCACAGGGACCTTTGTTGTCTGTCGTAAGCCCAAACAGAGGTCTAGCTATTGAAAAACAGCTCTCAATAAACTGCTGGTAGAACACTACCATTCCAAGGGATGATCAAATCTTCCGCTGGAGGGAACATTTGTGCCTGGTTCCATATGGTCTGACTCTGTCAAAGAAGTGATGGATGCTACCTTATCTGGATCAGACATTATACCATCAGCACTAACAACATGTCCCAAAAACCTCACTGACCTCTGCAGGAAGTGGCACTTCTTTGGAGCGAGCTTAAGGTTACGAGCCTTGAGCCGCTGAAAGACCATCTCCAGCCGTTCCAATGCCAAGTCCTCGGTAGTAGCGAAGACCAGCTCATCATCCAGATAGCACAACAGATTGAGGAAATTTTGGTCACCAAAGATGCCCAGCATCATACTCATGAAAGTTGCTGGACTATTGCACTGTCCCTGGGGCATTCGATTGTACTCGTAAAAATCCAAATGGGGATGTAAAAGCAGTGTATTTCCTGTCGTCCTCGTGCACTTCTACATTGTAGTACCCAGAGGTGAGGTCCATTGTGGAGAAAAAGGTGTTATCCCCAGAGCAGCCAGAGCATCAGCCAGATGGGGAAGAGGATGGGCGTCCTTGATTGTTCGAGCATTGAGCCAGCGGAAATCATTACAGATTCTCATATCACCTGACTTCTTCCAGACAAGCACTAAAGGTGATGCATACTCGCTGCTGGACTTCCTAATGATTTCCCTCTCCTCCATCTCGTCGAAAACTTGCTTGGCAACCGAAAGGGTTTTTCATCAACTAGTCACTACTCCGGTGGAGGCAACCTGTAGCCCTGCCACAATCCAACTTGCCCCTGGTACTCAGCTATGAGATTGACTAGTCTCTCTTTGCCAGCCGATGACGCTTCACAGGAGTCTATGCTTATGTCAGACAATCCCATTTCATGCAACACTGAATGGAGTTGATCAGTCTGACCACTATCCCGCAAGGGATGGTCAGGTAGACTGGAGACCTCTGTAGTTGACACATGAAGTTGACTCATGGCAACTGTTGATGTAAAAAGTTAAACCACTGGTGATGTCTGATAAAAAATATATGTTAGTTAAATGAACACTGTAGCTAGAAAAAAAAACACCGAACCAATACTGATTGCATTTGTCTGCCTCACCCCAAACTCAAGCTTCTAAAGAATTATCAGGTCTTGTCTGACATTTAGCATATTGGAGAAGACTCATTGTCCTCACAGAAAAGGTAACTGTTGCTTCTGTCTTTTGGGGAGCCACTCCCTGCTAGGCCAGACTTGATTAGAACAAAGGAAATGCATATCTCTGTAAACTTGAATAGAATTGGCACTACCATGATAAACAAACTTTGTCTGGGAACTGGAGTAAACCTGAAATCAGGGGTGTGTCCTTAATCCGAGACCCACAAAGAGGTGTGTCTTTAACCTGGGACAGTTTCCATTCAAGGAAACACCAACAATTCCAAAGGAATATAATTCTGATCCTGAGAAGGATTCAGGACTGCGGACCTGTGACCCGAACAAGGGAACAAGGTTCTGTAGTCCACTGTTTACAGTGTATTGTTTTGTCATGTCACAGGACTGCAAACTGTGACCCCACAAGGGGAAGCATGTCTTGCAGTCCACTGCTGGCAGTGTTTTCATGTTCTATGTTTGATTGTTTTTGTCATGTCGTTTTCATCGTGTTGTTCATTAAACCTTTTGCTTAATCTTTCAATTCGACCCCAGCCTCTCCTTCCTCCTCAGAAATCAAACGAACACGTCTTTAGATTTTCTTAACACAACAGACGGGTCTTGCTGTCGGCAGCTGTACAGTTTGCTGCATGCTGAGTTTAGAGTTGCTGGCCACTATGGGACTGCTGAAACTGTCCAGCCCCACACATTGATACACGTCGGCTAGCTTAGCGTTCCGTTTAATAGTGACGGACTTGGCAGAGGGGTTTATCACTTTTAGCGACAGCCACCCATCACCACTCAGCAATGCCACAGTTCTTCTGACTATGACTGATCTTGGCTTTGCTCTTGCGCTCGTAGGCTCCATCATAACTGTGCTGCCTGCTGTTACGCCACTAAATCGCTGCAGCTTGTCCCAAACCAAGTGCTCAGTCATAGGCTCTAGGGTGATAGCTCTCTTTATTTTGACAGTGCCAACCTTGTCAGGGACGTCCGCTTCACACTCCACTCCAGCCATCAAACTCAACAACTGTTTCCGCTGGTCAGATTCGCTACTGGGTGTGGTGGGCCGGTATTCCAGCAAACCCCTTTCCAGCTTCAGGCTATGGATCAGATATCTCAACAGGTTGCTCCCAATGATAAGGTTGTCACTCTGGCCCTCAACCACTAGCGTAGGCACGATGACTTTGCAACCACAGACTTCCACTTCCAGGTCACACAGACCTAATGGTATTGTCATTGAGCCACCACATCCTATCAGAACAACATCGGTGGGTTTCAAAGTGGGATTCATTAACACTGCTTGCTGCAACAACTGTGGCATGACATTCAAACTCAGCGTGCAGGCCATTGACCCACTGTCAAGCATAGCCTTGACTGACACTTTCCCCGCCAAGATCACATTTTCATAGAACAGTTCATCTTGTGGTTTCAGTCTGTGTATGTTTTAGAGGATAGGTCTGCGTCCCAGTTGTCTCTCCTCACTCAGGTAGACGGACTCCAAGTCCTCGTTATCATCAATTACAGGGGGATCCCACACAGGCCTAGCATTTGCCCCCACCACATCTAGTTTTCCTCTTGCTGAGATGCGGGTCTGGGGCCGTTGAAATTGGCAGCTCCAGCTCTAGGACACTAGGTCAGGTGCATAGCAGACAAAGCATAGGCAATTGGCTCTACAGTGGTAATATGTAGTATGTCCGACATCCCCACAAATGCTACAGGGCACAGAAGGTTTGATTTTGCCCATCTGATTCTGGTGAGCACGCACATCACCCCTGCTGAACAACCCTGCTTGTTGCGGCCGCTGCTCCAGAACACGCTCCAGCATAGCTATTATGTGATCGAGGCAATCAGCAGACCGCTCAGCCTGCTGCCCTGGTGATGGTGTGGAGACTGGAGCTGGGGAAGCTACGACACGCTGATCATTGTTAAGAAATTCTAAAAGACGTGATCGTTTGGTTTCTGAGGAGGAAGGAGAGGCTGGGTCGAATTGAAAGATTAAGCAAAAGGTTTAATGAACAACACGATGAAAACGACATGACAAAAACAATCAAACATAAAACATGAAACACTGCCAGCAGTGGACTACAAGACATGCTTCCCCTTGTGGGATCACAGTTTGCAGTCCTGAAATCACCTCTGTTTCCGAATTATATTCCTGTGGAATTGTGGGTCTCGGATTAAGGACACACCCCTGATTTCAGGTTTACTCCAGGTCACAGACAAAGGTCATTTATCATGGTAGTGCCAATTCTATTCAAGTTTACAGAGATATGCATTTCCTTTGTTCTAATCAAGTCTGGCCCAGCAGGGAGTGGCTCCCCAAAAAGCAGGAACAACAGTTACCTTTTCTGTGAGGACAATGAGTCTTCTCCAGTATGCTAAATGTCAGACATGACCTGATGATTCTTTAGAAAGTAGAGATGGTGTGAGCCAGACAAATGCTAATTAGTGTAGTTATCTGATTAGATCTAGCTGCAGGCTGCATAAGACCAAAAGTACATTGTTTTCAAAACATAAGCATGGTTTTAACTTTTTTAACTTCAACACCATCAGGCACCACATAAGGCACAGAGGAGTCTACACCCTGTTGCTGCGAAGTAATGGCAGTGGTCAATCTCACCCTCAATGCATGTTTTTGATCTCTGCTGTGTTCAACAAGTTTCTCGTGCACATCAGTGACTGTCCATTGTTGCAATGGCTTGCACTTGAAAATGAGGGACAACTCTGGGTCTGGGCAGTGACGTATGAACATGGCAGTCAGGTCACGCAACAGATTATCAAAGGTCTTATTCTGCGTCTTAAGCCAGTCCTCAGTCACCTCCATAGCTCTGTTTAACCTCAGCCAGTAGTCAAAGGGGTGTTCACCTGAACCGGGCATTGTGGCATAGAAGTCAGCCAGTGGCATACCAGAAGAGACTGTGTCACTAAAGTGCTGCTTTAATATTTCAAAGATGGGGTCTGGGCCTCCCAATAGGGACAGTGATGGCTTGCTACGTATGCCCACTCTAACAACCTCACATGCCCTCCCCCTGAGCTTGCTTAGCACCTCCTCAGCTTGTTCTCCTACAGGAATCCCCCACTTTTTCATATACGACACCATTACAGACTCCCACTCCTGAACTGTATGTGTGTCATGACCATCCCCTTTAAAACTCGCAGGTTCTCTAACTTCCAACCTGACAACTACATTTAACAGTGAAGGATCTGCTAACGCATTGCCCACAGTCCCAACCACACTAGGCCCCACCCCTAAATGTGACTCAATGCAAGATGCTATGCTTTCACCTATGGAGAGCCCAATTTGCGACGCAATACCTGCCAAAAAATTGTCAGATACACTGTCACCCTCCAAATTATTAGAGCGTGAACTACTGCGAGGGTGTCCATTAGTGGTGTCACCGTTAGTCACAAACTCATCAAAGCTAGGTTTAGGAGTAGAAGAATCTGGGGCCAACAAAAATCCAGGCCTATCCGTCAGATCTGGGTACTGGAGTGAATGTCAGCGATCCCCTCCCCCTCCCAAAGTTAGTACCACTCGCCATGGCTCAATCACCAAACGACTACTGAGGCCCTGTTATCACAATATGAGTACTGAACAGGAGAAGAGAAGAAAAAGAAGTAAAAAAAACAAGAATGGGCAAAAAAAAAAAAAAAAAACACAAAACAATGACGTTGAGTTGTCAATCAAAAATAATAATAGCTTAAACCAAATGCTCCATTAACAAGGCCAGGAGGAAAATTCCATGAGCCGGACAAATCTTCCAAACAGTATCCAAACTTAACATCCACAGATATTAACCCAACCAATAGCACATAAAAAAAAGTTTATCCCAGTTTAATCAACGTTTCACATAACAACACTGCCACCTTGTTGTTCTGAAATGCACATTTTTGACGCTGCATTTGTCACTTACGGGCTACCATATATAGTCTCTAACATCGCCGTTTGTTGTCAACTGTTGTCAAGCTAGCCAAACGCGAAGTACCTGGGGAAGTATCAATGTTAGTCAATTGGTTGAAATGTGTTCCGGAGTGACGGAAAATATATGCCATCACCCAGTTCCAGTCATGTCTCTCTCAAAACGTACTGTGAAGAGAAAGGTTGGCGACTAGCAAGGGCAATTTCAGGGAAAGTGGGAGACAGAATAGTCTCATATGCACAGAGAAAGTTGCGGTGTACAAGGAATATAACATCAGACGTCATTACTCAACTAGACATGCTGAGGAGTATACAAGATACCAGGGAGAAG
The DNA here is from genome assembly GCF_004354835.1 of Perca flavescens. Lineage (NCBI taxonomy): Eukaryota > Metazoa > Chordata > Actinopteri > Perciformes > Percidae > Perca > Perca flavescens. The sequence goes on from NC_041331.1 coordinate 10,392,878, forward strand.
AGAGAAAGAACCGGGTCGCCAATCTTAAAAAATGTCTATTGAGGCAACAAGATTTATTCAAGAATAGGGTTGGTATTGTTTGGATTTTTATGATTCCGATGCCTAACCGGTACTTGTAAAGCGATTCCGATTCCTAAACCGATTCTTGTAAGCAATATGTTTATTAGCGATCACATGCAGTGAATAGTTAATATGCTTTTACGTCCATTTTGGTGAGCCCAAAGGGAAAATATGGCATTTTAAAAGTAGCCTACAGTGATGGTAGCTAGCTAACGGTAGACTACAGACATAGTGTGATATTTTTACATCCATTTCAGAGCGACAGAGGGAAAATATTTCAGTCGACACATTAAGTTGAACCGAAATTTGACCTGGTTGGTCACGTGACCTGCGGAAATCTGATGGCCCTTAATCTGTACCCAATCCACCCGTTCTGCCTCCCAAGCTCTGCTACAGAAAGATGTCAGTCCACACCAGTGTCCTATATTAGCACCAATCAGCAGCAGGGGAAAAAGGGCAAAAAATTAATGAAACAGCCACCGGAACAGAAGAGCAAGTCCCACATTGAGCACAAGGCTGCACATCACACATTATACCACTCTAGCTAGCTTCTCACTCCTTAGTATCTATAAAGGCCATGGCCTAACGGGGGCATTCAAATGTCCTAACTCTGTCTTTGGTGTCGATCTTCATCTTAGCAGGGTACAGCTTTTTTGAATCTCCAACCCAGTCTCATGGCAGTTTGTGAAATGGTCACGTTATGTAATCTATTGATATGTGTTCACGGGACGTTTTCCGTCTCCCGGCGTGTGAGGCGTCCTCCCCCGGGGTGTGGCATTTGCTTTCCCTGTTAATCTCCGTATAGACTATTTCGTGCTGACCACCACGAAAAACAATTCTTTCTTGGCTGTTTCTCGACCTCATCTATTCTGGCTATTTAAGGTGGAAAGTTTTGTCCCCACCGAAGAAGTAGTGTGGCAAATTTCTGCCAGGCCTTCCATGTCGCTGGAGATCTTCGTTAGTGCTGCATAGATGTTACCGATGTGTCATTATGAGACTGCTGCTTGCTAGCTCCAAACGTACATACGCCATCTTGGTCTTGAATGGCATTTGGTCCTTGTGACGATGTTTTTTAATATCCCCACATGCCGAGGACTTTGTGCCTTTTAACATTCTTGGGGCCTTCTATTTTTCTCCTCCAAGCTGAGCATTAATGTCCCTGGTTACGAATCTTTGAAAGGATAAAGGTAGCAAAGCGATGCAGAGCTCGAAATTTAGCAGCGACCTCCTGGCATTTCCTCACGCATTTATTTATTAATGTGACAAGCATTAATCATACAATGTCTGCTTAGAATGCTTTATTATAAAGGCTTTATTCCAAATCTATCTAATCAAACAATGCGAACGGTTGCTTTACATTTACAACAGGAAATATCATCACATACAGAAAATGCAATGGTGAATTCAATAAAGCATACAAAGTATTCACATTCAAACTGCTAGACATTTAAATAACCAAATAAATACAACTCTACTACTGCAAGTAAACAATACTTTTTGTCAGGTGTGGAAAAGAAGTCCTTATCTAAATGCAGTTCATTTTACCCAACATTCTAATCCTCATCTACTGCTATCAAAGTCTTTTTCCTCTTTCTCATTTCACAGGCACTATGCTGAGAATCCTGTTGTGTAAAAATGAACACTTAGTGTTATAACATACTTTATATAAGATGGCAAATCAGAATAGGCAAAATGTCTGATCACATTTTTGGTGCTCCTTCATGTGGCACTACACTTGCTAGAACTAAACAGTGTGACTATGACCCTTTTATTTAGCATGTATATGCAGTTTTTTTAAAATCCGGCTATAAATGGCCGATGTAATATTTGGTTTATTATTTATTTATAAATAATAAACAATTTATTTATTTATTGTTGATTTGTCATGGTATAAAGTCTCGCTTTATATTCTGTTGCAGTCAGTCTCCACCTGCAACGGCCTGTACAGAGGCAGCATATCACAGATGAGGAGACTCTGGAGATCCGGGAACACTGACTAACAGAGCAGACTGGGCTGTTTCAGGAAGGGGGCTTAAAGAGTCAGTTTTTTCTATTGTTCTCCTTTTTTAAGTTCCTGTTGGTGCTTCATTCATCTGTGGTTACTGATCATGTCTCCAGTCCGGGGTCAAACACATCCCTCCCTGTGTGCCATAGGCTGTTTTGGGGAGAGGAAGACTGAGCACACTCTGGGTGTTTGTTCAGTAAATGAAAAGGTTGTTACTGACAACTGTAGGACACTGCACTTATATTCTGTTCAGTCATGTCTGACTGGACAGTGCTGGCAGGATGTCGCAGCTACCTTTCTGGGTGTAGGCTGGCTGAACATGCAGTCAGTTGCTGCAACATGCAGGGAGAAATGTGCGTTTTCGGGCATCAGACAAAGTAGAACACCCCCAGGACACATCCATTTCCTGGTGTCTCGGAGATACTGTCTCATCGCTTGTGGAAGCTGGGACTGTGAATGATCTGAGAGAGCTTTCCAAATGAGTCCATCGTGTCCACAGGTTCTTCCGTTTGGGCTGCGCTCTGTCTTGGCTCATCAGGGGTGTCCAGTCCAGGGGATGAGGTGTAATCCAGGGTGCCGATCCTGGGGAGGAACTGGGCCAGAGCTGGTACACCTCTGTCTCGACCCTGCAGCCTCTGCCGGTGGTTTCCCAGACTGAGCAGGGCTCTGTGTCTGTCAGAGACGTAGATGTTGTACCCGTCTGGCAAAATCTGCTCTCTGAAGGTGCAGTCATCTCTGCTGTAGGTGTGCTGGAAATAATGGGACAAGTTAACATATAAAATAATCATGTTCTATAAATAATAAAATACTAGTTTTTAAAAGTTTTTAAATTACACTTCCCTGTGAGGAAATTACCCCAATGGAAATTACCCTGATCGTGTTTTCTTTGGTGTACTAATCTACCAGCAGTAGACTTTCCTCCTTTTCCTTTTCCTCCCCAGTTTTCTTTTCGTTTCCATTTCAGCCAAGTTTCCTCCCTATGCATATATTTAAATATATTTGATTGATGTTAGTTGTTCGTATTAAAGGTGTTGTAGGTAGGATTGTGAAGATCCAGGACTTAGCCAAAGAATTTGAACATCGACAACTTCTCAGTCCCTCCCCCTTTCTGCTGAAGCCCAAACTAAGCCCCTCCCCCCACGAGGGAGAATGAATGCGTGTGCATGAGCAGTGATTGAAACGCAGTTAGACACCCCCCCGTGGCCCTGATTGGAGGATCTGAACAGGGAGCGGTGCCTTTTTGCAAATCGCACTACAGGCTGTAGGTGGTGCCAGAGGAGCTGGATTTTTTTTTAAATTACTGCCTAGTAATGTAGTTCTACTCAAACATAGGGTCAGTTTCAGCAAATATGGCAGAAAGTTAATTTTATAAGAATCTATTAAATACTTCACACAGATAAGATTACCTTGTAATTGTTTTGCATGACACTGGAACAACCATGAGCATACAGACACGTTTGCCCAAGGATGAACCACATGTACATCATAGTGAACACCATTTAAACACTTTTTGTGCTTACACAGCATGAGACATCTATTTCAGCTGGAACAGTTTACTCTTAAACTACACCTTTTATGGCACGTGCTCCTAATAGATTCCCAAAATTCTGGCTCCAATTCCTCTGTGTGACAGTTGTGCCCATTCTAAGCTAGGTTTTACTGTGAGACCATATCATCTTAAACTGACTGGTCTCTAGAAAGTCCTTAGAATAGATAAGATACATTCAAACGTCTGCATGCACACATACCAAACCTATCAGTAATCAGAGGTGCAGTGCAATGTGCCCCTCTGTGCTTCTGTTGGAGCAGTCGCCCACTCATAGTCTAATAAGCACGGTGTCTGTCCCCCGGCTCAGATCGGTTAAATCAAAGGTAAACAAAAGATTTATACTTAACAACCTAATTGGAATTAAAACAACTGCAACGATAGAACAAAATAGGAAAATTAGATATGGACTATTAAATATTAGATCTCTGTCTTCTAAAGCAGTATTGGTAAACGATTTGAGATCAGATAATAAAATTGATTTATTTTGTCTTACTGAAACCTGGCTGGGCCATGAAGAATATGTCAGTCTAAATGAAGCCACTCCTCCCAGTCATATTAATACTCAAATTCCTAGAGGCTCAGGCCGAGGAGGGGGAGTTGCAGCCATTTTTGATTCAAGCCTGTTAATTAATCCTAAACCTAAACTAAATTATAACTCGTTTGAGAGTTTTGTTCTTAATCTTCAACATCCAAAATGGAAAACATTACAGCCAATTACATTCGTTATTTACAGGGCTCCAGGTCCGTATTCTGAATTTTTATCTGAATTCTCAGAGTTTTTATCATGTTAAGTCCTTAAATCAGACCAAGTACTTATTGTAGGTGATTTTAATATCCATGTGGACGTTGACAATGATAGCCTCAGTACTGCTTTCAACTCATTAGATTCAATTGGTTTCAGTCAGAGTGTGCACATGGTGACGCACTGTTTTAACCACACCCTCGACCTTGTGCTGGCATATGGTATTGAAATTGAGGATTTAATAATATTGCCGCAGAATTATCAGATCATTCTTTAATTATTTTCAAATTCTTACTACCTGACTATACTAAATTAGATAAAAGCTTCTACACTAGATGCCTATCTGACAGTGCTATAGCTAAATTTAAGGAAGATATTCCAACAGCATTTGACTCTATGTCATGCCTTAACATAACATAGGACCTTTATGTTAACCTCAGTCCCTCTCAAATTGATATATTTCATTCCCCTCAAAAAGAAGATGATGAAGTAAAGGAAACTAGCACCTTGGTATAACTCCCAAACTTGCAAATTAAAACAAATCTCGCGAAACCTCAAAAGTAAATGGCGTTCCACCAAAGTGGAAGAATCTCGTTTGGATTGGCAAGAAAGTCTCAAAACCTATAGGAAGTCCCTAAGAAAGGCCAGATCAGACTATTACTCATCACTAATAGAAGAAAATAAGAACAACCCAAGGTTTCTTTTCAGCACTGTAGCCAGGCTGACAGATAGCCACAGCTCTACTGAGCCATCTATTCCTCTAGCTCTGAGTAGTGATGACTTCATGAGCTTCTTTAATGATAAAATTATAACAATTAGAGATAGAATCTATCACCTTTTGCCATCAACTTCTAACAGTTCACCTTTAAACGCAGGAACGCTAGAAAGAATGACTATTCCCGACATATACTTAGACTGCTTTTATCCTATAGACCTTCAACAATTAATGTTAAAGATATCCTCAGCTAAGCCATCTACCTGTCTCTTAGACCCATCCCAACAAGACTACTCAAAGAAGCGTTACCCGTGGTTAACACTTCATTACTAGATATGATCAATATGTCCTTATTAACAGGTTATGTAGCACAGTCATTGAAAATAGCTGTGATAAAACCTCTTCTGAAAAAACCCACCCTCAATCCTGAGGTCTTAGCAAACTATAGACCTATATCTAACCTTCCCTTTCTCTCCAAGATCCTTGAGAAGGTAGTCGCTAACCAACTATGTGATTTTCTACATAGCAATAGTTCATTTGATGACTTTCAATCAGGATTTAGAAAGAATCATAGCACAGAGACAGCACTGGTGAAAATTAATAACGACCTTCTAACTGTTGCAGACAAAGGACTTGTCTCTATTCTTGTTTTACTAGATCTTAGTGCTGCATTCAACAATATTGACCATACATCCTGTTACAGAGATTGGAACATTTAGCTGGTTTAAATCCTATTTCTCTGATCGATCTCAATTTGTTAATGTTAATGATAAGTCCTCCAAGTACGCTAAAGTTAGCCATGGCGTTCCACAAGGCTCAGTGCTTGGACCTATTCTATTCTCCTTATATATGCTTCCTCTTGGTAATATTATTAGGAAACACTCAATTAACTTTCACTGTTATGCGGATGACACCCAATTATACTTGTCACTCAAAACAGACGAAACCAGTCAGGTAGCTAAACTTCAAGCGTGCATTAAAGATATAAAATCCTGGATGACCTATAATTTTCTGATGTTAAACTCTAACAAAACTGAAGTGTGCTGGGCCCTAAACACCTCCGAGCCTCATTATCTAAAGACATAGCTACTCTGGATGGTATTGCCCTGGCCTCCAGCACTACTGTCAGAAATCTAGGGGTTATTTTTGATCAGGATATATCCTTTAACGGCCATCTAAAACAAACCTCAAGAACAGCCTTTTTTCATCTTCGTAACATTGCCAAAATTAGGAATATCCTGTATCAAAACGATGCTGAAAAACTAGTCCATGCATTCGTTACTTCCAGGCTGGACTATTGTAATTCCCTACTGTCAGGTTGCTCAAATAAGTCCCTTAAGACTCTCCAACTGATCCAGAATGCTACAGCGCGTGTTCTCACAAGAACTAAGAAAAGAGATCATATTTCTCCTGTATTAGCTTCTCTGCATTGGCTTCCTGTAAAATCCAGGATTGAATTTAAAATCCTTCTCCTGACCTACAAAGCTCTAAATGGTCAAGCACCATCATATTTAGAAGAGCTCCTAATACCTTATTGTCCCACTAGAGCACTGCGCTCCCAGAATGCAGAGTTACTTGTGGTACCTAGAGTCTCTAAAAGTAGAATGGGAGCCAGAGCCTTCAGTTATCCTCTCCTATGGAACCAGCTCCCAATCTGGGTTCGGGGGGCAGAAACTGTCACCGCATTTAAGAATGAACTTAAAACTCTACTATTTGATAAAGCTTATAGTTAGGGAGTGAGGAGTTGCAGCGTCCACCTAACAAGGCCCACATGCTTCTCTTCATAGTCGTTAGATTAATAATATAACAAAAGTAGAGGGAGGCAGGCCAGCACAACCCGATTCGGCAGGGGAGAGTTTCAAGCCTGAACAGGCTACCTCTCCTTATGACCTGTCTCTAATAGTTACGCTGTTACAGTTCTAGACTGCTGGGGGACTTCCTTCCTCTCCTCTCCCTTTCTATTACCATTTGTGTGCATCCCGTCCCAGAAATGCTTGTTATTAATCCTAGATTCTGGGGAGTTTACTCCCCGGAGTCCTCATGTTTTTTCACCCAGCGTATTTTTTTCCTTGGAGAATGTTGGCACCAAGATCTTGGTTGCAGCTGTCGCCGTGGTCCTGCTGCACTCCCTGCTAAGCTATGCGGTGCCCTGCAATGTCATGCTGCGTCCTGCTGAACCCTGCTGCTTCCTGCTACGTCCATCCATGCTCTGCTGGGCCACGCTACTTCCTTTAACGCCCTGCAGCGCACTGATATGACATAAACTACTACGACTACCATTTGAAGTCACTGTTCCATTATTAATGTGACTATTACTGCCACTGTTCATCACATCCCCAACCGGCACCGTCAAACACCGCCTACCAAGAGCCTGGGTCTGTCCAAGGTTTCTTCCCAAGAGGGAGTTTTTCCTTGCCACTGTCGCACTGCTTGCTCTTGAGGGAATTACTGTAATTGTTGGGGCTTTGTAAATTATAGAGTGTAGTCTAGACCTACTCTATCTGTAAAGTGTCTCAAGATAACTTGTGTTATGATTGGATACTATAAATAAAATTGAATTGAATTGAAAAGGAACATGCCGACTTATTGGGAATTTAGCTTATTCACCGTAACCCCCAGAGTTAGACAAGTCGATACATACCCTTCTCATATCAGTGCGTGCTGTAAGGCTGTCTGACGCCGCCAGTGGCATCAGGCTAGCACAGAACATGCAGGTGAATGGTTCCAGTAATCCTACTGCTCCGAATTGTGACAAAATAATGCCAACATGTTCCTATTTACATGTTTTGATTTGTAGAGTCACAGCGTGTACAAAAAACAACGTAACATGAGACGATGAGATGTCTTCTAACCGTAAACAAACTGGGAACTATATTCTCAGACAGGTTGCTGCAAAGCAAATCATTCCGCCCAAGTACTATATTCTTCCGCCAGTCATAACAGATGCAAATAATGTGAAAATCCCAAATGTAAAAAATTATCATTTGACAAAAAGTGATTGTTGTCTACCTTACATGCAAATGAAATTGATGAGATGAAATTAATTGTACACAAACACACCACCCAGGCTTTTGGGCTCTCCAGCACATTGTTTTGTTGCCAGCACGTTTCTCCGGCCATTATGCTTTCTGTAGCGGCTTCCCCAGCAGGCCGAGTCAGGCTCCCTGCTTCACCCACCCGGTCCACATCGCCTAATACTACCTGGATGTGTGACGGCTACACAAAAAAAAAGGGGTCACACCACATCTCTAGATGAGCCGCAGCCGAGTCGCGCCTGATTGAACTGTGCTTTCACAAGTGTTACAGATGTTTTTAAAGTGACTATATGTAACTTTTAAATGTTTCCATCTGATGATCATAAATGACCTGTAACAGCAAACCATACTTACAGTGAAAAGAACGCCCTCAGGTATGTAATATGTCTATTATATTCATTAAATAACTTTATAATGCGCAATGTGGTTGTACGTCAGTACATTAAATTACGTCACCCTTCCATTTAGCGCAGAGGTTTTAATCCTTTTAGTCAGTGTTTGTGTTGACCTACAATTTTTCTTCCCTTGTCCCCCTGTACTTGTGTAAAGCGTCCTTGCGTTATATAAATCTAAGTTATTATTATGTTGGTTGCAACCTGCTAGGGACTGCAGATGAAAATTAGCCTGTATGGCTAAATCTGGCACATTTACATGTTGGACTCTAGCCTAGAAATCTAGATGCACCCTAGCGGCAGCAAATGTAATTTGCAGCCAGGGTCAATCTACAAACTCTTCGTTGGCTTGTGAACTGAAAAAACCAAACTTTGGCCGGGCCAATCACATTGTGTATAGAGTCGGTGGGTGGGCTTATGGCTGCTGCTGCTGGCGAACAGCAGTCTTTCGAATCGGCTTTGGCCGCGACTCTGAAAGACTTGGAGTTAAGCTTTTCTTCGAGAAAAGAATGGCACTGAAGTCATTCTTAAAAAAGGAAGATGTGTTCGGAGTTTTGCCGACCGGATACTTCAAAAGTTTAATCTATCAACTAGCTCTGCTACCTTCTTCGTTGTTCTGCTTGGTTGTAGTGCTTTCCTATTGCGTGCAGTGGGAGTTTGACAGACAACCGTTTATCCTGCCCATCGGATTGAGCCCTGCCAATGGTGAGTTGCACCATTGGCAGCATCTTGATGTGGGTCTGGCTTGTCAGGCTAGTTGGACTCTGTACTCATGTTGATTAATGTGCGTTGTCCCTTTTAAATAAAAAAATAAAATAAAAATAATAACATATTCTTAATGCTTTGGCTCATGACACAGTGACACTGACACCCAGTTTAGCTCACGATACATCCAAAGTAGGCTAAGTTACCGTAAGTTAATGTAATGATGCATCTGTAACGTATTCTCTTATTGTAAATTAATGATTTTCTGTCTGAGCAAAATATTCATTGCAACTATATGACCTCCATGTAACGCTAACTCCTAGACCTTTATGACAGCAGGTGTGGTAAAAACACTACCGGGTTTGTCAAAAGGGGTTGCTAGAATCAACACAAACTGAAAGTTACATATACCCACTTTAAGAAACAACAAATTCACAAGGCCCTTTACCTATGCCATATGATAAAACTGCCCGTGACCGCACAGTACAAGTTCTGCTTTTAAATGTCTAGTTAAAGAGAGACATTATCTGCACAATGTACATCAAGGTGGACATTTCAACTCTAATATAATGCTGGATAGTTTAATAAATAATAATGAATCATATTGTAATTGTGATAATTTGTGAGTATAATCTGAGTTACGAATTTGCCTTAACAGTTGCTCTTAAAGGTTACTGTTACACTAAGCTGTAAGTCACTGAATAAATGTGTCAGAGGGGGTTTCCACATTTGGCTCGTTTGGAGCATTTGGCCAATCTTGCAATGGCAATTTTTTCTTTTTCTTTTTCTTTTTCTTCACTCTTACTATTATGTTAATAATAGGCTTAATACAGCTATGAGTGAAGCTGATTCTATTCACTTTTATCCAGACAGCTTACAAAGTAGTTCAGACAGCTAAATTAAACATAAATAGAATGGCATGTCAGTGGTTTACATTAGGATTGCATGAATGGAGGTTTTTAGATAGAAGGCCCCTTTTATCGGAAAACATACGTAAATGGTTCTGCAAGTTCTTCGACAGTTGTTTACTTTGACCAAAGAAAGCCAGTCAGAGGCCAAGGTTGTTGTTGCTGCTGCTGGGTCTTTTCATTCAGGTTTTCACTTTGCAAACACATCCTACCCTGCACCACACTGGACAAAGGTTGATGAACTGGTCGTCTGTCTCTCTGAATGAATGACTGGCTAGCAGTGTTTTCTGAACAGGGAAGCTGATTAGCAACATAATACAAAGCAGCAGGTTACCTCAGGTCATTAGTGCCTGTAGACATATTTATGAAAGATTACTATTGTTGTACTTTTACTGTTTGTAACAATAGTTAATAGCAAGCAATAAGTAAAAATGTGAGATTCAACGACAGTAAATAATGACACTATGAAATAAAACTGAACTCCAATAAAACTGTGGTAACAGGAATGACAAAGTCACATTAATGATAAGCCATTAATACAGCTATCAAATATCAAGTAATTCAATTATTTTCATAATAGATCTATATTTTACTATATTTATTTGTGTAACTAATTCATTAGATTCATGTTCTTTTTTAAAACTTAAATTATGTGTGTAAAATCTCAATATTCAATACTCAAGTTATTCTAATTTGTTTGCAGTTGTAAAATGCTACATCTGAACATACACCACAACACTAACATTTTAGAAACAGTGTTTGTGTTAGGATTGTACACTTTACTATCAGATAATATTATCAATTTGATTACTATCTAGCCAAATTATTATCACTCTGCAGTGGTAATTGACCACTATGGACAAAATGATCTTTCACCTCACCTTACCATTTAAGTAATTCTAACAGTAAATGTGACTTTTCATAATTTTCGCTTTTGCAACTTGAATTTTCACATGATTAATAAACAATAGGTGTAGAAATACAAGGACCTTGTCATATGAAATCCTTACCGATGAGTACAGTCTTCCATCGGCTTCTATGCAGAGAAACTGTGCGGTTGCTACTCCTCTGATGACAACACAGCCTGGACCCACTGCACGGATCTCCAGAAGGCCTGCGAGTTCAAATGTTCATCAGAGTGAAAAACCCCACCAAGCCTACTCAGTCATTAGTGTGATTTACCAACAAGCATAACAGTTTGCAGCGTGGCAAGACTGTGTTTTAAAATGCATGACTTACTGTATGGAGTTTGGTGCGCAGAGCCGTGGATCTGTCCATCCCCACTGATCAGTAGGTGCAGTCCCGGCCTGGCAGCATACAGGTGCCTGAGCCGGACCATCTGGCCCCAGCTGTGGGCAATGTGGGGGCCCTGGTCCGTTAGGGGCATGCAAACTACTCCAACAGCAAAAAACATATTGGCAATGGATACGGTGAAAACGAGCAGAAGCATGATTTGTTAAATCCTCTGTAAGGGCTCTGTTGCTGCTCCCTCCAGTTGGCAGTGTGAAGTAAGTTAGTCTCATCCAAACCCAGTCTTTTAAAAGTGGCCCTTATCAGCAGCAGATAACCTTCTTTCCCAAATCCAGTTCCCAGAAGCAGACCACAACACACCCCTGTATGACATCAAACTGAGTCATTGCTCTCCATTGGCCCTAGACGAGCCCTGACGCGAGCCCCTGTCATGTCTATGCGTACTTCATAAAATACGACTCATGACATTTTCTAAAGTGGCAGGAAACCTTTTTTAATTCGGCATACATATATAACAACAGAATTACATTGTGACTCTTACTAACGTCATCCTGGTGAGGAAGTATTGTGGGAGAATGCATGAATTTCAAATTCAGAAACTTCATTTTGCTGCGTGGGAAATAATTTGCATGCAGAATGTTCCAGAAGACACTAATGATTTAGTCAAGGTCATAACTTGTTGCTTTTTTGTGAATAAGTGAGGAAACAAACACTTTTACACAGGAGTTTGGCATAAACTGTCAATGCAAAACACGACTCGTATTGGGGCTGCACCTGCTGCCCCAGGGGCCTCATGGGACTTATACCTATTCTAACTACTGTACCACTACTAGACATGTATGTGTATGAATGTAATGAATGCAGGTCCATCAACATTTACCACCAGAATTGTATTATTATTGCTATTATTAGTATTATTAGTATTATTATTATTATTATTATTATTAGTCATAGTGTTGGTGTTAATAGTAGAAGCAGCAGTGCTGTGGTGGACTTCAGCTAAGTACATTTACTCAGGACTGTATTTCAGTAAGCCTATAAATCTGAGGTAGGCCTACTTAGAATATTATATTTTACATCCAAAACGTGATGAGATTTTAAAATATGTTGCACTGTTGTAGATCAGCTCCACCTCTATTGTTTGAGTGTTGAACCTCTTGTTTGCTTTTTCCTTTGTTGTTTTTATTAGTTCATTAAGTTGTATTTTATATTTATATTCTTACCTTCCATTTTAACTGTGTATTTTACTTAATGTTTCACAGAATAGCACATTGTAACCATGGTTTTAAAAGGTGCTTTATAAATAAAGTTTACTACATCTCCACCAACAATAATAGTACAACAGCTACTTCTATTTCTCTTAAATGCTGCTGATGGCAGCAGCTACTGACATGTTGCTTGAGTGAATACTACTATTGATCGACGTGCAATGGTGTTTATTCTTGTCTGCTCTTATGTGATTGGTTGATTGCAAAATTGAATTGCCCTTAGGGATAAATTAAGTTGTTTGAGTTGAATTGAAGTTTTTGCTTATGATATTTACATATTTTTACTTCAGTAACTTTTTCAATGCAGTACTTGTACTTGCAGTGGATGTAAATACAATGTGCTTTGACATTGTGGTTTTGCTACTTTTACAGAGTAAAGGGTCTGAATACTTCCTCTCCCACTGTACCGTAGTAGTAGTAGTAGTAGTAGTATCTCAAACACAGTGTCATACAATGTGCTTTATCAGGTCTTAGATCAATGTCAGAGTAACATTAATTAGTTATGAGTTGCAGCAATAGTAATATATAGTATGCCTAGTAAATAGTAGCAATAACTCACGTAGCAGTAGTATTAATAGAGAGAGTAGTAGTACAAATAATCTTGTTTTTGTTGTTGTAAGTTAGTGCAGGCTGGCAGAAGGAACAGTTCCAGCCTTGGCTTATGCCTATAGACTGCATGTGTCATATATTGATGATCACGTTGCATAATTATGTTACATAAAGTGCTACCAAATGTACTCAATGTCAAATAGCACATGTTTTATTTGTGGCTAGGGTAAAGTCTACAGATGTCTGAATCCAAGTGGAGCTGTGAGAGCAGGTCACTCCACACTCAAATAACAGACTTCTTTCCGCTCTTATCACGTTCTGGCCTGTGCTTCCGCTCCACGGCCTTTTATTTACATACAAGTTAAACTGTAACGGAAAACAAACATCACATTTCACCAAAATGCTACCCAAGGCTCAGATTTCAAAAGCTTTTTTGCAGGGTTTTAGATTTGTAAATTGATCCTGTGTAACCCATTAAAAATAATCCTTGACCAGAATGGGTATGTTTCTAGTTTGGTAGTAACTACTTTTCTCCAACAGATGGCAGTGTTGATGTTTCAAAGTAAAAATAGCACCACAGAGGTCCCAGCACAGAGAGGGGAACTGAAGCAGTGGCGTAAAGGCCATTTTATGGTTCTGCGGAAGCTCCACGCAGAGCTTTCGCCGTAGCCTACGTAAGTGGCCTGATGTTTATACTTGTGAGCCGGTGTGTACGTACGTATGTACATACATACATACATGTCCCCAAAGGAAAACTTTGTCAACATCTGTTTTATCTAAAGAGATAAAGGTATGTTTATCTCACTTTAAAAGGTCCCATGACATGGTTCTCTTTGGATGCCTTTATCTAGACCTTAGTGATCCCCTAATACTGTATCTGAAGTGTCTTTCCGGAAATTCAGCCTTGGTACAGAATTACAGCCACTAGAGCCAGTCCCACAATGAGCTTTCCTTAGTATGGGCCATTTATGTGTCTATAGCTATTGAGGAGGGGGGCAAGGTGGAGGGGGGTGGACCAACTGCCACTTTGCTCGTTTGAAAGCCATGTCGTCTCTCTCTCATGGGTGGGCCAAATTCTCTGGGCAGGCAAAGCAGAGAAAGGGGAGCCACTGGGGCAGTCTCTGGGGCACCGGAGACCAGCAAAATCACTTGTTCGCCCATAAGCGAACACTCTGGGAGAGCGGTCGACGAAGACTCTGGGAGGTCAGTCGACGCAGACTCTGGGAGGTCAGTCGACGCATAGGAGCGTCGGACTGGGGGTAAAACCGATACTGATTACCAGGGGCCAAGGGGAGAGAGGGCCCTTGAAAAGTCTGTAATATATTTTATTTCATTTCAAAATTAAATTTCATAATGCATGTCAGATGAAATGTAAAGTTAGTGTATTGGCTGAATAACTTTGTTGATTGACTGACTACATTTTGTATACAAAAAAGACTAAGGTCTTACCCACCTCTTGCTAATGCAATAAAAGACAGGAGAAGGAGAGAAAACAAAATGAGGGGAAACAATTGGTAACTGACTTCTTTTCAAAGAAAGGTGAGCACAAACTAAAAAACGAAATCCATGGTGCTAAACTGCTTGAATATCTGCGTGACTGTTCGTGCTAAAAACAAACTGAGACAACCCATATAAAGAGCAGAACATACACTTTCAAATGATAATTTGGTTATACTTGTAATTTGAGGTAAAGGCTAAATAAATAAACTACACTAACAATGCTGTTTGCATATAACACACCATTGTAATAGCCTAATTTAAAACAGGTTTAATTTTAAATGAATTGGCTATAATATCTATAATTAGCAATAATAGGCTAATCAATGTCATAGGTAGCTTGGTAGCTCATTGGTAGATACATATTATGTCAACATTATAGTTATGCCAGATTTAGTAGAAGCAGATGTTGAGGAACATGGGGGCCCATCAGGACTGCCTATGCATAGGGCCCAGGGTCTGGTGCTACGCCCCTGTCGACGCAGACTCTGGGAGGCTGCACATCAGCGGAGGTTCTGGGCGGCTGCACGTCAGCTTGGGAACACTGGTCACACTGGTCAGCTCAGGAACACTGGACAGCTCGGAGACACTGGACAGCTCGGAGACACAGATCAACTCAGACATTGGGCAGTGCTGGGACACAGGTCAACTCAGGGACAATGGGCAGCTCGGGAACACCGACTGACCATGTCGCTGGCTGGATGCCAACTGGCAGCAGGGGTGGCTGACTGCTAGCAGGCTTGGCAAAAGATGGCCTGCTAGCATGTTGGGGTGATGGATCACAGCTTGGAGTCTTCAAAAAGTCCTGAATCCACTCCGGCAGAGAGCTCCTGAGCCAGGGTCGAGTGGAAACTCTCCAGCGAGCAGACTGAAGAACTGCCTCCTTTGTCTCCCAACCTTTGGTAAATCTCCACTCCCCAACAGCGCAAATAAGCATACGTTAGGTCACAAAGTTCTTCCTCAAATGACTCTGCTGGGTCCATAGTGGTCAGATCATTCTGTTAGGTGCAGGGGGGAATAGGTGGACCCAAAATGCAGAGAAAAGGCAAGCAACAGGTTAAAAGCTTAGAGCAAAACACACTAACAGGAAGGAAGGAAGGAAGGAAGGAAGGAAGGAACAAACAAACAAACAAACAAACAAACAAACAAACAAACAAACAAACAAACAAACAAACAAACAAACAGGGCTAGGACACAAAACACAAAATGATCTGACAACGGACGGGGGAAGACAAAGACTAAATACACAGGGTAACGAGGAAACACAAGACAGGTGACACAACGCTGGGAAACAGGTGAAACACATTAGGGCAATCACAAGGGCGGGAAAACACAGGAAGTAAAACAAGACAGAAGACAAGACCGTCAAATTAAAACAGGAAATAGGGCAAAAATACAAAACAGAAAAAACAGATTACCAAAATAAGACAAAAAACACCAAACCCATAACAGATAGGTGGAAACCGAGCCCTGGGTATCCTGCTCTGCCTTTGAGAAAATGAAAGCTCAGATGGGCCGATGGTTACCTCCCCTTTCTCTGCTTTGCCCGCCCAGAGAATTTGTCCCACCCATGAGAGAGAGATATCATGGCTTTCAAACGAGCAAAGTGGCAGTTGCTCCCCACCTCCCTCTCCTCCTCAATAGCTACAGACACAGAAATGGCACATACTAAGGAAAGCTCATTGTGGGACTGGCTCTAGTGGCTGTAATTCTGTACCAATGCTGAATTTCAGGAAAGACACTTCAGATACAGTATTAGGGGATCACTAAGGTCTATATAAAGGCATCCAAAGAGAACCATGTCATGGGACCTTTAAAGTGAGATAAACATACCTTTATCTCTTTAGATAAAACAGATGTTGACAAAGTTTTCCTGTGGGGACATAACTTGAAGTTGAAAATAGAGGTCAGTAGGGAATGTTACTTAGACAGCTGGAGCTGTAGTCTCTAATAAGCTGTGACCATGAGCCCCACAAATACTAGTGTCCATGTCATTTCCTAAAGTCACATATATACACGACAAGCTAGTACACAGGAAATAAAAGTGAGAAATGTGGGGGAGGGGCCTTTAAAAGTATCTTCACTGTACAGCTCAATGTGTGGCGCATTGCAGACAGATGGTAAAAAATGTTTGCCACAGAGACAGCCAAAAGAGAGAGTGTTTTCTCTTTGAGCTAAACCACACTTTATTTATTAATTTATACTGTTTATTGATCCCCAGTGGGGAAATTACAATTTACACTCTGTTTGTTAGAATCACACACAGGCCTGAAATACACACACACATGCTCAGGACCTATTCATGCACAAATGGAGAGATGTCAGAGTGAGTGGGCTGCCAGTGCTGGACCAGCGCTCTGAGAGGTTGGGGGGGTACGGTGCCTTGCTCAAGAGCACCTGGCAGTGCTCAGGAGGTGAATGGGCATCTCTCCAGCTACCAATCCACACTCTGTACTTTGGTCCATACTGGGACTTGAACCAGCAACCCTCCGGTTCCCAACCCAAGTCTCTACGGACTGAGCTACTGCCAAAAGGTGAAGGGTCGGGGTGTGGCCTTGACCAACTGCCACTTTGCTCGTTTGAAAGCCATGATGTCTCTTTCTCTCACGGGTGGGCCAAATTCTCTGGGCGGGCAAAGCAGAGAAAGGGGAGGTAACCTTGCTCCTTATGACCTCATAAGGAGCAAGATTCCGGCCTATCTGAGCTTTCATTTTTCTCAAAGGCAGAGCAGGATACCCAGGGCTCGGTTTACACCTATCGCCATTTCTAGCCACTGGGGGACCATAGGCAGGCTGGGGGACCGCATATTAATGTTAAAAAACCTCATAAAGGGAAAATTTCATGCCATGGGTCCTTTAACTGTTTCTCTGTTGTACATGAACAACAAAAGCTGTTCATAAATGCCAGCTACAGCTACATTTTGGTATACCTTGATGAACAAATGAGTATACCAGGCATATACATGTTTGTATGAGTGGCTTTTAGAGTGGTTTTTCAGTGATACACCAACTTTTACAACTCAGCCAAGTGCGATATTGAGTGCGTTTTTGAATTGTTTTCTTCAAAATGAACCAGTCCACTCAGGGTTTTTAATATGAAAATGCGTAAAAATAGGTGGAAACACTTTCTGACAGACAATATTTATAACTGCCATTTTTCTTCTAAAGGACTGAGCTACTGCCACCCCAAATTTCCATGACCAAATGTTTGTTTTGTTTAACAATGTGAATGGATCTGGGGCGGCCTCTAGCTCACCCAGTAAGAGCATTTGCCCCATGTTGGCTTAGTCTTGTAGCAGCGCGGGTTTGAATCAGATCTGCCCTTTACTGTGTGTCATCCCCCTTTCATGTCTATCCACTGTCACTTGTAATAAAGGGAAAAAGCCCCAAAAAATTATCTTAAAAACAATGCTAATGGTTCAATTTACGCAAAAAAGAAAATTCACAGATACATTTTGGTTCCAGATCTGTTGGTGTTAAGTATTTCTCTGACTATAATGTTGTGTTTAATTGATTATTGTTAAAAACCTGTGCTTGGCTACATTTCAAACATATATTATCCTGAAATTGTCTGAGCATTCAGCAGCCTGTTAAGATGTTGGAGTTGGAGCTTGTTGATTGATTTCCGAGACACCGGAAAACAGGCCTGGTTGTTTTAAAACTCCCCCAATAGGCAAACTGCAAATAGTTTTACCATTTATGGTGTTTCCCCTTTATGGAAATGAGGACAATAACACGACTATTAAATGAGTTCAAGTGGTAATTAAAGTGACTATATGTAACTTTTTAATGTTTCTGAAGCTCTGTCATTTTTTATACAATGTTATGTAGTTATGGCTCCTGTGACCGCCCTTGAGACCGCCCCAGTGACTATGATCTTGTCCTGTCCCCCAGAGACTTTGCCTTTGTCGGTCAGACCGACTCCTGCCCCTCGTGTCCTGTCGGCGGTCAGACCAACTCTGGCCCCTCATGCCCTGTCAGAGGTCAGGCCCACTCCTGCCCCTCGTGCCCTGTCAGCGGTAGAAAACTCATTATAAAAAGAAAACTAAACAAAATATGTCTATAATAGTTAATAACACAAAATTCTGAAGAATAAATCCTACCCCATTTAGCCTACATACTGATCAACCAGCGTTTACGTTGACCTGAAGGAGGCAGCTCCCAGCGGCCAAACCGCATGGCAAACTCAGTGATATCCGCTTTATTTGAAGGTGATTGAAATGGCGAGGTCAAGGACTGGCCCGCCAGCCGGAGATCTGTAGCGCAGCAGAGCAACACACACGGAGTGAGCAACGCGGAAGTATGACGCACTTCCGTCACCAACGAGCAAGAGAGGGCGGAAGGGAGAAACTAGCTGTTTTTATACAGGAGCCCTGCAGCCGTGATTGGCCAAAAGAGTGCCAGGTAGTTAGGACTTAAACTCATACTGCTACACCTGCATTCTGGATCTTCCCAATGGTCTGTAGTTCCAGTCTCAGTTTTGTTATCACTCTTTTCCTTGTGTTTTTGTCATCATTTTTGGACATTAGTTTTTGCCTGCTTCTTTTGACTCCTTGTGTTTGTTTTGCCTGCTGGATTTTTGGACGCCTTTTTGTTGTATAGACTCTTTGTTTAAATAAATCCTCGAGCTTCTAACCTGCTGCTTGCCTACCTGCCTTTTCTCTGCATTTTGGGTCCACCTATTCCCCGCTGCACATAACACTATCGTCATTTCTAGCCACTGGGGTACCATAGGCAGGCTGGGGTAACGCATATTAATGTTAAAAAACCTCATAAAGTGAAATTTTCATGCCATGGGACCTTTAAATAAAATCTCTTGTGGTCACATAAAACACACTGCCATTCAACATGCTGAACTTACATTTCCTACTATCCACTCTGACTCCACACTTGGGCAAACCAACAAGTCCTCCAAACCATACAACGATATCGGTTGTTTATTCCGACTCACAGGAGCGTTTCATAAATTAGCAACCCTAGCGGTGGCAGGAAATACGACATTTTATCTAAAGCAGAGAATGTAATGTTAACGGTTATGGTTTTAAACACGTTAACGTTGTGAAATGGTCGCAGTTTCATTGGGTTTAGGCACCAAAACTACTGAGTTGAGTTTATAAAAAGATGGTGGTTAAAATCACGTTGAAGAGAAAAGACGTTACTTCACTTCTGGTTATACATGTGAGGCTGAATGTGACGTTTGTAAAGTAAAAAAAACCCTCCCTGTTTTTCAAACAGGACATGAACCACGGTCTCCTTGGTGAAAGTCCTGTGTTTGTTTGACACATTAACCAACCCACAACCTCCCTTCTTTCTAGGTGATTTGGCGCTCTTATACTTAGTCACCATACTTCCTGCTTTGCTCCTGTCAGAACTACTACAGCCACTAGAAACCTAAATATAGGTCAGAATGATGCTTGAACAAACGACCTCTGGGAGCGTTTTTTTGGGGGAGGACAGTCTCGGGCAAATATGTTGCACAATTGTTCAATAAGTAATCAGACCTTTAGCAATGGGGCCACAGGTGAGCTCTTCTCTTTTGGCCAACAGGAGAGAGAGGCAAAAGTATTGTGAAGGTTTGGTTATACTCACGCGTAGGGATGGGGATCATTAATTTGTATTGATATTGATAAAATTTTCGAGACTGCTTAACAATCTGAGTCTTTATGGATACCATTATTGATATTTTTCTATTATTTGGTGAAAAGTTGACACAACTAATTCTTAATCTTAACAGAACTAGAGGTGCAACGGTTCACAAAACTCACGGATCAGATCACGGTTTTGAGGCACGGATTGGTTAAATTTTCAGATCAGCTGAAAAAAGGGGGGGAATTTAAATGATTTATTAAAAATGTAATAACAATAACTTTTAACAATAATAACTTCTTTTACCAGTAGTGCTGTTAAACGACAAAAACAGATGAGAAAAGGGTAACGCTGGCGCATTTACAGAAATTTTCATTAATGTGCATAGTCCTAATCAAATAAATAAACAAATAAAATAAATAAACCACGAGGTTTAACAGTTTTAAGTAATCGCAGCATTTAGTCCCGTCTGTGTTGTTTTTCCGACAACAGCAGTGACCAATTGTGCTAGTTTGTGTCTTTTAGCTCAGAGCTTTAGCGGAAGACTGTTGTACGTCCCGGTGTTGGAATCCTCTACAGTGAAATACAGTCACACTTTTACACCGTTTAGCTGTCAGCATTTTAACCGTGTTGAAAACAGTTACTTGCTAATGGTAGGCTAACATCAACATGCTGCCCAAGTGTACAGTTAGTTTTAACTAGCGTCCCATGCAGCAATGTTTCTGCTGCCTCTAACGTCCGTTTCATCGGGGATTTCCACTGGATGCGTAACGGCTGCGGACCGGCTCCGCTGCATGTCTGCTGCGTGCTCCGCCGTCCGTCAATACCCACCGGGTCCGGATTTGTTGCGGAACGGCTGCGGCCATGACTGACAGCTGTAGTCACGAGGACCCACAAGTTCGCGAATTCAGGTAGAATAGAACCACAAAACCAACACCAGTAAGTTTCCATCCAGAGGAGGAGAGGGGAAAGATCTCTGTGCTGTGTTTTCAAGGTGTAGTGCAGGGAAATATTATCCGCCGTGAGCACGGTGTATTTTATTTTGAAAATTAACCAGATATGTATTTTGTTTCTGTGCTCGACTTCCTGTCCCGCACTATCTGCTGTGTGCTGAATTGCTGCGGAGCTCTCCGTTGTCCGTCAAAAATAGAAGCTCTGCGTATCTGCTGCGGAGGGCTGCGGACTGATTGAACTGGGACGGAGTAGGGACACAGACGTTCCGCAGTCAGTGAAAATACACACACTGACTTTAATGGAAACCTAACGACTCCGTCGACGTTCCGGAGACGTTCTGCAGACGTTTCGCTTCCAGTGGAAATTGCCGGTCAGAGCATCAGAAGGCAGCGTAGACATTTAGCTAAGTGGCAACGAAATCTATTCCATCTGGTAGATAGGCCTACCGGTTGTTTAGGCATCGGTGCCATATTAGCACAGAATTTTAACATTCACATGAACATAAAATTGCTTTGCCTGCATCTTTTCACGGCAACCCTCCATAGAGATTTATCAACCTACTTTAAGTAACTGCGACAGTAAAAAAATGTGTCACACTATTATTAGTTAAACCTCACAATTGATCCACTAGTCTCGATAGCAGTATCAATAAGCTCGGACCTTATTGATTTTCGGGTTTTGAGAATTTTCAAACCGGGTCCTACCTCTACTCATGTGCAACACCGTGGTACGGGCCTCCGTAGATGGTATGCGTGCTGCAAACGTGCATGGAGGCGTTCATGCTCAACGCATTGTTCGTTGCAGTATTCTCCGAACACCAGGGGGCGTACAAACAAAATAATCTGTTAATAAGCAAGAAGGAGTAGAGAAGAAGAGAGCGGAGGTAAAGGAAAGCAGGCTGCCTACAATAGTAAACACATGCATGTTAAAGTTATTGTCTGTAAGATTTTCAACTAGTTAATTGTAAAAAAAAAAAAAGTTCCTATCTATCAAAGAATGAGTTAAAACAATGGTGATTGAGCATATGACCCACTGATGAAAGTGCTTGTATTTGCTGCTTTGTCAATTAATAGGATGTGAGTGTCTCTGGTGACTTTCCCACCCTAAATTCAAATGGAGCGCACAGTTAGTGATGCTTTTTATGCCAGTCAGCAGGGGAACGTCTATCCTCATCTGCCCAGGTGGAGCATGAATGTAAGGTGGAGCTTGACAGTGCCGGTTATGCTGTGTTCCATTGTACTCGGAAATTGGGAACTTAGGAAGAAAAAATGCTAAGAAACAGCATGTTAATCAGGCTGATTGTGGCTGTGGTGCCGCCAGCGGGTTCGGCAGCACCAATAACCTGCAGAGAGCTTCGGGCAAGTCCCTTCAGGATTTCGCAGCCTTGTTGCGGCCCAAAATGCCTGATTTTGCGGGAGCTTTTGTAAAAAATTTCGATAACAGTTGTGAGTGTTTTGTATTTTGGATGCAATGAAGTTGCGAGAAACAGTTGTGATAAATATTGCAAAAGTTGTGATTTTTGTTGGAAAAGAAACTTATTTAGTGGTGTGTGATACTGCAAAATTTAGTATTGATCTGATACCAAGTAAATACAGGGCCAGTATCGCCGATACCGATACAATACTTTTTAATAATTAAGGTGCATTCATCATCAAGTTGCTAAATCTGAATGACTTTTCATGACCTTTAAGTGACTTTTCCTTTGGATTATTAATGAGTTAAAACCCAGGACGGAATTGTCATATGCTTGTGTAAATTTGTTGTGTTAACACTGTATTGTACAGCCTTTTTACAAATTATACAGCTTGCCGTTGTTTTTTATTTTTGACCTGAAAATATATCCACACAGCGCTCCTCTTCCTTTCTGCCGTTCTTCTGCTCCGTTTCTGTCCTGCTTGTGTGTGTGTGTGCTGCTGCCAGGCCTGGCTGCTTGCTTGCTACAAGAGGGGGGAGGAGGAGCAAAGTGTGCTTGCTTTGCGCTGTGAGAGGAGCGGCACTTGAAAGCAGCGGCACTTACACAGACACAGACAGCCAGGTCGCCTCTTTGAGGAGAAGGCAACAGCACCAACAATCCCCTTGTTTTATCAATAAAAGGCGTACATTTTGTATGGGCTCAAGAGATGCACTTTCTGATGCTCAGATTGGTTTAGATGTAATCACTGTTAGCCATTTTGTGTTAGGTAATGTTAATAATGTTAGCAATGTAAGGCGCCCTACTTGGGTCGGAGGGGACATTCTGCCTTTTCCTCCCCAGGCAAGGCTAATAAGGGGAAAAAGGTGCTGCCCTCTCTTCCTCTGCCTCCAATTCATCAGCTAAGGTTATTTCACATTATGCCTCAGTGGCTAGTAAGGTATTTGTGTTACATTGGGTAGATGCCCATCGCCGCTCGGCTAAGTGCACTTACTTTACCCGGGCTGGGCGTGCACTGGCTATCGGCTCTACTTGTTTGACTGCTAAAGCTACGTGCTAACACGGTAAACAGTGCTGGAAAACATTGCTTTTCCCCTATAGCCTCGGTAAGTAATCCCGATAGTTGTTGACCGTGTTAGCCACGTAAACTAGCCGCTTCCTCCCCGGCTTTATCATCTCCATGGCAGCGCATGTCCCCACACAGCAGCTTCACAGTAACATACATGACCACAATCCCCATATGTGTATACCTGTTCTACAAGCTAAATAATATGCATTTTTGCAGATATAGTTGTAGAAGCTTTTCAGGCTGGATTAACCATGCTAGGCCAACCTTCCCCTGTTGCTACAATATTGATGAGGTGCTGTGGCCAGACCCAAACAGAAGACAGAATGCAGCCTATTTTTATTTTACACATCCAACTTTGTGTTTGTTGGGATGTATAGGCTACGAAGGAGACAAACAATGACAAACAATAATAAAAATAAATAAAGTTTTACAGCATTAAGAAAAGAGCAACACAAGTGAATAAGTACAACAAATTAATAGAATAAAGGTTAAGAGAATGCTATTATATATAAAATAGGTTCTAACAGATAAAAATACCTTCAGGCCACAACATCTGTGAAAGCGCGCTTATAAAGATGAGTTTTTAAAAGGGATTTAAAGAGGATAAAGATCTGATCTCCTTGGGGAGATTTTTCCAGAGAGTGGACAGAAAAAGCGTGGTCACCCTTGGTCCTCAGCCTGAATTATGGAATGGCTAGCAGAGCCTTGGCTGAGGACCTCAGGCTACGACTGGGTACGTAAGATCTGAGATATACTCAGGTTCAAGTCCAGAACAGGCCTTAAAAGTGATCAGTGATGTCTTAAAATCTGTTCTAAAATTTCCCGGTAGCCAAAATGATGGTGTGTGTGTCATTTAAACACAAAATGACATTTTGAAAAGACATAACATTGTTTGGCAGAGGGATGTTTTGCCTTTTGTGATTGCATTTTTGGATTTGTGTGTAAAGTTCTGAGAATGAGGTATCTTTCAGAAAATGTTTGTTAACAATTGAGAAAAAATTGTATAATATATATGTAATAGTAGTTTTGCACAGTTCAATTTAATTTATAGTATCAAATCATAACAAGAGTTATCTCAAGACACTTTACAGATACAGTAGGTCTAGACCACACTCTATAATTTACAAAAAAACAATTCCCGTAATTCCCCCAAGAGCAAGCATTTATTGCGACAGTGGCGAGGAAAAACTCCCTTTTAGTCAGAAACCTTGAGTGGTGAGGAAAACTTAATTTTAAGCAGAAACCTTGGACAGACCCAGTCTCTTGGTAGGCGGTTTTCTGCCTGTGCCGGCAATTATAGTCACATTAAAGATAATGGAATTATGACTAGAATTAATAGTTGTAGTAGTTCATAGCGTAGCAGGGCACTGCAGGGCGTAGCATTGCGTAGCAGGGCACTGCAGGGCGTAGCAGGGTGCCGAGCAGGACCACGGCAACAGCTGCAACCATGATTTACGTACCACCCTTATCCAAGGAAAACTGCAGGGCGAGAAAACATAATGACTCCGGGGAATAAGTTCCCCAGAGCTAAGTTAATAACAAACGTTGTGAGCATTGTGTGTGTGTGTGTGTGTGTGTGTGTGTGTGTGTGTGTGTGTGTGTTGTATGCATGCGTGCGTGTGTGTGTGTGTGTGGGTGTGCAGCAGCAGCAGGTGTGCTGTCAGAGAGACGGTGAGGATATTTGAATGCTCCCAGTAAGCACCTGATTTGCCTCTGGACTAGATCCAGAAACCAGCCAGCTATTTCAACACCAGTTTGGCCTTGTTTGCTCTGCTAAATGATGGATTAATAACGCTGTCAGCCAGCATACAGACTGGAGGGCACTTGTTTGTAACAAAAGGCCAACTCATTAGTTTATCTTTGACTCCAGATCCACACATTTGTTGCCTGAGAGGCAAATTCGCCTTGCTGTGGAGCCATCTTTACTGTACTTCTCAAAATACAAAACAAGTGTGTGTGTGTGTGTGTGTGTGTGTGTGTGTGTGTGTGTGTGTGTGTGTGTGTGTGTGTGTGTGTGTGTGTGTGTGTGTGTGGGAGTGGGTGGGGATGTATTTGACCTGAAATCCTCACATTCTGCATACTCAGACACCAATCTGTTAAACACTTCTCTGTTGGCACAGACGCTAACTTTCTCTCTGTATTATGTAGTATGCAAACAAAAGCAAGACCTACAGTATGCCAAAATACCCAGATGTCATACTGATTCGTAGAAAATCTCCAGTATGCATCGGCACAACTGGAACTGTTTTACAATTTTTGTCTATTTCATCACTAAATTCACTTCTGAGAACTTTTCAGGCTAGAAATCAACTGTGTACATTTCAAATATGGGCAGTTTTACAAAAATCATTGTGCTTTACTGGAAAAATGTATTTAGTGCAAATAATAATAATAATTTTAACTGACACACACACACACACACACACACACACACACACACACCAACTACCACCACACCACATAGGTAAAATGAGAAAACTACATCATAAAACTAACATCAACAGAGATGTAAGTGGAAAGAATACCAGATATTATCCTCTGCCACCACAGCACCAAAACAATTACAATGAAAATGTTACTAATAAGCAAAGCAGCGGAATTCCCTGGATTCACAGTTCAAGTTCATCACTTGTATCTTTATAAACCAACAGGTAGGCTACAGCATCTGCAGCAGTGCAGAACACCTGGTTTTACTGAGGCAAAATCACAACATCACTACCAGTGGTGGAAGAAGTATTCAGATCTTTTACTTCAGTAAAAGTACTAATACCATACTGTCCTGCATTGAAAATGTTACTTAAGTAAAAGTATGTAAGTATCATCAGGAAAATGTACTTGAAATATTAAAAGTGAAAGTACTGAATGTCGAAAAATCCTCATATTTTTTAAACAAACCAAACAGTACTGTCAATCAACTAGTGTTTAATGGTCTATTCATCTCAGCTGACTTGTAGGCCGTTATATTGTTGGCTAGTTTAGATAGAATCAAACATCACATTTTATAAATGTGTTTTGTGTGCAGAAATCTTAATGTGTAACGTAACTAGTAACTAAAGCTGTAACAGATGAATGTAGTGGAGTAACTAAAGTAACTAGTAACTAAAGCTGTAACAGATGAATGTAGTGGAGTAACTAAAGTAACTAGTAACTAAAGCTGTAACAGATGAATGTAGTGGAGTAACTAACGTAACTAGTAACTAAAGCTGTAACAGATGAATGTAGTGGAGTAACTAAAGTAACTAGTAACTAAAGCTGTAACAGATCAATGTAGTGGAGTAACTAAAGTAACTAGTAACTAAAGCTGTAACAGATGAATGTAGTGGAGTAACTAACGTAACTAGTAACTAAAGCTGTAACAGATGAATGTAGTGGAGTAACTAAAGTAACTAGTAACTAAAGCTGTAACAGATCAATGTAGTGGAGTAACTAACGTAACTAGTAACTAAAGCTGTACCAGATCAATGTAGTGGAGTAAAAAGTACAATATTTCTCTCTGAAATGTAGCGGAGTAGAAGTAGAAAGCGGCATGAAGAGAAAAGACTCAAGTACCTCAACATTTGGACTCAAGTACAGTACTAGAGTACATGTACTTAGTTACATTCCACCACTGATCATTACTGAGACACAAACCACTGTGCAATACACTAAACTGTGAATAAAATAAAAATAAAAAAAACAGCAGCAGCAGCACATAACACTGTTATTAACAACAATAATGAAACAGCAGCACAACATGTAGGCTACATATTGTTGCATAATCATCACGCCTTTAGAATTTTTTTTTAGAATTCAGATGCAGTATCCGAGTTATAGGTAGTAGAAAGGACGGACTGGGACCAAAAATTGGCCCTGGCATTTTGGCCCAGACCGGCACACCACATAAGATCACAAATACCACCCGTCCTTGCTCTCCCCTGAATGTGTATAGCAACTCCTACTCCTTAAAACTATTAACGCCATGTAAGGGGTAAGCAAGAATCATTGAGAGTTGACACATTAAACATTAAATACAAAAAAGTGCCATTTATTAATGTAATAAAACGGTATACTCCTCATGAATCATAAAACAATATATATATATATATATTATCATTTCACGAATGAAGAGGCCCTGTGCTTTATTTTCAAGAGGTCTAGCATGAGTTTTTGTCTGCCAATGCAGATAGAAAAGCTACAATTCTCATTAAGAAAGCTTGCATGATGTGCAACGTTTATCTTGGCTACTTTAAGGACACAAATGCACAAGCACAAGCTTAAGGTTTGATGAACCTTAAGGTGGTGTTTTGCTTATTATTAAGATGTAGGCTACTTTGTTGAATGAAAGGCAGGCTAATATAGCCTAATAATAATAAAACGGTGAGAAAATAATCAGTCAAGACTCAGATACCCGCGCACGTAGCCAAACTAATGCAATGATACAGTATAGCATGCCTATTTCTTTTATTGTTGTAGTGTTATCATCAAAAGTTTGTCCACCACTCAGTTTTATCAAGGGGTTAAGTGTTTTAAGGGGAGTTGTGTTTACCGCAGCCGGTTGTAGCCTCACTCCCTCATCTCTGTCCCTCTCCTCCTGCGTCTCCTCCTCACTGTGCATGTCACTGTAGCCGACACCAGCACCGCTATCATCGGCCACGGGAGCTGATGAAGGTCCTGCTACTGGCCAAAACATGTCCATTTGACACATTTGGCAGCGTTTTTTTTCTCACGCAGCTTCTCAGCACCTCCTTTGCGTTTCTTCTCCATAATCTCTATTACTGTTCTAGCCTGGCAGATGCACACCCGAAACTGCATGCAGTCAGAAATCCCAAAGACGGTGCTGTTTAAAGATATGCTGTCCTCTTCATTGTCTTGGTTAACGTTATCCTCACCTAGCGCCACTTTACAGCTAGCCGCTGCTGTAGCAGCATATTCATTGCTTTGGACTGTTGTTCTTCATATCTGTATCCCCAACAGTAGTCGTAAAAAAAGTTTGTCATCTTTGTCAGCGTTGCCAAATACTTATCGCCATCTTTTTTCTTTTTTTAGACTCATCTTGCTTCGTCTCTGTTTGTGTACTTCCCAGCTCTCCTGTCACTGTGTTTATCTTTTGCGTCGCGCACCGTTATGGACTAGTCCATTTCAATTTGAAAGTAGGGGGCGTATGGAAAAAAATAGTCTATGTGATATTTTTGACTAAAGTGTTTTTGGCCAGCCCAGAGTCAATTGAAAAAACAATGGGCCAATTAAAAAATAAATTTTTCTTATGGGCCAATTAGGGTCTTTTTTTTTCGCGCTGAAGTAAATTCAAAATAATAACAAATTGTCTGGCTAATCCGGGGCCCCTGCACACGTGGGGCCCCTAGGCTGCAGCCTCAAAAGCCTGTGCATTAATCCGCGCCTGCCGGTGACATGAGGCTTTTATTTCCCCGTTGACGGATCATTTGTTTAAATATCACAACACAAATGTCCTGTTTCAGATAAATAGGAACCTGTGGTTATCTGCCTTTTCGGAGTTAAATGCTCCACAAGCGCCTGCTACTGAGCTCGCTGGCCGACGTACTGAGCTCTACGTCGGCCAGCTCTACAGAGACACCTGTCTCTCTTTGAGAGACTTTTAAATAAATTATAACATGTAAATGCATTAGATTTATTATTTCAGTTTATGATTATTGTTTGGTGTATTTGCTTTTCTTACATAAATATTTTTAGAAATTGAGTTTCAGTCTATATGGTAGAAAAATAAACAGTACATGAAGTGATAACATGTTATGGTGGTATAAGAGACACCAAAGCGTATAATTTCCATTAATCTTTTGGTTTATTTAAAACAGGGACAGTGTACAATAATTGTTATTTAATCAGATATAGCCCAATGATAATTTCTATCTGTTGTCCCTGGGCATGTATACATGCACATAACATTGGTCATAAACAAAAGAATCCAAAGCTCAATAAGTATATTTTTCAATTGCAATAGTGGTATGAGTTATTTTTATATTTTTGTCCAGAGAGCTTGTTTGAAGCTGGCCTAGCATACTGCAGAGTAAATCAATTTAACAGTTTCATACTGCATACACCACTGATGAACGCAGTATGCAGTTGATACTACATACTGCGTTTGTCTGTAGTATGTAGTAGGCATTTTCGAGTACAGCCAGTGTGCACTGTGAAAGACAATAGGAAAGAGGATGTGGGGCTGGGCTCTATCTTTAGTCTGGGTTACAGTCTTTAACCTTAACCAGGCCGGTCTTGGTTTCAGCAAGTAGAAAGCTGTCATTCTGTCATTCTTTCAGGCTGTGACAAGACTGTTTTAGCCCAGGCTGCAGCTGAATGGAGGTACAGAAATACATTGAGAAGCTATGCGGACATCTGTCCTGCTCTGGGCAAGGCCACAGGGCAATAGATACACCATCAAAGTGCCAGGAAGCAAAGCATTTGATAGATGTTAGCTGATGTCAGAATGATGGGGTTCACAGAATGCCACTACAGGTATTTTATGAAAGGCAAAAGGCTGCAGAGGCCATGGTTATAAAATAATAAATCTGTGATAATGAATAGCTTTAGTTTTATTTTTCATGATCACAAGTTAATTATTTTATTAAATTCCCAAAAAATTATCTTTAAGAAAAACAAAACAATGGATGGTAAACACGGACTTTTGATGACGTTGGAAAGTTGCGTGGAATTATGTGAGTTGTAGTTGTTATTGTTAAACAACATCGCTGATTAGAATGCAGAGACCAGTTAGCTAGCTAGTGAGCCAGCAAGCTAACATTAGCAAGCAGCTAAAACCACAATATCACTATATAGTTCACATGTCAATGTCTACATCTATCAACATTTATTTAGATGTTATCATGGTATTCATTTCTTTATTTTAATAATATTATTTCTGTATAGTATGCTGTAAGACAGAACACTATGATATGAGCCGTAGCCACAATGAAATGCGGGCATTTATATCAGAGAATCAGACAGGGATCAGCGGGTCTTTAATGCCAGTATCGCTTCAATGTACATATTTAATCAGTGGTTTTGTCACCAGCAACAACATGTTGTTCAGTTTTGTTCCAGTAAGTTATGCATCCTAATAAGGCAAAAAGTAATCCAAAATGAAGACCAAGACAAAATAGAATACACAGCAACCAGGAACACTAAGACTAACCATTAATTAAGTTAACAAGAGACAGGTGACACAAGGGCTTGGAAACAGGTGAAAGACATCAGACAATCACAAGGGCGGGGAAACCAAAAGACAGGAAGTAAAACAAGACAAGACAGAAAACCAGACTACCAAAATAAAACAGGAAACAGAAACATACACAACCATAACATCGTGAGAGATTTCAGGCAGATTTGACAATGTACACTAAAGTTTATACTGTAGTTCATCGATAAATGCTCAAAATGGCCGCCATGCCCACACCGTTGGACGAAAAGTTTTGCTTTTAATAACTTTTCATCATTGTGGTCTTTAGATGACAAAGACCGAATTTGAAGATGATCGGATAAAATCTCTCAGAGGAGTTCGTTAAAGTATAGCACCTATAGTTTTGGGCCTACTTCCTGTTGCCACAAGGGGGCGCTATGACTTTGAGTCAATTTTGGCCAGTAGATGTCCTCAGGGTCAGAGTCTTATGAATCCTGAAAAGTTTTGAGCCAATTGGACTATGTACAATCAAGTTACACCCACTTCCTGTTTTGATGGCGAAACGCACAAATTGGCCGCCCCGCCACGGCCATGCCCCATGACAAAAAGTTTATCTTTTAATAACTTGGCCAAAATTGCACAAATTTTGAACTTTCAATTCAAAATGGCGGACGTCCTGTTGCATTAAGGGTATTTTCTCCAATGAGCTATTTTGTACGTCTTGACATGCTACATATGTGTATCACATTTCGTTAGTCTACGCTAAACGTACTGCAGGGGCTACATTTTTTAAAATTATGTATGGGGTGCTAGTGAAACATTTTTCTGTGCCTATTCCCGAAACCCTTAAAATACGTAAATTTTCACCTTCATGCGACCACCAATTTTGGTGAGTTTTTGAGTATGTTAAGCCCCTCAAAAAGGCAATTCATTTGCCGGGAAAAAGAAGGAATAATAATTCCTTCAGTTTTAATAGGGCCTTCACCGCTGTCCCTAAATATATCATCCACATAAAGCATAAGTTTGTGCACTACCCCTCCTACCATGACACTTCGGAAGTTAGTCTCCACCTTATGGCTGCTGCCAAAGGCTCTATGGCTAAACAAAACAACAAAGGAGAAAGAGGTGAGCCCTGTCTTGTTCCCCTTCAGAGGAGGCTGCACAATTATTATTATCCGCAATGTCACTGTGATTACATAACCAACATTTTTTTTGATTTAAGTAAACAAAAAGGGGTGCTTGTGCGCGGGACACTCTAGTCCAGGGGTCATCAACTACATTTTTCCAAGGGCCAGAATTTTTCTGAGCAGACACTCAGACTTTCAAATGAAGAAAAGAAAATGTATTTATACCTAATACACCTATTCTTGTTTGATATTTTCACTTTCTTACTGAATTAATGCTTTATTTAATTTTTTTACATTTATATACATATATAGTGTGAGTAAACTCCTAAAAAACATGGAAACTCCATAATGATAACTGGTTCTTTAACTAGAAAATGATCTCAGACTAGGAGGCAGTTCACTGAGGACTGATGGTTAAAGTCTGTGGTTATGGAAACATTGTTGTTGTAGTATGCAGTGTCCTGAGTGGAAAATGCTTGCAGAAAGAACCGGCTGTTGTCAGGCAAAAATGTCACTGTCAAAGAGGCTGAAGCGAAAAGTTGAAGTGGAAAACCCAGGTTTTAATGATGAAAGGAGTGATAAGCAGGCTACGCATACGTCTTGTAAGCCTCATTTGCAATGAAATTATACTGTTGCAAAATAATACAACTCGCGTCATCATCAAGAATGAAGAACGCAAACGTAACGATCGCATCATTCACGGGCATATTAAGTAGCCACATACATATGTTTTGGTCTTCTAATTAATAGGGTATGGTTGTAACACGTTTTTCTTCAGCACCTAAAACTACCTTTTTTTTTAGCTACATGTCACTTTTAGGCAAAGTACCCACATTTGTCTACTACAAATGGCAACAATTACAATTTCTTTAACTATATCTATATATATACTATATTGTGAGATGATGAAAAATACAAGGTGGTCCTTTGTTACAATCTACCCCACTACTGGGGTAGGTTGTAACACATACTGGGGTAAGTTGTAACAGGTAGACAAAATACACAAAAACAAAGGGTACTCCAAGTGATATACCACAACAACAGTTTTATTTTAAATGAATGGCTGAAACAATAAAATATGTGTGAATATGGGGAGCGTATGTCCATATTGTGTGTGTTTGTGCATGCACACTTGTGCGTTTGTGTGTGCATGTCTGTACGTGCACATTCATATGGGTGTATTTGTGTGTAAGTGTGTGTGTGTGTGTGTGTGTGTGTGTGTGTGCGTGTGTGTGTGTGTGTGAGAGTGAGAGCAAATTAACATAAACATATTTACACCCATTCCACAGAACGAACAAATGAAATGCATTCTTTATCAGTCACAATGGTGACAAGAACAAACAAATTAAATGCATTGTTAATCAGAGTCACAATGGTGACAAATGAAATTGGTCAGGCCTGGAGTGCATGCCTGGTGGGCCCAAAAGCTACATAAATCTACATAATCTGCTGAAGAGGAGTTATCAGCCTTCACCCTTTTCCTGGCAGGTTTTTTTTACCTTCTTGTTTTTGCTTTTCTCACTCCCCAATATTTTTTTTCTGATGTTTTTCCCTTTTCAACGCTCCTCCTCTTCCAATGCCAGCTTCACTGGTGTATCAATGAGGATTTCCGAGCGCCTCTTCTTCCCTGTCTCTTTCCTTGGGCCTGCTTTTGGAAATGGCCTAATGAGTGATGGACTGAACGACAGAACGACAGAACAACTAACCTACGATGGACCCCGAGGTGCTTGGCATCGCTTTGGTGTGCAGGTGGACAGCATGAGTAGCTGGAGAGGAACTGGGCGGCAGGTACAGAGGAGAGGAGCCTGAGAGCAGGTGAGCTGGAGAGGAGCCGGGTGGCAGGTGAGCTGGAAAGGAGCCGGGCGGCAGGTGAGCTGGAGTGGAGCCGGGTGGCAGGTGAGATAGAGAGGAACGCAAAGGCACAAAGTCGCAGTCCTGAAAAATTTTAAAATTGTAAAGCCATATGCCTGTACACCTCCTGTATGTTTTTCTGTGTTGCGGCTGTAATGACATAAATACTCATAGTTTTATCTGGATTCCCCCTCATCCAGTCATCGCTCGCCGAATTCACCATCCTTTTAAACGGACCAAACACACTACGATCAAGTGGTTGGAGTTTATGGCTGCGATGTGGTGGAAACGTAAGTAGTACAATTCTATGGCCTTTGGAAAAATCCACAGCTCTCACCGAGATGTGGGAAGAGTGGTTATCAAGCAGGAGCAATACCTTTCTTTCTGGACTGACCTGACCTGTATGCTTCACAAAGTGAAAAAGGAATGATAGGAAATCCTCTTCCTGCATCCAGCCTGATTAATTAGCACTTCCTGCACTCCCCAATGGACCGCTCTGAACAAAGTGATCTTTAAAACACAAATAATGGCGGAATGGTATTCCACAGAGCTTGCACAGCATATGCAACTGAAACAAGTGTGCCCCTCTCCCCCGACGTCATGGCACCGACCTGCTACGACTCGGAATGGTGCCTGGACAGTTGTCACGCCGGTTTCGCTGACATTCCATATGTCACTGCCATCAAACCCATTTTTATCAATCCCCTCCCCCAGTTGACTGAAGAAGAGCTCAACATTAGCGCAATTGAAACTGGTGGTTCTTGAAAGGCTAGTTGCCTGCAGACTCCTCACTGAAAGTCTGGGGTTCCGCTTCATAAACGAGCTAAACCAATCAGGCCCCGCCATTTTCTTCTGATCCCAGGTTTGTGGATGCTGTATGTTGAATTCCACTGTGAGTTGATAGGCAAACTTTCTGACCTAAAATAAATCATAACACGATGTCTGAGTAGGGACACACATTTTTTTTAAATTTTCAAAATGTATATGTTGGTATTTATTTAACTTTTACCTGATTTTAAATATTTTATTCATCATTCACAAACAGGGATGTGCACAGACATTTGGAGGGGCTATTGCTCAAAAAAAAACTGAACACTGACACTAATGCTGCCAGTTGACCTTTAGACTGTGGCTGCTCTCAATGATTCTGGTTAAGATAACTAATGTTATGATTTGGTACCATAAATAATATTTATATATATATATATATATATATATATATATATATATATATATATATATATATATATATATATATATATATATATATATATATATATATATATATAATACTCCAGCTCTTCTTATCAAACATAACAGTCACTTAACTCATGGTTACAAATGTAAACCAGCACAACAATGACAATTACCAGGCAACAAAACACTACATTCTAAGCAGACACGTTTCATAAACGGAATTCATAAAGTTACTTTTGTATTTCAAACAAACTGCAAACTTTTCAGCAAATTTTAACACAACTCTATTACCGCCTTGCATCGTGGGAATTGGCCAGCCAATGAAACAATTGCAGTCCTGACTTCAGTACGCAGATTAGAGCCCTGCAAGCCTGTCGGGGCCCGACAAGCTAAGCCCATTCGGACCGGGCTCGGGCCATTTTTTTTTTTACAGATCGGGCTCGGGTCGGACTCTGGCTTATTTTAGCTTCTCTCCTCATTGTGCCCATCTTAGTAGCGTGTGACGTGTGTGTTTGCGTGTGTAGCAAAGACAGCGCGCATCAGAGAGCGCGCGTCAGAGAGAGCTTAAAGTGATTGATGTTGGTCTAGGGTCGGGCCGGGTTCGGGCTGAAAAGATTGCAGGCGTTGTCGGGCTGGGGTCGGGTAGGGCTTGAACACCATGGGCCAGGGGCCAGGTTAGGGCTGGAGTTTTTGGCCCGTGCAGGGCTCTAACGCAGATCGGGGTTGGGCTAAATGTGGGCTGAGCTAAATGTTTGACTTTTGAAAAGAACTTTCCATTTCAATTTGAGAAGAGTGAAATTCACAGGTTGTTGACAGGTACTCCCTCTGCCGGGCACTAGTGCTTTCTTGTTTGCTACAACACGTGTTATATTTTAGTAGAAATTTGAATAGGCTACATCACTTATTGGCGTTGTATAATTAATTTAATGTGTCCATGCTTTAACTTTTCCCTGAAAGAAGACAGGTTATTTTAAACTCGAAAGGCAACTCTTTTTTTGTTGCAACACACACACACGCTTTTTTTTCAACTGATAACTTAACTTACATACCCAAGTTCAATCAACACGTACATTTTTTTAAATAGTCGACCAATGAATAAATGTTTGACTTTCAAAAACTCATAAAGTTGAGTTCAAAATCCACAACTTGTATAAGCTTGTTCAGTTAAAAATAAGAAATAAGTGGACATAACTAAATGGGTCTGTAATATTTTACAGTGTATATATACACTACTGGTCAAAAGTTTTAGAACACCCCAATTTCTTTTTGTTTTTTATTGAAATTTTAGCAGTTCAAGTCCAATGAATAGCTTGAAATGGTACAAAGATAAGTGGTGAACTGCCTGAGGTTAAAAAAAAAGTAAGGTTACCCAAAACTGAAAAATAATGTACATTTCAGAATTTTACAAAAAGGTCTTTTTAAGGGAACAAGAAATGGGTTAACAATGTAAAGCTGTTCTGCAGCAATGGAGGTTGATCAAGCTTTGAAAGTTGGTGCTACCAATTCCCACAGGTGTTCCAACTTGTCTGGATTACTTACAAACCCCTCTGTTTGTATAAAAGTATTGTTGGAACACACTGTGGTACCGTACCTTCGTGAGCATTATTTGAACAGTATTGAATACTGATATATATAATTTAGAATACATTTTGGTTTATAAATTGATTCCATGATTTATTTTTTAACTTAAATTGTTTATTTGTTCTATTCTTTAATTTCAGAGTACAATAAGACATTGAACTGCATGAATTTATATATATATATATATATATATATATATATATATATATATATATATATATATATCATAAAGAACAATTACAACATGACTACAGCTAGTAAAAGTATTTTACTCGATCCCCAGGTTCCTAAATGCTCTGTGAACTAGAGCTTTTGATATACATAAAATAATAACTAATTCACAATGCCATATACGGCACATAGGCCTACACAATTTACTGTGTATTTATTATCAATTTGTTTTTAATGAGTTATTAGCCTACTCCAACTTAAAGAAAATGCCACTGATAAAATAGGCCTACTCCACATTAAATGAATAATGTAGGATGGTTTTTTGACATTATCAAATGCTTCTCTCACAGCTGGTCTGCTGACAGTTTTAATCCAGCTGTTATTATGTCGGTTTTACCAGTAAAATATTAGCGAATGCTGTAAGAAAGAACACAACAAGCGGATTTAGGCATATCCTACAATGCAATGCGGTCATTTATATCAGAGAATCAGATGGCAACCAGGCAGCTCTGTAACGCCAATATTGCATCAAATATCTAAATGAGTGATTTTGTCACCAGCAACAAGTTGCTGAGTTTTTCCAGTAAGTTATGCACCATGGTAACCTGTCTCCAACCGGCTGGGATGCTATCACGAAGTGAAGTAGTAATTACCGCTCAGCAAGTCCTGTTATGATTGTGTTCTGGTTTTGTTGTGTTTTGTTCTCTCTCCTCTGCTCTCTGTGGCAGGGGGCGTGGCTGGCTTCTCCAGGAAGCAGGCAAGGCACACCTGTTTCCACTTACCTCATCAACCTGCTCCATAAAAGCCTGGTCCTCACACCACTAATTCCGTCATGTTTGGTAGTGCTCTGCGGTTTCTTTGCTTGTGTGTTCCTGCAAACCTGTGTACGTATTTTCTGTCAGACCTCCAGTTTTCCTGTTCTCTTACCTCTGGATTATTTTGTGTCCACAGCTCCACTCCTTCTCCAGTTCCCTGTGATTTGACGTCTGGTTTCCACTCGGCCTCTGAGGATATCTCCTGCCCCTATGGCTTCTTCTTGAGACTCTTTTTGTTGAATAAACTTTTTGCATCTACCAAACTGTTCCAGTGCTTTGGGGTCCAACGTCACGTGAAACATATTTTTGTATTTTGACTTGTGCTGTTGTGAAAAACAAAAAATAAACTATTTACAAAAGGAGCATTTTTCTTTTCATACACGTTCTTTAAAAACACAATGTGCTAGTTTTGTGGTTAATACGTTAATAGCTAGAGACAAAAGATAAAAGAAACATGAGTGTATATTTATGTGTGGCACTTTGTTTAATATAACATTTTTTTTTTTTTAAAGAAATTACTTTCTTGAAAGAACAATGGGGTTACATTAATTATTATATTTAAGATATTCCTCATCAATCACCATAGTTATAGCTACCAGCTTGAACCCATCCTAAACTTTGTAGCCTTTATTTTTATCTTCTATTTTCTTAAGGAAGAAGGTACTAGTTTTAGAAAGCATTTTTAAGTAATTAGAAGGACAAGTAGATTGTTCTGAAGGTTTTTATTCACATAATAAAATATCAAAGTCTTGTATATACAGTAACTTTGTGTTTTTGCATTATTGGCATACTTCTATCATCAACCTACGGCACAAAAACACAAGTCCTTTTGCCTATTTTGCTGAAATAGAGAACTTTGTGTGGTGCAATGCCAACCATCTCATTCAACCATTTCAAAAACTGAGGAAATGGTCAAGACATGGGTCAGTGGATATCAGTGGTCATAAATGATGAACCAATCAATCGCATCTGATCACCTGGTAGAGCGTTAATAAACATAGCAATACTGAGAAATACAGAGAGAGTTGTGTGGAGCTGATAGTCTTAATTAGCTTTGTCGTAGTCTCGCTTTGCCAGAGTCTGGCTAATCCACATAGCATTTGGGGATGAGAGGAAAACGTGCTCTGGTTTATTGGCATTTCTTTAAACCAATCATAATCGTCTTGGGCGGTGCAAAGCACTGGAGAAAAGCTGCGGTGCCGCTGCAAAATAGGCTCGGAAAGAACCTGTTTTGGTGGAACGTGTACATTCAAAAGTTGTTTTAGTTGTGCAACAGAAGACTCAGATTGGACAGATAGTCTAGCTAGTTGTCTGGATTTCCCTAAAAGAACCAGGAACTATATTCTTAGGCGGAAGAATATAGTACTTTGGTGGAGTGATATGCTTGCAGCAAGCCTGTCTGAGAATATAGTTCCCAGCTTGTTTACGGTTAGAAGATGGCTGTGTCTCATGTTACGTTGTTTTGTGTACACGCTGTGACTCTACAAATCACAACATGTAAATAGAAACACGATGACGTTATTTTGTCACTTTTGTCACAATTTGGAGCAGTAGGATTACTGGAACCATTCACCTGCAGGATCTGTGCTGGGCTAAGCTAATGCTGGAGCCGTCAGACAGCGTTACAGCACGCACTGATATGAGAAGGGTATGTATCGACTTGTCTAACTCTGGGGGTTACGGTGAATAAGCTAAAGTCCCAATAAGTCGGCGTGTTCCTTTAAGGGG
Source organism: Perca flavescens (assembly GCF_004354835.1). Lineage (NCBI taxonomy): Eukaryota > Metazoa > Chordata > Actinopteri > Perciformes > Percidae > Perca > Perca flavescens. The sequence goes on from NC_041331.1 coordinate 10,432,172, forward strand.
ACATCCTTACAATATATTAAAATTCAAATGACAGAAAAGCCCTCCCAAACAAACTTGTGACAAGATAAAAGGATAGTGTTTGCTGCATCTGTGTGTCTAAGCAGCAGTCAGATGCATGTATATGTAATTATTTTGCTCCATGGGATGAAACTTGGCTCTCTTGATTACTTACAGAATGTTGCTTTATGTTATTTATAATTCCCCCCTAAATATGAATGTGTCACACACACATACATACATACATACATACATTAATTTTATTGAAAAAATACTATATGATAAAAGATAAAAACACACCTTACATTTATGGGATCATGATTTTATTGTCAACTTGCTTTAAGATAGACTTTAGCCCTGTGCACAGCACATACAGTGTGACATTTTATTAGGCCCTGTATAAAACTACAGGACAACGGATAAAAGTAGTTGTTACAAAACTCATAAGACCACAGGACTCAGAATTATAGATAGTACAGTATCATATCATCACATAAAAGAAAATCCTTTCCCTGAACGCAGATGTCCAGTACGCAGAGTTAGAAAGAAATATATTAACAGTTTACAGTTCATAGATGTCAGAACCAGTTTAAGTAATGAAATCAAGTCAGCTTTGTAATTATAGGCTATGGGTTACTACATTTTGTCCTGAATGGATTGTGTTTACAGATACACTCCCTGATACACACCCAATTTCACTGCAAAATGATCTCCACTCAGCTCACTGTCCATGCTTTTACTTTAAATGGTCATTTCAAGCCAATTACAAAAAGGATTTTCTCATTAACATCAAACAATGCAAATATATTGTTTTTTTCTGATTTTGTTCTGCCTGTGCTTACAGAATAAAAAAAACAACTACATGTAAATAACTTTACAGCAACATCTAGAAACAGTGTGCCTGTTACTATCAGCATTCATAGCGACTATATCTTCACTAGAAAGTAGTTCCAGTCAAAACTGATTGTTCTGTGGATTATTTTAATGTTTCAATGAGGAGGTCACAGATAGGGATATCTCAAAACCACAAAACTACCTACATGACTATATACCACTAGGTAGGTGAAAACATGTTTTTTTGTAACTTGGATGAATTGGCCCTTTAACAGTGACATGGGAAGACATTTGGGGTGCTGTTGGGCAGTATAATAAAATCAAGGCGTGTATCTGTGATCAGTGTATAGCGGCATTTCTGTAAGACTCCACATGTCAACCTGCATGTGAATGTGAGCCATTTGGACACACCAGTCACAGACGCTGTTCTTACTTTAAGAACTACATTGGTCTTGCTTGGACTATAGCTGAATAACCAAATGAGCAGCTGGAGTAGAGGATTGGACCTGGGTCAGTGACAGAGGGTAGAAAGGTATTCTAATGTAAACCTGATGCCCATCATGCAAAGCAGTGATACCGGAGAACACTGAGCACAGCTGTGAGCACCAGACACACCAGTATACCTGCATGCATCCCTTCTGACCAGCTGAGTTGTGTGAGAGGAGATTTACACTGCCCCACTGTAATAAGAGATGTTGCAGGACTAGCAGACAGTGACGTTTGCACCTATTCTGACAATTTGACATGTATCTCAGTATTGAGCCAGCTTGGCTCAATCTCCACATCCCTTCAGGTTTGCAGGAATCACAGCCTAAAGCCAATACAGTGGCAGTTTGCATGATATTTGCTTGAGGTATTTGCAACTTAATACCTAGCGTGTGCGTTTGCCGTGGCTGGCCTCATCACTTCTCCTTAAGGCACTCTCACCCAAAAGAGAAAACACAGTACAATCCCAAACAGGAGTTGGGCTGGTTACAATATATGCTATTGTTTGTGGAATGTTGAAACTGAGATTTCAAACCTCTTAGATAAAAGACTGACAAGATAACAGTATAGCAAAATACAAACAGAAAATGGGTAAAATTTCTGTCTATTTTTTGACCTGGGTCATTGATGATTGGTGAATTTATTCATCAATGTTGCCAAAGCGAGCAGCAACTTCCATCCAGCTCTGTTGGTTTAAAACTTTCCTCCCCCCAAATGGAATACCAGCACCTTCAGTTACTTAGAGGTTATATTTACAAAATATATAAAGAAAAATATAGGGTTACTGGCCCTAGCATATAGTACAGTCCAACAGCTGTCTGTAAATATTTCTCCCATGATTTCCTTTCTAAAAGTAAATCACAGGGTAAAGATAGCTGGAACGTGACAAGGCGCAACTAGGACAACATGGCTACCAGAGCTGGGCTGCAGTCAACTGCAGAGACTCACAGAGACTGAGAGGAGACAGATACAAGAAAGGAGTCTGGGAAATATATACACTACACTGAGCTAGTGCATGAGGTGGCTAATGCTGTAGGAAGTTAAAATAAAGCTTGAAAAGGGGTGTTGGTTTAGTAAATGAGAGGATACACAAGAGCGAATTGGAAACTGGTCGTACCGGAACTGCGCCAAAGTTTGTATCCTCAACTAAATGTATTTGTGATCTTATTTTATCCTGAGTGTGTTGTTGTTCGTCCCTGCACAAGGAAATGACTGGAGAGGAAATGCACTTAGTAAATGACACTGATGTATAGCCTGAGAAACTCTTTTAGAAACTGACATAAGATTGTGCTTCAAGATACTAAGATCATTAAAGGAATAGTTTGACATTTTGAGGAATGTGCTTATTTGCTTTCTTGTTTCTCACTTCCTGTCAACAAGACTCTATGACAAGACTTGTTTTTACACTTAGGATTTTATACATACCAAACAAATGAAATTAACGTGTTAATTAGTAGTTTAGAGGTGCTTGTTGGTGTTCCCTTTGCACAGAGCCAGGCAAGCTGTTTCGCCATGATTCCAGTCTTTACGCTAAGCTGAGCTAACAGACTGCTTGCTGTAGCTTTATATTTACTGTACAGACCTAAAAAGTGACTAATTCTCGGCAAGAAAGCCAATAAATGTATGTCCCAAAAGCCAAACTGTTTTCCTAAATCCAAAAACATTTTAATTGACTTTAAAGCTAGACTGTGTAACTTTTGCAGAACAGCGGCCACTGTGGCTAAACATGAAAATTACAGCAGCATAAGTTGAACGTTTATTGGACTGAGTTTGGAGTGTTTTATTGTCTATGAATTTTGTTTGTAAGAGTAAAGACTTTGTTATAACTTCTTTCAAAGGATACATAGTATCACTTTAAGTTAAGTCAAAGATGACGACATGAACAGCCATTTTCTAGGGGAGACACATTTTGGCACGACACAGGCAAAATGGTAAATATCTGTTCAACTGGCACAAAGTTCCCGAGCGATGCTGCCAAACGCTCTCTTCTGTTCTGATTCAAGCTCAGAATGCAGAGCCATTTCTTCCAGTCTAACAGCTACCTGAAAATCAGACATAACTTGACAAAAAGAATAGTTGTATTCCAAAGTCAAGGCTACAGTTTCTCCATTGCATTTCAGCACTTTGACCTTGCCTTTAAAGCCCCAAATTCCCCACTTATATAATATCAAAGAGGATGCCGCTCTCTATCTGTAGTCTTATAGGTCTGACTGAGATTGACAGCAGAAAAGTTCAGAGTTCATCCCCCCCTGGCAGAGCTATAAACAGACTAGCGGAGGTTGTGGGGGTTCTTCGACTCCACCTCTCTCTCTCTCTCTCTCTCTCTCTCTCTCTTTCCCCAGCAGTAAGACGATACTGTTTCAATTAGGCTCCAGTGCCACACAAAGGAGCTGGAGCATTTGGCAATCAGTGTCACTTCTGACACCAAAGACACTCGTGCCTCATTTACTTTTTAGGCTAAGACTTCAAAGAGGTTCTGTTTTGTTAAAAAACAAATCAAAAAACAAAACATAGTATAGCCATATAAATCTCCAGTGCACTGTTGCGTACTTTCCCATCAGTGCAAAGGAAACCAACATCCGAAGACAGGATTTCATTGAGTAGCAGCAAATATTTGATAAATTAGAAAATTAAAACATAAATAACGTGTTTAGCGTGAACCCCACCCCCCCCCACACACACACACACACACACACACACACACACACACACACACACACACACACAGGGAAAAGACAACATCTCCTAAAAAAATACAAAACTGTTGTTAAACATAAATATAAAAAAATTAATATACACAAAGCAAAAGATCAAATATGATACACTTGCATAAAGTTTGGAGTGAAAGTGCATCATGGTTTGGATCCCCCCCCCACACCTCCTCTGTCTCTATATTGAAGTGAAGTCTATTTATGAGGCCACTATATTCTTGGCAAGAAATGTGTCACTGTCATGGCGGGGGACACTCGGTTTCCTCTTTTTGTTTTGCCGTTCTTACTCAGGCCGATGAACATCCTCGGGTAGGCCATCGACTCGTAGGCGTTGTAGTTGTTGGCGAGGAGCTTCTCTCTGAACTTACACTCGTTGTTGAAGTGTAACTGAAAGAGAAAAGAGAGAGATATAAGGATTACTTGAAAATGTTAATTGTTTGAAGGCAGAGACAAAACAAAGATGCCGGGACTTTTTGGAAGGGGGTGGAGGGGCGAAGGAGGTTCAAGTCCATAGTGTTTGTCGTGATTAATATCAAACAATTGCTTTATTTCTGAGGGCAAGTCTATTGTACAGTAGCTGTTTCATTCAGAGATTTCCACAAAAAATGAGATTGTCAAATGATGAATGATGTGAGTGAGGCGGGCCTCAGGACACCAGGCTCTGATTGCACTGAGTGGAATAATAGCTTGTGAGCTGGGAATCATAAGGCTCTTTCCAATGGAACTTATCTTAGACTGTTTCTTGATTCGTATATGGTGTTGAATTCTTTAAATAATCAGGATGTGCTGTTTTATACATAACTACTTGTGTTAATAAATGAATGTTCTACAGGGAAATTCAAAGATTAAGACCATAACGTTGGCCCTATCTCTGATAGTGGGTGGGTTGTTGCCGGAAATCACGCTAACTAGCCAGCCGGCCTCTAAATTAGTCAAATGTAACAACTTAATGTTTTATTCACTCCCTCTTGTCACATCATAGGAAAGCACATTGCTATTGCTGGAGTGACAACTTTGTTCGGTTCATTTTCTGTGTAGCATAAAGGCATGTTAGGTGGGTGGAAGTAGCAAGCTAACGCCAGCGTTTGCATGGCCCCTCTGCTCCGCTTCCCACCGCAAGGAGAATTCTTTACAGAGAGAACGGATGACAGCTCGGTTTTCCCGCTATTGATCCAGGCAAAACACTGTTTGTTATGGGTATCATAGCAACGTTGGGTGGGTATCCCGTTTCAGAAGAGATTACCGCCACGTGCTGGTATTGCGAGTTATTTCTATGCACACGTGTGCAGAACGTACGTAGTTCTTGGCCGTCAGCTGTAGTCTCTGCGGTGTGTTCCAGTGCTAATTTTTGGCCAAGACAAAGGCGACAACAGCCGAAGTGATGCCACGCCAAAGTCGCCCTTTGTCGCCACTAGTTCTTGGCTGTCGGCTTGGTGTGTCAGGGCCTTTACTCTTCAATATAAACAGGCCATACAGCAGCAGCTAACACAGGTTTTGTCCATTGATAGCTAAGTAACAGTTGCCCCTAGCAGTCACTGGGTATAAACACTCAGTAATAATAATAATAATAATAATAATAATAATAACTTCACTCTACGTAAAAGGGGGGAGAATCTGGAAGGACTATGGTGATATTCAATATGCCAATTCCAGCATTTTGTGACTTAATTACAGCAAATAAATAATGTCAGTCACAGCGTTGGTTCACTCACAGATCCGTAGAGCTTTCCTCGCTGGTTCATGGCCACAAAGAGTCTGCTGCGAACGCCCAGCAGAGTGACCACTCCTCTCTCCACCGGAGAGATCTGCAGAAGACCTTCAGGAAAAAAACACACACACACACACTGAAACATACTGGTCTGATGGAGTTCTCCACACAGACACTGACATTACTGTATGTGTCCCAGAAGATGAGTTGGATAAGTCAGGAGCATAGAGAGCTAAAGAATTCAGTTTCTAGCTGAGATTCAAGCTGTAAATGCTGACGAGCACTTGTGTCTTAACATTTTACAGGTGATACTTTGTGTCAACTATTTGATGTAGATTAATTTATAGTGTGGCACTGTTTGAGCCTGATCTCATTGTAGATCATACACAAATGTAGGTTTTCTTGCCAATAAATGGGTGAAAGATTGTGCACTGTGTGAACTCAAACAGTGTGAATTTTAAATTGTATGCTTAACCAAGGTATTCTAACCTAACCACAAACTGGTCTTAAATAGTACTAACATATCTCAGAATATTGTATATATAATAGGGCTGTCATATTTAGTTTGATATGATGTGACAATTTGTTCAGAAGTCACAAAAAGAACAATATTTCTTCTGAGGTTTGGTTGATAACATGTACATATCTTGTCAGTCATCAGTAATTATTGTATTCTTTGGTAAGTCTGTGGAGGGTAATGGCATTAAAGGCACAAGGTTTACTGATGCAGCTTCTCACTTGGCCTCGGCAAGCTGGTGGGTTTTAGCAAACTCTCCTTTGTTCCTGCTATCATTTTAAAATGCTTTACAGTGGCTGGAATTCCTTACAGAGATGTTCTGTAATGTATCTCCCTACATTTGTATGCCTTGTCTCAAAATAGTACAGAGGCACAAAAAAAAAAACAACATGCTTTAAGTTCTCCAAGGCAACACTTCAATTTCAAAGCTCGCAGCCTTTTGTCACTCCGCTGCATAAACACGGTATGACAGGGATTAGATTTGACATGGTAGGTAAATACATATTTGTTATTCTTCCTGTCTGCAAATGCGAGGCAGTGTATGACTTTATCTTGGCCAGACTGCTGGGGTTAATCTGTCTTAACAGATGGGTCTATGCGCTGTGTCCTAACTTTAGGTGTTGGCTGGCCGCTGGCCTGGATCACAGCGGGCTCTGGTTACACACAAGGCGGACAGCAGCGGCACAGATAGTCCTATGCTCAGCGGCACTACCGAACAGTAGAACTCCAGATGTTGGGCCTTACGCATGAATCAATATCTGTAAGGTGTTCACTAGCTGACAGCATGAGCAGCATCTCATTCAGTATGGTGATAAATGAAGGTTTGGATCAGATGGAAGCAGTGTTGAAACATCTTGTTTAGTCAGTTACTGGAAACATGCTCAAAATAATAGTGTTTTAGTCAGTTAGTTTATTTCTTCAAAGCTTATAAAAAAAATCTCAGCTTTGCTGTTGTTGTTGTTGTTGTTGTTAATACCAACAATTACTGTTAGAAACTGTCAGTTACAATAAACGTGTCAAAAGTGAGAAAATAAAAAGTCAGCTGCTTATATCTAATAGTCTAAGACACAACTTACTGTGGCGATTTTCGTTGTGTACTCCCGTTATTCTGCCGTCTGGTAACACCTGAATATGAAAGCCGATCCCGACGTTGCAATAGAGGCGCCGCAACCTTTTAATGCCCAGGAGATAGTCGCCGTCCCGGCTGATCTCCTCCCGCTTCTCCCCCGGGAGCCGCGCCAGGGACCGGGAGTAGAGAGCCTCCCAGCGGTTCGCGGTGCCGTTCAAGCCGGGGGCGCATCCCGCCAGTCCGGTCACCAGGCCCAGGACCAGGATGGTCCGCAGGGCGGCCAGAGAGCCCATCCCGCGTCTGGCTCTGTGAGCAGCCTCCCGGCGTTTGCCTTTCCAATGAAGCGAGAATAAAAAGAAGAAGCAGCGGCTCGGCAGAGAGGAGCGTGTGGAAGTTGCGCTCATTCCCAGACCGACAGGCGCACTGCAAGCTTCAGCGCCGGAGCGACATTGATCTGCATGGACGCTGTGCAGCCATGTCGCTATATTTATACCTGCAGACACATTACATCACAGCTCCACACTTAGAAGAAATCTACAAACTACATTTGCACAATCAGGCGCACAAACAGAGCTGGAGGCTTTATTGAAATCAAATAATAGCTGCCTTATCTGAGAGCAAATGGAGTTTGTAGAAAATACAAGAATAAAGGCGTTATTATGATTAACAAAAAGTTCTTTGTGCGAGGCTTTCATTATCAGCAGCAGAATATCATAATTTATGTATGGGAGGATGTAAAATAGGAAACGGCCCAGTTAACAGACCGTGGTGTCGAGACAGGAGACAGTTCTATAAATGAACAATAACAGGAAAAAACACAGGTCCAATTCAACCAAATGAAAAAAGCGCTAACTTAAGACTGGTAGAAGGGAAATCATGTCCCGGGCCCTTATAGAAAACAATGGTAAGACTAAATAGAGAGTTTGCAGCATGATAAGTAGGCTGTCATTGTTGGCCAAAACGTTACACAGTTCTGACGTTACTACTGAATCACGTGCCAAGTTTGTGAACTGTCATAACCTATGTGTAAATAGACCATGTATCCGTTTTTGTAATCAATAAACAAACCTTGTATGATGTAAATATATATACGGGTTACACCTCTTGGAAAAAGTGTCTCATTAGAAACTTTTTAGAATTTTTTGTGAATTTAACACCCTAAAGTTTGTTTTGTTTGTGTATTCTTATTATTTCATTTGATGTAGCATATATTTTCAGTGTTAAAAGCAGGCCCTTTCTGTTTTATATTTAGGGATGTTGTTGATGGCAAATACAGGGAAACACAGTGTGCTAACCATCTTATTTGCAGATATTACCTTTGGACTTTTGTAGGCCTACATCAAAGTTAGTAGTATAAATTTGCTGCAATATATGTGTGCTTTCTGCAATATAAATGCTTCTCTGAAATAAAAAATGTTTTGTTTATATTATTTGTTGTTTGAATTCTAATAACCAACTGGTGTCATGGCAGCATGTCTTTGATGTGTCATGCTTGACAGTCATTCAGATGCACTGGTGCAATGCTTTTGACGTCCATTGAAATAAACCAAACTAAATGGTGTACCCTCCCTTTGTTTCACCATTTTATCACTGCTATTATTCCTGCCAAAGATATGTTGAGCACTAGCATTTACGCTCTCTGTTGAGTGTCCTATTATTTATCTGTATATTGGAGCACTGAAGGTCAGCCCAGAGAAAGAGTCCTTTGATCTCCGGGGTGGCTCCGTCCTGCTCCTCATTGACCACGCATGAAACGTTTTCTCACGTTCACATTCGGCTGATCCTCAATGTACAACAACATTGTTTCTTTGTGTGCTATGAATGCACTCTGATCTTAGACACAATCCTGTGGTGTCGAGGCGCCTGGTTGATGCCTACCTAGTCTTGCTTTGCCAGCTCTATCTCCACTGCGCTGTGGAGGAGGGTCTGGCTAGTCCACACTGGCTAGGAGAAAAACGTGCTCTGGTTTTTTGGCATTTCTTCAAACCAATCAAAATCGTCATGGGTGGTGCTAAGTGCCGGACGCAGCAACGTTGTCTCTGCAAAATTGGCTCGGGAAAGAACTTGTTTTGCTTCTTGATGGAAATAATAAAAATAATTATAAAAAAAAAGAAAAAAAGGAACTTGTTTTGGTGAAACGTGTACATTCAAAAGTAGTTTTAGTCCTTCAACAGAAAACTCAGATTGGACAGATAGTCTAGCTAGCTGTCTGGATTTACCCTGCAGAGATCTGAGGAGCAGTTAACCCATAGTCCTTATAAATCCACCAAAGTTTAGAACGCCAATACAAAGAAAGAGGAAGGGGACAGACATCTGGCGGAACCTCAGGCAGCACTGGAACAATACCGTAAAAATGAAATGTTGTCGATATAGACCAGTGGTTCTCAACCTTTTTTGTGCCAGCGCCCCCCTATCCATTATCCAGGTCCCTAACGCCCCCCCATCATATATTATGTATGTTAATTGCCCAGAATATTAATGATTATGCCCTAATATAGGCCTATTATTTACATTTACATTTATTATTGTTGTTACTATTGTTATCAAAAATAATCAAAAAATCAAATTGAATGACAAAACAACACATGTATTAGTTTCCCAGGTATCAAAGAAGCCATGAGAATAGAAATTATATATTTACAGGTTTTTAAAAAAAATGCAACCATTTGACATTCAAATTAAATAACAGCAGGCAATCTAGCCAAGACTAGATAACATTCAAACTATAATTAGGTATTATCAAAAGTCCTGCTGCATGGTGTGAACCTCAGCACCTTTATAAGATGACTATAATTTGAATGTCCTTTTTTGTTTGTGAAGTGACCTTGGGTGTCATGAAATGCGCTTTAAATAAAATGTATTATTATTATTATTATTATTATTATTATTATTATTATTATTATTATTATTATTATTACAAACACTAACAGTAGCCAATCAGAAACAGCTAGCAATTTAACATTCAAATCTAGTTTTCATTCAAATCTAAAATCGAATTGTTCCAACGGAAAACAAGCTGGCAATTATCAAAGGGTAAAAGCAGAAGACGCACGAACGCACGCAGAAAAGTATTTTGGTGATGACAAACGACTTGAAGAACGACACCTACTGGCGAAAGGAAATAAGTTTACAACCTTAAAAGTTAGTGAGAGCCGTTTTTTAGGGTTAGAAGAGTCTAGGTTTGCTATCGCCTGTCTTGCGAGTAAATAGCAGAAAAAACGTTTGGAGAAAATGCAACCCCACATCGCGCTGTGTTTTGTGGACGTGTGTGAGAGTCCCGTACAGTACACGGTAACATCACTGCCTCTATCGCTTCCATAAGAAAGTTTTAAAACACCAAACGCAAGCCCTCAACTGGCCGGGAGTGTATGGAACAGCTAAATGTTTGCCAAACAACAAAGCACAGTCAATCTCTCTCGCACGTCTCTTTTCTTTCTCGTTTTCTCTGTGAAATGAAGCTGCATTCAGGTACAGTAGGAAACATTGTGTTCTATAAACCATCTGACGAAAAACTGTTACTGTGAAATATAGTCTACTTGTGCTACATTGGGAGGGGGGGTTAAAGAATACAACAGGACGTAGCGGCGATTGCTTTTTTTCTTTTCTTATCTGAACGCAGCTTCACTAGTAGCTACAGAGCTCATTTAAGATGATGCTCTTACGTCCCGTTTCCATGAAGGCAGCACGGAGCTGCGCCAACCGCCCCCGTTGAGAAACACTGATATAGACTAATGCCTGCCATCCCCAAAAAATGGCTGACAAACCAGCCAGCCAACAGGACCAAGTCTGGCAGCCTGTGGACCAAAGGACCCTCTCAGTATGTGTGGACCAAAATCATGCCAGTAGTCCATCAAACCTCCAGTATGGCTGACAAGGACCAGCATAAGGGCCATCATATAAAACCAATCGGCCTCCAGGACAACCTCTGGACCACTGGACCTCAAAGACAGCGTATGGGCTGCTAGACCCCTAGGACCTCATAGGCTGATGGACTCCTGAGCTCTAGTGTAGCTGTAAAGTACTGGATCACATCACATGCAGGAAACAGGATGGCTGACATACCTTTAAACCTTTGAGAAACTGATGGTTTGTGGGACATCTGCTCCACCAATACGCTGGATGGCTGAAAATCTATCAGGCATCCAGGACAGCTGATGAGTCATTTGACCACCAGGACAATTGATCAGTCCTGAATCCCTGAATCAGAGAACCATTGAACCTTCTGTGTAGCTTATGTACCACAGGATCTCCAGGATGGAACACTGAACCTCTGTAGTCTGAGCTGGCTGCTTCACAGTGTTCTTGAAGACCTGAAGAAGTGTGTGAGCTGAGCTGAGCAGAGCAGCAGCTCCTGTGTTGTCGCTGTCCATGGTTCTGTAATCTCCTATTATCACTTTAAAACAAAATTAGGTTGAGATGTTTCTCTCCAGTCACGCTGGGATTTGTAAGTTATGTACGGCTTTATTTTTTGTTTATGTTGTACTGAAGTCATTGTGGTTTAAGGTTGCATGTACGCAATGAATTATGCTGAGGGAAAGAGGTTTTAGATTTCACTGGGTGACAGCTGCAATTCAGATCTTAAAATGTCTCAACATTCGACGCAAGCATTCGTTCACAGACTTGTTTATTCTACACTTCCAATGCTATGGACTGCATCTTCTTATAATTCATAAATGGATGGTAATGACAATGATTTTCAAATTAACTTTTGAATCAAAAAATATTATCACTGATTATAACTATGGAAACCATGAACCAAGCACTGCAACTCTCCCTTTGTCTTTTTGTTTGCCCCAAGCATTTTTTCCAACCAAAAATCAACATTTAAAGTTGAAATAACCTCATATAAAAAGTAATCTTCCAGCACTGAAAATATGGTGTACCGAAAGTGAGTAGATTTTTCTGAATGTTGTGTTAATTAAAACCTAATTTAGCCTTTATCGTGGCAGAATTGAATCCATCCAAGGTTTGAAAAGGTGTCCTACCTGTTAGTGAATATGTATATCCAGTGTCATGTTCTGTGTGTCCACACAGAGGAGAGATATTTCCTCTGATATTGTTGGCACAGTACAGTTGGATGCTGGCCAGCCTGACAGCTGTCACTGAACTGCTGCCAGACTGGACTGGTTAAGCGACTTGTACCGATGAATTTGTCTACATTACGTAACACCCTGTGGAAAATTGGCAAAGTTGCTTCTGCTTAGCTTTTATTGCCACATACCATCTTAAGAAGGTCGTCTGTGGAATAATTTGTTATCCAGACTGATGTGTAGTTTTAAAAAGCTAAACATTAAAGTGGCACTTTTTTTCTAAATATTCAGATTATTATAAATAAATAAATATAATAATAAATAAATGAATTAATATGGCAACATTGTTTGTAACTGTGTTCAACTATAGTTCAAGGTTTTGTTTTAACTTTAGCTGAGCTTTTGAAAACTTTGCATTCTGTTGGTGAAAAGTTAAACATTTTGATGTGTGCTGAAACTACACCTTGGCCACAAAACTTTTTATGTCCTCTGCTTATTTTGTTACTACTAAAAAGTCTGAAATTATTGAATATTTCCTGTGTTTACTGGCTGTTGAGCAGATCTGCCAAACTGACACTGGTTAAATTAGATGCACATTCCCACTGGTGTCTGGAAGTGCAACACTACACCCTACTCGTCAAATGTCTGACGCATAGTCAAGGACCCCTGGCGTCAAGTTCCAACGAAAAGAGGTGTACCTTTTGCGTTGTTTTTTGACGTGGGGGTCTGTCAGATAGACATTCATGTTATTCCCTTACCGTCGGATATAGACAAAAGAAAAAAAACAGCCCCTTAACACGAAATCTGTGGCAGTTTTATTATTGGTATTTGTAGCCCTATAACCGCTGTTTTAATCAAAAAAATTTCACAAGAACATATCAAGGTTTATATGTATTTCTTTTAATGCTATTATTTCGGTCTATTTTGGCCAGGGAAGCTGGATCGCTTTGTTGTTTATTGATATTTTTAAAACTATAACGCTACATCTATCAATATTTATTTAGATGTTATCATGATATTAATTTCTTTATTTTAATAATATTATTTCGGTCTTATTACCGGTAAAATATTACAGTATGCTGTAAAACAGAACACTACAATATCAATCAATCAATTTAAGGGGGGAATTCGAAGCCCATATCCCACAATACAATGCGGGCAATCATATCAGAGAATCGGACAGCGGTCAGCGGGTCTTTAACGACAGTATCGCTTAAATGTACATATTTAATCAGTGGTTTTGTCACTATTAACAACACGTTGCTCAGCTTTGTTCCAGTAAGTTATGCACCGTAATAACGCTTAAAAAAATCTGCGGAATACTCTGGAAGTGACGTAGTATGTACCGCTCAGCGGATAAGAAGATAAATATACATAATATTCGTAATATTGATGTTTTTGTTAACGTTGTATTTGAGGATTTAAACAATAAAGATAACAATAATAATAAAATACAGTTTCATGTATTTGTCTCATGTATTGTGTGCTCGGTCGGCCGGTGGGCAGCAGCAATCTGAAATGGAATGAAGCCCATTCATGGCAGACAATAGAAACACAGGAGTTGATCAAGTCCAGCCACCCACCCAGGAAGAACTACAAGTGAACTAGCTTTTTAACAGGTTCTGGGGCGGGTCTCTAGTGGGAGTTGTAGTTTTAAAATATATTGGTATATTTCTGAAGTAGAAGTTGGCAGTATAGAATTTTGGATACACCCTGGGATTTTTGGGGGATGGGGAACACACTGGTGTCATCAGAATTTAAAAATCGAATCGTTAAATAGGTTCAGAGGTCATGTATCCTCTTCAGATTGACATATGTTACTGGCGAGGTTGAGACCTTTCCAACGATGTGTTTGCTATAGTCCTACGACAACGTTTTAATTTTTACATATCATGGAGACTTTGCAGGCGATGCTTTATTGTCCCCAGAGGGATATTTGCCTTGAGTTCAAATGCTTCACACATAACACTTGACATATTGTTTTATCATACAGCTGACATATACCTACAATAAAAAAACAACATAAACAAAGTGATATGTAGTCAGACTGAAGCACATCACACAGCTCATCTTTTACAAACAGTGACAAGAGCAACCTACACAAAACCCTATATGCCTTATATCATGAAGCTATTGCACAACCCCTGCAGCCTCAAGGAACATTATTTAAATGTTAAGTTTACATTGGGGTACCCTATATCTTCTGCCAGAGGACAAGAGCTCATCTGGCATGGAGAATAAAGATAGATCAGACCATATTCTCTGCGCTTGCCTGGAGAGACTGGTTTCTATTCCCTCCACAACCTTCATGACAGTCACCTGACAAGCAAGCTTTAAATGAGATGTTTTTAGTTATCACCATGCTTTCTGACAAATGAATATAACCCTCTGATTCACTGTGAGTGTCTGCTCTAAATGATAACACACACTTTTTGCCTGGTGTTGTCCATATGAACACCAAGGTGCTTATAGGAGCAGAGCCGATTGATTGGTTCATCATTTATGACCTCTGATACCCTCTGACCCATGTCACGACCAACTCCTCAGTTTGTGAAATGGTTGAATGAGATTGTTGGCATGGCACCACTAGGTTAGGTCTCTATTTCAGCAGAAATGCAAAAGTACTTGTGTCTGTGTGCACTATAGGCTGAGGTAGAAGTGTGCCTAAAATGCCAAAACACATGTTGTATATGTAGCCTACACATAGCCATACAAAGCTATATACATCTTACTCTGTGAATAAAAACCTTGGCAACAATCTGCTTATCCTTTTAATTTCCTAAAAATGCTTCCTAAAACTTTTTTAATTTTGAAAAGGTAGTCTCAGTAAAGACTACAAAGGTTAGGATTGCTACAAGCTGTAACCATGGTGATTGATATGAGGATCATCTTCTGAATATAATAATGAATATGTTAGGTCTACAATAAATTTGATATTTCAAAAAAGTAATTTATTTAAAACAACTAATAATGCATTGTGATTTTAAATCAAAGTCCCACACATATATATGCTCATGTTTTTTCCCTTTAGTCTTTGCTATTAACATTCATCATTACATTACATTACATGTCATTTAGCTGATGCTTTTATCGCTGTCCAATTCTCTGATGTGATTGCCCGCATTGCAGTGTGGGCTACCTAAATGGACTGTTATTTTATATAGCGCTTTTCTAGTCTTAAAGGTCCCATGGCATGAAAATTTCACTTTATGAGTTTTTTTAACATTAATATGAGTTCCCCCAGCCTGTCTATGGTCCCCCAGTGGCTAGAAATGGGGATAGGTGTAAACCGAGCCCTGGGTATCCTGCTCTGTCTTTGAGAAAATGAAAGCTCAGATGAGCCGTTTTGGAATCTGCTTGTTATGAGGTCATAAGGAGCAAGGTTACCTCCCCTTTCTCTGCTTTGCCCGCCCAGAGAATTTGGCCAACCCATGAGAGAGAGACAGCATGGCTTTCAAACGAGAAAAGTGGCAGTTGGTCAAGGCCACACCCCCACCCTCCACCTTGCCCCTCCCACTCTCCTCCTCAATAGCTTCAGACACAGAAATGGCACATCCTAAGGAAAGCTCATTGTGGGGCTGGCTCTAGTGGCTGTAGTTCTGCACCAAAGCTGAATTTCGGGAAAGAGACTTCAGATACAGTATTAGGGGACCACTAAGGCCTCTATAAAAGCATCCAAAGAGCACCATGTCATGGGACCTTTAACAACGCGCCCCACTCGGATCATATCATAGTGTTCTGTTTTACAGCATACTGTAATATTTCACCGGTAATAAGACCGAAATAATATTATTAAAATAAATAAATTAATACCATGATAACATCTAAATAAATGTTGATAGCTGTAGCGTTATAGTTTTAAAAATATCAATAAACAACAAAGCAATCCAGCTTCCCTGGCCGAAATAACCCGAAATAATAACATTAAAAGAAATACATATAAACCTTGATAAGATCTTGTGAATAAATGTTGATTAAAAATACCAATAATGCCACAGATTTCGAGTTAAGGGGCCGTGTTTTTTCTTTCGTCTATATACGATGGTGAGGGATTAACATGAATGTCTATCTGACGGACCCTGATGTTGAAAAACAACGCAAAAATTACACTTCTTTTGTTGGAACTTGACGCCAGGGGTCCTTGACCATGCGTCAGACATTTGACGAGTAGGGAGTGAGACTTTGTTGGGAAGTGAGACAGCTATCTGCCTCTAGGGGTCACTATTTACAAGTGAACACACCTGTAGGCTACTGCAGTCAGCCGCTCTGAGCTCAGGGACATGTTTATGTGTATAACTAAATGAAAGAACTGTCCTCAGTTCTGTGTCACACATTTGTAGTAAGACTGCTTTGCTAGCTGAGAGTCAGATAAAAAGTGGCATTCTGACACATCAGCAACATTCAGTATCAGCAGAGAGTGAGTACAAACATGATTCTCTCTTGGAACCATTAGTCTATTTTTATACACATGTAACATGATGACAGCATGACAAACACCCTTTAGTCATTTGTGTGAAAGGTGGGTGCACTTAAAGGAAAGGTCAGTGTAAGAAAGAACATTACCATTTTCTAATAAGCCACTATTTTTAATGGGTTTATAAATTGTAAATTACAACTTAATTAATGGTTTATAAATAGTTTTTATTTTTTATTTTAGATCAGGTCCTTTTAATATGAACATCTTTGTAGGTAGAATTTGTGAATCATTTGGATTTCTAGTAAATATGCAATTATAAATTGGTATATAAATTGGTAATCCATTAATAAATGCTTAATAAGTTGTTAATTAATAGATTTTGGTCCAGATCCTCTGCAGCCAGAATGTGTTCACACATTTAGGCAAAAGGACTTTTTAAACTTGGCAACCCAAAATGTGCTATCTCCTATATCTTATTATAAATGTATAACTGTTACCACCGTAGCACATTTTTTATTTATTTATTATAAGGCCATTACTTACAACTTTCTAAACTTTCTAAAATGTGCCTTATCGGAGAGGCTCTGAGATAGCTTTTTTACATGAACACAGATTTTCTACGGAACACCTAGAAGGAGAAAAATGTAAAAATAATGTATACTTTAATTAAATGCGATGTGCCATAATTCCCAGTTTAGGGGGAAAAGGATCCTCTGTTCCCCTCTCTATATGATGGGCTTAGAATCATTCAGATAATATTTAATTCACATCAAATGCTCTCTAAGGAATCTTTATCCCTGCACCCCATCAGCCCAGGGGATATTGCAGATGAATGTCGTTTTTATTGCCCAGCTTAAATCAATGGCATGGATTGAAAAGGCATGTATGAAGAGATTCAGAAGATAAATGTTGTTAAATGAAACAGACAGGCAGGGAGAGGGGCCACAAAATGCCCTAACCTCTCTGAAGTCCCGCATTCCTGTTGAGTAATATTAGAGTTTGGCATTCATAGCAAGTCATAGCAAGGTGTTATACTTTGTATGACACAGTTTTTGCTTTCAGGAAGGCCTGCCTTGTTTATCGACTCTGCGGCTTTTGGTCGGTGTTTCAAAAAAAAAAAAAAAAAAAAAAGTCTCAGGCGGCATCGCTTCCCAGGTCCCCCTTGGGAGGAGCTATTGTCCGGGCCAGGAAACCTCCCCAGCCCGCAGGTATAGAATGACAAGGCTTTATATGCAGCTACCTATAGATGGGAGCGAGGCAAGGCAAAACCTGAACATCCAAAAGAGTCTGAATGCTGCTTGTGACAAATTTTGCATTGATGGTTGTCTTCGTTTCTGCTTGGCTGAGGTGCAGCACTTTAACAAATAAGCCGCACCAGCAAGAGAGGGATAATGTCAAATGTGGAGAGAGAGAATGCAGAGAGAGAGAGAGAGAGAGAGAGAGAGAGAAAGGGGTGCCAACCCCCCAAGTTGTAATAAACCTAGCTAACCCAGTGTAACAGCCACACCTGTCTACAACAGCTCTCCATAGGAGTAATATGGCTGAGCAGGCTTTTCTCTATTTAACCGGAATATCTACACTGGTTTAAATACTTTAAACTTTAACCATTTACAATGGATTGACAGTATCTTTTATTTCATAGTTAAATAAAATGTAAATTAATTAATAGTTAATGAAAAATAGAGAAGCACATTGGCTCTGGGTTAAAGTCCTGCTGTTGTACACTTTTTGTTAAAAACAAAATGTGCCATTGTGTGTTTCAAGTGGTGCTGCCTTCAAAGAGCTGTGGCTGAAAGAACAGAAGAAACTGAGACTTCATCAACTCACACATTTTCCACACCTAAAAACCCCAAATACAACCTTAATCTAACTTTAAAAAAAAACTAAAACAGATTTCTGGTTTTAGAAATTGTTTCACCTTTATGTTGAAGGGTGAATGCTCATGTTTCTTGAATGCTGGTGTTTTTTAAACTATAAAATTGGGTTCTGTTTGTATCATTTTTAGGTTTGGTTACTTAGGTTGGTGTATATGATGTCAAAACATTGTTTTCAGTATTTCAACATCGAAGCTCATAATTTCAATGAGATCAAATGTTAGGAAGTCAAACATAGGTTCAGCTTCCCTTCGTGTCCACAGATGATGCACACAGCTGCATTCATCTCTTTACTGGACCACAATAACATTTCTTATGTTAAAGAGAAAATAACACAATTTGGGGTCTGTAATGACAAACTTTGGCTTTAAAAACGTCTTTGAAGTAATTAAAGGAAAGTCGGAACAAATCAGCCAGTTGCTTCCTTGGGTCAGTACCATTGTGTTTTATATTGGAAGCTGGTGAGTGAAAACTATGAAACAAACAGCAACATTGGTGAAATATTATTATCAATAACTTACAACACAGGCACCAAATAAATATTCATATCATTAGTAAAAAAAAATATACAAAGAACATCTTTCAGTTTACAGACAGTAGACTATCACATTGTAACAAAAATACAGCAGACCCCGTCTCAGACTGAGTTTCCCTTTTCTCTTAATGTGAATCTGACAAAAAGTGCTTTGCTGATTAAAGTCTTCTCTTCAATATCTGTCATATTTGTTAGCACTTCCAATTAGCTAAATATTGTATAATAAACTGTTTGTCATTTAAGCTTTTGACAACTGAAAAGCTATGAAGTCACGGTCCATGCATAGTGCATACTGTATTTACAATAATAGAACCACTTTTGAAAGGCTTTTTGCTTTGTGTGAAGTTGATAGTAAATGATTTTTCATACAAAAGTATAACTTTTTACAAAGTAAGATGGAAGTCTTCAACTATATTAATACATTTGTTTACAGGACAGTAGCATTTTGAAGATTATACAGCTGTGTGTGTGTGTGTGTGTGTGTGTGTGTGTGTGTGTGTGTGTGTGTGTGTGTGTGTGTGTGTGTGTGTGTGTGTGTCAAAGTCTCCTGAAAGTGAAAGATTTAATAAATGTTCCCCAACACTCTGTCTTTCCTTCTTCTATGGATTTTTTTCTCTCTCTGTGCATCAACAACAAAACCTTGTGCTAATCCAGAGTGCAGGTGCCTGACCGCGTTTCCACATCCTCCACTGTCATTAGGCTACAGTTGGCCCCAGATCAGGGGTCCATGTTTGAATGAGTTAGAGGGCCATAGGGGTCAGCTGCTCAGTCATCTGGCCGTCTGCCCCGGCCTTTCCTGGCACGATGCTGGCGTCTGCTGCGGTCTCCTCGGCTGCCATGGTGATGCGTTTGGTGCTGTGCACTCTGACTGTCTCTCAGCCGCCTCACCATCTCATGATCCTTGTTGCCCAGCACCCGAGGCAGGAAAAGTGAGGCTTTGTCCGTGCTTCGGGTCTTAAAGCCTCGACGTGGCCGCCCTTTGCCGTTAATGGAAACGTACCACTGGCGCTTGGCGCTGGCGCGGCGCTTGCTGCTGCTGACGCCCCCTGGTGGCAGCGGCTGCTCGGTGGAGTGGTGGCGGGACGCGTACGTGTTGTACCCCAACTCATGGATCCGCTCCAGAAACTCACACTCTTTGTTGAACACTTCCTGGGGAGATGAGAAGGAAGGAAACAGTGAGCCACATTTGTCTTGCAGCTTGCCGTATGTTTTTGATTTACAGGACAACCTCATTCCGCTCAGCTCTGTGTGGCCTCCCATGACACCCTCTGCCACTTCTATCAGTCATACAATAATACCATTTATTCCAGAGAAACATGTCATGTTACAGCAGGTAAACATTACAGCATGTGAAACTCTTTCTGCATTGTCATATTGGAGGCCTTTAACCTGCTGCCTGTAGGCGAATCAGGAGCTGCCTTGTGTGTTGACGAGACACAATAGTGACACATTAGATGATGAGATGACATCTGTACCCACCGAAGCATACAGCCGGCCTTTATCATTCATGGCCAGGTATCTGCCAGAGAAAAGCCCTTTTATGGCCACAACACCCACATCCACTGCTGTGATCTCCATGATGCCTGGACACAGAGAAATATACAAGCGTTAATGACGTATGGCTGGTTTAAGAGAAAAATTAGTCAATTTTTCTTTTTTAAGATCTTTTTTTTTTTGCTCTGTAGATTTATTGATCACCCCACCAATATATCTTGGAAGGTGGACTCAATTATAAAACATGAAAAGCACACAAAAACTCCTTTGTCACTTAATTTCCGGTTGTGTTTGCCACCTCCTGCCGCCCCATTCAGGATGTTTATTGGCTTTTTTTTGAATCAGTGCTTGATTAGTCAATGGCCTATTCAGCGCTGTAGAAAGCCTCTTATGGTCGCTGATTAGATAAATACATCCGTCAGGTCAGCGCCTTTGTCCCGCCTGGATGTTAATACTTCTAATGTCACATACACACACACACACACACACACACACACACACACACACACACACACACACACGGACGGACGCGTTCACTGAGTAACTGATGGTGAAACTGATCAGATTAATCATATACTAAAATAGACAAATAAATAACACCATTTACACATATATTAAATACTGCACATTTGAATACATTTCAGGCATATATTTAATTTAAGTACAACTTAAAGTATTTCATTTCATTCCACAAATCTGTATTTTAAAACCCCTATCATTAAACAAGTTGACCCCACATTTGTAATCAAAATGTGCACTAAGGCACTGATAAAAAAAAAACAAAAAAAAACATACGTATACATACATATACATATATTATATTAGTCTGTTTGTTGGTGCAGTTCTCTGTGCGTAAAACCCAATAAATACTCACTTAACGGGTTGTTTTCTTCCAGTGATCCATCTATTTTCCCGTTTGGATGGATTTGTAAATGATATTTAGTAGCGCAGTAGAGTTTCCTGCGTCTCGGCGCTCCACCGAGGTGTTCATACACTCCTCCGCGGCCCCCGGCGTCCCTCCGCTGCCGGGGGTCGCAAGCCTGGCCCGGGGCGCAGCGGGCCTGGGGACTAACGGGATCCAACAGGCTCAGCAACACCAGCACAGGTATCATCAGCATTGTGGCATGGCCGAGGAGCAACGATTGTGGGGGAAAAATGGAGAACTCCTACCCGACTCTCGGGGTCCCATTAAACTGTCGGGGCCCCAACGCTCGAGAGGGCCAGCCTTGCGCACATCCAAGCCCGAGAGACACCGCTGACAGCACAGCCGCCCCCGAGCTGGGATCCGTTCCTCGCCTCTGCTGCAGCAGCTGAAATCCCTCCTGCGGATCTGACTGAGAGCCTGTGCTCAGACTGAGCGCACATATAAAAGAAGCTTGTGGCGACAATAGGCTGAACTCCGACCAATTGATACCAAGGAAAGGGGGAGGCAAAAGGTATCAGCTCTGTGTGAAGTGAGAGACTGCGGCGTGGATAAAATTACACAGTGGCTGAGTGCGGAACAGCTCTCTCCTCTGAACTCCTCTTGTGAAATATCCTGAAAGAGCAATTAGACATCGCAAATTATACAGGCGGCCTGAGCCTGGCAGCCACTGCAACAGGTGAGGAATAAGACTGTTGCTGGATGTCCTGATGAATCATTGAGCTACCATAACCTTCACAAAACTGAACATAGGCCTACTACTGCTTTTTCTACTGAATTCATTTCTCTGTTGAATTCAGATATTTAGATTATAACCTGAGGCTGTATCCCTCATATCCATCACACTGAGGATTTCATTTGGCCACTCAGACACAACTTTATCTTCCAAATCTGTGACATTTTAGGAAGCATTTTGAAGTAACAAAAATGTTAAGAACTGACTTTTGGATGGTCCACATCTTACATGAAGTATAGATACATTTGTCCCAATTGAACAGGTACTGGCATACAGGGGTGGAATGTAACTAAGTACATTAACTCCAGTACTGTACTTAAGCACACATTTGAGGTACTTGTACTTTACTTTAGTCTTTTCTTTTCATGCCACTTTCTACTTCTACTACGCTACATTTCAGAGAGAAATATTGTACTTTTTACTCCACTACATTCATCTGACAGCTTTAGTTACTAGTTACTTTAAATCAAGATTTTTGCACACAAAATCTGATGTTTTAGCATAAATGAACCTGCCCACCAATATAACTGCTGATCAGCTGAAATGATTAGACCATTAAACACACAACTGTTTTGATCTTTTCCAGTTTCTAAAACATGAGGATTTTTCTGCATTGAGTACTTTTACTTTTAATACTTTAAGTAAATTTTTCTGATGATACTTACACACTTTTACTTAAGAAACATTTTCAATGCAGGACTTTTACTTGTAACAGAGTATTTTTACAGTGTGGTAATGGTAATTTTACTTAAATAAATGATCTAAATACTTACATAATTACAGCTCCATGATGGCCACACAGTCCAGCACGTGATGCGGAAATCCACAGAGGTCTTCCAGAGGTGGTGACAGGCTGCTACTGCAGGTTAATCAAACCCAACCTCTTCTCTCAGCAGTTCAAAGTTTGCAGCCTACTTTGTTCTCAAGTATTTGATGCTCCTTCCTCCTCCTGACCTGCAAGCATTGCCCGCTAATGTTAAGGGTAGCTTCTGTTGATGTTAGCTTACGAAAGACAAGACAAATGAATGTTCTGTCCCAGGGCTCTCTCCATGTGCTCCTCCTGCCACAGAGCCTTTCTGCTGTGCGTTAATTCTTCCTCCTTCACCCGAGCAATGGATTGTCCCAGACTTTTCCCATCCTAATGTCCCGGCTCTGGCTAGGCAGCAGCCGGTGGGCGGAAGAGCAGCAGGCTAAATGACTACTGCCTAAATTGCTTCCATCTTGGTCACATTATGGTTTGCATTCTGGTAATTAGCACCATCATCTACAAATCTCTCTGCCCTTTGGCGCTGCTCCACTGCTGCTATGAAGGCCTCTGCTGAGAATCCCCCAGAGAGTCAACGGTTAATTTGTCTTCCCCTCCCATACATCACCCAGCTAGCTGCCTCTGTCACTTTATTTACCCCGATGATCAGAAAAGGCAGCTCTCTTTTAATTACAAATGTGTGCACATTATGCCTCCAAGACCAAGTCAGACAGCACACCAAAACATCAGCCGGGCCGTGTGTATCAGCGGTTGCTCTGGTGGCCAATTCTAAGTGAGACGCTCTTGATGTGGTTAAATGCTGGAAGAGGGTGGAACCTCTGATGTGGCTTGCTGTTTCTCTCAGAAACTATTTTAATTACGCTCCCCTCCACGCCGCCCACAAAGCATCCCAGCAATAAGCACACACACACACACACACACACACACACACACACACACACACACACACACACTTCTTCGTCTTTACGTTAGAATACGTTTGTTGTTTTAAAGTTTTGAAAGTTAAAATGTCAATTATGAAACAGAATCCAAGCTTTTGGCCTCATTCTGATCTTATTTTCAGATTGAGCAGGATTGCAGGCTTCGGGTTACTCAGAGTCTTGACACTTCCCTACACTAACCTTAGTGGAAAAGTCTAATCTGCATATTTTCAGCAGTGGGTTGCATCTTCAAATGTATCTTCACGTTTTCACAGAAGTTTACTTTTTGATAAAATGTTTGTCTGGGCTGAGACCAGCGTTCAATCCAACATTGCCACAGCAGCAATATAGCATAATAATATTGTCCTAGAACGAATCTTCATAGAAAGTGATTGCAAAGCATTGATTTCCTAAAACATTTTCTCCCGTACCATGGACGTTGCCATGTTATCAGAGCTCATGTGGAACCCACTCAGGACTGTTCTGATCCACTCGAGTATTAAACATATTGACACACAGACCTGAGACCTGTGGCAGTGAAACAAGACCCTACCAACCCAATTGGACAAGAGTCCCTGGTTGGGTCTCGATTACTGAGAACAAAGTGGACCCTTGAAGACCTCCATTGGGGTCAGGTTAGGGTTAGGGCACTTTTAGATTTTGCTTCCTTGCTCACTTTTGAATGTGGGGAAACTTCATCTGCAGCTAAACAGAAAAAAAATACACATTTGTGCTCAGCCATCGGCTGTAAGAGGGTTGTAGCAGTTGTTTGATGCCTCGGCTCGGGTACAGACTTCAGAACCTTGTCCGAGTTATTTGGCAGAGGCAAATCAACTGTGTTTGGGAGCTTTGTTCTGCTATCTACACAATACAAAGTTGACTAATTGGTCCTTCAATGTGGTCAGGGAGCCATTCGAGTTCACATTACACTGCACACTTGCATTCCTGACCGCCTCCCAATGTGGCTGGAGTGATCAAGACCTCAATGCATTTTGGATGTATTTACACCTGTGTTTAGAATAAACAATGATAAATGCTTTAGCTTCAAGAAAGAAGCTTGGCCAACTCTTGATTATTGGTGATTATTATATTTCAGATTCCAACCATTCCTTTTGCCATCATCCACTTGACAAATGAATCCAAACCCAGCCACATGAAGTGCTCTGAGACAAAACCCAAAAGCATACATTTTAACTTTCCCCCTTTTCTCTCCTCCAGCCATGAATGAAAGCAAGAATTTCAGGGCTCCTTTTTTAATTGACCTCCCCAAAATTCTTCCCCCACCGCTACCCCAAAAAACCCTCTTGGTACAAAAGGGTTTCTTTTCTGCAATAATACAAAGGTTATTAGCCAGGTCCTTTTCTTCCCCCCCCCCACCCCACTTTTAGCAGAGGAAAAAGGAGGTACCAGTAATCCAGAGCAAATCAAAATGACCTTTGAACCCTTTCTGCTGTACTTTTTCTCATGGACAGATTTCTTTAGTGAGGCGGTGATCAGAGGGCTGAACCCAGCCGCTGCCTCTCGTCTCCTGACAAATCGCTGCTGAGCCTCTTTTGTCCCCATGACTTTGATCTCACCTGCTTGTCAGGCGCTTCAGAAAGAAGTCTAGTACAGTTCCAGCACACAGCAAACAAATTGGCAACTATTTTATTCTGCTTCCCTCTTTCTCCCTCTCTTTTATTTCTGTTCCACCTTGTTCAGTCTTCAATATTGGCATGTTGGTGTGGTGAATGGTGTTTCCAAAGCTTCCAAATACAACTGAAAATCACAGTTTAGAATAATTCAGTTGGACAATATCATAAAAAAAATCCCACCGGTGTAAAAAGAAAAGGTAAAAATTCATTTGACTTAAGGTTGAGATTTAAGCTTTCCTGGGATGAACAAAAATTGGCATGTGATGTTCAGTGTCTGTTATTACAGTTAAAAAGAACAGAAAAAAATTCTAAATTTAGTGGAGGAGGGAAAACACTATCTACAGATCTTTTTTTGCCATTAAAAGTGTAAAGGTATGGCTACTGTTGTCTTTGCTATTCTTGCTTGACTCTAAAAAAACTGCATAAAGAGAACATTTATTGAAAGTCTGCAAAGTCACACAACCCTTCATACCAACTGGCAACTCAAAGCACTTGGTTAAGGTTCGTGAAAGGACGTGGTCTAATGCTGACTTGAAGCAGAAGAAATTATGTGTTGTTGTAACTAAAACCCTCAACCTTTCACTAACTTTAACCAAGAGGTTAAATCTAAAGTGGGATGCAAGACTTGAACCCCAATCTTCACCCCAACCATCTCTCTATGACTAGGTATAGAGTGCCACACTTTCTGGTCTGAAAAAGATGTTGCAGGTGAATGTCATCCTGCCAGAAATCACATTTCCCTGAACACTGCCACAGCACAGTCTTAACAAGAGAATCAACAACAGTTACCACAGTGAAGGCGGTGCATGTAGATGAGGTGGCCAGGAGCTCCCATGGACTTTGATACATTTTTGTTTTAATTTATTGTCTTGTGGCCTTTGTTACTGGAGTACGTACGGCTGTATGACAGACATACACTCATCAACATCTGAAAAGGAAGCACAGGGTTTGGATTAAGAGCAGCGGACCTTGAGACGAACACTTCCCACAGCATCTTCCGACCACCCAGCCAGAGCGGCTGGACCAAGCGTCACCGAGGGCAGTGTGACCGCCCCGGGAAGAGAGCTGGGAACAGAGCTAGGCTGGCCCAGCTTTGATCTAAGGCTGTTCCAGTACCCAGCCTGCTCCTGGCTGATGTCCGGTCACAGGAAAGTGGAATGGATGAAATAGGACTCAGGCTAGCCTAACTCTGGAAATCGGAGACTGTTGTGCCCACATCTTGCAGAGACCTGGCTCCATTGTGGCATCCCGTGTTGGCGTGTTCCCCGCCAACAGTACAGGACTCCGGTGGGACAAGGGGAGGCGGACTCTGTTTACATCAATGATGCTTCACGCTCAAACGTAGTCGAAGTTGATGAAAAATTTTTCTCTGATGTTGATTTTTTATTGTTAAGACCATTTTATTTGCCCAGAGAATTCATCAGTGTTGGTGTTGCTGCGGTTTACATTTCTCCTGATGCAAATTGAGAAGATTCCCTACAGGAATGCAGTACTGTTTTTGTTTTGTCTTTTGTTTTCTAGTGTAGCATAAAGGGACTGCATTTCACTGTGCAACCCTGTTTTTGCAATGAAAATACAAAATAAAATTTCACACAGAAACCCTTGGTCATTTTTTGGGATGAAATATTTGTTAATGCCACTGTCAATTTGGTAGAATAAGTTCAGATTTGTGTTGATGGTCACTCAGCAGCAGACATTTAGCTATGCTGGCATTTTAAATCTTAAAGCTGACCTCTTTCTCAGTTTCTCACAGTAAAGGGCACTGTGAATGCACTGATACTCAGTATCTTTTTGAGCAGTTGTTAGAAATGATAGAATATCTTATGAAAGAGTGCCAATTCCATTGTTATGTTTCTATTCTATTAATTTAAAATTAAATTAAAAAAGTTTGTTAATTTAATAAGGAATTCTTTGGAATTCTCTCTTTCTGAAGGATGCCATTTTGACCACATTAGACCATGTGATCTGTTATGATCCAAATAATGACATCTGATTATGGGGCCTTTGTAGTAGAAATGTTCTCCATATCTTGATTCTGCCCATATTTATTGGACCTCAATATGATGAACTTGTCATCAAACATGTAGGATAATCTTGAGGGACTGCTACACATTAAAGACAGAGACAGATGAAGGCATCTGGAGGCTACTTTTTGGTAGCCTTGCTAACTACACTAACATTATATTGTAACAAGCTAATCAGAGCCAGTGGAAAAGTTACAAACAATAGTGCTAGCTCTGCTGGTCACACTATTCATGTGACCCTCAACCCTATTTTCCTATGTTTTTGTGTCTAAGTGACTGATGGGAACAACTCTTTGACATTGGTCCAGTATTAAACAAGAACACTGCAGTCGGCGGCGGTGACACAAGCTGCAATGTAAGTTAATAGGGCAATTGTCCAGCTTGTATTTACCTTCACAAAAGTTCTGTTTTGCCCCAGACAGGCTCAGATTAATATTGTTAATAGTGACTGATGCAGCCCAGCACAACAGTTAATCTCCCATCCAAAATCACAGGGTTCCTTGGATTGTGGTGGCACCTGGATTGTGTTTGCAGCTGCTGCTGTGGTCCTGCTCAGCGCCCTGCTACACCCTACTACGCCCTGCACTGCTACTACTATTATTACTAGTCATAGTTCTATTATCTTTATTGTTAATTGCCACTGTTCATCATTCTATTATCCCTCTCTCTCTCTCTCTCTCTCTCTCTCTCTCTCTCTCTCTCTCTCTCTTTCTCTCTTTCTCTCTCTCTCTCTCTCTCCACTCACCAAGAGCCAGGATCTGAGGTTTCTGCCTGTTTTTTCCTCTCCACTGTCACACCAAATGCTTGCTCTTGGGGGAATTGTTCGGGCTCTGTAAATTATAGAGTGTGGTCTAGACCTAATCTATCTGTAAAGTGTCCCGAGATGAATTCTGTTATGATTTAACACTATAAATAAAATTGAATTGAATGTCTGTGTCTTTTGAAAAAGAAAAATTGGAGTTAGCAATTGTAAAAAAAAAAAAAAACAACAACTGGGATCTTTAATTTAATTCACTTCCATTTTTAGAGCTCTTCTGAAGTCACTGGGTCGGCAGAGCCAAATACCCACAACTGTCACATTGGTGCAGGTTAACTGAACTGGCAATACATGATTGATTTAGGTCCCAACAATGTGTATATTAACAGTGATATTGGAGTTAACACTGTAACATATTTGAATAGTAGCATGACAGTAGCAGACATGGCTTCTCTGCCACATCAAAGTCAAAGGAATCTCTTTATGAGGATGGGGGAGAAAGGCAAACAGTGGGACTAGTCTGTGCCTCCCATGTATTCATTGTGGAATAAATCGATTGTCATGCAGAATAGAAGAAATGTGAGTGAGCAGATAAATGCTGAAATAGCTGGAGAAGAGGATGAAAATAACAACCATGGTAATGTTTTTCTCCCTTTCTCTTTCTTACACGCTTTCTCTTTCTCGCTTCTCTCTCTCTCATTCTCGCACTGTCACTCTTTGTCTCTCATTCACTCGCTCTCCCTCTGTAACCAGATAGGTCTGTCCTATACTCCTACAGCTCTTTGATTGTTAGCTGCAGGTTTCAGATGCCTGCAGAGTGGCTGCACCTTCCAACAGGCAAATGATTGTGGAAGGATGAAACTCTAGAGGCCATCAATGGCTGTGATAGACACACACACACACACACACACACACACACACACACACACACACACACACACACACAATCGATGTGAGTGTTGGGGTGGGACGGTCACTGTGGAGAACAGTAAATTAGTTGTGGTGTTAAGTATTTAAATAGCAGTTTATATGTGGCAGGCTCTTTTTGAAGCTTTTCTTTCCCCAGAAACAATTATTAGTTCATTATTAAATTGGTTATCAATCAAAATGATAAATATCACTCAGACTTGTTGTCTAATTAGTGGTTTAGCAGAATGTAGCAACTCTCCATCTATTATGCTGTAATTGTGAAGACACATTTACAGTTTTTAAAATATTATGTAATCATGTGCAACATGGAATACAAATACACTGAGGTTTGATGTGTTTGATGCTCCCTTCTCAGATGTTATAGTTTTTAAGAGTCCTGAAGAGGGAAATCTCTCAAGTAAGAGCTCAGATTTATGGAAAAGCCAGAAAAAAATACGCATCACCTTCTTTCATTGACTGAAAACTATTTTGATTATTGATTAATCAGGAAATTCTGAGATGAAAGTTTTGCTATTTTCTGATATTTTATAGACTAAACGATCAATTGAAAAATAGTTGAGAGGTTAACCAATAATGAAAATAATGATTAGTTTCCAGCCCTAATATACCTGCAAGTTACATACACATTTTAATTGACATTCTCAGTTTTGATCATGCTGTCTGCAGTATATTAATTGCATTCCTTTCTTACATTTTTGTTAAGACCAGTGGACTCACAGCTGATGTTAACACATAGAAACACTCACATACAACCTGCATATCTCTTTTCCTCAGGATGTAGCAAACAGTAGGAGCGAGTGATGGATGGGTGGATGCTCCCTCCAGCTGACAGTGATGAAGGAGCTGCTGTAAGGAGCTCATTTGAAACTGAATGGTGTTTCCTTTGGACTATTGAGGACAAACCCTGGCTGCTCCGCAGGGGGCGCTGCGTGAAATAGCTGCTGGCTGAGTGAGTGGAAGATGGATGAGGTGGTTTTACGCAAGTTCTTCACTTGAGAGAGATTCATGCTACCATTGGAGGTGAGTGTGAGTGAATTAGATGCAGCTTGGGTTGCACAACATAAGAACACAGTCAGTGAGCGTTTTCCACCAGGTTACTCTCAGACTCTCTGCCTGTCAGACGAGGCTGTTATCACTCAGCGAGCTAGTTCTCCAGATGACAGACGCCTGTCTTGAAGGCACTCATGGGAGCGATCTGTTCACCTTCGTCTTTCAGCTTACATGCTGCAGCTATGTTAATGCCTCTCTAAGGCCTCTCTGCTGGCTCTCCAAGCAGTTTGCCAAAGTGTTTTTCTCACCTGCATTCAAGTGTTGAGTACTCAGCTAGCGTTAACCTTATTGGAGCCAATAAATACCATTTCTGTGGCATTTTTATGGTCAAATCAGAACTTTTATCTTGTCTGCTATGTGACATTCGCTAGAAGAAACCCTCCACCCTTGACCTTGGAGAATGTGTCTAGCTTTTATTTTCGTAGCGAATATTAACATGCATTGTTGTTGCACTGTTGCTCAGACTAAAGTGAATTACATGAGAATGATTGTCCATGGCATGCGAAAATTTGCCGTGAGTCAGGTTTGATTACCTGCAGCCTACCTAACCTGCAACCAACATTTAAAGTGGCAGCACAGTAGCTGCTGCCTTACAGAACAATGCAAAGTAAAACTCTTTTCGGACGGTTTGAAGGCAACTTCCTCATATGTAATGTTAGCTAAACTAGGTAACATTAGCTAACTTCTCAACTCAGTTACCAGTGGTGGAAAGTGAATACATTTATCAAAGTACTGTACTTAACATTTGAGGTACTTGTACTTTACATTAAATGGGATGGAATTAAAATTATTAATTTCGCCCCACTTTTAGAGCATCAGTCATATCAACTCACTCTTTTCAGAGGGTATGTCAGTGCTTCATTATCAAAATCATTGTGCTTGCTTATTGAGAGAATGCCCAAATCAATGATATTCCGTAATGTACCAGGTTTTCACCGCTACCTTGCAATCAGGCAGATTCTCACACAAGCGCACACACATACACACATACAGTATCTCACAAAAGTGAGTACACCCCTGACATTTTAGTAATTATTTCATTATATCTTTTAGTGGGACAACACTGAAGAAATGACACTTTTTGACACTAGAGATTGGCATGGGGTACTTTCCATAAAATCATCTCTCTATCATCTCTTTATCATGGAACTGCAAGGGAACTTTATCAGGATGCATAGTATGCCTGGATACTATGCATCCTGATAAAGTTCCCTTGGTCTTTGGAATTAAAATAGCCCCACATCATCACATACCCTTCACCATACCTAGAGATTGGCATGGTTTTATGTCAGTTAGCCTAATAGCTAGTTTGATTTGCATTGAGACATGATTTTATGGAAAGTACCCCATGCCAATCTCTAGGTATGGTGAAGGGCATGTGATGATGTGGGGCTATTTTAATTCCAAAGGCCAAGGGAACTTTATCAGGATGCATAGTATCCATGAAATAACTGGCCTTTAAAAATAAAAATCTGCCTGCCTGTATGGGAATTTAACATAGGGGTGTACTGACTTTTGTTGCCAGCGGTTTAGACATTAATGGCTGTATGTTGAGTTATTTTCAGGGGACTGCACATTTACACTGTTATACAAGCTGTAAACTTAATACTTTACATTGTAGCAAAGTGTAATTTCTTCAGTGTTGTCCCATTAAAAGATATAATGAAATATTTATTAAAATGTGAGGGGTGTACTCACTTTTGTGAGATACTGTATGAGCAACAAAGTGCAGCGGTTTAAAAGTCTGGGAGGGGAAGAGAAGGTGATTCCTGGATGGGAGAAAAATGTTATCCGGTTTATTGTCATTTCTATAAACCAATCACAATCATCTTGGGCAGTGCTCAGTGCCGGACGGAGCCACGGTGTCTCTGCAGAATAGCCTCGGGAAGGAACTTGTTTGATAGAACATGTGTACGTTCAAAAGTTGTTTTAGTGGTGCAAAAGAAAACTCAGATTGGACAGATACTCTAGCTAGCTGTCTGGATTTACCCTGCAGAGATCTGAGGAGCAGTTAACTATAGACGTGTTTCCTGTTTACAAACATTACAGGGTGCGTGCGCATACCAGGGGCAGAAAGCCAGATTGGTGAGCTGGTCCAATAATGCAAACGCATTTTTGTCTCAGTGCACATTGTCTTAGTCCCTTCATTTCATCATGGCATTTATATAACACATATTCTATGGTCTTACAAAGCTAACGTTTTTGACCGATTACAATTTAATCATTTTTTGGGAGCTGGAGAGCTCTCATTATGAGAAGCTAGCTATAGCTCTGTTTGCCATTCATTCCAATGGGGAAACCTCGCGGCTAGACTTTCGACATACATTGCATATATTTACACTTTGAATTTCATCATGGTATTTATATAACACATACTCTATGGTCTTACAAAGCTAATGTTTTTGACCTATTACAATTTAATCATTTTTTGTGAGCTGGAGAGCTCTCGTTATGAGAAGCTAGCTATAGCTCTGTTTGCCATTCATTCCAATGGGGAAACATCACTGCTAGAATTTCGACATGCATTCCGGTGGCGTATTCCTTTAAGCTTTCCTTATTGTTTGTATATAACTGCTGACTCAATAAAACATGATTTTAGTTGGATCTGTTTGTCGGTCTTTAATTTTGCAGTGTTACTGTAATATATATGTATGGCTATAATTATCATTTTAGGCTAATGTAATAGCCCGTGTTAGCAGCAGGGTTACTCCTAAGTGTACCCTTATGGTTGGTTTATGTCTTAAAATAATGGCCAGGATTTCTGGGAAAAGGTACGATATGTTAGTTTCAAAACATCACTGCAGGTTGATTGTTTTTCGCAGCAGAGGTTGATTGTGGGCGAGAGGGCGACAACACTGTCTTGGTTAGCTCGCCGAAGCTCTACTGCCACTGTCTCGGCAACGTTAGCTAATGTCCGCTAGCTAATGTAAGCTAACTATAGCCAGTTAGCTTTGTATGTAACGTAACAAAAACCCACCCATCTCAGAGGAGCGAACCTTAATATTTCATTCAATAAAGTTATGTACAAAAGGAGCACTAACGCCACAGGTCCTATGTTGGCAACGTGGACGCAGACGACTGCCTTTGGAGTTTACTATATCGATATAGTAAACTCCGAAGGCAGTCGTAATATTTACCTAGTAGGCTAGGCTAACACTGTTGCGCTAACGTTAGCAAAACATCGGCGTAGCTTTAGCTAGCTGTCTAAACTTGTCTCGAGTCCGGACCTTTAATTGTCTATGGTCCGGACTTGAGTACCACAGCCCTGACAGGTAGATATCACTTAGCTGAACAACCACAAGCTGCAACTTTTCTGATTGATACAATGGGAGCTTGACTCTTGCATATGACCCCAATCTGTCCCTCTTACGGCTTGAAGCCATAACCTTTTTTTTTGGCAAAAGAATGCTTCCCCCTAGGTATGTTAAACATCAGGCACCCATCACTAGCTCTGTTTGTACAATTAACTACGCAACAACTCCTTGGCATTTTGACTTACGCTATGCCGCTACTAGCTAGCTAGCTACACAAAACACGTCTTCTTTCTGCCCCCCGGTTGCGTGCGCAAGAAGTGATGACGTTGCCGAGAAACCCATAGTCCTCATAAATCCACAGCAGTTTAGAATGCCAACTCAAAGAAAGAGGAAGGTACAAGGGCGTAAATCCCAGGGGGGTCTGGGGGGTTAGGACCCCCCATCTAAGAGTTGTCCCCCCCTAGAAATATCATTAAAACAATGCTGTGTATTGTAAATACCATAATGATGTATACTTTAAATATCTGTGTAAGTAGTAAAACAATACAAACCCCCAAAAAGTTTAGAAACATTTTGAGTCCCCCCTCCCTTGCTTCACAGTGGTTTGGTCCACTGCCTGCTGTACGTTAGTAGGATCTGCACTGACACACAGTCACATCGGGTAGTGACAGGAATGTAGTAAGTAGGCGGTTCAAGGCTATTTTATTCACATTAAACATCAGATTAAGTTTTTCTTTTCTCAAATAAATATGACGCTGAGTAATTAATGAATTAGTCATGACAAAAAAGTTTGCTATGTTAGTGTAATATAATCTAACGTTACCTAGCTTGTTTAATAGCTTGTTGGATAGAAATGCACCCACTACAACTAACGTTACCACGGCAATAAACCTAATGTTATGTGTGTGAACTGATATTAGGGTTAATATTGAAGATCTACAGTTGCGTTTTGCTCAATATGAAGAACCTATGAAACTAACTCATATTTAGACATGTGACCTTAAAGATTTGTGTTGTTGTTGCCCAGATAAAATGACAGAGGAAGGAAAAACAGACATAAGATCCTTTTTCAGTAAGCCTACACCAAAACGCCAAGTAAGTACAATAAGTCCTCATATCAAGACAATTTGGTAACATCTTTATAAGAATGGGTGCTTATGGAAATACTAACATCACCATGTCACAGGCAAAGGAGACAGAAAGAACTGAGGAACAGGTAGAGCAGGGACAGTCAGGTGGAGAGTCTCAGGGAGACCAGGGACAGTCAGGTGGAGAGTCTCAGGTAAGTGTGTTGAGCTTAGTTCATATTGTTGGAGGTGTGTGGCTGTCAGGGTTAGCAGATGAGCTTTACTAGTGGCTCACTAATTTACATTATGATCAGCTAATTTAACAAGTGTACAAAAGTATTGTATTTCTTTTATATGGGGACACTTTTTCAAAATAAGTCATTATGTTTTAAGGTATTTTTGTGGCTTGATTGTAAACAACTTAAAAATAAATACATGGTTTTAAAGAAGAATATTTTGGTCAATTTAGTCAGCATTTTCATTGAATCAAGAGAAACACTGAAAAGAAGGATAAGGTACAGTCTCCATGCTACACTAATGATAGTATTAAGGCTTTCCTCTGTGTACACATGTCCTCTACAAGTATAATTGTGGCTGTAGTATTTGTGTCCCCTTCAAAAATTGCTCTTCAGAAATTTTATGTTTCTTGTCCCCCCCCCCTACTGTTAGATCGGATTTACGCCCATGGGAAGGTAACATCCGGCCAAAAAGAGTGAAATTGGAAGTGGAACGTCGTAGATATAGACTTCTCAAAGTAGAATGTCCTTAATTATTAATAATTAATTTGCTTGTTTCGACGTTTATAGGCTAGACAGTATGATGCTCACCAGTCAATTAAGGTTAAGTAAACTTTATTAAGGTTAAGTAAACTTTATTATCCCTGTGGGGGGCAATTTGTTTTACAGCCAGCAGAGCATAAAAAGAGTTCATAGACAACATAACATACAAATGTACAAATACTAATATTCAGAATCATACGGGACAAATCACATCAATGTATTAATGAGACCAATGGTAACAGGGACAAATTAGTTTTTAAATCTCTTAATCGTACACCTCGGTACAATGTACCTGTGACCAGATGGCAGCAGCCTGTATTCATAGGACAAGTGGGTCAGCCATGAAAGATTTGGCTTTCCTCATGGCTCTGGCTCTGTATAGGAGGAATAACTCTTCAAAATGTATCCCCGCAACTTTGTTACACATTTTCACAATGCTTCTTAACTTCAGATAAAAGTGCATACGCTGATGGGCCTTAGCACAAACTGCTACTACGTTGGCATCAAATATCAGGTTATGGTCTACAATTGTACCCAGATATTTGTACTGCTACAACTTCAACAGCCTGGCCATGAATAAAAAGATCTGTGTGTTGAAAAGGTAGATCTCAGAGGGTAGTTGTGCACCACTGGAGATAACAGCACATCCAGCATGCTGTCATGGGACATGGCCACTCAGAGGTCCCAGGCCACAAATAGCTCCAGAAATAGTTTGATCCTCTTTTGAAATGTAAAATTTCAGTTAAACTTAAAATGAACTGAAATATGAGAAGGGTATCAGGTGTCATTTCAGATTTAACTAGCTGTTTTCGTGTAGCTGTGATGGCTGACTAATGATATTTAACGGCCAGTATTAGTCCAAGACCATATCCACCTGAATGCTGCAGCTTGTGACACTGAAACACTACTAGCTTCACGCTGGGATGAAAAGGGGGGGTTAGGGTAAGGGAGAACAGGTTGGGGAGGAGGCACGTATCGGTGATGGTGAGGTTGAGGGGGATTCAAAGGAGCTGGGCGGAGAGGGAGGAACAATGAGTGAGCAGAGAGGAGGGAGGCAGCGTGGGAGAAAACCTGTGGTCTGAACACAGCAAGAACTAATCTCATGGAGGGTTGGAGCAGTATAGGGTTTAATATGCTTTAGACTGAAGCTACTGATAGCTGCATGATGCTTTTTAAATTGGACCGTTTCCATGTATTCACTGTTTCCTTCATAAAATCAGCTGAGGTTAAAGGCTTCCTATTTGCATTTTCTTGCTAGAAATATAAATGTTACCTAAGAAACATGTAGAAGAAATATAGTAAATTTAATTTCAAGTGCAATAACTTTGCTATAAAGTTAAGAAAAGGTCACTTATGCTTCCTTCACCCTTAACTCTCAAGCTTACATCCGTTTTCCAGAACCATTCCCTAACTCACACACATACACTAAGCCAGTGGTTTGGGAGTTGTGTGTAATTCAATAAAGGTGTGCTTTCTAAGCTAGAGGGGTAATGTTGTGTCTAATGACACTTGACATGAGGTGACATAGTGAAGCAGTCAGGGCAGATAGCAGGATCTCAAATTAGGGCCAAGAAGAAGAAGTAAAGCGACGTGGCTTCCTCTGAAAATATCTTATTTTGTGAGATGTGTTAACATTGTAATCCAAAATAGTGTAGCACTAATAAAGAAAGATAAGCAGACATTGTATACTACACTTCTGAATTGTCCTTCCTGCACGGCTTAAATATGCAACTTTTATGCTTTCACTGTACGGTTTGCTCAACCAGTCATGATGTGGGTGCACAAACTCAACATATACACACCCAGCTGGTTTTGCCAATTGCAGTACCAAAAATGTTTCATTCAAACAAGATGTGCAGTTGCAGGGTACCGAAGGGCCCGAAGGGCTGCAGCCTCTGCCGTGAAAGAGGCAAAGCAGCGGGTGTGGGAGAAGTTTGGAGAAGACATGGAGAAGGACTTTCGGTCGGCACCAAAGTGCTTCTGGAAAACTGTTCGCCACCTCAGGAGGGGGAAGCGGGGAACCATCCAAGCTGTGTACAGTAAGGATGGGACACTGGTAGAGATGGAGTGACCCTGCCCGGAGGAAGCCCGGGGCCCCCGTCTGGAGCCAGGCCCAGACGGCGGGCTCGTCGGGCGAGCGCCTGGTGGCGGGTTTGCCACGGAGCCCGGCCGGGCACAGCCCGAACAAGCTACGTGGCTCCCATCTCTCCAGCCCATGGGCCCACCACCTGTGGGAGGAACCGTTGGGGTCGGGTGCGATGCCACACTGGTGGCAGTGAAGGTCAGGGGCCTCGACGGACCAGACCCAGGCGGCAGACGCTGGCTCTGGGGACGTGGAACGTCACCTCTCTGTGGGGGAAGGAGCCGGAACTGGTGCGGGAGGTGGAGCGCTACCGGTTAGATCTGGTGGGGCTTACCTCTACGCACAGTCTCGGTTCTGGAACCATACTCCTGGATAGGGGTTGGACTCTTTTCTTCTCCGGAGTTGCCCAGGGTGTGAGGCGCCGGGCGGGTGTGGGGATACTCACAAGCCCCGGCTGGCGCGCTGTGTTGGAGTTACCCGGTGGACGAGAGGGTCGCCTCCCCACGCCTGCGGGTTGTGGGGGAAAACTCTGACTGTTGTTTGTGCATATGCACCAAACAGGAGTTCGGAGTATTCGGCCTTCTTGGAGACCTTGACTGGAGTCCTGCATGGGGCTCCATTGGGGGACTCCATTGTTCTGCTGGGGGACTTCAACGCACACGTGGGCAATGATGGAGACACCTGGAGAAGCGTGATTGGGAGGAACGGCCTCCCTGATCTAAACCAGAGTGGTTGTTTGTTGTTGGACTTCTGTGCTAGTCATGGATTGTCTATAACGAACACCATGTTCGAACATAGGGATGCTCATAAGTGTACCTGGTACCAGAGCACCCTAGGCCGAAGGTCAATGATCGATTTCGTAATCGTTTCATCTGATCTGAGGCCGTATGTTTTGGACACTCGGGTGAAGAGAGGGGCAGAGCTGTCAACCGATCACCATCTGGTGGTGAGTTGGGTCAGGGGGTGGGGGAAGACTCTGGACAGACCTGGTAAGCCCAAACGTGTAGATGCGGGTAAATTGGGAACGTCTGGAGGAGGCCCCTGTCCGACAGACTTTCAACTCACACCTCCGGCGGAGCTTTTCGTGCATCCCTGTGGAGGCTGGGGGCATTGAACCCGAGTGGACAATGTTCAAAGTTTCCATTGCTGAAGCTGCGGCGAGGAGCTGTGGTCTTAGGTGCCTCAAGGGGCGGTAACCCACGAACACCGTGGTGGACACCGGTGGTCAGGGAAGCCGTCCGACTGAAGAAGGAGTCTTTCCGGGATATGTTATCCCGGAGGACTCGGAGGCAGTTGCAGGGCACCGAAGGGCCGAAGGGCTGCAGCCTCTGCCGTGAAAGAGGCAAAGCAGCGGGTGTGGGAGAAGTTTGGAGAAGACATGGAGAAGGACTTTCGGTCGGCACCAAAGTGCTTCTGGAAAACTGTTCGCCACCTCAGGAGGGGGAAGCGGGGAACCATCCAAGCTGTGTACAGTAAGGATGGGACACTGTTGACCTCAACTGAGGAGGTAATAGGGCGGTGGAAGGAGCACTTTGAGGAACTCCTGAATCCGACTAATACGCCCTCTATGTTAGAGGCAGAGCTGGAGGATAACGGGGATTGTCGCCGATTTCCCAGGCGGAAGTCACTGATGTAGTCAAACAACTACACAGTGGCAAAGCCCCGGGATTGATGAGATCCGTCCAGAAATGCTCAAGGCTCTGGGTGTGGAGGGGCTGTCCTGGTTGACACGCCTCTTCAACATTGCGTGGAAGTCTGGGACGGTGCCAAAGGAGTGGCAGACTGGGGTGGTGGTTCCCCTTTTTAAAAAGGGGGACCAGAGGGTGTGTGCCAATTATAGGGGTATCACACTTCTCAGCCTCCCTGGTAAAGTCTACTCCAAGGTGCTGGAAATGAGGGTTCGGCCGATAGTCGAACCTCGGGTTGAGGAGGAACAATGCGGATTCCGCCCTGGTCGTGGAACAACGGACCAGCTCTTCACTCGCAAGGATCCTGGAGGGAGCCTGGGAGTATGCCCAACCGGTCTACATGTGTTTTGTGGATTTGGAGAAGGCGTATGACCGGGTCCCCGGGAGATACTGTGGGAGGTGCTGCGGGAGTATGGGGTGAGGGGGTCTCTACCAGGGCCATCCAATCTCTGTATGACCAAAGTGAGAGCTGTGTCCGGGTTCTCGGTAGTAAGTCGGACTCGTTTCAGGTGAGGGTTGGCCTCCGCCAGGGCTGCGCTTTGTCACCAATCCTGTTTGTAATATTTATGGACAGGATATCGAGGCGTAGTCGGGGTGGGGAGGGGTTGCAGTTTGGTGGGCTGGGGATCTCATCGCTGCTCTTTGCAGATGATGTGGTCCTGATGGCATCATCGGCCTGCGACCTTCAGCACTCACTGGATCGGTTCGCAACCGAGTGTGAAGCGGTTGGGATGAGGATCAGCACCTCTAAATCGGAGGCCATGGTTCTCAGCAGGAAACCGATGGAATGCCTTCTCCAGGTAGGGAATGAGTCCTTACCCCAAGTGAAGGAGTTCAAGTACCTTGGGGTTGTGTTCGCGAGTGAGGGGACAATGGAGCGGGAGATTGGTCGGAGAATCGGCGCAGCGGGTGCGGTATTGCATTCAATCTATCGCACCGTTGGACGAAAAGAGAGCTGAGCCAGAAGGCAAAGCTCTCGATCTACCGGTCAGTTTTCGTTCCTACCCTCACCTATGGTCATGAAGGCTGGGTCATGACCGAAAGAACGAGATCCAGGGTACAAGCGGCGAAATGGGTTTCCTCAGGAGGGTGGCTGGCGTCTCCCTTAGAGATAGGGTGAGAAGCTCAGTCATCCGTGAGGAGCTCGAGAGAGCCGCTGCTCCTTTGCGTCGAAAAGGAGCCAGTTGAGGTGGTTCGGGCATCTGGTAAGGATGTCCCTGGGCGCCTCCCTAGGGAGGTGTTCCAGGCACGCCCAGCTGGGAGGAGGCCTCGGGAAGACCCAGGACTAGGTGGAGGGATTATATCTCCAACCTGGCCTGGGAACCTCGGGATCCCCAGTCGGAGCTGGTTAATGTTGCTCGGGAAAGGGAAGTTTGGGGTCCCCTGCTGGAGCTGCTCCCCCCGCGACCCGACACCGGATAAGCGGACGAAGATGGATGGAAGATGTGCATCTTCAAAAAACATTGACAAAAAACATAAAGCCAGTGTTACGTTGTGCATTGCTACTTTAAAAGTAAGAAGGACAAAAAGAAAAATATGGACAGACGGCAGACATATGTTGACATCTGCTTGGCAGTAGTTACTTAAAAAGCCTGGAATTATGCTCAAATGTAACTTGCAACCACCTCTTAAACCTATCGTCAAAGGAGAATGTTTGATGGTTCTGAAAAATCCCTGATTGCTTTTAATGACAACATTGTTTAATCTTCCATGCCTTTCCATGTCTTTATTAGTTATTTCTACAGTAATTGCACATAGCAGCTATGGTATGATTATTGGCAACAACACTTATGGTAGGGAAAGATCATGGTACCGTCATTTTAAAAAGCAAAACGCAGGTCTGTGACAGAACACAAACTCTGGTCTCCTGCACGAAAGTCATATGCTTCCCACACCTATCAACCAACCGACCTCCACGCCCTTGCTTCCCACTTCGCTACAAAAAGTACACGCTACTTGCATTTAATTTTAATTAGCACTGAACATTGGCACTGGTTGTAAATTGTGCATTGCAGATGTGTCCAATGTGAACCTTATTTTTAGGGATACCAGCAGGGCCGGATTGGGACTCATTTTCAGCCCTGGAGTTTCATGCCTTAGACCGGCATACTTTAGTTCACGACTGACTATATTAAAATAATGTAATTAAAACCTCAGAATATAAGTCTATTTGCATTTTTCCGAAACAAGTATGAAAAAACACCTCAATATTAAGTGATTCTTTGCTTAAAACAAGCTACATTGTCTGCCAATGGGGTAAGAAAAAAAAATTATTGATTTAGATATAGCTTGTTTTAAGCAACAACAAAAAAACAAAATCACTTAATTTCTTTTTTTTTCAGAGAACAAGACATCATTTCTTATGCCATTTCACTTGTCTAGTAAATGTATCTTGAATTAAGAATATTTTGATATTTGAACTGGAAACAAATAAGATACTAAGTAAGAAAAGCATTTTCTTTCAGTGATAATGTTTGCTTATTCACACACTTTGGTACAACAGCAGCTTACCTGTGTCTTCACATTATAGTCTCTTCACAACTGGGTCCTGGCTATGTTTCTGACACTAAATTAAATTTTTTACATTTATTTGTCACCACAAATATCCCCTTTTTACAAATCAAGTCAAGTCAGTTTCATTAATGTATTGCTGAATCATCAGGTATCATTAATTATCTCAGGGCATTTTTCATTGAGCAGGGCTCTTCATTACTATTAGTTCTTCTGAGTGACAATCCTACCTGCCCATTCTGGTGTGCTGGGCTCATGACTGGAGCTTGGTAACGTTACTGGGCCTTGCTCTTCCTGTTAGAAGCAAACCGGACTAGAGGCGGCTGCTGCTGAAGAGCTACAAGAAAAAGTTTGATACATGAACGGTGGTTTGCGGACAACGTTGTTTTGCACGGTCACTAGCATCTTGCACTGCTCCTAACTACCTTAAAGGTCCCATGGCATGAAAATTTCATTTTATGAGGTTTTTTAACATTAATATGAGTTCCCCCAGCCTATATGGTCCCCAATTGGTTTAAAATGGTGATATGTGTAAACCGAGCCCTGGGTATCCTGCTCTGCCTTTGAAAAAAAGTAAGCTTAGATGAGCCATTCAGGAATCCGCTCGATATGTCGTAATAACGAGCGAGGTTACCTCCCCTTTCTCTGCTTTGCCCGCCTAGAGCATTTGGGCCCCGCCCATTAGAATTTCCAGGGTAGAGCATGGGGTAAAGAGATAGTCACCGTACCGTACGCGCGCCATTGTTTTTCATCGAGAAACATCATGCTAAACGAGGGAAGCATAACATTTGCTCAGTGTTAGGATGTTCAGAAGAACCCAAACATCTGTAAATACGACGACAGAAATCCCGAAAGTTCTCTTAGTGTGCGACAGTTTCCTCAACTTGGGCCAATACAAAGCTGGCCTTGCTGATCGTCTGAGGTTAAAGCCTGGTGCAGTACCAACTCTTTGTGGCTCAGCTACAAACCTCGGTCAGGTAAGTCAACTAACGCCATATTTTTTTTGCTTCACTGCATATAGTTACCTAGGTTGTTACCTGGTTGTTACACTTAGAACGGGGCCGTAACATTAGTTAGCTCTACAGCTAGCAGCCCAGTTACTGACGCTAATGTAAAGATGGATAGCATCAAGTATGTGTGTGAATTAGGGCTGCAGTTAAGAGTCCGCTCTTGGAGAAACACAGCTTGGACGTGGATGTTTGGCTTTTCACAAGTTCAGACAGCTAGCTAACGCTACGCCGACGTTTGCTAACGTTAGTGCAACAGCCTGCTAGGTAGCTAAATATTACGAATGCTTTACTGTGAGTTTCCTAGCTAAATCTGCGTCTACTTTGTCAACATAAGACCTGGGTCTAAATGGGTGAGGTTTTAATGCGTTATACACATAGATAACTGGCTATAGTTAGCCTGTACGTATGCTACCGGACATTAGCTAACTTTCCAGAGCCAGCCAGCAACTGCGGCAGTAGAATTTCGACGAGCTAACCATGACATTATTGTCGCCCACACTCAACCTCTGCTGCTAAAAGCATTTAACCTGCAGTAATGTTTGAAATGGAGACACGCATGTGCCTTTTCACGGAGATCCAGGCCATTATTTTAAGGCCTAGCTAAACCAACTTTAGGGGTACACTCTGTAATACTGGTCACTTCTTTTCTACGGTACATCTGGAGTGAAGCTATATTGTCATTTAGTTGCTCAAATGCTGTGTACTAGTACCTAGCAGTGGTAATAGTAGTGGATTGGTGTTTGTATCAGTTGTAACACTGCTATTATGTCTCATCATATGTCATTCTGTTTTCTTTAGATCATTAGATTATATGATATCAAGGGGAATGGATATACATACAAATTGTGGGTGTTGTGACACTGTTTTTGCTTTTAGATCAACAAATAATAACCCAAAATTATTGTCTTGATACTGTCATGCATAAGATTATTTTTTCTGTCCTGGACTCGGTCT
Organism: Perca flavescens; assembly: GCF_004354835.1. Lineage (NCBI taxonomy): Eukaryota > Metazoa > Chordata > Actinopteri > Perciformes > Percidae > Perca > Perca flavescens. The sequence goes on from NC_041331.1 coordinate 10,475,929, forward strand.
TTACTCCGACCTGTTCTTGTCTTGGACTCAACAAAGTTGGTCTTGACAACAGCCCTGGTGTGAATACACACTGTAACACGTGTGTTGTTCACTTCTTTGTTATTTGGATAACCTTTCTGCTGTTGGTGTTACAGCGCGTGCAATATCTGCCTATGCCATCTTTTAAATTATTGAGTGTGCACCTCTGCAAATATATACAAAGTAATAAATTGAGTGCTAACTTTACCTTGTTGTCTGTACACAGGCCAGCACATCAACTGCTTCCATTAAGCTGCCTTTCTCAAGGGATGTTGCCTGCCAGACAGACCACCTGGAAACACGTACTATAGGCACACAGCTAGCCTTGAAGACTCTGCGGCCCCACTTTAGAAATGAAGGTATGTACTTGCCACCTTCAGTACATTTACTTTTCATGCACTCAGTAAGTATTCTGGCATTTGTCAATGCCTTCATTATGTGTCGTTTCATTGGACTTTCCTGTTTAAATTTTGGCCGTAGGTATCCAGGCAAGTGTCTCCTGCAGAGATTTTGGTGTGGGGCCCTCAAATGCAGACCCTTAGTGCCTGTCATCGACACCTATAAAGAGACCACCCAAAAGACCTTGTCTAGACCTCGATGAAGACCTCGAGGACAATCCATTGGAGGGCAGCTCTTTGGTGGGAGCTTCAAAGGGACAGGATTCCAGTTATGATCCTGCCAACTCCTTCACAGCATCGTTAGACTCTACGCTAAAGTCGTACGTTACTTTTATAATTTTTCTAAATTGTATGCCATTCTGACATAAAGGAATAGTTGTTTTTATCAATACTTTTCGGACTGTTTATGTGCATAAAGATTGTTAAACCAGCTGCAAACAGGATGATGGTTTAAAGTACAGTCCAGATGAAAGCTCAATCTGTTTAACACAAACTGAGATTTCCTTTTTTTTTTTTTTTTTCAGAGAAGATTCCTCCACTTCCACCCACAACAGCAAAATATAGATGGTGTACGAGAACTGCATCATGGAGTTGTTTAATGCATGTCCAGTCTGCACGCGGGCATGTGATGTGAAGACCCAAAGGCTGGGGACATTCCTGTCTCTGAAGCAATGGTGCCCCCATTGCACATTTACAAGACACTGGAATAGCCAGCCTGTCCTTGGGAGCACGCCAGCTGGAAATCTGCACCTTTCTGCCGCCGTGTACCTCAGTGGTGCATCTTTCATCAAAATTGAAAAGGTAAATGATGTGCAACTGGAGTTACTTTGACTGTGAATTACTTCAATTTAGATCAAATTACATGTATTATTTATCCTCCCAAACCAACAGGTCTTCAAGGCAATGAAGCTACAGTTGTTTTGGTATGAAACATTTCGCCGCCATGCCAGATCTTTCATTGAACCGGCAGTTATTCACCATTGGAAAGTCAAACAGGATGTGAATCTGCAGCGGCTGTGTCACGAGGAAAAAGTGATCCTTGGTGGTGACATGAGAGCTGACTCACCAGGTATTGATACTTTATTGAATAAGTGTAGTTTATACATGGGTTAGATATTGTTGGAAGTTAAATGGAGTGACATAAATAAAATTCCAGACATAATAAGCATTAAATAGTGATTACTGATGTCCCTATTTGAACAAAAACAGGCCACTCTGCAAAGTATGGGAGTTATACAACAATGGATCTCCAGTGTAACACCATTGTGGACATTCAGTTGGTTCAGGTAAGTTGCCCAAATTTATTTTGCAAAGGGGTTATTGGTTGGAATTTGAAAGTTGAAGTCTGTAATGCATTTTCTCTTAATATATTGTTTTCTGTGTCTACAGTGCAATAAGGTTGGTGGTAGCTACCACATGGAGAAGGAGGGCCTGACGAGGAGTCCAGCATTACTGGAGTCACGTGGCGTCAAACTTGATTGCATTGTCACTGATCGTCATCCACAAGTACAGAAGTTCCTCAGGGAGAGAAACATAACCCATTACTACGATGTCTGGCACATGGCAAAAGGTATATTGTCAGTGCCAATATTGAGCTAATTGACGTCCATATTCCACTATAACATACAAAATCTATCATTTTTGCTCCAGCCTTTTCCTTTGTTTGACTTGTTAGTGATATCCTTTTAGTGCAAAGGACCTGATGTTAGATTTTTTTTTAAAGCTTGCGTAAAGCTCCCATTTGGTGAAAAGACTTGTCTTTGCTGTGAAAATGTTGACACTATGAGTAAATGTTAAAAAAAATTGCTTTGAAATTGATTTTGAAAAGCTACAATAGAGTAATTACTCAGTTTGAGTATCTTAACTAAGTGTAATATATTTTGCTTTCGTTGTAGGAATTTCAAAGAAACTGGAAGCAATCAGTAAGCAAAAAGACTGTGAGAAACTCAAGAAGTGGATGAAAAGCATCAACAACCACATATACTGGACTGCAGCTAGCTCAACCTCCGGCCCAGAGAGAATCACAAAGTGGACCGCGATCCTGAACCATGTTCGAGATGTACATACACACGAGGATCCCCTTTACCCCAAGTGCGAGCATGTGATCCGCAAGACAACTGACAAGATTAAATGGCTCCAAGCAGGTATTTCATCAATATAACAGGCTAAATGTAAAAACAGTAAACAGACAACTACACGCACTGTAGATATTTAGTCATTTTCAGAAATTTAGCAGGGATCAATGTTGTAATATTTTCTAATATATTGTCTTATTGTCTGCAGCAACTCCAGCTTTCTACAAGTTGGAGAAGTTACTGAACAACAAAACGATGAAGGATGTTGCAAAACTGAGCCCCCACTACCAAACTTCATCATTGGAGGCTTTCCATGCCATCATCCTTCGTTTTGCACCAAAGAATGTTGTCTTTCCCTTTATTGGAATGCTGTGCAGGTGAAAGAGTTAGTTGACTCAATAATTTTGATAATTGTAGCCTAAAATATCTGTTGTTATTAACAAGTTTTGTATTGTACTTCCAGACTCTACCTGGCTGCTATGCATTATAATGAAAATGCGGACCGACCACAGGCCAAAACCCAGGAAGGTGAATCTCTCTTCAAAATCTACTTTCCAAAGGCTAGGAAGGGAGAGTGCAAAGCTAAACCACAAAAGACACAGCCGACCTTTGGTAAGGGTTCAATTCAATAAAAAAAAACATATTTTCAAATTCTAACATTTATTTCTCTTAATGCAAAGACAATTAAATACACAAACACAGTAAAAACAAAACCCAAACAATTAAAAACAGAAATATTTTTGTGCTTTTGTTTTATGATAAAGGTTACGTTGCCTACATGATGGACCTCATTTTTGAGGAAGTGTTTGTCGACCCTACGCCATACACCGCTGCACTGTTGGCCATCCCTGTTCCAGAGGACCTATCGGCGCAGTATGAGAAGCCGGACAAGGAGGAGGTCATTGCCAGCTTTGTGTCAAGATTTAAACGGGGGGCAGTTTAAAGCCTATGTAGTGGCCTTCCTCATCAGGAAACTCTGAGCGAATGCGCAGAACCACACAAGCTGGAATAACGACCCGGATTCTGCGTCCCAGGAGGCCCCAGCACCAGTTCACAAAGGAACGATAGGAGAGATACCTGCAGCGACTAAACAATTTATTCTGTTATTTAGTTTTGCATAGATTTTTTATTATTATGTTGTTATTATTGTTATCTAAATATTTGTATGTTCCTATGGATCATCTTCAATGCATGCTTTGTAAAAAGAATTTCTTTTCGTATGTAAATAAATCTGGACACTGTCAACACTATTGGATGAAAATTAAGCACACAATTTGTTGAGTCAAGACAAGACTTTATTTTTTATATTAACTTCTGTAACAAAGCACAACTTACTGGTGTATTCCTTTCAATTGTAGAGGGCCATAGTCAGCTCTGTATATTTGGCCTGTATTCTGCAGAGAGTAGAAATTCAAGCAGACAGGCTCAAACCAGGATGGTCAACCATACATGTGAGCTGTTCTTCGACCTCCCGTAGTCTTCTAGTAACCTAATTATAATTAAAAATGGTAAGTGTCATTTTAAAGCACAATTAGTTGTCAAGTGAATAGACGAAGTAGTTTTTTTAGTACAATTTAGTGGTGACAATGCTATCTGAGCTGTCTCCAAGCAGCAAATATTCTCAGCTTCTGTGGGCATGGTAACACATTTTCCACAACGGCACCTATACAAAAAGGTAGATGTAATAATGGCAGAGGTATGACTAACTAAGAGTGGCGCTGGTTAGTGTCTATAGCTGATATTTTATTATATATAGGAAACATTTCTCGGGTAAATCATGGGTTATGTGTAACATTTCTGCATTATACAGTACGTGGCCTAATTACAAAATGAGCCACCGTGCAGTATTCTCTAAAATACAAACATGACTGATATAGATGCTAATACAGCTTTAGAATTCTAGCAACATGAAAAGCCATACATAACAGCATACATAAACAAACCAACTAAAGTACCATATGCAGACACAATTAAAAAACAAGCCAAAGTACAGTCTTCTCTAAAATACAAACATTACTGATATGACTGATATAGATGCTAATACAGCTTTAGAACACTAGCAAATTACAGCAACATGAAAAGCCAACAATGTAGGCTAGTGTTAGCTACATGATAATAACTGTAACAGCATACATAAACAAACCAACTAAAGTACTGTATCCAGACACTATATTTTCAACTAACCATTCGGAGACCTGCTGTTGTAGCCGCAGAGTTGCAACTTCTTCAGGTGCTTCTCCCTCCGGACCAGATTCTGGGTCAAACTGGAAAGCTTCAATGACTGCGAGTCTACAAGCCATTGCGATACATCCACTGTAAACATTAGCGCATAGTGCCGTGGCCGCAAGTTGGTCAAGGCCACACCCCCACCCTCCACCTTGCCCTGTCAATCTCCTCCTCATTAGTATTTAAAGCTACAGACACAGAAATGGCACGTACTGAAGAAAGCTCATTGAGGGACTGAAACTAGAGGCTGTAATTCTGCATCAATGCTGAATTTGGGGAAAGACACTTCAGATACTGTATCAGGGGACCACTGAGGCCTATATAAAAGCACCAAAAGACCACCATGTCATAGGACCTTTAACGTTAGCTTACTTACCGGCCTCGTCGTGTTCATTTGTTTTTTTGAGGAAAAATGTGCTCAGCTTAGAACATTTGGCCGGGTCAGTTTCCAAAGCTTTCTTCTTTTTTATTCTGGCCTGACACATGGTCCACTTACTACCTTTTTCAAGGCTTTTAGCTGTATTTCATGAAGACTGTGAGTCGATATGTTCTGAGCCAACACATTCTCACTACCATCGCGTAAAATACGGAAGCTTGGTCAGGTGCCTTTGGTGTTGTTATTGATGCTAAAAGTATCCTTTAGCATCATATTTAAATTACACACACGCACACACACATGCACATGCACATGCACACGCGCGCACACACACACACACACACAGTGAAAATAGACTGGCAGGATGTTTTTCTACTGTCACCCCACGCTGCAGCCTAGCCCCTATCGCAAGCAGCATAAAATAAAACCAATGGTGCTAATTTCTGGTTTGCTTGATTGAAATCATGTAGAACAAGAACTTAAGAAGTATGCAGTCAGCGTGAAGGCTTACGTTTAGTTCGTCATTCTGTTCACCAAGCACTTTTTCTTATTTTATATTAGAGTTTAGAATTGCTCCCATTACAATGTCCTGGAAGTTTCTTGTTGGCAGTCTATATAGTTCCACATTTATGACATTTTATATGAAACGTTAAATGTATTGAAATTACTGTAGACCACAGTAACCACCTACCAGTGCAATATGACTTGGAAGAAAACCCTTCAGAGTAATCAATAGCTCTCTTACAACCTATAACTTAACAAATTATTAAATGAATTTGTGTTGTGTGGCACGTTGATCCTGTAACTGCATTTTTGCTGGTTAAAAAGAGGGCGATCACTTGCTCTCAGTCTACCACTGGATAAGGGATGTATTGTCTGACTTGAAGCTTGAAAAATTCAGATGTACTGTATGCTACGGGGCTCTGAAAAGAAATTTATTAAAGTGTGGAAATCCTTTTTTTTACTTTTTCTGATAAACCCTCTACACTAGTACAGGAATATATAATTGGAATCTCAATTTCACTGTGCAATACTAAGTGCCTTGCGTTCTGTCTTTGCATTGTGTACACTGTGATATTTTTGCATACTATGTTGCACATTCCTCTATTAACCAGAGTCTCAATTCATTGAGTGACAGCAGGAGGGTTGGGTATGTTCAATGTGGGGTGTTTTCTATTTTAAATGTGTTTTGAATCTATGTACATTGTAAAATTCAATAAAAAAACTAAAGAAAAAGAAGGGCAACAACCTTTTAAACATTTAAACAGAATATCACCCAGTTGGTGCTTACTGGGTTTGTTCTAACTGTGTGTGCTTTTTTTCACACACTGACTCAGGTGAATAACTTGATAATGTGTGTGTGTGTGTGTGTGTGTGTGTGTGTGTGTGTGTGTGTGTGTGTGTGTGTGTGTGTGTGTGTGTGTGTGTGTGTGTGTGTGTGTGTGTGTGTTTTGGGTGAATATGGTATGAAATGATCACAGAGATTTGTAAGTAGACAGAAGCCACAGTCATGTTAACAAGGTCTACATGTACCGTGCAGCATGGTGGGCTGTCTAATGAAAAGCAGACCAGTGTGTGTGTGTGTTTGTGTGTATGTGCTGGTTAAGCTGTATACCTTAGTGAGAAGGTGTGACACTATAATGCTTATTGTTCCCCAATAAACACGAGGCACTTCCTGTTTACAGACTTCATAGCAACAGGAAACTTTGAGGAGCTGCTGCCATCGTGTCCAGGGTTATACTGATGATTTGAAAGTTGTTAGTTATTAATGTCAGCAAATACACTTCCAATGTTTGATAGAATATAAATGCATGATACAAAATATATACAACCAGTATCTTTTTTTGAGAAATCTGGACTTGCATCCTTAACCCTCTGATGCATGAATTATGAAAGCCTGAGTCAAAACATTTTTTTTATGTGTTTTTACTCTTCTTAGAGCATGAAAAAAACAAATATTCACTTTTTTTTTCAAAAATATGATTTTTTCAGAAAGTTACAGACATGTCCACTACACTGGACTAAATGCACATAAACACTCAAAATAAACAGTATAAACGTAATGGAACAATGCATCACATTCAGTTTTATCATAAATCCATGAACAATTATTTAATTTTATAAGCATATAAGCATTTAACCATACTTTCACACACTTTAACATTCTATAGCCCTATTGCAGCAGCAGTGGCAGCAAAAACTGTCCTCTCCTGTTAGTAGTGTCCTGAGGAGTGTCCCGGGACAGCCAGACACTGTCCTGTGACACCCAGAGACTGCCCTGTGACTCCATGACTGTGCCAGGACAGTCAGATACTGTCCTGTGACACCCAGACACTGTCCTATGACACCCAGACACTGTCCTGTGACTCCCATGATGTGACACCCAGACACTGACCTGTGACACCCAGACAATGTCCTGTAACACCAAGACACTGTCCTGTGACTTCCATGACTGTCCCGGGACAGGATAAATGCACTGAATTGCAACCAAAATAGTCATAATAAAAGGTGAATCAACCACATGACTTGTGTTGGAAAATATACTCAGCAATGCATGACATTCACTTCAATGGACACATGGCTAATTGCAATTTACTACTTATTTGAAATAAAATGTTCAAAACTAAAATAATAATATTGTTCCTTAGATATTCCTGCATATCATCATATTTTTTTTACCTCTAGGGTTCTGCTGGTATAGAAGGATTGGCAGGATATTCCAGCAGTGGTCAACAAGTGTGGCTGTCTCTCAGACATCTTGGATTCAGACGAGGTTCACTTGTAGTTACAACAACTAACAACTGAATAAACCATGGATGTATTAAGAGAACTGGATACAGTGTTTGGCGGGAAGCCCCGTACGCTCTAATGAGAGTGCTCAAAAGAGCTTAAAGCAAACATGGAACTCGGATCTTCCGCATTGTTGGCCCCTGACATCACAAAGGACACGCGCACTAGCAACAATTTGTTTGTGTTGTCTTAATAACCGGTAGCAACATGCTCGTTCATGAGCTTCACACTCGTGTCTCTTACAAGTGGCGAACTAATGAACTCGTCATTTCATTGTCTAAAATATTCACTAACGTTAAACATTGTGTTTTCGTTGTTCCCGATCGTTTAACTACATGCTTTGCTAAATAAACGATAGATGTATTTAGCTAGACAACCAAGGAGATTTAATAATTATGTAGTGCTACTAGCTAGCTACTAACTAGTGCTAGCTAGCAGTTAGCCTGCAGTTTTGTGAACAAAGCTCATCCATGGCTTCATCCTTCATCCACCTTACAAGCTTTACAGCATACAGCACTCGGATGTATCATAGGAGAGAACCAATGCGATGTAATCACTATGTCTGTAGTAACATTATGTAAGCATATAGCTAGCTATGTATAGATCTTAATACAGCCATGCTAGCTACCCCTGATATTAGCAACTAGCTAGCTAGCCGATAGCCCCACCAGTTTGGGAAACGCTAATGACGTTACATCCACGTAACAGGTTTTACAGCATACATACATCCCTTGGATGTATCATAACTTCATAAGATAATACCATGGACGTATTAATAACTAATTAATTAATAATTAATAGAACTCATGGTGAATTACAACCATTAGCTATATCCATTATTACAGCTAGCTACATGAGGTCGGGAGAACAGCCATGTGAGCGTGCGGGCGCAGTCCCGTGGGTCTGCTTGCGTCTATTATGCACGTTCATCATGCCAAATTTAATAATTCTGGATTCGCTTCTAGTGATAAATGTTAAAAACGTGATGTTTTAAACAAGGACCCTTTCAGTGTTCGGGCTGGTAGGTTAATATAACCCAAAACAAATTATCCGCTGAAATATAGACGTTTCTTTTGCCATGCAATGTCTATGTGAAAAGTCTTTCTGGGCCATGGGGTGCAGTACCACCCCTATCCGCTAAGCCCATGGTGGCTTTTAGACATGGCGCTCTTCCTGGGGGCTTGGAATAAACCCCAATGGAGAGGGGCAGCAGAGAGCATTCTAATGGCTGATATGCAATTCCACCATAGAAAACTATTGCATTTTGGAGAAAATGACATTTAAACAGCTGTCTACTGTAGTGACAGCTATGCGCCAGAGGGTTAATTATTCTGTTAAGCACTAGCATCAGAATCAGAATCAGAAAAAGCTTTATTGCCAAGTATGTTTTTTACACATACAGGGAATTTGTTTTGGTGTTGCAGGTGCATGTCACACATTCTCTAAATACAAGAAGGTTAAGAAAATCAAGTAATAGAATATAAACAATATATACACAGTATGTATTAAAAATAAAAATAAAAAGAGCAGTACAGCTGAGCAAGTACAGTGGCATGTGGAGCCAGAGGTGGGGTGTGGAGAGTGTCAGGGTGGGTTGTTGATAAGGCTAGTGGCGGATGGGAAATTTTTTTTCTTGTGGTGTGAGGTTTTTGTCCTGATGGACCTCAGCCTCCTGCCAGAGGGGAGTGACTCAAAGAGTTTGTGGCCGGGATCGGAGGGATCAGCCACAATCTTCCCAGCACGCTTCGGAGTCCAAATGACACACTTCAGTCTGCTCAGTCTGCCCTTGTCCTTGGCAGTAATAGCAGCATACCAGATGGTGATGGAGGATGTGAGGATGGACTCGATGATGGCTGTGTAGAAGTGCAGCATCATTGTCTTTGGCAGGTTGAATTTCTTCAGCTGCCGCAGGAAGTACATCCTCTATTGTGCTTTCTTGAGATCCTGGGAGATGATAGTTCCCAGGAAGCGGAAAGACTCCACAGTGTCAATTGTGGAGTCACAGAGGGTAATGGGGGGCATGTGGGGCTGAGTTCTTCCTGAAGTCCATAACCATCTCCACTGTCTTGAAAGCGTTTAGCTCTTGGTTGTTTTGATTGCACCAGGTCACCAGGTGGTCAGCCTCCCACCTGTAGGCGGACTCGTCACCATCAGAGATGAGTCCGATGAGGGAGGTGTCGTCCGTGAACTTCAGAAGCTTGACAGACTGGTGACTGGAGGTGCAGCTGTTAGTGTACAGGGAGAAGAGCAGAGGAGGAAGAACGCAGCCCTGGGGGGATCCGGTGCTAATGGTCTGTGAGTCGGAGACGTGTTTCCCCAGCTTCTCATGCTGCTTCCTGTCAGACAAGACATTTATTATGGTCTTAAAAATGTCTTAAAAAGTCTTAAATTTGACTTGGTGAAACCTGCAGAAACCCTGTTATGGCAGCATTATGTTCAGGGAGGACTCCACCATAACAGTGTGGGTCGGACAACAAGACAAACATAAAGGTCTAAACCTGGTAAGAAGATGCCGAATAGGAAGCTAAAACTGTCCAGTGATTTATCCTGTTTACTGGCAGGAACAGGAGGAAGGGGCATTAATGAGTTTCCCTCCCCAGGTAACCTTACCTGTCATTGAGGAGGGAGCTCTCCTCCTTCCCTGGCCATGCACCACACACTAGCTTCTCCATTAGCTGCAACAATAGTCCTCCAGCTTCGCTCCTGTCATTTGTTGGCCCTTTTGTTGTGATACCTACTTAAAATATCAAAGCGGACAGAGCCTTCAATGAGACATCTGAAAACTGAATACTGGTTTTATGTGTCAATGCAGCACACAACCCCCCATTCGGCATGCCATTCATACTCTCTCCATCTCTCTCTCCCTCTCTCTTTGGCCCCAGCTTGCTCGCTCTGTGCAGGTATCTGAAAGAGGGAGAGAGTAAAGCAGGCGTAGGGTGGGACATGAATGGTTGACATGGTTGGGACCAGAACAATAATTGGAGTCAGGAAATCAAAGGCTTTAATACAGGGAACCAGGTCAAAGGCATTGTCATGCTACTAGTGTGTGTGTGTGTGTGTGTGTGTGTGTGTGTGTGTGCAAAACAGTTTTTTGAAAACACTCTTTGAGGTGTCATGTGCATTTGACTTGTTTATGAAGGACTCTTACTGTTCTAAGACTAAAATATCAGTCATTGTTATCTACCATTGAGAACCTTGGGTACAAATGCAATCTTATTGTGCTAGTGTTTGGTAGTCTAGGTCATGTACATAGGCTGGCGGTCCATGGACTTTGCATTCGGTGGCTATCTAAAACAGGGGCCAAACAGTTGGCAAAGTACTGTTCAATCTCAGCAACTATAGAAAGCATGTTTATTTGGAAAAGGCGATGTTCCCTGTACCCTTAGAATTATATAATTCATTACAATGTGCTAATCTGTTTTAATCTGTTGGATCATTCAGGAAATTTGATTCCTAATGAAATTTGACTTGTAATGTGTAATCAAATACATATATATATATATATATATATATATATATATATATATATATATATATATATATATATGTATATAAATGTGTGTGTGTGTGTCTAGGCCAATCATTGCTTTCACAGAACAGCTATGTGCACCAGATCGTCTACTGACTACTTCCTCTGGCTGATTACTGACCAGACACTCAACTTGTGTGTGTGTGTGTGTGTGTGTGTGTGTGTGTGTGTGTGTGTGTGTGTGTGTGTGTGTGTGTGTGTGTGTGTGTGCGTGCGTGCATGTGTGTGTGTGTGTGATTGGGGGGGGAGACTTTTTAAGCCCTGAGGCTATTCACAGTGCCACGGAAGGATGACATCAGTTTCAAATGTGTGCATGTGTGTGTTCCATCATCTCGGCCTCCCCCTCCAGCCCCTTTTCTTCCTTAGCTCTCTGTGAAACAGTTCCTCTGCTCATCCACTGGGCCACATAGTGAAAAAAGACAAAAGAATCCATGCAAATTGGTGGAAACAATCTATGTGTGTGATTTGTCCATTCTGTGTTTCAGCTTATTTTACAGTGCACATCTTATGTACATCTTACATATATCTTAAGGTCTCCGCATGGTCACCTCTGGGACTATGAGCTCAATGTCCACAACAATTATTGTGTACGTACGTGCGCATGTCACGCTTGTGGGAGTTGCCACTCTGAACAAATCTACAGCAACCACACAATAAGGCCGCCCTTAAAGTCAACGTAAGCAACAAAAGTCGCACATGGTTTCTATTTGTTAAAACTTTCACAATGACTGCATGTTCACAACACATTCTTTTCATGCTTCCTCAGGCTGCATTCACATAGCATCTGGTAGCTCCGATGATTTGCCGCAGGGTGGTGCGGCGGTGGGAGTGTCACTGAAACGGTCCATTTTTAGGAGACTTTATATATTTTACAATTATTGTTTTGTGTCAGATTGTTTTTATGAAATCAACATTTTCGAAAGCACTTGAAGGCAGCTTAATTTCACAAAGAAATTGAGAAAACATAGGGGAGGGACTGTGCTTTGTGCTGGAGCTTGTTGCTGGAAACAGTCAGCTGTTCCACAAACTCCTGGGCAATTCAGTGCTTGTGTTTGATGTTTTAAAACTTTCATGTGGCAGCGATAGAGGCAGTGATGTTTCCTGTGTCTCTCACAACGCCTCAAACCACACTGACACGGATGATCCATGCTTACCTACATGATGTGACCTAGCTTTTCTCCAAAAGGTCAAACCGTCTCATCTTTTGCTGATACAAAGGATGCAGGCCACTGCGTTTTTCCAGCACCCCCCCCCAGCTGCTGCGGCCTAAACACATTACCCCCATTCCAAATGAATTGGAAGACTTGTGTTTTTGCCAGACCAGCAGAGGACCGTCTGCCACTATATGAAACGTTTATGCATATTTATAACATAATCTGTAGAATTCAGATTTCATTTGCACTGAAATGTCAAGAGTTGGACCTGAATCCATCAACAACACTTCTGAATACCCATTGGTTTTCAGCGGAAAGAAGTGGTTTGGGGGTTTAATTACTCTTTAAAATGGTGAAACCTCTCAGAGTCAAGATCACTTTTTGTTTTCATATACCATGGATAGTGCCACTCGGCGAGCCATGCCAAAACACTTATTTTTGAACTTTAATATCCACTGAAAAATAATCTCAGAAACAGAAATAGAACAAAATAAAACACAGCGCTTTCAAGCCGGAGAGCACTTCACTGCGAAAACGAAAGGAATAAGCCTACTTTCAACCAAGAAACGATTGTTTGTTCCTCGGGAGTGTTTTAATCCAAACCGCACTATAGACTGTTCACGTTACAGCACTTTACATAGTTTAAAATACTTCTATGTTAGGTATATAATATGGTCCATTGGTGAAGTAGCATTGATCACTTTGAGGGGGGGAAACATTTTGTCCCCACAAAAAGAAAAATGAAAATAATTTAGCAGAAGCAGGTATGTAGTAGCCTGGTTGACACCAGATCCTTCTCAGTTGTAACTGAGAGTGGGTCTGGGGAAGGTTCATTCACAGCCCATTTCCATTACCAATGGACGCCGCTCAAACGCGTCTGGGCGCAATCAGACCAACAATCCGGGTGACGTAGCAGCGACAGCGCTATCAACGGGTTGCTGCGCTTCGGTGGCTGTCATGTTGAATGTAAACAAAAAGCTGCTTGCCATTGGTGCGCTATCGTCATCGTGTAAAGCCCGCCTCAACCGTTGTGATTGGTGCCTCGATTTAGAAAAATTGGAAATAGGCTTGACTGGGCTTTTGGCCAGACGGACTTGCAGAGAAAATCTCAAATTTGTCGGAAGTTCGTCAGGGCTAGATATGTAGACCAGAAGGGGGTAAATCCCATGCATCCTCCTGGCAAATCGCACCCTGCATTACACATACAATACAATACTCAATGCAATACTTGAAAAAAGTAATTACTAGGGCTGTCAATCGATTAAAATATTGAATTGCGATTAATCTCATGATTGTCTATAGTTAACTCGCTATTAATCGCAAATTAATCACACATTTTTTATCTGATCTAAATGTACTTTTAAAGAGATACGTTTTTATGGTTCCTATCAACATTGGAGCAGACACATATGCTTGCTTAATGCAAATTATTGCAACAATCCAAAACAATGACCAGTACTGTGCAGAATATTCTCCAAAATAACCTAAAATGTACCATATGCTAACATGTATTCCTGTCTTAAAATTAGGTTTATTTTAGGAGATTTGCTGAAATAAAATCACATTTCTTTTTAACACTCTGTAATTATCAGATGATGACTGCACTGTTACCGCTGTCCCTGTGATTCTCTGAATGAGTTGATAGTATATCACATTACATGGTCAAGCTATGTTTGAGACTGAGAATATGAACATAGATACTGTTAAATTGAATATCTTGTAAAAAAAACATTTGATTCTACTGGTAAAATAGTATTTACACAAAGATCTCCTTCTGTTTTTGAAGCATTTAAAAACAATAATTCTAATTGTAATCCCCTCTCACACACTATCTGTCCAATCTGAGTTTTCTGTTGCACAACTGGCAGAGATGGCAAAAGTACTCACTTCCCGTACTCAAGTAGAAGTACAGATATTTGTGTTAAAAAATACTCTGGTAAAAGTAGAAGTACTGATTTAACTTCTTTACTCAAGTAAAAGTAACAAAGTACAGGCTTGGAAATTTACTTAAAGTATAAAAGTAAAAGTAGCCTTGCGAATGAATACCATTTTTTATGAAAAGCTGCCTGGACCACACAAATCTAACTAGAGTGGTAGCTGAGAAACATCAGTGGACTCTTTTTATGACATTGCCTACATTTTAAATGGATGTCTGCCAGTAGGCCTAAAACATCACATATATGATTATTGTGACAGAGACTGGGACTCCAGGTTAATAAGATTCTGACTGAGTAATAAGATAGAATTCACAGATCCAGTTTCTCTTTTTTAATCTTCCCCTTAACATTTAAAGGTATCTACATGTATGTGTGTGTGTGCTCAAATATGGCTTCTGGAATGAAAATAAAGGATTCAATATGAATTACTAAACAGACAACAAACTAACATCCATACTACTAGTGCTAACGTTACCACCATCAAGCCACAATGATTTGCCACAAATTAATGCCCCCGAATCTGTCGAGTCGTTGCATCAAGTGCAACATACAGTATATTCCCATCCAATTAGATCCAATTAGATTGAATTCGGTATTGATGACGCGGAAAATAATAACGGTAACTCCAGTGAAATTATTTGAAACTTGTTAGTTAGGACTAGATTAGCACTGTATTTAAAGCTGATTCTGGTTTTCAACTTTGCCCCAGGTGTGTCTGTTAAAACACGGACGGAGACAACTTCTCTCTTTTGATGCTTTAATAAGATCAAGCAACGTGCAACCTAGCTAACAGGTGAAGAACACAAACAACAAAATCACTAGCTAACTTACTTGAAGTTTGCAAGAACTATAGACCAATACAACAACAGGCTTAAATTAACTGACAACATAAGTTTATACGACTTACAGTTCTCAAGGACGCATACACACGATCTCAACTGATTTATCCTATTTTCTCTCACTTTTTTCTCTGTGTGGCGCGCGGTGTAAGGCGCGTGTCCGCGCTATTTTCCGACATGCACTCACAATCACTCCTGATAGACGACCTTTTGTACAAAACGTAACGAGCCAATTTTCTAAAATGTAAGGAGTAGAAAGTACCGATATTCTTGTTAAAATGTAAAATCTACTTGAGTACAGTAACAAAGTATTTGTACTTCGTTACTTCCCATCTCTGACAACTAGCACAAACCTTTAAATGTAATGTATGTAATGTTCCCAAGACAATTGTGATTGATTTAAAGAAATGCCAATAAACCACAGCACGTTTTTCTTCCATCCCAGAATGCTGTGTGGACTTGGCAGACCTTCCCCTTCGAGGAATGGTAGTAATGGTGGCAGTCATGTTCTCTGATGTATTGTAATGAACTGATATCATGTTCTACATATACTGTATTTGTTTGAACTTTTGTATTTGATACAGTGGGAAAAGATTGATTTAATATATAAAAATAAAAAGCTACTTGTTTCCTTACATTTCAGTGGTCAAACGCACGCAGTATGTATAAGATGGCTTTCAAGTGCACATGTTGAGCTGTATAGAGCTTTCATTTGCAAAGGTGTTTTATGAATGCCGGCTGGCATATTAAAGCTAAACTAAAACATTGAATGGCAGGGAAAAAGGGGAATCGGCTGTGTTGATATCGTGCGGAATGTTTTGTTTTCTTCCTCTTTGGCAGTTTTGGCAGCACCTTTCCTTGTGCACTGTGCTGATTACCATACAGCACCACTAGTTACACATTACTGGTAATGCTTTACAGTGTTTATATGTCATGTTCTGATTTTGTTAAGTTCTGTTTGGGAGAAATTTAGGTTGAAAATAGGCGTCACAGGGTGGCCTCTAGCTCACCCAGTAAAAGCCTTCACCCCATGTTGGCTGAGTCCTGCAGCGGCGTGGGTTTGAATCTGACCTGCTTCCCTTTGCTGTGTGTCATCCCCCATCTCTCTCCCCCTTTCGTGCCTGTCCACTGTCTCTATGTAATAAAGGGAAAAGCCTCAAAATATAATCTTTAAAAAAAGAAAATAAAAGAGGTGTCAGCACTTTTGTTTTGCCCACAGGTGTCTTGCCCTATCACACTTAACTGCAGACTGAAGCTTTGTCTGACCTGTGACAACCAGAGTGACAGCTGTATGGGTTAAACTGGAGTAGACCCACGTCATACTCATGTGTGAAAAGGAGTATTGCTCAATAGAAGTCATCATAATGTGTAGGGTGATGGACGCTTGGTCAGGTGCCTTTGGCATTTTTATTGACGCTAAAAGTCTCCTTTGGTGTCATATCTAAACGCGCTTTATCTAAACGCGCTTGGTCGGGACTATTGGTGTCACTATTGGCTTCACTATTGGCGAAAAGATGGTGGGTGGGCTTAAAAAAGGTATGTTTACGTGACACGCGGGACAAGACAGTTGGGTTTAGGAAAAGAAGAACCGGACAAGAATGGGACAATTGGATTTAGGAAATGAAGAACGGGACAGTTGGGTTTAGGAAAAGTGACATGCGGGACAAGAACTCTGGGTGCCGCCCAGGTTCAATTGGCTACCCTACATATCTAAAGCTACAAGCTAGCATGACTAGCTTGACATGGAAAGGATGTCATTTCCGCTAACTAACCATGGCCAGATTTAATATTACATCTCCACAGCCCTGGCTCTCGCTGCCTAACAAGGTTTAACTTAACCAACTAGATAATTCTTCCAACAACTGTTGATGAAACTGCAAATCCAATCTTCCTTGAAATACCCCCTTGATTTAGTGTTTGACAAAGCTTTAGTTAAGTGTGTGAATAAAGCTTTAATTGCCACTCTGGGAGTTAACATGAATCTAAAGATCTCCATTTGATATCCAGTTGATCTAAGTTGATAAGGAACCAGCATCAAGGTATTCACTCAGCTTGTACACTGCTAATCCCTCAGTATTATCCTGGCTTTGTGTGTGTGTGTGTGTGTGTGTGTGTGTGTGTCTGTCTGTCTGTCTGTCTGTCTGTGATGTGGTTGTTCCTTCTCTATTAAAATGTGTTTCTAAAGTCTGCGACATGACGAGTGTAGTTAGCACATTGACAACAAAACCAAGCACAAAACAAAATCTGCAAGTCAACATTTGAGAGCACACAGGGCTCATTGGAGCAGAGTTAGATATCAGTGTGCAATCCTGATCACGCATGTGCTTTTCTGAGTCTGCTCACTCTGTTTTATCCAGCTGTTTTGGCTTCTGAGCACTTGAGATCACAAAAGGTTTGCTTGCCAACCACTTTGACTAGCAAGCTGCAACAAGACACAGCCACATCAGGACGTCATGTCTTTTTCAAAGGTAACATCCACAAAAGTCACCTTTTGAAGATTTGTAATGCTCTGTAAGAGCGATTGGCAACCATATGACTATAAAGGACAACATGTGATTTACATAATTTGTTAGAAATGTTAAGGATGATTTTCATTTGCACTCCTGCCACCTAAACATATGCTAAAATTGTCTGATGTTACTATTTGTTACACAAGTTACACAACATAGGTAGGGTAGGAATTTAGCGTGAACAGCATTACTAATCTTGAAACCTATTTTTGTTATACTATGCTGTATTAGAGTTCATAGAATAAACTTGAGAGACATAATTATTAATAATGAATTAATAACATTAACATAGACCTTTTTCACAGCAGACATGTTGACATGTCATAGTAGGAAAAGCACAGGTGTATTCAAAACCATTAATGATGGCTGCATTCCACTTAGGAGAAGCCCTGGTATTGAGCATGCTGACTCACTGAAATAGCTTACTGGGACACTTGATGAAAGCTGTGCTTTTCCTAATATGACAAGTCAAAAATGTCTGCCGTGAAAAAGGTCTATTGTGGGAAAGGGCCATGCCTTATCTCACAATGTTTCCCAGTCGAGAACAAATGTTTATTCCAACACCATATGAATGCAGCACAAACGCCCCATCTCACAATGTCAACTATAGTTAAAAATAATTTGTGTATTCGCCCCGTGATACAGATACACTCCAAAATATAGGGCTCTCTCATAGATATTTTGAGCCCTTTGTGCACACTTTCCATAAGTCTGCATTTTATAGTGTTGTTGCGTTGAAACAAAGGGTTACCAGAGGGAAGTCCGAAAGTGTAAAAAAAGAAAAAAAAGAAACAAGGAGGACTGACATGTTCATCCTTGCATATTAAATTTATACAGAAACACTACATGAACAATCAATCAATCAATCAAAATGTATATGTATAGCGCTTTACAACATGCAGGTATCCAAAGTGCTTCACATCTGGAACTAAGAATAGACAACATATCTTGCAATAAGAAGAATGAAACAGTAAAATCATAAAAGGTTACACACCTCTCCGTGAACCATCACCTTATCGTGGTGGAGAGGTTTGTGTGTCTCTGTGAACCTGAGGGCTGTGTTGTCTGGAGCTTTGTGCTCCTGGTAGGGTCTCCCAAGGCAAAGTGGTCTCAGGTGAGGGGCCAGACAAAGAATGGTTCAAAAACCCCAATGAAAAAGCTAAGCAGAGATGGAGTGACCCTGCCCGGAGGAAACCCGGGGCCCCCTTCTGGAGCCAGGCCCAGACGGTGGGCTCGTCGGCGAGCGCCTGGTGGCCGGGTTTGCCACGGAGCCCGGCCGGGCACAGCCCGAACAAGCTACGTGGCAACTCCCTCTCCATCCCATGGGCCCACCACCTCTCTGTGGGGGAAGGAGCCGGAACTGGTGCGGGAGGTGGAGCGCTACCGGTTAGATCTGGTGGGGCTTACCTCTACGCACAGTCTTGGTTCTGGAACCATACTCCTGGATAGGGGTTGGACTCTTTTCTTCTCCGGAGTTGCCCAGGGTGTGAGGCGCCGGGCGGGTGTGGGGATACTCACAAGCCCCCGGCTGAGCGCCGCTGTGTTGGAGTTTACCCCGTGGGACGAGAGGGTCGCATCCCCACGCCTGCGGGTTGTGGGGGAAAACTCTGACTGTTGTTTGTGCATATGCACCAAACAGGAGTTCGGAGTATTCGGCCTTCTTGGAGACCTTGACTGGAGTCCTGCATGGGGCTCCAGTGGGGACTCCATTGTTCTGCTGGGGGACTTCAACGCACACGTGGGCAATGATGGAGACACCTGAGAGGCGTGATTGGGAGGAACGGCCTCCCTGATCTAAACCAGAGTGGTTGTTTGTTGTTGGACTTCTGTGCTAGTCATGGATTGTCTATAACGAACACCATGTTCGAACATAGGGATGCTCATAAGTGTACCTGGTACCAGAGCACCCTAGGCCAAGGTCAATGATCGATTTCATAATCGTTTCATCTGATCTGAGGCCGTATGTTTTGGACACTCGGGTGAAGAGAGGGGCAGAGTTGTCAACCGATCACCATCTGGTGGTGAGTTGGGTCAGAGGGTGGGGAAGACTCTGGACAGACCTGGTAGGCCCAAACGTGTAGTGCGGGTAAATTGGGAACGTCTGAGGAGGCCCCTGTCCAACAGACTTTCAACTCACACCTCCGGGCGGAGCTTTTCGTGCATCCCTGTGGAGGCTGGGGGCATTGAACCCGAGTGGACAATGTTCAAAGTTTCCATTGCTGAAGCTGCGGCGAGGAGCTGTGGTCTTAGGGTCTTAGGTGCCTCAAGGGGGTAACCCACGAACACCGTGGTGGACACCGGTGGTCAGGGAAGCCGTCCGACTGAAGAAGGAGTCTTTCCGGGATATGTTATCCCGGAGGACTCGGAGGCAGTTGCAGGGCACCGAAGGGGCCCGAAGGGCTGCAGCCTCTGCCGTGAAAGAGGCAAAGCAGCGGGTGTGGGAGAAGTTTGGAGAAGACATGGAGAAGGACTTTCGGTCGGCACCAAAGTGCTTCTGGAAAACTGTTCGCCACCTCAGGAGGGGGAAAAGGGGAACCATCCAAGCTGTGTACAGTAAGGATGGGACACTGTTGACCTCAACTGAGGAGGTAATAGGGCGGTGGAAGGAGCACTTTGAGGAACTCCTGAATCCGACTAATACGCCCTCTATGTTAGAGGCAGAGCTGGAGGATAACGGGGGATTGTCGTCGATTTCCCAGGCGGAAGTCACTGATGTAGTCAAACAACTACACAGTGGCAAAGCCCCGGGGATTGATGAGATCCGTCCAGAAATGCTCAAGGCTCTGGGTGTGGAGGGGCTGTCCTGGTTGACACGACTTTTCAACATTGCGTGGAAGTCTGGGACGGTGCCAAAGGAGTGGCAGACTGGGGTGGTGGTTCCCCTTTTTAAAAAGGGGGACCAGAGGGTGTGTGCCAATTATAGGGGTATCACACTTCTCAGCCTCCCTGGTAAAGTCTACTCCAAGGTGCTGGTAAGGAGGGTTCGGCCAATAGTCGAACCTCGGGTAGAGGAGGAACAATGCGGATTCCGTCCTGGTCGTGGAACAACGGACCAGCTCTTCACTCGCAAGGATCCTGGAGGGAGCCTGGGAGTATGCCCAACCGGGTCTACATGTGTTTTGTGGATTTGGAGAAGGCGTATGACCGGGTCCCCGGGAGATACTGTGGGAGGTGCTGCGGGAGTATGGGGTGAGGGGTCTCTTCTCAGGGCCATCCAATCTCTGTACAACCAAAGCGAGAGCTGTGTCCGGGTTCTCGGTAGTAAGTCGGACTCGTTTCAGGTGAGGGTTGGCCTCCGCCAGGGCTGCGCTTTGTCACCAATCCTGTTTGTAGTATTTATGGACAGGATATCGAGGCGTAGTCGGGGTGGGGAGGGGTTGCAGTTTGGTGGTCTGGGGATCTCATCGCTGCTCTTTGCAGATGATGTGGTCCTGATGGCATCATCGGCCTGCGACCTTCAGCACTCACTGGATCGGTTCGCAACCGAGTGTGAAGCGGTTGGGATGAGGATCAGCACCTCTAAATCTGAGGCCATGGTTCTCAGCAGGAAACCGATGGAATGCCTTCTCCAGGTAGGGAATGAGTCCTTACCCCAAGTGAAGGAGTTCAAGTACCTTGGGGTTGTGTTCGCGAGTGAGGGGACAATGGAGCGGGAGATTGGTTGGAGAATCGGGCGAGCGGGTGCGGTATTGCATTCAATCTATCGCACCGTTAGGACGAAAAAGAGAGCTTAGCCAGAAGGCAAAGCTCTCGATCTACCGGTCAGTTTTCGTTCCTACCCTCACCTATGGTCATGAAGGCTGGGTCATGACCGAAAGAACGAGATCCAGGGTACAAGCGGCTGAAATGGGTTTCCTCAGGAGGGTGGCTGGCGTCTCCCTTAGAGATAGGGTGAGAAGCTCAGTCATCCGTGAGGAGCTCGGAGTAGAGCCGCTGCTCCTTTGCGCCCGAAAGGAGCCAGTTGAGGTGGTTCGGGCATCTTGTAAGGATGCCCTGGGGCGCCCCCTAGGGAGGTGTTCCAGGCACGTCCAGCTGGGAGGAGGCCTCGGGAAGACCCAGGACTAGGTGGAGGGATTATATCTCCAACCTGGCCTGGGAACTCGGGATCCCCAGTCGGAGCTGGTTAATTTTGCTCGGGAAAGGGAAGTTTGGGGTCCCCTGCTGGAGCTGCTCCCCCCGCGACCCGACACCGGATAAGCGGACGAAGATGGATGGATGGTTACACAGAAACAGGAAGAGGAAATTGTCACACCACTACTGCGTATTAAAAGCCATTCTAAACAGGTAGGTTTTGAGTTTAGACCTGAAAACAGCAACATCTGTAATCGTGCGAATATCAGGGGGTAACTTCCAGAGTCTCGGGGCAGCAACCGCAAAAGCCTGATCACCCCATCGTTTGTACCTTAACCTCGGCACTTCTAAAACCAGTTGGTTAGAAGACCGCAAAGACCGGCTGTGCTCACGCAGGGTTAAAATCTCGGATAGGTACTCCGGGACTAGGCCATTAAGGGCCTTAAAAACAAAAAATTAAATCTTAAAATCTATTCTAAAACGCACAGGGAGCCAATGTAGGGTGTAAAGAACGGGAATGATGTGTGCACGTCTAGATGTATTTGTTAAAAAGCGAGCAGCATTATTTTGCACAAGTTGAAGACGTGAGATGGAGGTTTGATTCAAACCAACATAGAGAGCATTACAGTAATCCAACCTTGAACTAATAAAATCATGGATTGCTTTTTCTAGATCATGCCTGTTAAGGAATGGCTTAACTTTAGCTAGTAGACAGAGCTGGAAACAGCTCATTCTAACAACATTGCTGATTTGTTTGTCAAATTTCATGTTGCATTCAAAAGTAACCCCCAAATTTCTGACAGCTGGCTTAAAGTATGAAGCCAGTGCTCCCAAACTCAAAGATGGACTTTGATGTTTGTCGTGCCTGAAGTACTGAAGATGATACATTCCGTTTTATCTTTGTTCAAGTTAAGAAAGTTTTGTGACAGCCACAACTTAATATCATTGATACAACTAAGCAGGGAGTCTAATGCGACACTGTCATTCGGTTTCATAAGCAAAAATAAATTTGCAAATCATCTGCTTAACAGTGAAAAGATAAGTTGTGCTTTCCTATAATTGCCCCTAACGGCAATATATATAAAGAAAACAGGATTGGGCCAAGAATTGAACCCTGGGGTACCTCACAAGAGAGAGGAGCAGTTGACGAGGAGCAGTCACCAATCATAACAGAAAAGCTTCTATTCGCCAAATAGGAGCTAAACCACTGAAGTGCCGAGCTTCGGATGCCTACGCACTGATCAAGGCAAGAGGAGGACTGCATGGTCTACCGTATCAAACGCCGCTGTGAGGTCCAATAGCACTAAAACAGTAGGATTCCCAGCATCTACAGACAAGGCAATATCATTGTGCACTCTAAGCAGTGCAGACTCAGTGCTGTGACGTGATCTAAAACCAGATTGAAATTTTTCAAACACAGAATTCAGTTGCAAAAAGGCTTGTAACTATATAAAAACAACTTTTTCCAAAACCTTTGACAGAAAAGGCAGATGAGAGACTGGTCTAAAATTGGACAACACTGTAGGGTCAAGATTAGGCTTCTTAAGTAGGGGCCTGACCACAGTATGTTTAAAGGCAGCCGGGACAGAACCTAAACTAAGACAAGAATTGAAAAAGTGAGTAGAGTCGGCCCAATGGTGTCATTAAAAGCCTCCTTCACTATCCTGGCGGGAACAATGTCTAACGGACAGTGGGTAGGTTTCATGTGTTGCACTATCTGTTGCACTAACAATGATTTAAGATGGTTCATAAAAATACATTAAAATCAGAGGAATAGCATAGGCTATATTTCACACCTAGTTTATTCATCAACCATTTCTTTTAATTTTGGTTGATGATGCTATTTTGACAAAACCAGTAAATTGATTTTAGATTAAGATTATTTGACAATTATCTTTCACCCACTCTATTAGGCAAGATCCTGGAAAACGTTCAAATCTGGTGGCACAAAATGACATATCACTTTACCTTGATGACTCCAAAACATGTTGCGTATAACTGTGGGTTTGGACTTTTTACTTTATGTACTTTATGTTTTATAACTTTCTTCATGGCCAAAGCACTTCCTCTGGTAACACTGTGTTTTAACGTCACAACACTATGAATTGTGGTTCATTCCCTCAGGCCAAGTCTGCAGAGATGCAGAAAAATATGAAAAAGGATGCATAAATGGCTCAAAATGTCTGCAGGAGAGCCCTCATGCACTTATAAGTGTGAGAATCCCTGTTGCTGGCTAAAATGTAATTCAGCCTGTTCTTATGAACCACAAAGTCACCTATTTTCGGGTAACTGAACAACCAACTACCGCTGATACAATGAAGGTCTGTAGCCGGCGCCACCTGTAGCAGCTTAAATAACTAGCAACTGCCGCTTGGCATCATGGAGCTCGTAGCTAGCCGGCGTCACTGACCACCCAGAGTCACGTGACCACTCGGCGTCACGTGACCAGCGGGCGGTCTCCTGATTTCGTAGGATATCATACGTTTTGGTGTGCATACATTTCCCATACAATATCATACGGACCCATTCATGAGAATGCGTTGTGTAGTTACACCATTCCTCTTCCCTATTATATAATCTGTTATGCTCATGATTCTGTCCTCCCTCATGCACAAATCTAATTCTGCTCTCTCAAATCCGTGCACTCTCATAGTTCACTTGCACACAGAGAGTGTGTTTGTGTGTTTTTCATGCTTATGTGTCAATGTGTTTGTGCATGACAGTGCTTTGTGTGGACGTGCATGTCCTTCTTGACAGTTTCCTCTTCCATTTTAGACCACATCTGACTCCTTTTTCCTTTAGAGAAAACGTTCCGTCTCTTTGAAACTGATTTGAAAGGATGTGTTCATTCGTTTGTTTTTTTGGGTGCCACCAATATACTGTCTGATACAATAATGATAGCTACCAGTATCTTTGGTATCTATCCAATATCTAGTTTTATATTTGTGTTAATATAAAGATCTTACATTTGCACCTGTCAGTTGTTTTTACTTAAAGTAAGTTTAAATTTAACCTAAGTATGTTTAAAGTAAGTAAAGTTTCTTTGACAGTACTTAGACTACAAAAATGTTTCCTTGAGCCTACAAATAGAATATCTAATAACATAATTATCACAAAAAACTATTCTGTATGTATGCATCCTTGTGTGAAATTAAATATTTTTTTCAGAATCACTTCAACTTTGAGTTTTTCCGTAAACAACCAAATTGGTGTTGATTGACCAATTGATTACTTAATCAATTGAATGGCATCATCTACAGTATGTCTGATGTTGGTTTGAAGTGGTGAATATACATAGTGAATATCAGCTTTAACATTCATGAGCTACTAATTATTGTCATGTAAAAAACCCATATATGTATTCTCCCCCACTATATATACATATAGAGAAGTAGCTGATAAGGTTGCAAACTGGAAACATTCTGTGTCTTAAGGCCAGAGTGTGATTGAAACAAAGTAGTTTGTATGAAATATCGTCTAAAAGCAAATGAGTTTGCAGCCATTATAAATTACCACAATTGAGGGCGGGGCTAAAAGCAGACTGTCATAAAAGGGCAATGCTAAAGGGGATAATAGTGCACTCAGAAGCTTAGAAGCAATCATGGTGTCACACTTGGTTGCACACATGAAAAGTGACATGTACTGTACACAATATGATACAACTTTATTGTCAGTTTACACTAAAATTAATTTTGCACCCTAGACTGTTCCATTCAGGAAATGTACACACAGGTTCAACATACCAGTTACACATAAGACAGCTGTACACGTACAAAGAAACTCCACATCAAACAAGAACACATCAAACAGTCATGAAAAGTACATACCACACAGCGATTTGAGTTAAGAGACATGATAGCCTGGTGTGTTTAAATGGAGGGACTCTGAATCACCTCTTGGAGTGGGTATCCTCTGTTTTAAACATCCAACAGGTTGGCCGATAATCTTTGTACAAATTTTGGTCATTATCTATTTCCACTGCCATAAACCATCCATTTCTTCCATTTATGAATGAAAACATTCACTTACCCTTAGCTGGTAAGTTATTTGTCATCATTTCATAATTTCTAACCAATAGTTCAATCTTGAGCCAGTTTCTTGTAATTGCTTTTTTACTTGTGATCAATAGTATATTGGCTATTATTGATTATATAGTTAAGTTTTAAGTTTCACAGGCCGGACTGCAGTACACTGAATCACTGATTTCAGGAACAAAAAATAATCTGGCTACTGGCTCCATCTGAATCTACGAAGAAAATAAATGCACTGCTGTACTTTCTTTCAGATAAATTCTTTAAGGAGTCCATGATAGAGTGACATCTATCGTAGTCTATACCCTTAACGTTTGCTGATTTCCATTTTCTTCCGCTTTCTTTGTGTTGGAATTTTAAACTCTGGTTGATTTATGATGACTATGGTTAACTGCTCCACAGATCTCTGCATGGTAAATTGAGCCATCTAGCTAGACTATCTGTCCAATCTGAGTTTTCTCTCGCACAACTATTTTACAGCGGCTCCGTGCAGAGCTTAGCGCCGCCCATGACGATAGTGATTGGTTTAAAGAAATGCCAATAAAATAAAAGCACGTTTTTCTCCCATCCTGGAATGCTATGTGGACTAGCCAGACCCTCCTCCACTCTGCAGCGTGTGGATGGTCTGGCAAAGCGAGACTAGCTAGCCTATGATACTACCAGAGGACACCCCACCCGCAGTTACTGTACAAGTCCAGTTGGCTTTCGAACGTAAAAAATCCATGAAGCACCTTTCCATGTGTTTAAGTAATGTAATTGGTTCGTCTGTGGTGTTTAACCCCTTTTTTTCTTCGACATTTTTGACGCCTTTTTTCAGTTTGTTTTTGCTTTCTTTTTTTAACGTTTTAAATTGTAAAATTTTTCTTCTACACATTTCAGCGCTTATTTCTACATCCCATATTTTCTGATATGAAGCGGAAATGGCCGTCATTCATTAACATTAAATGTAAATGGACTGTTCTTATATAGCGCTTTTCTAGTCTCAACGACTACTCAAAGCGCTTTAACATTGTACAGGAACCATTCACCATTCACACACATTTATACACTGTGCCGTACAAGGTGCCACCTGCTCATCAGGTAATCAGTCACACACATTTACACTCCAATGCGCAGCATATATAGCCCATATTGTAACGTAGTTCCACAGGGATTTGTGCTTTTATTTTTCTGATATGTACAGAACAACTTTTTTGCTAAGGTCATAAGGGGTATGACTGTTGATGGTAATTGTTGATTTTGTTTAAATGCGCCAAATTGTAATTTTATATGTGATTATTGGTCGGACTGTTTAGCTAAAGCTATGCTAGCAGCACTGTCACTGGTTGCCAAAGCAACTCCAAACATCCTGGGCTGTAGCCGTCTAAAGCCAGAGTAATTAAACACACTTGGTTTTTTGTGTATGATTAATGCTTTGTTTTTCATTGACGGGAATATGTTTTATGATAATAAAGAGGCTTGGTTTACTTCATAGGCTGTGAACCTGCGTATCTGGGTCACCTCACAGTGATATATAACAAAAGATGTATCCTGGGATTCATTTAAACTTTAATTTGTTTGAAAAAGTTATAAATAAAAAAATATATATTATTTCACTAAAAGAGACAATTATATTGTTAATCACAATTATTTCAGAGACAATTAATTGTCTAGCAAAATTTGGAATTTTTACAGGCCTAATTATATCAAAGACACAGGTAAACAGCTGACATTTCTGTGTGAAAAAGCATTGATTAATGGAAAATAAGAGGCTCTGTGTAGTGATGGGCTGGGCTTATGAGGTCTTATCCCGGAGGTTTGCTCTTGCCACCAAGTGCACAGTGGGACGGTTCAGACTGCAGTCAGGGTGGTTTGCAGGGTTTCAATTAGTGAAGCAGCAGGGAGGGCCTGTAACTTTAACATGACACTGTTTGACCATCAAACACTTCTGATCTCGTGCCACTAACACTGAACCTTGCTTCCCATCTTTACTTTTTTTTCCCATTATTGTATTAACTCCATAATGTAGTTAGTAACAAGGCAGATATTCACACATTACATAGTTTTTTATTGTGATGGTTGTAACAGATTCCAAAATGTGTCTAAACTGTGGAAAAAGGCAAGAGCGGTGTCTGTACGTTAATAGATCTGGATGATGGTAATGTCTTTGATAACATCTAAGCTTCCCTCGACAGCTTTGAGAAGCTGGCTGTTAACCAAGTATGAGGTTATGTTTTCAGCCCTGTTTGTCTGTCCTTTTGCAGGTTATGTACAAAATCTTTTTTTGTGAATTTGTCCTGAAATTCTCCTTGCCCACCCTACTCTGAAAGGCAGTAGCCTTACCACTGCTAACTCTACTGTTGACCTGTGGACATAGACTGTATAAAACATGTGGAGGACTGCAGGACATGTGCCTATGACACATGATGTCACCAGACATTTATTTTTACATGCTAATGAGAAGCTTTACCTGGAGGGTTCCCACCCATGAAATGCATGATGAAGCTGAAGATACTGATACCTGGAATTAACCCACTGGAGTCGAGAGCTCCGCCGGCGTAGCTCAACAGGATAAAAATACATTTGTCATGTATTTAGATTAATGGCTTCACATGTTTTTTTAATGAAACACACTTTCCAATTTGTTATTTTGTTATTTAGTTAATTATGTTATTTTGAATGATGTCATCTGACTTTGAGGACAATGTGTGCATTCTTCATTCTTTTTTAAACTTAACTCAGTATTTTGAGGAATATGATTTATTTTATCAACAACAGCTCAGGGAAATGTCCAGCCCCATAGGCACTGAGCTTTCTGAAAATGTGTACCCCTGAACAGTATAGTTCCATTACAAAGAGCCATTACCAGTCCCATTGCCAACTGTTGGTCACAAAAAATAACAGGCATACATTTATCAGATTGCAAATTAATTGTATAAAACAATGGAGCAGATGCAATTGTTTCTGCTTGTTACATACCTAAGACTTCACACAATCACCTTAAAGGAGAACTCTAAGTGATCAACTGATGACTTCTCCTTCTCCTGTTAAACTGATTATATGCTGCACCGCAAGTCCGTACTGACTCAAAAACTTGCGTACACGAGTTCAGAACGGACGTGAGATTTTATCGCAGCCTACGCTCATGTTCAAATTGCTAAATGCCGAGCTTTACGTAGGAATCGGCGTACGCCAGTCCTACACCTGGTTTAGGTCGTACGCACGTTTCATAAATGAGGGCCACTGTGATAACCTGACATTTCTTTTAGCACCACCATCAAGTCAAAATTTCCAATTGTTCAATACAACATGATTCCCATCAGCCTCAGTTGTACTTTGTATTTAGTGTAAATAACAAATGTTAGAAGCTAAATCATGGCAGAAATTACACCTGCTACACAGAACGGGAGAGAACGCTGTAATACCATTCGCTGCTATCCAACCCAGCCTCAAAAAATGAGCCTTTTTTTCATTTCTGTTTTCTAGTGATTTTATTTTTGTTATATGAAATAGAAAATGAAAATCAAAGCATTTTTATTTCTTTTACTACCTTTTGACCACGAAAAGGAAAAAAACACCTTCTATTTCAATTTCAAATTTTGTATTATACAACAAAAATCTTTTTTTGTTTTTTACAGTAATACCCGTTTATGTAAGGAAAATCGCATGACCATAAGATACACTGACCCAATTATTATGCTGACAGAATTAACATTTCCAAATATATCATCAGCCAGCACTCTATCTTGAATCTCCCGCAGTTTTATTGCATTGTTGACAACAACCATGACAACAATAGCATTTTCATTAAAGATGCAACTGTAGATCTTTGCAGATTGGGTTGCACCGTCAACTCTGCCTCTTTCAATGAGAGACCATGATTCACAACATGGTCTATAAGTGTAGCCTTTATGTCATTGGAAATTACAGCTCTTTGTCTTCTTCTAGGTCGTCCTCCACGCACCAGCACCCTCCCTGCCACTCTTCTCCCTCCACCAACCTGTCTATCTTGGTCTGTTTCCAGAAAGTCTTTTTGCGCTTTCCCTTTCTGAGCTTTCCCTATATATATATAAAAAATCCCCACTCTCCCCATCCTTGTTGGTATTTTACTCTTCCTTAAAGCTTGGGTCCTGGGAGCCTGAGGGTTCTACATAGTATCTTAGCTGTTTCTAGGACTCTTCTGGACAGAGATCTCAGATGTTGTTCCTGGAATTTGCTGGAGCCACTGTCCCAGTTTGGGTTTTACAGTCCTGAGTACTTGATTACCACTGGAACCACTGTTGCTTTCACTTTCTATATATATAAATATATATATGTATATATGTGTGTGCGCGTGTGTGTTCACTTAAGGTGCTGACACACCAAGCAGACAGCCGACCGTTGACAGAAAAGCCAGTCGAGATGATCAGTCTCCTCGTGTTGGTCCAAAAAGTGCCACAGAACACACCAAAGAGACGAGACGAGACGAGACGTAATACGTCTCCATAACAGCAGGCGGCGCTAATCTGTATTGTTGCCCAAGAAATGAAACCGGCAGCTGATTGGACAAACGCGTCACATGGGTTTGTTTTCTCCGGAAATTCAAAGCCAGATTGTCATCAGTGTTGCCACAGTTACTTTGAAAAAGTAACTTAGTTACTTTACAGATTACTTGATTTTAAAAGTAGTTTAGTTACTTTACAGATTACTTGATTTTAAAAGTAACGAAGTTAGATTACAAGTTACTTTATTAGTTACATGCAGCAGCTGCCGACAACACCCTTACAGCCTCAACATAAAAATGACAACCGGTTTACTGTGAGGCAGCTCAGCGTTGCCAGTAGTAGGATCTGGTTTATTATGGCACGAAAGAGAGCAGTCAGCCGTGTTTAAGGGCAGCATTTCCGCTACAACATAGGCCTACTGCCCGACCAACTTCTTCAACTCTCCCCCACTTACTGGTTTTGCACCGAAGTCCAGCTTTTGTTGTTTGGGTGGTGGGGGACCTCCTTCTCTGCTTTGCTCCACCTGCTGGGACTTGCTCTGTAAGTTTGACTGCAGTGCTGCAACTCCAAATGTTTCTTCAAATTTGACGTAGTCGCCACCAGCACAGAGTGTACAACGAACCTTAATATTGCCGTCTTTAGCTGACACAAACTCGAAATAGTGACTGTATTTCCAGCTAGAAAGCGTGCATCTCTCTCCTCCCTCCATTGTTGTTTACGTTTGTGTCGCTGCGTGGTACACGTGAACTGTCCACATGCTGAAAACGTGACTTGTCGCATACGTGACTTCACTCCCCGAGACGCAAGAAGAAAGCAAAAATATATATTTTTACTAACGAAAATGACAAATAGTAACGCACAGTGACTTGGATAAGTAACTTTAATCTGATTACTGGTTTGGAAGATTAATTAGAGATTACTAGTTACTGAGAAAAGTGCTCAGATTAGAGTAACGCGTTACTAGTAACTGACGACGGCACGGGACACAACGAACAGATTCGAGTCACTGACCTCGCCAGACTGTCCAACTGCCGATAATCTCCTTGGTGTGTCAGTACCTTTACATGTCTAAAACAAGACACCTGCTTAGGCTTGCAGCTGAAATTGCAATCAGCAGTGTTTGGAATGCACCAGGCTGAAATCTATTCAGTTTTGAATGTGTGGTTAACATTTTGACAGCAGTGTGTTAGCATTGGAACAAAGTGCTGCAAATCCATAGTGTAGTGTAGTTTAGTCCAAGCAATGAAAAACAAACTATAGTTGGGTCCATATGAACTGCTGCTGTGCAGACTGCGGTTAGAGTTTTGCACATTTTGCTCTAGTTGTGCCCACTTTCTTTTATTTTAAATCAAATTTTGTGTTGTATCTGGGCCCATTCCCAAACTGAGGAAGTGTTGTGAGAAATTCCGCCACCTCTTTAGCCTGCAAAGCTGCTTGATGAACCTCTGCGCTGCTACTGCTGCAGGCTTCATCTGTAACTTTGATGCTTTTTGGACAAGAACAGACTTGTACAAAAAAGACGTAATTCATCCAAACGAAAAAGGCACTAGGCTATTGACTTCCAATTTCACTTACTGCTTGCTCATAGCAGGACTCGACTGATGCAAAAACCAGCTGGACCCTTCTAAACTCATCTGTTTAAAACTGGCATTTTGTAATAAACTATACCTGCTCTTTGCAATAGCAGGGTTCCTGCTGGAAATGCTTGTGATCATTATAAAAATGCAGTATACCAAACCAGAACAACCAGAAACCTGCTGGGGGCTGCGATAATAACACTTACTTTGGTCGTCTTAACACAGGGTGTCTCAAACATATCTTTTATCCGTCATGATATTATTAGTTAAAATAATACCGACTTGTTTCTGTTAACTGAAACCTGGCTAAGTGAAGGGCAATTCATTACCCTGATTGAATCCAACCCACTAACTTTACATGTTTTAATAAACCTAGATCAGGTGGAACTGGCAGTCATCTATAGACATTCTTTTAACTTCTCTCTTTTGGTGACTACACATCATTTGTTCTGCTTAGTTTAGTTTTTAGAGGAAATATTCAATTGCTTTGCATTGTTATCTATAGACCTCCAAAGTCCAATGCTAATTTTATGTCAGAGTTTTCAGAGCTGCTCTCTCTAATTATGCCCAAATATGATAGTTTTGATAGTGTGTGACTTTTATATTCATGTTTGCTCAGATCCTCTTTCTTCTGACTTCCTTAATCTGATTGACTCTTTTAGTCTCACACAGTCAGTAAAACTCAAAAGGACATACCCTAGATCTATAACTTTTAATGTGTCAATCATACAATCACCTCAGATAGTGGACTAGTGGAGTGGTTATTTCTACTAAGTATTTAATCCAAATTCTACAACTCAGTTCTCAATCTTTCCATGCATCCAGTCTTCAGGCTCACACCACAGCTCCTGATACCGATACTAATAACCTCCATGACCTTCATTTTGAAATATTACAACTTTATTCAAGAAATTAATTTATTTTATTTATTTATACTCGCACATCCTCTGCAAAGGAGAAAGCTAACATTAGGGGGAATATTCCTTTAGTGTTAGTGTTGCTGGAGCCTTACCTCAGCTCACATGATACACCAGTGGATTTCTGTGCTTAGATAATGTGTGTGTGTGTGTGTGTGTGTGTGTGTGTGTGTGTGTGTGTGTGTGTGTGTGTGTGTGTTTTAGTGGGTGTGGTCGTTTGTTTGAAGTTTTTTGCTTGTTGCGTCTGTGTGTTGTGAGCCAGTCTGACAGACAGACAGGGAAGGACGCACAGACTGCAACAGGCCAAACAACAGGTGTGTCTTTTGAACCTAACCCGCCGCCATACGAAAGCCCTCTATACCTTGAGCCCTGTTGATTCTTGTTTTCATCAGCAAAAGAAAAGACTTCTCCTCCTTCTTGTCGCTGAGTGTCTTTCATCTGAGGGAGGGACAGACATCCTCTCTCTGTGCCTTTATGTCTCTCTACAGGCTCCCTTCATTGATGCTCTCATTTCTTTACTTAGTTATGACTAGGCCTTGACTCCACATCACATGTTACTAAACATCATCCAATCACAGCCCTTCATCTCTGCTGTGATACACTATGATGGAGTTCAAGCCTGCCCACAGGGGATCAGTATTTATTTAATCATATTTGTATACAGTGGTGGAGGAAGGACTCAGATCTTTTACTCAAGTAAAAATGGTAATGCCAAAGTGTATCTCTTATCCCTTGCTGCTGCAACAGTGTGAATTTCCCGATTGTGGGATTAATAAAGGATTTTGAATCTTGAATCTTGAATCTAGAAATACTTCATAATGACTCTATAGAATACTTTTACTTTATATATATACTGCTGTGTAGCTTGTGAATTTCCCCCTCAGTACATCTTAATCTATCTATTGTTTGTTGGCCAAACAACATCAATATATATACTGTATATATATATAACTGTATAATATTATGGCTGTTAGGGTCATATAATACAGCCCACTATAACAAAGTACATTCTTAGAAACACAAACAACTTAAGCAGTTTCAACAAAAACTGAACATTAACAAGTAACTAGTATGTATTGCACTGCCATTTGGATTCATTAAATTGTGCACATATTTGTCTTGTTCACATTCTACATTCTGTGTACTAAGTACTAGTGTTGTAGTACTCGAGAACGGTCTTGTTCTTGATGTAGTGATGGAAACAGGTAAGTGTCCAAACAAACCAGGACGAGAGGCCAATTACAAAATATAAATTGAGTTTATTCACAAAGTCGGCATAGATTAAAAACACTAATAGGAAAAGGCCAACAGGGCCAGCGGGGAACTACACAGTAGTGACTTTAGAGGGGAAAGTGCAAGGCATCAACACAATCACTTATATAGCAAATAATGCACAGGAATAATTTAGAGGCTATTAATATGCTTTAGGATCCAATACACACAATAAAAGAGCAATAAAATAAAATACTACTGCACACTTTAAAACTCACATTAATGACATGCAGGGAATAATACAAGACTTAACACCTCAATCCACACTACAGGCAATAAGGGGTCTCTAAAGCTATATCTGAGCCTATAACCCGCCATAGAATTGCACAGCGCCCATTAATAATATTTAAAAAATGAAAGAAAACGAACAGCCCCAACTAAGACAGAAAACAAATTGTACAAATAAATGCCCGTTACTATAAATTAATGTGGGGAAAAAACAATGACAGACAATATTGCACTCAAAGACAGTCCTATAAAAAAATCAAGACAATATTAGACCACTTTCCAGCTTATTTTAGGACACAATATATTTCATAAGCTGGTCGGACAGTCTGCTATACCTTTAAGTCATTTAGGTTTCATTCAGACCAGCAGCATGTTTTAATGTTGTGATGTTTGATACTAAAAGGAAAAACAAAGACCATACACTGAACATCTCATAGTTACATTCTACTATATTTGATAAATTTCACGTTTCATAACTTACAATTATTTTCTCCGCTCCAAGTTTGAGCTTATCTAAACAGCTGACTGGAATGGTTTTACAGCGTGCCTATACGGCAACATGTCTTCCGTTACTGCATTATTCTGCACTCTATGAAAACAAATGCACTTCCTAATTAAACAACTTTTCTTACACACTCATGTTACAGGCTGTAGATGTTTAAATGAAACGGCACCTACCGCAAGGCAAAATGTTTGGCCTTCACACATGTACACCTCGCTGCACTTCCTGATTTTGCGGACTGATAGAGAGAGAGAGAGGGAGCGCAAATTACCGGTGTCCCTAAATAACCTCCGCCCTTCACAGGGCCATGACGTTACATTGAGATCACTTTTTGAAGGTCTTGTCTTGGAATCGACCACATCTGGTCTCGGGTCTCAGATAAAGAGGACTCAGGATTTTATTTCAAGACCAGTCAAGGCCACAACTGCAGGGATATCACTTAACTGTTTGTGCATTGTCTGATTTATGTGATTCATTACTGGGATTGGATGTAAAACGTCCTCCTTCAAATGCAACCAATAACTTGACTCATTTCTATTTTGAAATGTGTTAATGTTAACCCCCTCTCCCCCCTTAACACGCACTCACAACAAAGTGAATGTGGGAGGCAGGAGAAGAAGCTCTGGCCTGGGAGACGTCAGCCAAATCGCCTGTAATAACATTTTGCTACCTAAACCATAAGGATATTATTTGCAAAAAAACATGTAAAAGAAAACAAACAGCAGTGTGTCAATTCTGTAATGTAACACTGACTGAGACAGCTGGGACCATCTCACATTTTAACCAAGATCAATTTGAGAAGTGCCTAGGTTAGCATTTTCCACACTGGTCTGGTCTTGGTCTTGACTTGGTCTCAACCCCTCAAAGACATTAACTGCATCTCATGTTGCTTAAATTGCCTCCTCAAGTCCTCCACTTGCCTCCCTTCCTCGCGTCTTAGTCCCTCCCACCGAGGACGCACGGGGGAGACGTGAGGAAATCATGGGAGGAGAGAGGCAACAAGCAAATGTGTTTTAAAAGGATGAGACGTTCTTGAAGTTGCATGGAATCCCAGCATACAATCTAAAACAAGATGTAGGCACACACTGGAACAGTTTGATATGCTTGAGCGATTTTTGGAGCAACAAGCTGCAGTGTGTGCTTCACTCCTGGACAGGAAACTAAGGAAGGCACAAATAACGTGCTAACACTTGGCGAAAGTAATATCACTGCTGCAGAAGACATGGTTAAGCTTCTCGGACCAGTCAAACCGCCACCACAATAATGTGTGAAGAGAAACAGCCCACTCTGTCAGTCATTAGTTCACTCAGGGCAAAGTCGTTGGTGCATTACTATATCACAGAAGAAGACTCCGCTTTAGTGAGAGAGATGAAGGAAACTTTGGCCAGGGAGCACTATGCTACCAGGACGTGCAACAAGTCCTCTACACACGTTATTATGGAACCCACACAACTTCTAGGCAAGACCCACCCTTCAATAGCCTAGCGTTCATGCTTACGCTAGGTAACATAACCCAATTTGTTCAGGTCCTAACCCTAACCCTGACCAATCGGCTATCCTAACCATAACCACTTGAGGTCGATGCCTAACCCCGACCAGTTGGCCTGCTTTGTAGGGCGGGACTTGCCTAGAAGTTACGTGGGATCGATAATAACGCCCTCAACATAGCATCTGCTTTGGATGCAAGATTCAATACACTGCCTTTTCTATGTGAGGAGAGAGAAGCAAGGCTGCACAGCTGTGGAACCAGAGAGAGCGCTTTTTTTCTATTATAGTAATTTTTTAGAAAAACACTTTAATAAAAAATGTATTTATAAATCATGACGTTTCTTATTGTTGAAATGCTATCCATTTAACACAGATAGGTTGGGAATGGTCTATGTTCATAATTAAAAGATCATCACAGGCTCCTTAAGTTAAGCCATAAAAAAACAATTGCAGTTAAATGCAATATGGCACTTATTTATTATTTTTATTCTTTGTATTAAAAATTAATTGTTTTTCTTTTTTATATCTGTAAGAGCTCAAAAATAAAATGGTAAAAACCTATTTATTTGTTTTTGTGAGTTTATATAAATGTAACTGGTTGTGTGAAATGATATCGTCTCATATTGATCACAGGACCCTGAATCGAATCGAAGTCGTATCGCAGCAGACTTTGGGATATTGTACCGATGTCCAATGAATTGATCTAATATTGTATTGTGATGAAACAAGCAATTTACACCCCTACTAAGTACATGATTCGAATTCAAACTGAATAGCAGTGCATTTCTGATATGTCAAAACATAACTGAGAATGCAATGCGGTTGTATGAGATAGGGCTGTCCTGGCTGTTGTCGTCAGTGATACTGATGCCGCCACCAGCAGCTTTAAATTCATGAATTACTTATTATGAGGCATTTAGATGCTTCTGTTTTTGAAGATGTCAATTTGGGTGGCTAGGTGGAGGATGTGGTGGAGCACAGCCAGGGGTCTGGCTGTCAGGAAGCTCAGGATCCAGTCCCAGAGGGCGGTGTTGAGCCCCAGGTCTCTGAGCTGGATGAGGAACTTGGAGGGCCTGGTGGTGTTGAATGCTGAACTATAATCTATTAACAGCATTCTCGCAAAGCTTCTGTGCCACCTAGCTCCAGAAAGTGCTGCTGTTCTTCAGGCCACACACATTTTACAGTCCAGTCAGTGTGTTTCCACTGGAGCTGCTGGAGCTGCCTGCTGTGTGCATTTGAATGTCTCCACGTTTTATTGCCTTTCTCTGGGTGGGATTCTTCTAGACTGACAGCAACAGAACACACTGAAGTAAGAGGAAGGGCTGGGGATGGGCTTTAACTCATGTAGTACCAAACTCTGTTGTAAAGTAGTAGTAGTAATAGTACTTTCTTAAAGTGCATGGACATTTTGCTGTTTACGTTGATCCTATTATCCTAACTTCTCCTTCAAAAACCTTAAAATGAATGAATTTGAGAGATGTTCATATATCATTCTAAAGCTGATATTATAATGCATCAAATGACTATTTGTAATGTGCGGTCAACTCGAACACTACGAATGGGGCACATTCATAGACTATATCCCACAATGCAATGTGGTCCTTCATATCAGAGAACAGGCAGCTCTGTAACACCAATATCGCTTCATTGTATATATTACAGTAAATGAGTGATTATGTCACAAGCAACCATGGGACAAGTTGCTCAGGTTTTCCAGTAAGTTATGCAACATAATAAGGTGCACTTTCTAGGGCTGTAGCGAATACCATTTTTTGAGTTTTGAAGCTTCAGTGCTTTTCACCAGCAGCGGCAGGGGAAACTAACATTTCTGACCCCACTTCAAGGCAGCTTTATTTCACGGAAAGAGAGAAAAAATAAAAGGCACCAAAGCGAGAGATGAAGCGACTGCTTTATTGATCACATTTTGGTGCACAAACTCTTGGGCAATTCAATGCATGTGTTTCATGTTTAAAACTGTTTTACACTAACGTAGCTCCATAACTAACTATTGAACTGTGTGTGATGATAACTACAGCTATGGACTAATGGAACTAATGTGGTGATCTCTGTCTGTGTATGTGTATGTGTGTGTGTGTGTGTGTGTGTGTGTGTGTGTGTGTGTGTGTGTGTGTGTGTGTGTGTGTGTGTGTAAGAGTGCATTGTGATGTGGGGTGGAGGGGGCTGAGTGTGATGAGGAGGGGGCATGGGTGGATATGGGAGTGGGGAATGAGAAGGGAAACAAGATTATAATGTCAAAAAAGAGAAAGATGTTGTTTTGAGTTTGTAGTCTAGTGTTAGGTATTGGCCAACCCAGTCTCACAGCAGTTTGTGCACCTTTCTGTTTGTTTTGCATTTAGGAAACAGTTAGGAGATATTCACTGAATTTGACAAAAAATGTATTGGATTAACATCGCTTACTACACCTTTAAGACCCACTGGGATGGGATTAACATTACAGGGAGAGGTGGGGACTGAAATCTTCACTGTGCTCCTCGGTAATTTGACACATGGTTCCGGGCAGCATTTTAACCATGGTGAAATTACAGGATATGGTCTGTAATAGACATGGACATTCAGCAGAACAAAGACAAAGGATAAAGACAAAAGCCTCCCCAAAGGAAAATTTCACACTGAGCTGATAAAGAAAAGTACAAAAGTCAGAGATCCACTTTTAAACACATATACAGTACAT
Source organism: Perca flavescens (assembly GCF_004354835.1). Lineage (NCBI taxonomy): Eukaryota > Metazoa > Chordata > Actinopteri > Perciformes > Percidae > Perca > Perca flavescens. Next base: position 10,515,022 of record NC_041331.1, read on the forward strand.
GACAGGAGCACAGGCACCTGCACACATAGACATCAAAAGGGGCTTGAGCACCTGCCCTTTTTCTTCCTCGAAAGAAAGTGCCCTTTTTTTTCTTCTTTTTTGAAAATAATGATTATAGCCTATATTTCTGTTAGCACACAGCTTCCATGTCAAGCACATGTATTTATTGAATTAAAAAATGCAAATATTAAGTTGAGAGATGATACTTTGTTGAGCTCTCTCTCTCTCTCTCTCTCTCTCTCTGTGATGCGTCACCTCGCGCCCCACACACATACACACGCACACACAGACACACATAGGCAGGAGGGCAGGCAGACAGAAAGCGGCAATCCCTTCCAGCTCCTACCCCAGAAAGTTTTTCTTGGCTTGTGTGGAGGTGAGTGGTGATGAGAGATCAAAGGATCAAAAGACTAAGCAGCCCGTGCCTCAAGTTTACAGCTAATTAGCCAAAAGACAAAACAAATAGTTAACTTCTGTCTTGCTTCCATGAGCTACTAGCTTGTGTGATAAGTTAGCAGAGGCATCATGGCCATACAGGCTAATGTACTGTACTTAATGGAGACACTCCAGGTGAACAGCTACAGTAAAATCTGTGTCTAATAATGTCATCACTCGCCATATTCATATACAAATTAGGCACTTACTAATTAATATGCGCTAATATGCATACATTTGACAAGGCCCAGTTAAAGTTAAAGAGTCTTTACCCCTTAAATGTTAGGTTTAATAATGTAGATTCATTTAGAAGAAATCTACAGATCCAGCTTAAAACAAATACCATTAAATGTGTATTTTGGAAGTTTTTTCCCATTAGACTAAAAGAAGACATGGAAGCAAAAGAGACCAACATCTCTAAATTGACCACAACATGTAAAAGTGTCCTGCATTAAACAGTAACTTCATCATTTTGATCGTAGGCTTCTCATTTAATAATAATAAGTGTTTTTTTCATTATTGGTGCAGTTTTTCCTGTAAAAGTAACACAATTGCCACAACAGCCTTATTCAGTTTAGTGTGAAGATTTTGTTGAGATTCTTCAAACAGATTTTCTGAAGTGTTATTTATTCCAATAACACTAAAAGAATTAAAATGATTTATTGCCATTTGCAAAATGAACAAAGCTTCTTAGTGAAGCTATGTCCCTCTCCTTGGTGCAGTCACTTATTCTTAATATATACTTGAAACTAGTAGCATAGAAAACATGCACACTGTGGCAGTTTCTTTTGTTGTTTGTTATTAACCTGATGAATACTAAAAAGTCTCTGTGTGAACTGATTATTTTGTCGAGTATGTTTTTAATCTATTGAACGATTGCGCAAGGGAAATAAAATAAGTTGTTAAGGTAGTAGTAGAGTTGTGTTAATATATTTAACGTTTTGTTTAAAACTATTAGGACTTTTTTTCTCCCTTGAGCCCCTACCGCCTAAAATGTCTGTGCACATCCCTGCAGGAGGAGCAGCCAGTTTATAATAAAACAGTAATTGTGGCAGTAATTATTACCGGTCCAGGGGTGAGAAATCTCCCACATACGCGCTCCGGACGGGAATAAATCACTGACCTGAGGTCTCATTTATAAAACTATGCATAGGATCCTTACTTGAAGTGTACGTACGCCCAAAAGCCAAAGATTTATAAAAAAATAAAAGTGTGCATACGTGAACCAGCCTCTTATCCCGCCCTGTACACGCCAATTTTTAACCATAAATAGCACCTCATGAATGCTGATCAGTATGTTTATGAGCCTGGCCTGCAGTTGTTCTTTCGTTACGCTGAATCATGACGACTGGCGGGGAAAAAGCAAAAAACTTCTCAGACGCTCAGAAATTGCTGCAAATTGAATAATTTCAGCCTATTCTTGCACAATGTAGGGACACCTGATCTATAGACTACATATATTTCAATCAGGAGAGACTTTGTTGCAGATATGCAAAGATTTATTGTACGTATGCATGATATGACATGTACAGTTTTTGGAGATTAGACTCCATCGTTATGAAATTATATTTTTTAGAGGGGTAGAAAGCCAGAAGATAATCCCCCTGATGGAGTCTAGACACTGATGGTGGTGTGAGGAGCCCGAAGACCGAACCGAGGAGCCGACAGCAGTGCCTGCCGGAGGAGGAACCAGGAGCCGTGCATGATGAAGACCGGAGGAGCAAGGGGAGGAGGAGGGTTGTGCTTTTAGCCTGAAATGACAACTGAGCAGCAGAGAGAAGACAGGTTTAAAACAGGGATGTCATGGTGTGATTGGCTCGTGAAATTCAAAGCCGCTTCTGATTGGTTAAAATAAAAGTGAATGCCTCTAACAGCTGTTCAGTTTATAAGAGAGAGAAAAGTGATTAAGTTTAGAAGTCTTCCTGCAAGAATTTACGCTGAGCTCCATTAATAATATCTTCCAAAATGGCAGGCATTACGGCACTCAAGGACAGCTACAATATACCAGACCTATATGATAAGATTTAAGCCTTAGTGATAAGGTTGAAGGTTATATATAATATTTATATAAAACACTTAGCTGTCTGCCATTTACCGCTGGAAACAGCTGGTTTCCCCCAGAGTGGTGAGGACCTGTATTTGGACCGGGATGGCATGGTTCTGGCGCGTTGCCCTCTGTACTGGACACACTTAAGTGCATAGATCCAAGAGCACAGCTTTAGGGAATCTAAATCGGCATATTAGCATATTAGTCATTGTCATGGTCCCTGAAGTCTCTTTCTCTCCTGATTCCTCCACTGGCGTAGTCCTCCTGCAGGGCCAGCAGTATGCAGCATTACGCACGGGGGTCACCGCAGCATTTATATGTTTACAACAATTTGTGATTGTTAACACCTTGCGAAAATCACAGTGGTATTCCTCCCCACCGAGATACAATTTGAAGACGAAAGTCTAATAGGCAAACACACTTTTCTTCATGCAGGTTTTGTCACAAACAGCATTGAAGTTCGAACCAATAACGAGGACATTAAGTGTAACGATTGCGCGAGAGCTTACGGCAGTATTTCTGCAGAGTATGCAGAATATTAAAGACAGATATTAGTTACAGTATTTACACTGTGTTCTGCCGTTATCTAATGGTAGAGTATTTGATGCTATCCTGTGTTCCATGCAGTCGGGCCATCTCCTCCTCCTGCGATCCGTAGCGGTCTTGTGACGGTGAGACAGCGCCGATTAAATATTAAGATCAATACTTGAAAATATAAAGTAATCTGTTATGTCCGTTCAGGACGATGTAACCTGTGTTCGTTTGGTAACGCCTTGTCCGTTGAGCTGCAGCGGCTGCTGGATGCTGGTATCATTGAGCTGGTTGATGCTTCGCCATGGATCTCGAATCTGGTTGTGGTCAGAAAGAAAACGGGCTCTGTGTGGACCTCCGCGCAGTAAACAAAGCAGTTATCCCGGACAGATACCCATTGCCCACGTCCGAGGAGCACAATTTCACGGCTCTACCGTTTTTTTCTAAACTGGATCTCAGAGAGGGCTATCTCCAGGTGCCCCTCCACCCTGAAAGCAGAAACCTGACGGCCTTTGTTACACACCTCAGTGTTTTCCGCTACACGAGGATGCCATTTGGCCTTAGTTCCGCCCCCTCCTGCTTCCAAAAGGTCATGACCTCAGTGCTGGCAGGTATACCAGGTGTGGTGATCTACCTTGATGATGTGGTGGTACATGGTGCTACTGCTGCTATCCATGACAGTCGCCTGCAAAGTGTATTCAAAGCCCTCGCCAAGCACAATCTAACCCTAAATGGTGGAAAATGTGTTTTTGCGGTGCCGGCGATTGAATATGTAGGCTTCCGACTTTCCACTGAGGGCATTTCCCCCCTTCAATCTAATGTGGAGGCCATCCTTTCCGTTTCCGAACCGACCTCGGCTGCCCAGCTCACTTCATTCCTGGGCATGACGGGCTACTACATGAAGTTCATGCCTCAGTATTCGGCCATAACGGCTCCACTGCGCCAGCTGCTTCGGAGAGATGTGCCGTGGGTCTGGTCCCTGGAATGCACCAAGGAAGTGCAAACCATCAAAGCTCAACTCATCTCACCTCCAGTGTTGGCACACTTTGACATATCCAGTCAAACCCTGGTCACCTGTGACGCCTCGGCCATGGCGATTGGGGCTGTACTGTCACAGGTACAGAACGGCATGGAGAGGCCTGTTGCATTCGCTTCCCGGGCTCTGAACCAAACTGAACAAGGATATTCGGTCGGGGAGCGGGAGGCCCTCGCTTGCATGTGGGCTTGCGAGAGATGGCACCTCTACCTTTATGGCCGCCAGTTTATGCTGAGAACTGACCACCAGGCTTTGACAGCCCTGCTCTCCTCTACTGGCACCGGTCACAAGCCGCTGAGACTGCATCGTTGGTACGACCACCTTCGCCAATACAACTACACTCTTCAGTTCACCCCGGGCCGGGATAATGTCGTTGCAGACCTTCTCTCTCGGTCAGTGCCTGCCTAGGCCCCACCTGACAGCGTCAACCACATCGAAAGTGAGATTATTCACATGCTACACACGCCGCTCGAGTCCACGGTCACTCTGCAGGAATTGAAGGCAGCCTCAGAGCAGGATCCAGTCATCTCCCAGCTCTGCACCTACATTCGTCAGGGATGGCTAAGGGCGTTGCCAGAGGAGCTGTTAGCCTTCTCTCGGGTCAAGCAGGAGCTCTCTTGTTGGAATGACACATGTGTGGCACGTGGGCTTTGCACTGTGATTCAGGGGGCCCTTCGCGTCCGTGTGCTGGCAATGGCACATGAGGGCCACCTGGGCATAGTGAAGCTTAAACAGAGATGCCGCGACCTGGTGTGGTGGCCAGGCATAGACAAAGACATTGAGGCCCTCGTTAAAGAATGCCCAGCATGCCTTGTGAGTGGAAAAACCGTCCGCCTACCCCCACCACCCCTGCAACCTCTGGCCTGGCCTTCAAAGCCATGGGAGCATCTGCAGCTAGACATATGCGGCGAGATCCACGGGGCCCCCCACTATCAGCGGTTCTTGGTCGTAGTGTATGACTTACACACCAAATGGCCTGAGCTGACCACCACTGGCTCTGTCACCTCCCAGGTCATCTTCTCCCGCTGGGGCCTTCCACAGACCATTACCACTGACAATGGTCCACAGTTTATTTCTGCAGAGTTTACGATATACCTAAAGGACAGGGGGATTCGACACATCCGCACGGCCCTGTATCACCCGCAGGCAAATGGCAGGGTGGAACGCTTCCATCAATCCCTGAAAAATGGCCTCAGAGCGCATCAGGCCCAGGGCTGCTCATTTAAACAAGCCATACGTCTAACACTGCTACACTACCGCGCTACCCAGCACTCAACCACGGAGGTTTCCCCAGCCTCACTCATGCTGGGTAGGGAGTTGCACCTACCCCTGGACAGGCTCCGCCCCACTGCAGGCCAGAACACACTCCCTCCAGTCGAAGCCTCAGTCACCCGCCGTCAGAAGCAGATGAAGCAGTGGTTTGACAAGAAAAAGAGGGTCAAGATACCAGATATCGCTGTGGCAGACTGGGTGAGAGCTCGCCGACCGCACAGGGGGAACAAGATGGCGTCATTTTGGTCCACTCCGCAGCAAGTGGCCCGACAACTGGGACCAGCCACATACCTCCTTGATGATGGCACCCGCTGGCACACCAGCTGCCTTAAGAAGGTGCCAGCACCTCCTGCAACGTCAACTCAGAGCAGCTGGGACATAATGCCACCCAGAGAGGAGCAGGAGGACTCCATACCTCAATCAGCCGCACAGCCTGAAGATACTCCCTTGTTGTCATACCCAGTGCCCCCACCACCATCGCCACTGCCCCAGCATCCACACCACAGTTTGTCACACCTTCAGCTGTGTGTTCTCCACGGCCAGTGCGTACGAGGGCACGGCCTGATTATCTGAAGGACTTTGTGCCTTGAGTACCTGAATGACTTTGTGTTTCCCTCTCATGTTTGAATTTCCCCCCAGAGAGGGGAAAATGTTATGTCCGTTCAGGACGATGTAACCTGTGTTCGTTTGGTAACGCCTTGGCGCATGCGGAAGTGACAGTTGTGTTGGTCTGAAATGTGTAGTTCCTGTTCTCTGAAAGTAAAGTGAGCTGCGGTTTAAAACCTCTCCTCCAGCGTCCTTATTATACACAACATAATCGTTATTCCCACATGTACTTCCTGCAGTCTGACATCAGTTTACCACCTCACCAACTGCCTCAACAATTACCATTGTCTCCAAAATGTCCTTACGCATAGGTCAGAGTTTGCGTGGAGGACCGCACATTCTCCTGTCAAGTTTTTTTTTTTTTTTATAAATCACAACCGTTGCGTGGGAAGTGGCGTACGCACATTTTCAGCTCCGTTTTGTGCGTACGCCACGTTTATAAATGAGACCCCAGAGCAGGTGATGGCAACCCCCCACCTACACTAAATACAGGAATCCAGTCCCAGGGAATTTGTTTATGTTATGAATGAATGTGGTGGAAAGTGTAGAATTAGTGTTAAGCCAGGAAGGGCAGTATGTGTGTGTGTGTGTGTGTGTGTGTGTGTGTGTGTGTGTGTGTGTGTGTGTGTGTGTGTGTGTGTGTGTGTGTGTGTGTGTGTGTGTGTGTGTGTGTGTGTGTGTGTGTGTGTGTGTGTGTGTGTGTGTGTGTGTGTGCGTGTGTGTGTTTATTTTAGAACTGTACTTCTTTAAAAAGTTGTTTTCTTGTTTAGAATTGGTCTGAAAGACGCACCAAATTGTTGATTGCAGGGAGCTGTTATAAGACTACACTCAATTATTTGCTATTCTACTTCTAACTGCTGCTCTTAAAGGGCAACTATTATATAGCATTTTCAGGTTCATACTTGTATTTTGTTTTTGTACTAGAACATGTTTACCTAAAGAAACACTTTCTTTTTCTCATACTACCCATTGCTGCTGCACCTGTATTCACCCTCTGTATGAAACGCTCTGTAGGAGTGTCTTTCTCTTTAAGCCACCCTCCTGACAAATCCCAGTCTGCTCTGATTGGCCAGAGTGTTTCCTGGAATGTGAGCTCCGCTGCAGGCTCTGCTGTTGTTTCCATAGACAGTTAAATAAATGGACAAACAGATCCCGTTGCTCTGGATGGAGATCAGTGAAGTATATTAGAAGCACTTTTCCGGTGAGGGCTGAGCGTTATTGCGCAGCCTCCAACTGAGCCAATGTGACGTGAGCAACCTGTCTGAAAGTTGTAAGTCTTCTGGTAGCTGTGCCAAGAGAAACTTCAATCATTCCGAATCTTGCAGAGACGGAGAGCGTAGGTATATGTAATAATAATAAGTTTATTTGATATAGCACCTTTCACAGACAGAGTCACAAAGTGCTTCACATGATAAAAAAAACATAGTAAGTTATACAACTAAAAAGACTAAAAGACTAAAAACAATCAATAAAAGACAAAATTTTACATACATGAATCAAAAGCAAATTTAAACAAGTGCATCTTAAGCTGCTTTTTAAAAGCTTCAACAGAGACTGCAGAACGTAAAACAATAGGAAGAGCATTCCACAGGTTTGGAGCCACCGCTTCAAAGGAACCTCTAGTCTTTAAACGGGTGCGTGGGACAACCAGTAATCCCTGGTTAGAAGACCTGAGGGGCCTATTAGTAGTGTATGAATGGAGCAGGTCCGAGATATACGCCGGAGCCTGACCATGCAAAGCTTTATAAGTCAGAACCAAAACTTTAAATTTGATCCTGAAGTTAATTGGAAGCCAATGTAATGAGTATAAAATCGGAGTGATGTGCGACATCCTGCTAGACCAGTGGTTCTCAACCTTTTTTGAACAAACGCCCCCTGACCTCTTCATGATCATCCTTTTTGGTAAAAAAAAACTGAAACAGAAGTTGCTTATGAGTGATGCAGCCTCTATTGTAGAAAAGGCCTTAAGTGGTTCTATTTCTGTTAGTATTTTTCATTTTTTATTAAGGCTAGGCGACATAGCATTTATTAGTAAGCTAGTAAGTATGTTGTATAATCAGAGTGTTGGCAGCATACTTGAAGAATATTGTGTTTTGGAAAAAAGCAAAAACACATGGATTGTTTGAAAGGTATTGCAAATGTATTTATTTAGAAATTCAAACAAATTCAGGATCACACACACATTTTTTTTAAGATTAACCAATCACGTGAACAATAACATAACCTAAATGGCCAATGAAAAAGCAGCGGTAGATCGCGCACTCAATTAGGCTAATTTGAATATCCTACAAACGGTCATTTGATTTCAACCGACAAACAAAGAAGACAACAGCTCAGCCACCTGAAGTGAACCGAAGAAAAAACGACAAAGGTGTCAAAAAGCAGCCACCGTAATTAATTACGGTCATTAGTGTGATCCCTGAGCTTGGTGACTTGCAGCCAACTTTTTCACATCAGGACACAAGGATGTCAGCTTGAGCCGGAGTGCACCTGACGTAACCAAATTGAGACGGCTGCGGTACTTCGTTTGCATGTGCAAAGCTTGACTGAACCCCTGCTCAACAAGGTATGACGTCGGAAAAGCAAGGAGCAGAAAACAAATCCTCTTCCACAAAAGAGGGAAACGCTGACCATGCATGGCCCACAAGACACGCCAGCCACATGCCCGAAAGGTTGCCTTGGCCTCCTCATCATTTTGGAGGTCGATGAGAGTTTCTTGAATTTCGGCCTCACTCCTGGACGCATTCGTTTGAAATGGCTCCGTCACCCACTCAGGGACCTCGAGTTGCTCAAGGTCCCTGAAACGGATCTCCATGTCCGCCTTCACTGCCCTCAAGTGATCGGCGTAACGCAGCAGGTGGTTATCGGTCAGCTCATCAACCACCTGAATGTAATTACAGAAAGGCAGTTAACATTATTGAGATTATTTTTAGACTGCCTTTGTAAATTAAAATATATCTAATAATAGGCCTACTAATAATAACAAGAATTATAATAATAATAATAATAATAATAATAATAATAATAATAATAATAGGCTACCTTGGCCAGTTGAGGGAAATTATTAAATTGACGCTTGCTCAAATTGTGTCTGTACAGCTCCAGCTTGGCAAGGAAACTGCAGATGGTGGCTTTTGAATGGACCAGTGTCAAGGCATCTCCCTGGAGCAGCAAGCGCTGAAACGCTTCATCGTTCTCCCCGCACAGCTGCCTGAAGATCCGGTCATTCAGAGCATGGCCCTTAATTTTGTTTATGGCCCTGACAGCGATGTTCAGAGACTGGTGGAGAGAAGGACTTATATTTTTGGCCACTAAATTGTGACGGTGCAACATGCAGTGCACTGTTAAAGGTCCAATATGTAATATTTGTACTGTAATAAATCCAAAAATGACACCAGTGCCTCATCAGATATTTAGGAAACATGTTAAACTGAAATACTATCTTTTCTGACAACAATGCTAATGTCAGTATTTTTTCTTTTTGAAATTTACATTCCGTGACGGAATTTATGTTTATGTTTTGATCTGTGTGTTGTTATCAACGGCCCAGTTTGACAGGCAGGCCGGGTTGCCAGATATACCTGTAAAAACGTAAACCCAGCGCGCTACAGCTGTAACGGTAGTACAGCCATGACAGCAGCAAACAAACGAACAGGATCAACAGAGATAGATTCTACATGACATAAAAAAAGAAAGGAGCATGTTTCTAACAGTTGCGTGACCAGAGACGTAACAACCCTCTGGTAAATATTGGAGTTGTATTTGAAAGATGGAGACAGCTTTGAGCCCAAAAGGACGCAGAGTTGGCTTATTTTCTCCTGAACAGGTAAGCATTAGCTTCAGGCTAATTTATCGCAGCTACTAGGGACGGGCATTTTTTGTCAATTCAACATTTGTGTACTCACATTGAATTATATAGCTAAAGTACCCGAGTTGGTTACTTGCAAAAACAATTGAGACATAGCCAGTAAAGTGATCCCGACTGGTCCTGGCTAACGCCGCCATGCTAACCCTGCTAACTGTTAATGTTACCGGGAGGACCAGGCAAGCAGCCCATAGCTGTTTACAGCGTGTAGCCTCTTCAGCGGCTGCAGCCGACAACGGTGAGTTATTTTAAGCCACGAGAGGGGGGCTGTAAATCGGAAAGAGAGGACTGTGAGTTTGCAGTGTGTTTAGCGATTGTTGCCGTAATTCTAAGCCAATGAAGTGTTTTCCGTCGGCAAGGTAGTGGTATTTTTAGCGTTTCGTCTTGTAATTCTAAGCCGAGGAAGTGTGCCTGACTGGCGTGTGGAGAGGACAGTGAGGTTGTTGTGTTTTTAGCGGTTCATATTGTAATTTTAAGCCGAAAAAGTGTCTGTCAGTTGGTTATAGAGCTCCGCGTGAGCACAGGCTTTTATGACTGTCAATATAGCCAGCATCTACCGTTAGCTACTCCGCTGTGCTGTGGAGTAATGTCTGGCTATGTGAGAAAAGCGTCTAGCAACATTGTTGTGAATGCTGTGGTCTCAGCCTGGCAACCCCCGTGAACTGAGCAGGAGGGGGCGGGGGAAACGACTCTCAAGTATTTTGAATTGGTAGTGCAGTAACTATTTTAACCGCTAGCTGCCAGTATTACATACAATATTACATATTGCACCTTTAACACCTGCGGCACACGCTCCTTTAACAAAGTTGCAAAGCCACGGTACCTGCCAACCATTGCAGGAGCTCCATCTGTGGCACAGGCGAGGATGTTGGCGATCGGAATAGAGTTCTCCAGCAGGTACTCACTCAGGGCCCTGACGATCGTCTCCCCTCGTGTGTCAGTGGAGAGATACTTGGCAAACAGCCACATCTCTCTCAGACATGTAACGCACATACGCCATCAACAGAACATTATTGTCCATTGTCGTGGTTTCATTCAGCTGGATACTGAATGGATTTTTAACGCAGTGTGGCACACAACTGCTGCTCAGTATCCAGCGCCATCTCCTTTATTCTCCGAGCCACACTGTCATTGCTGAGCGGGATGGCCTGCATCACTGGCGATGGGTCTCTCTCCATGACAGTGGAGATGGCCTCTTTAATCACTGGGATAACCAGCTTCTCCCCCACTGTAAATGGCAACCCGGACTTTGCTATCAGGAGAGAGATGTTATAGGGGGGCACTAACCCACTCTCTGCCTGGTTTTCCTTCCTAACGAACATCTTGGAGATGGACCGTTTTGAAAGTTGATCCTTGAGGTCCTGGAAATACGCAGCATCCTTGGATGCCTTATCGGGGTGGATTTTAGTTAAGTGCTCCTTTAGACGGGACGGTTTCATTGCCTCGTTAGAAAAAACCTGCTGGCAAAGCAGGCACATCGGGAGCTGGATGTTTGCGGGTGAGGGAATAAAGTCATATCTAATTTACTCAACACTATACTGTCTGCACTTCTTCTTATTTTCCACCATGGTGTTTGAAAGTGTTTTGATATCAAAATGTTGTTGAACTATCTTTTTTTTTTGTATTTTACCAGCACAGCTAGAAGTGTTACTCTAAACATCAGCAAATGATGGTGTTTTGGTTGTATCCGCGTAATTGTGCTTGTGTGCATTTTGATTGGACACATTAATCTTAAACCGCGAAGCTTGTGTACATTTTGATTGGACACATTAATCTTAAACCGCGAAGCAGGGCTGCTGTCAAAGTCCTCAGCAGCGTTCTTTCTACCACTCTGACAGCTGCCGGCTGCGGGATTTGTTTATAAGCGTTGCTATGGAGATCATTTGCCGGTAGCGAGAGAGTAAGCTAGCAGGACAAGTCGGAGTGGGCTACTAGCAACAATTGAAATATTAATTCTTAATAATTATTTTATTTCAAATTCAAATGAACATTGTATGTGTTGTCAGAGGCTTACAAGTTGTGATGAATAACAGTGATTAACGCCCCCCATTTGTGCCTGAGCGCCCCCCTTTCTGCTGCCTCGTTCACACCGCCCCCCAACACTGTCCAAACGCCCCCATGTGCTAGACCTAGTTAGCAGCCTTGCAGCAGAATTCTGGACTAGTTGTAAACAGACGATTTGCTGAGACAGGTGAAAATGGAGTTGCAGTAATCAAGCCGAGATTAAATAAAAGCATGAATGATCATCTCAAGCTCAGAATGTGAAACAGCTCCTCTAATTTTGGCAATGTTTCTTAATTGAAAGAAACATGTGCGTGTCAGAGATTTAATATGTTACAGTACATGTTATTATCAAATATTACATGAAATATTATTTCTGAGGAATAGGGACCAAGATACACATAAACACTTCTGTCTGATAGATAGGAGGTGAACCAATCCAGGGCGCTTCCTGAGATACCAACCCAATGCTTAAGTCTTTCAAGCATGATGTTATGATCCACTGTATCGAAAGCGGCACTAAGATCCAGCAGCACCAAAACAGAGCATTTACCCTTGTCAGAGGACATTAATAAATCGTTGGACACTCTTAGAAGAGTGGTTTCAGTTGAGTGTTTCTGACGGAAACCAGATTGAAATTTGTCTAAAATGTTGTGTGCATTCAGGACAGCAGTGAGCTGTTTAGCACCAACTTTTTCTAAAATTTTGGAGATAAAAGGCATTTTCGAAATGGGCCTACAATTTTCCGGGAGTGATGTATCCAGGTTGGTGGCTGAACACTTGCATGTTTAAAATATGAAGGGACACAAGAGCTTGCAGAGAGCTGTTGAGTACAGCGAGAACCCAAGTACTCACAGACCCAAGAACATTTTTAAATAATGAAGTTGGTATAATATCTCCTGGGCTCGAGGAAGATTTCATACTGCTAACCAGATCAGTGAGTTCTTGTAGCGAGATTGGAGCAAAATGGTTCATGATTGGTGGCTGGATTGAGTGAGCCAAAAATGGAGTAGTCAGTGATGTCAGAAATGGCATTATCCCTTCTAATGCCGTTTCTGACATCACTGATTTTCTTTACAAAGAACTTGAGAAAGTCACTGCAGTCCTTATTTGAAAAAAATGGCACTTCAGGGGGAGCAGGATTGACAATATTGTTGATGGTTTCAAAAAGTACTTTAGGGTTTTGTTTACTGGATAAAATAAGATTATCAAAATAGGTTGCTCTCGCCTCCTTGACCATATTATTGTATTCAGTTAAGAGGTCCTTGTAATATAGTTGGTGAACATGAAGCTTGGAGGATTTCCACTGTCGTTCTGCCCTCCGACAAGTACGCCTGAAACAGCGTATGGAGTCACTAAGCCATGGGGATGAGTTGACGGGGGAAACAAGAAGATAACATAGGCACAGGCTAATTATTGCTAACTAAAATGCTAGTTAACATTAGTAATTAAACTTAAACAGCTAATGTAAGTTGAAACTGCCTGCAAGCTTCTTCTGTACTATACGGTAATTCCTCTACTATGCGACAGTAAGTCGCGTGGTTAGGACACAATCATTAGCCTATTTTACAAAAATGTCTGCTACAGAGCCATAACATGAGATGCAAGGTAATGGAGCCTTTTCATTGTTGTGTTTCTTTAGAAATAAACAATGGACAAATAAAGTCTTTAAACGCTTCAGATGTAAAGTTATTCGCTGTCAAAGTGACATCAAAATGAATGGCAGTCAATGGGATGCTAACGGCGGGTGAGTGCTTGTTAGCATCAAAATGGCACCATAGGAGCTACGCGTTACGGAGAAAAAAACATGAAACGTGAAAAATTACCAATAAAAGCTTCTAAAACCAAATACTAAACAACCAGACATGTCCCAGCAGTAAAGTGACCCGAAATTGGGGAGCAATGACCAGCATTGGCCGCCAAGATTACAGCTATTTCGCGTTAGCATGCAGCTACTTAATAGTTAGCAGTATGCTAATATTAGATTGTAATGGAATGAAGCAACAATTTCTACCGTCAAAAATCGTAGATAAAGGTTTCTGAACCAAACACTACCCAATCGGTGTATCATGTTTCAGCAGGAATGTGACCTGAAAGTGTGGAGAATCTAACAAATTGGCAGCATAGATGACAACTTTTACTGCCGTTAGCATGTAGCTACTGCAGCAGTTGACACTAATAGAATATAGTGGCACTTTCTACAGTCAAAAATAGCAGATAAAGGCTTTTAAACCAAATACTACTAACAGAAAATGTTTCAGGAGTAGTGTGACCCAGACACAGACAGTAAAATTAAAAACTTGACTAGGCCTACAAAATGGAGAACAGTGATGGAACAAGTCAATGGAGGGAGAGTGAGGTGTTAGACCTAATTAGTGTATGGTTGAGATACTTCAAGTCAATCAAAACTAGAAGGATCATATCGTATCATTCCGTTGTTGAAAAAATAACAAACGAAATGGAAGAATGGGGACACAGGAGAATGTGTTATGTTATTAATGTTACGGCTGCCATTACACAAACATTTTGAAATAAAAGTTTCTTTCTCCATAATCTCCCTAACTTTAGTGCAACAGCGGTCTGATTGTTGTTGTTCTTTTGCGCATACGGGTCAGTTCGAAACCGCAAACAGTTCACACTGTAATCTGATATAGGCCACATTTTAAAAGGTAATGTGAACAGCCAAACAAAAAATCGGATCTAAGCAAAAAATCCAAATTAAGCATTAAGACTTGCGGTGTGAACGTAACCTTAGAGTTGCGTAAGACTTAGCCGAGAGCAGAAAAAACTGTTGAAACCGGATCGTTCAGAACAGTTGGAAATCTGAATGTTTTAGCTCACAGGGATTTGTCTAAAATACGTTTACCTCATTATTTGAAGTTCACCATGAATATCTGACATTATAACATTGTATATTTGACAGAAGACACGGAAAAGCATAATATGTCCAATTTAAAAAAAGTCTGTCCATTCTTAAACTACACTCACCTAAAGGATTATTAGGAACACCCTACTAATACCGTGTTTTACCCCCTTTCGCCTTCAGAACTGCCTTAATTCTTTGTGGCATTGATTCAACAGGGTGCTGGAAGCATTCTTTAGATATGTTGGCCCATATTGATAGGATACCATCTTGTAGTTGATGGAGATTTGTGGGATGCACATCCAGGGCATGAAGCTCCCGTTTCACCACATCCCAAAGATGTTCTGTTGGGTTGAGATCTGGTGACTGTGGGGGTCATTTTAGTACAGTGAACTCATTGCCATGTTCAAGAAACCAATTTGAAATGATTTGAGCTTTGTGACATGGTGCATTATCCTGCTGGATGTAGCCATCAGAGGATGGGTACATGGAGGTCATAAAAGGATGGACATGGTCAGAAACAATGCTTAGGTTGGCTGTGGCATTTTAACGATGCCCAATAGGTACTAAGGGGCCTAAAATGTGCCAAGAAAACATTCCCCACACCATTACACCACCACCACCAGCCTGCTCAGTGGTAACAAGGCATGACTGATCCATGTTTTCATTCTGTTTACGCCAAATTCTGACTCTACCATCTGAATGTCTCAACAGAAATCGAGACTCATCGGACCAGGCAACATTTTTACAGTCTTCAACTGTCCAATTTTGCTGAGCTCGTGCAAATTGTAGCCTCATTTTCCTATTTTTAGTGGAGATGAGTGGTTGTTCATGTTGTGGTTTCACAAATGTTTTACTGCATACCTCGGTTTTAACGAGTGGTTATTTAAGTCAAAGTTGATCTTCTATCAGCTGGAATCAGTCGGCCCATTCTCCTCTGACCTCTAGCATCAACAAGGCATTTTTGCCCAGAAGACTGTCACATACTGGATGTTTTTCCTGTTTCAGACCATTCTTGGTAAACCCTAGTAATGGTTGTGCGTGAAAATCCCAGTAACTGAGCGGATTGTGAAATCCTCAGACCAGCCACAACCATGCCACGCTCAAAGTTGCTTAGATGACCTTTCATTCCCATTCCCGTGAGTGCAGAGACGGCTCTGCGTGAGTGGTATTTACAATTGCACCTGACTGCAGTACGCAGATAGAGGTTGGGCTAAATGTGGGTGGAGCTAAATGTTTGACTCCACGTGGGCGCCATCTAGTGGTGGAGATCAGGCAGCACATTCTCAAATGTCAATGCAGCACCTACGGACAGAGTGGCATAAAACCCACGTTGTAAAATGTAGAATAACGATTATAATATAATATATATTTTATATAGATATATAGATTATAGTAAATAATGATATTTGAATTATAAAAAAGGAAAAGAAGAACGGGGTTGGGTTTAGGAAAAGAAGAATCGGTTGGGATTAGGAAAAGAAGAACGCGGAAAGCAAACGTGACTCGCGGGAAACGAACCCCGGTCTCCGGGCGACACGAGACAACAACGGATGGTTGGGTTAAGGAATAGAAGAACGGGGAAAGCAAACGTGACTCGTGGGAAACAATCTCCGGTCTTCGGGGTGAAAGGTCTGTGTTTTTCCCCCAGACACACATTCTTCCTCTTCCCGCTGCTTTTGGGCAAGTGTGCGGAGTCAAACGTTTAGCTCCACCCACGTTGAGCCACTCCTCGATCTGTGTACTGCAGTCAGGACTTACTCGGTATTAACGACAGTTAACGTTAAATATAAGTACTCCACAGTGACTCTAGGGGTAGCTGTTTGACAAAAAACGGAAACTGCATAGTATGCCTTTAAGATGAACTAGTCCAGCTCCAGCCCCTGTACAGTGTCTGTAGCAGCGTCAAGGTTTACTTTTCTGTAAAATAGATATGGAAAGAGAGATCTTAATAATGTTGTGTGTGTTGTGGAGTTTGACATGATATCCATTTGTGTTGCAGATTTTGTGGTATTTTTGAGGTTCATTTATTCTGTGGGTGGACGATGACTGTCCAACAGAATGAAAGTTTTTTATGGCTTCGTCAGTCATGTTCAGTACTCTTATGAAGAATATTTAAGGCTCAGTTCACCCAAAAAAATTTGGGTCAAGCCAAGGACATCTGAAAGTGAAAATGTTGGACCAGAAAATTTCACTCAGGTATAGTGAAAGCAAACAAGGCCACATAAACTGTTCCCACAGGGAGAGAAATGTTTTAAATTGTTCATCTGAAACCATTGGTAAAGACATTCTGTTTCTCATCCTGTGGTTTGTGGAAAATATAGACTTTTCTTGTGTCATATTCTAAAACGGTAGATACATTCAACACATTTCTTTGTATAGAAAACGTTATACAAGCAGCTGTTAGCTCAGAGTGGTGTTTGCTTTCATGATGTAATGTACTGCTCTATTCCTTTGATGAACATTGTCCGTTGCCTTTGATGAAATATTGTATGTAATTGGTATTTGTAACTTAGTGCCAACTGATACCACTATTGTGGTGCTCTGATGAACGTTTGTTTGCCAACCTGTTAGCCTGAGAAATTAAATGGTTAAAAGTCGGTAAACTGAGCAGAAGTTTCAGAAAATATATATTCAATATAAAATATTTTTCTTATTATTATTTTGAATAAAATATCAAATAGTATCTAAATAATGTATAAACAAAATATATAATAATGGGCTGTCTGTTGGCTGATCTGAGATCAATACTTGATAATGTTATTGGTGTACCGACACTGAGACCGCCATTGTGAATAAGAACTTGTTCTTAATGTAAAAAATATATATATATAAAAACATGTGTTTACCACACGTGTGTGTGTGTGTGTGTGTGTGTGTGTGTGTGTGTGTGTGTGTGGCCCTGTAGCATTCAGTCAGAGGCTCTCTTGTTCTCCCTAATTGATCAGCAGATGGCATTGACAAATGATGAATAGGTTGGACATGGTACACCCCTCTCACTCTAAACACACACACATGCGCGCACGCACACACACAACGGCGCCCCTCTTGGTGTCATCACTCTTGTCCTACAAGACTCCTAACACCCCAGTGGCATGGGAGAGTGAGCGCATCAAACCACAGAAGAACAGCCCTCCTCGCTTCACTGAGACACAGAGGCTACACAAAGGCATAAGAGAGAGAGAGAGACAGCAAGGAAGAGGAGATTCCTTACATAGCTTCCCATTTGTATGCACGGCTGCCATCAGAGAAATGAAGGTATCCCCAGATATCCCATCCCTCCCTGTCCTTTCATGTGGCATTCAAAGGCAGCTCTTTCCTCTTTGGGCCTATTGAGATGCCACCACCTGTAACTGGATGCAAAGTTTTCTTTCTTTTGTCCTCTCTCTCTCACACACACACACACACACACACACACACACACACACACACACACACACACACACACACACACACACACACACACACTAAGACTGGGATAACGTGAGTAAATGAAAGAGGGAGTCACTGGGTGAAAAGGGCCACATTTGCCTCTGACACACTACACTACGCAAGAAAGCCAAAAAGATCAATTCATTTCTATGGTCAAATCAAAGTGCAGTGATTGTCTTTAAGCATGTGGCTCACTGTAGCAGCAATACAGAGGGGACTTCAGGTATCATACGATAGTTTTAATAAATATTACATCATAATCAGATAACACAAGATCAGATGAGCAGATACATTGGAAACAAGCCAACAGTTCAGTCAGACTATCTAAATCCTTTCATTTGGAGGTAAAACCAAAAGTGAGTACACCGGAAATCTGAACGATGAACAGATGAATTCGATGATAATTTTACTGCTAGCCTTAGTTTTCTCTTCCAAAGAAGCTTTTACTAATCAGAAGCAATGGTATTTCCTGGGAGAATTTTTCCTTTATTTAACTGTTGACAGTGTAACATTGTTGGGGGGAACTTGTATTTGATGGGGAGCCTGTGTAAAGAAATTAAGATCAGGAGTTACATGAAAGAAGTTCAAATACTCAAAAGCAGCATTCTGCACCAAAGGTCCACAGGCAGTTAAAAACATTGGCATTTAACATTAAAACACCTCGACATAGAATGTAATACTGGGTTTCGTGGAATTGTCCAACATCAACTTTCTTGTTTGATTGACAAATTACCTATTTTGTCGTTCATAATCAGAATCAGCTGTATTGACCAAGTATGTGTACACATACAAGGAATTTGACTTATTTTGTACATACAGATATAAATGTATATAAAGAGGTACATATAGGGGTGTAGAGACGCTCACCTTGTAGACTAGTCGCTTTTTGACGAAAATCGCCGTTTTGAATGGGAAAATGTCATCCATGTGAAGAGTTTTTATTTTTTGTGGGGGGTATTAGCTAATACGGCACCGGTGCCTTAACGACCGTTATCTAGCAGACCGAATTGTAACGCGGATTTCGGTGCCTTATTTAGGTGCCACTGAAATGCCTGCGCTTCTCTCTGATCCTCCAAAACGGACGTTAGAGGCAACCTAAACATCGCCGCATGTCACGCTAGTTACCACTACACTTGGCAGCAGGTAACGTTAGCCTACCGTTAGCTAGCAGGGTATAAAATGTGTCACCTTTTTCAGCCCTTCTGAGTTTGCAGGTGTATTAAGGCTCCAGACTGCGACCAAATGGTTGCATTTTGCGACCAAAATTTGAGAGTGTGCGACTGAATTTTACATCCAGTCGCACATGTGCGACCAGTAACTTTGCCCCCTTTTCGGTACCTGAGAGCGCGTAAGCGCAAGCTTATCTGTCCTCTCTGAAAATTGACAGAGAGCAGAGCTCTGACACAAACACACACATTTGCACACACGCAGAGCTGTGTAGCTCTGCAGTTTTGTAGCTCTGCAGTTTTGTTGAAGTCACAGTGAGTCACGGCGATGCCGATAAAGTGGTTTCAAGTGTGGTTACAGTTTTTCACAACGTCACGCAGACAGCATTTGCTGCGATATGATATTAACGGTGAGCCGAAAGCGGTCGCAGTGCTGTTGACGGTACGCTTCCTCGGAGACGAGCATCCAGGCACAACAGTGGTTTCTGTGCCCTGGTGACTGACTGACAGGCTGAGGTTGTATGGCAAGGCAACTTTATTTCTACAGCACCTTTCAGCAACAAGGCAATTCAAAGTCCTATACATGAAACATTAAAGAGCAATTAAAAATGGTCATGATGAAAATAAAACAGGCTAAAAAATAATATACAAATACAATAATAAACAAAATATACATATTTTTTTAGTGTGATGACAGCGATGGGGCTGTCAGTTTACCTTCTATGTTGCATCTTCAAAAGTGACACTGAATTTGAAACAGCACATTGTAATTTCTGCATCTATTATCAAAGTATTTATTAGTAATACAGTGGAAATTAGCAGAAATGTGAATATTTGGTTAGCATGTTGATTTACAGTGTGTGCCCCTAGTTATACCGGGAACACCGGTAGAAAATAACCTTATATCGAAAATCCAAACATATTACACACATATCGCCGTCGGTATTCCGTGGCTATTTTGCAGCGGCACCGTGACTTTTCCCGGAGCTTAGCACCGCCCAAGACAATTGTGATTGGTTTAAAGAAATGCAAATAAACCAGAGCACGTTTTTCTCCCCATCCTGGAATGCTGTGGGGAATAGCCAGACTCTCCTCTGCAGCACTTTGGAGGAAGGTCTGGCAAAGCAAGACTAGTCTAACCCTTGATCAGCACACGTCTGTTTTCAGGATTTTGTGAAGGAGTTGACATCTGAACCAATGCTGCTTGTCTTTCCTCACCACCCATGCTCTCCCACAGTTCCTTTGGGCTGGATGCTAGTAATGAGGTGGCAAATTACTGTCTTAAAGCTTGATGGAGAGGTCTCCCACTGACATCCTGACACACACACACACACACACACACACACACACACACACACACACACACACACATCCCGCCCCCCTCAGGGCTGTCCTCGACCCCCTGCTAACTGTAAAACAACAATGCTCCAACTCTTTATTGATGAGACAGCTGTGGTTTTCACTGACTTGCCATTTCCCTCCAGCCGTTTGAAGAATTGTTCTTCTCCGTTTTCACAGGACAGCTGATTGACATTTCTCCAAGACCAGAAACCCTGCATTTAAATCACAGAAGAAGAAAGGGGGCAGACATCAGGAGCAGGTCTGAAATGTATACATACAACATAATATAATGAGTTTCACTTGCTTTTAGTTAAGATAGACAGTCGTACATTATGCAATAAATGTTCACAAAATATGTTGGTCCAGTCATATTTTTATTATGATCACGTCATTTAAGGCTAATTAGGGAATAAACCAAGGTGAATAATGTTAAACGTTTGATGTTATCAACTGGAAAAACATGCAGTATATGATTTTCAACTTAGGTTGTTGTATACAGTTTTATATGTTATAATATTTGTTGTTATTACAATAAAATGTAATGGTATAAATCAGGAAAGAAATATGTATCAGAGCACAAGCAGACAATGAATCATTTGATTTGATGTACTGACTTACATAGCAAGATTACCATAATGTGGAAAGGAAAGATGGAGCAGAGGTAATCTCCCTTTTACACCAGTAGCCAGTGATAAAGTACAATTATAGCTCTGAAACAAAAAGGAAGATGCTAGTCCAGCCATAGCACGAGCAAACAGCACAGAGAGAGTAAAAAAAAAAATAGCTGATTTCTAAAGCAAAATGCATATCCTCCTTACAAATAATTCATCATCACACAAGCTGTGTGCACTTTAGCGGAATATGGGGACAACCGGCTGGGGTTCAAAACACCTGACTGCTTGTGATTTTGTGTCCCCACCGCAGTGCAAATTGTAGTAAAGTTAGCGATAACACAGCCCGCCCATTTAGAGTAAAGATATGATTGTCATTTGAAATTACTCTCTCACTGAAAACTAGTGCTCGGCCCTCTGTAAATGTATAGCTGGACCACCAATCACAGCGCTGTAAGCATAACATTTTCTCCCTAGCAACTCCAGAGGCAGCAAAGTTATGATAGGCTGACAATTCATTTAACCCCTCACATTCCAACACAAACTCAATAAGCAGGTTTGACAGGGTGATTTCCTCAAAAACGTTTTGTTTAGCTGTTGTCAAATTATGAATGGATAAAATTACAACTGATGACTTTTTAAATAGTCTTTTTTGATGTAAAGACATGGCTTTACACTGAGATTTAATACTCCACTAGATAGTACATTTATTCATACTTCATAAAACGTACAGGAATGTGTCCCACGGTAGAGTTTTTGTGTTTGGTTATAGTTTTGTGCAAGTATGCTGAGCTCCCTCACCTTTTTGTTTTTTTATAGAGTTTTGTTGGAGACATTTTATCTCTCCTTTTTTAATGTTGTATTTTAACCTGTTTTTTGTCATTTGTTCCCTTGGGTCACACTGCTCTCCCTTGCATAAAAGAACCTGTGCTGTTTTAGAGTAAATTATTTAATGTATTTTTAATTTAGAGTTCCTAGTCTCTCTAAAACTAGGTGGCGTTGTTGGGCAACACTTTTTTTTTTAAAACTACCGTAACTCTGCTTCTGTATCAGCCAGCTGCTCCATGAAACCCAACTGCTGAGAAGCCTGTGAGGGATCACGTCCTTGTCTCTAATGTGTCTTCTCAGTTGTCAGTAACAAAAATAATCACTTTTAGTGGACAATGGTGGTGTGTGATACTGCAAAATTTGGTATCGATCCGATACCAAGTAAATACAGGGCCAGTATCGCCGATACCGATACGATACCAATACCATACCAATACCTTTTTAATAATTAAGGTGGATGCATCATCAAATTGCTAAATCTGAATGAATTTTCATGACCTTTAAGTGGTTTTGTGATTTTTCCTTTGGATTATTAACAAGTTAAAACCCAGGACAGAATTTTCATATGCTTGTATAAATTTGTTGTGTTACCACTGTATCTTACAGCCTTTTTACAAATTATACAGCTTGCCGTTGTTTTACATTTTTGGCCTGAAAATATAGCCACAAAGCACTCCTCTTCCTCTGCCATTCTTCTGCTGCGTTTCTGTCCTGCTTGTGTGTGTGTGCTGCTGGCTGCTGCCGGGCCTGGCTGCTTGCTTGCTTGTTTGCCTGGTGCCACTGAGTCATGTGACGGTACAACATCAACTCACAAGAGGGGGGGAGGAGGAGCAAAGTGTGCCTGCTCTGCGCTGTTACAGGAACGGCACTTGAAAGCAGCGGCACTTACACAGACACAAACAGCCAGGTCGCCTCTTTGATGAAACCGCAGCAGTGAATACTGGAGAGAAACTAAAACTACAGTATCGATCTCATCACACTGGTATTGATCAATATCAATACCAACGTTGGTATCGATATTATCAATATTTGGATCGATCCACCCACCACTAGTGGACAAAAATCAAGGGTGCTCAGTTACCCCATTAGGTTGCATTGCAGCCCGGTTCCTGCGATGCTGGACCAATTCAAAGAGTTCTGCTCACATCAGTCTATTAGACACAAATGCATGGGGAAATAGGGTCCAGGTTGAAAAAACTCTAAAATTATCCTTTAAGAAGGCATCTTGAAGGATCTTTGGATGTTGTAAAAAGGATTACTTTCACTCTATTCCCACCTGGTATTAACATTCAATCTTGATATCTGTTGAGAAGAAAATGCATATTAATGCAGGTGTGAATGGACCTGTGACGGAATCTGATCTGCATGTGGCGGTGCTTTGGCCCTCACTGGGATTGGATCTACGCCACATGTAAATGGAATCTATACAGTGAATCCACCATCCTAAGATTCAAAATAAAATCTGCCCAACATGTTTAAAGGTCAGCTTATCCACCTCTTCCTGCTCACTCTAGCTGCCTGTCAACAAGTCCCAGATAGTACCTTCCTCAGCACAGGACAGATTCGCTACAACATGCAAGATGAGGATCACATGACCAAGGAGGTATCACTTATGCTAGCTTCTCCATTGGCTTTAATTACCTACTGTAGGAGCAATCACAGCTCACATCGGCAGTCTCTATCACGCCAGCCTCATCTCGCACGGGTCTCTGTAGCTCCGCCTGCTGCATATGGAGATCACAATGTGGGCACAATGGACATGAATGAAATTCATGATCAGACCTCATTATGTATATCATGTATTCTGATACAGACGACATGTTAATACCAGTTGGAAAATATGTTGTATACATAAACTGAATCAGCATAAAAGATTTGACCACGGTTAGTACTCTTCTAGTCGATATCGACGACGTTTCATTTCCAGGATTTTTCAGGTGCTACCGGAAATTCCACCGGATGTCCTTCACCTTCCTCTTTCTTTATGTGGGCATTCTAAACTCCGGTGGATTTATGAGGACTATGGTTAACTGCTCATCAGATCTCTGCAGGGTAAATCCAGACAGCTAGCTTGACTATCTGTCCAATCTGAGTTTTCTGTTGCACGACTAAAACAACTTTTGAACGTACACATGTTCCACCAAAACAAGTTACTTCCATGAGGCTATTTTGCAGAGTCACCGTCATTGTGCCTGGGGCTTAGCACCACCCAAGATGATTGTGATTGGTTTAAAGAAATGCCAATAATCCAGAGCACGTTTTTCTCCCATCCAGAAATGCTGTGTGGACTTGCCAGACCCTCCTCCACAGCGCTGTGGAGGAAGGTCTGGCAATGCGAGACTAGTGCTCTCCCTATCGTCCCTACATGTGATGATCAGTTAAAAAAAAAGAACACATCATTTTTATATTGCAAACAGGATGAGAATTGGGTGCTGCAGTAGTGTATGGTGCATTGCTACCTTCATAGTTTTTAAGGTATGTGGGTCAAACGATGTGTCATGAAATCAAAATAAGCTATTTTACAACTGCTGTGAAACATTACAGAAAAAACAGCATTTATTATTTCTTCTGAAACAAATTCCCTGAAGATGCTTTGACCCCCCCCCCCCCCAGTGAGCATTCTCATGGGAAAACTAACACCTCACTTCTTTTTTCCTCCCCCTCTTCCTTCTACTCCAATAAAGAAGAGCGGGCTGGCAGGTCTGTTTGATCCCCATGCCGTGCTATCTTCAGTTTTCTCCATTCAGCCCGTATGGACGGGGATCAGTGGAGTGGACCGCCCGTCTGCCCAAAGGGACAAAAGTCCCCCTGCTAATTGCTGCCACATCAAATGAAGAGGGACATCCCAAATAGAAGCCCTCAGACTGATGGAGAGGGGGAGAGGGAAGAAAAAGGACAGCGTGTTATTCTTAAAGTTGCTCACTAGTTTTACTCAGATTACTTCCTTGGCCTTTGTTGAACACCATTTGATGAAGTCTGCATATATATGTCACGAAGTTTGATCTGGCTACACCGCTATTATACAGTATTCTGGGATAGGGGAAAAAACACTCTGGCTTGTTTGTATTTCTTTAATCCAATCACAACCATCTGCGACAGTGCCCTGCAAAAAAAGATAGCGAAGATAGCGGAAGGGGAGGGACGTCTGGCCTGACATGTCAGGCTTTATCACATGTCTGTACACCAGGCTATTACGCTGTCCACCAAAATTAGTATATAATAAGCAGGTTATTTTAACACGTCTAAACCTGCTAAAATTAGGCCATAGCCTCCTTTCCCATTACCAGCAGATGAGAATGCCTGTCTGTTTTCTTTCTGGTGTGTCACGTTTGACCTCATGAACGCTCCGGGGAACGGGTGTTGCTAACTTTTCCTGCTACAGCTTTCCTTTACAGTGCACAAAACTGCAAACACTGCTGTACATTCACTTGACATCTTCGCTAATTAACGTAAATGCTCAGACCGAACACACACACACACACACACACACACACACACACACACACACACACACACACACACACACACACGTACTGGCTCTGCTATTCTTTTCTAACAACACAGGGTTAGTAAACAGTAGAAAGCTGCATGGAGGCAGGTGGAGATGTTACCGCAGTTACACCTTTTTCATTCATCTGTTACTTATTTCATGTTCGAGCGGTGCTTGAGCAAAGATGGACTGATTTTGTGGCCAACTGGACAGAAGTTACCGACGTGAGTCACAGCATCGCGCCGGAAAAGAGTCAAAAGTAGGCGTATCTACCCGGTGTCCTGTTTCCATCACTGCCGATTGGAGCTGGAGTAGATTAATAGCCGTGCCTACTGCAGAGTCATTTTTCCCGGGAGTGAATGCCGATTGTAACCTTTCCCACTGCAGACAGAAGCCAGATGAGAAAGGGGAATATGGTTGCTTTTGATTATGCTAACTTCTGCTTCCTGGCGACCTCTCTCCTCCCGTGACCCGTAAACCGTTCCCCATCCACCATTAGGAAGGATCTACAATCCCTTAAATGCAGGTTGGGGAGGCAGAAATATGAAACATTGCTTTAGTTTAACCTATCCAACACTATAATGAAGTGGGACCAGCTGCAGCTTTAAAAATCTATTTATACATTAGCACCTCATTCTTAAATGTTATTATGGAAACATGACTCGGTTTACTGATGTTACTTTGTTTCCCTTTGCTTAAGTGGAGTTTTGCAACATTTCCCATTCTCACTTTGCTTGTATGGGATCTCAGAAGGTTTTCTGCCATTGTGCTCTTTCTGTATTTAAAAAAAAAATGGCAGCAGTGGTGAGATCTAAAGGGAAGGTTTTTAATCAATTTTTATCTCAGATCTGAAGTGTTGAATCCAGATATTCAGTTCAATTCAATTTTATTTATAGGATCAAATCATAACAAGAGTTATCTCGAGACACTTTACAGATTACTAGACCACATTGTAAAGTATGTTGTGGAGTTGATTAATGGTTTAATGAAGTCCCAATAATAATACTAATGTCATTATGTGAATAGGATTTTGGTGGTGGGTCCATGTGTTTCTTTTGTTTTATGTTTTTTGGAAAAGAGTTGGAGAGACATTCCCAGATTAGTTCTGCCCGTGCGACTGCCTGCTATGTTATTGGGGAGCAGACAGCAGCTGACTGACTGCCTGTGTGACTGACTGCCCCCTTATTGTCCTCCAGCAACCAGGAAGATCAGTGGACCAGGACCCAGCAACAAAAGGCTTGGAGCCAGTACTCTGTGTGTGTTTGTGTGTGTGTAGCTGTCACGGCCCAGTGATATAAGTGTCTCTGGGCCCCAGTCGGGTCCCTGCACCACACAGGGACAGAAAGAGAAAAAGCTGTCACTTCAGAGGGCCCTTTCAAAACCTGCATCACTTTAGAGCAAACAGGCCCCGAAAGTCACAGTCCATATAGTCCTCCAAGCAGTCAAATGGTTGCTGCTCACCTTCTGCATCAAATGGTTTGAAATGCTTTCTTAAACTTCCCCCTCCCACCCCAACATCAGCCCTCTCTCCCATCCAGTCCTTTCTTTTCACAACTCATGCATTCCTGTTTTCCAATTGTGTTGTCTTTGTGTCCCAGCGAGGCTTTGTTGGGGCCATGGTTGGCTGTTGAGGCCGGCGGAGAAGTTTCAAAGTGTTTATTGATGTGTAGTCTCTGCATGATGTTGGATCTTGTTGTCAGAGGTCACAACCTGTTGGTGTTCCGGTGTGGTCAAAGTAGGGCTCACATCTTGATCCATGGCGGCGGGTCACGCTAGGCCTTTGAAAGCAACAAGGCAAACAGATCTTTTGGACGTCGGCTCATCCATCAAGCACACCTTAAGACTGTATCAGCCAAGCATGCAGCGCTGTCACTCAGGAATAAGTAAGCTGTTGGCGGCAGGAAGCGAGGAGATGCTGTACATCAGTTGGTCAGAGCAACCTGGGGGCCACCCCTACCAGGGGTCTCCAGCTGGATCTTGGATCACAATATCACCCAGGTAGGAAATCGAAATACAAATTTGATAAACAAAATTGTGTTTATGATTTATGAAATACTGTATTTTCAATCTTTCAGACCTTTAACAATGAATCAAGTTAAACAATGTATAGACAACCTATGAAGAACGCTTGGTCAGTGTCTCAGCGTCAGATACAACGCAAAAATCACCCTTCAGCGTATGTATAGAACGCACCGGGCAGAGCAGCAGCTCGACCACGGCGCTGTAAGATGACGTAGTATTACAGTTTTTCTCAATTGTTTACACACAAATACTGGTACTTGAGACACAATGACCACAACATGAAACTCATGCACCAACCCCCTGAAACAATTCTGTTAAACTCCAAGCACAATTCCTGCTTTACACTCAAATTGCAGTTCTAAAACACACTTTTTTCAAAACACTACACACAATTCTCTGCATTTGGCACAATTTTCATGAAGAAAATCTCTTGTTTTTACAAGGAACACATTCAAATATGCACACTGACTCACACAAAGTCACACAGTTTTACAATTAGCAGAGCTTTAGCATAAAAGGGCAACAGGTGAGCTCTTTTGTTTTGGAAATTTTTTTCTGCCTGGAGATGGAAAGTGTATGACCGAAATCCACAAACGCATATACCCCATGTGGAGATATACAGTAGCAGTTGACGCTTTTCATGGCTGGATTCGCCATGCTAAGCGATATTTCCCCTGCTGCTTGGCCAGGGAAAACATTGCTTGTGATGTGGATGAGGTGCTGTGCCCAGACCGAAACAGAAGAGGGGATGCAGCATAGTTTTTTTTTTTACTGTAACTGTATACAGTAAATTCTTCTGTTGTTTTGTATGTAGACCACTGTATGTGCAACTTTGTGTTGGTTGGGATGTACATTGTTTTTGTGGGAAAAATAAATTATATTTGTTACTGTGTATTTGTGTGTTCTGAGTATAAAAACAATATTCTCAAATATTTTACAACACACTTATGTATGTACTGTCTGTAGTAAGTGTAACACTGAACAAAAAAAGGCCTAAGTCATTATGATGAATGGAGAAGAAGTGTTTTCCACTCATCATAGTGTTTTACATTGAGCACATGAAAACAAAATGGGTTTTCGTACCCCGCCGGTGCACACAGCAATGTGTTCTATTACAGTTTTACGATTGTTACACACTAAAATAAAAATTTCCACACAATTTGCAAAATTCTACTCCAATGAGCAAAACACCTCCAGATATGCACAACATTACACACAATGTCTGCTTCACCCTTTTTGCAAAACATTACACACAGTGATTTGCAAAACTCTACACACATTTTCACACCTTAGACACAGATAAGGATTGTGAGGTTACTTCCTTGTCATTACCAAGCCCCAGATTGCCAATGACCACACCAATGAACGAATTGGATAAACACATCCACCAGGTGTGGAAGCACACATGCTAATTTGAAAACGCAGCACTCAGGTGTGCTATATGGCCTGATCCAGCCAGACGGAGAGATGATGAATAGTTACAGTATTCTTGTTGCTTTTACAGTAGTTTTTCTTCAGAGTCAAAGTGTATGTACTTCATGCAGTAATTTTTATTTGTCTACAGATTTTATTTGTTTCATTGATTTCATTGTTGGTTGATTACTGTAACTGATTATGGTAAGAAATACTGTAAGTATCGAAATAAATACTTTAAATATTCAGTCTGCAGCATCAGTGTTGTGCAGTGCTTGGTAAGTTTATAGTAGGCTTATTTGTGTACATTATCCCTATATCTCAAACTAATCATGAAGAATGTTGTAGGTTTGTCACAATTTTTTTTGTCATCTAAATTAGCCCTTATATAACAATGTCTGGCCAAAAATCTAGCACATGCTATTTCTTAAAATTAGTTTTTTTTACAAATTCAATGTATGCTATTTGCAATAAGGCATGGATACCCGACCCAAGTCCGACAGGACCCGCCGGGCTGGGCCGGGCCGGGTTCGGACAGATCTTTAGAAATTATGGTCGGGTTCGGGTCGGGCTCGGTCACAGGCATTTGTTGTAAAATGGTGCTGCGGCTCCTTTAAGAGAATGTGGAAAGTGATCAGAAGAGAGAGAGAGGAAGCAGATGTGTTGAAGATGCAACCAGAGTAGAGTTGGTGGAATAAGTTTAAGTTTTGTACTCAGTGTGTGCGGTGTCCGAAACAAAGCAAGCAGGAAAGGTTAACACGTTGAACATTTTAACAGCTTATTAACGTGCGCTTGTTGCCCCGTGAGCGTTGATGCGCTCATCTGTTGACATTTCCGAATGCCTTCTTACGGTTCCTTAATCAAAGCTGGCTTTCCACACAAAAACGTAGCCTATATGTGTCATTAGTAAGAGGAAAAAATTAGATTTTAACTGTGTCAGGCTCGGGTCGGGCTCGGACACAAATCTCTTAATGCCGGGCTCGGGCCGGGTTTGGTCACAGCTCTGTTCGGCCTGATCCGGACTCTAATTTGCACCCCTGTGCAATTACAGTACCTTGGCATATATTTACACACAGTTATCCATACTAATCATGTATTACACCTTTTTGGAATATTATCATTTTTTACAGGGTGGTAGGGGAAGATTCATGAATATTCATTAGGGAACTCATCACTGATTGGCTCGCCCTGATATTTTTACCCTAACCATAACCAATCCCACTCCTCTTGCCTAAACCTAACCAACCCAACCAGAGCAGGCAACGAGTACTAGCCATTCAGGGATGAGTCCCCTAATGAATATTCATGAGTCTTCCCCTACCACCATGCAAAAACAAATTTGCGTTCGCGGGCCCTGCAATGGCATGCAAATTATCCAATCAAAAATGAAGAAAACAAGACCTCCTCACCAGGGAATCAAACTCCAAACTCCCAGACCAAAGCTCAATGTTCTAATCACTCACCTAGCAGTTCTTACAGAAAGTTATACAACTGTTTAATACTTGGTGTTTTCAAGCCTTGGTTGCTAGGTAACCATGCTGTATACAAAAAATAGGTACTAACTAACAAACATTGACATATATATAATGGACCAATAGACCTCGTTGCTCTGGACGGAGACCAGTGAAGGCTATTAGAAGCACTTTTCCGGTGATCTCTTGCTTTACTGCGCAGCCTCCAACTGACAGAGACAACGTAAATGTGACGTGAGCAACGTGTCTGAAAGTTGTAAGTCTTCTGGTAGCTGTGCCAAAAGAAATCTCAATCATTCCCAATCTTACAGGGACGGAGAGCGTAGGTATATGTAATGAGATAACATAAGCACAGGCTAATTATTGCTAACTAACATGCTAGTTAACATTAGTAATTAAACCTAAACAGCTAACATAAGTCGAAACTGCCTGCAAGCTTCTCCTGTACAATACGGTAATTCCTCTACTATGCGACAGTAAGTCACTTGGATATAAAACAATCGTTAGCCTATTTTTACAAAAACGTCTGCTACGGAGCCATAACGTGAGATACAAGGTAATGGAGCCTTTTATACATTGACGTGTTTCTTTAGAAATAAACAATGGACAAATAGAGTCTTTAAACGCTTCAGATGTAAAGTTATTCGCTGTCAAAGTGGCGCAGTCGCAGTCTAAAATAACGTTAAGTCAAACGTAATGGGAAAAGCAGGCTACAGCTAAATTAAGACTTTACAGTAATAACAATAAAGACAAATATTGAGTGATTGTATTTCAAATAAACTTTAGAGACAAAACTTTCCCAATATGCCAGTTTCTGCTGTCATGGAAGATGAACGTCCACCATGATTTTGGTGCACGCGAGCAACGTGTTTTTGTGGTTATGTCACAGGGGTGAATAGCTCAACTGTGTGGCCGAAGCTATTCGTACCGGGGGAGCAAATAGACACTCCAAAACAAAATACCATTTTGAGAAGAAATAACATTGTTTTGAATGTAAAGTTTCATTTTGCAGGAGAATTAAGGGGTTTTGCCCATTGTGTGTGTGTTTTTTGATTTGTTTGTAGAGTTCTGAGAATATGAAGCATGCTTTCAGAAAATGTGTGTAAACAATCAAGAAAAACTGTAAGAGAGACAACGGTAGAGAGTAGTATGAAAGGCTGCATAAGGAAGTTGGTTGGGGTGGTGGAATTGTCAAACAACACAGGACTTTCACCCAGGAGACCGGGATTCATGTCCCATTCTTGTCCCATGTGTCACAGAAACGTACGTATTTTTCTTTTTGGGCTTTTCCCGCCAGGACAGCTAGGTGAGAAAGGGGAGAGAGAGGGGGAAGACATGCAGGAAATTGTCACAGGTCGGATTTGAACCCTGGACCTCTTCATTGAGGCATAAACCTCTCAGTATACGTGCCCTGCTCTACCCACCTTAACCAGAGTGTTGTCAGGTCATAAAACTGATTATTTGAACAGTGATGTTGGACAGTGGTCTTAGACGGCACAGATACATGATGTGATCCTGCTGAAAGAGATCAGAAAACAGAAAACTATTCTACCACCACACACACACACACACACACACATACAAACATATTTTTGGTGTCTATCCTTCTAAGAAGATCTAAATTAATAAGAACTAAACTTCTTTTTTAAAGATTTCAGTGCTCTAATATAAGGTAAGCCAGTTTTGTGGGTCCGGTGGCAAAGCACGATAGGTGTGACTGTAATATAACTTATCTGGAATTTGTTAAACCTGGGTCAGACGTAGCTATTTTTGTCCTTCATGACACACACACTCTTCATTTATATCATATATTCCAATGCGTACACACTTCTACATACAGACAAAAGTGTGGGAAAAGGAGCATATCATTGAGTGTAAAGTACACCACATCATTCCCAAGGCTCTGCTGCCTGGAGTCCTCCCCTCCTTCCTGCCTGTTGTTTGAGTGTCTACCAGCTCGTTACACCTGACTGTCCTCATCAGCTCTCATTGTCATCTCATCAGGAGTTAGATCTAATGAGGCCCGCCGCAGTCTGACCTCTGACCTTCCTACGCCCAATCAAGCTTTTCTTTTTCTCCCTTTTAGTCTTTAGGTCAGACACAACACAAAATAAATAAAACAACAAATGGTGACAGAATGCTTGAGGATAAAAGAGGGAAAGAGACAGATGCTGTGAGGCGGATACAACTTTCCTTCAAAGTAATCTGTTTTTGAAAACATTAAATGTATTAAATGTTAACAAAAATGTAACTCTGCTGGTGCTCCTACTGACAAAGTTTTGATCCAAAGCATTATAATGTGCATTTAAAAACCTAAAACATTTTCCTGTTTCATAACGTAAGATGTGAACAAAAACCTCTACTAAGACAAGGAAAAAACAAACCTTTGAGAGTGAAAGATAGCCTCATATTTCTAGTGGGGTGATTGTAAAGCAGTAGGGGTGGGGGCAGGCAGCGGGGGTCACATTAAGGGTGGAGGTGAAGATTAGGGGGCAACAATGAGTTAAATGTTCCCCCGCCAGACCACGTAGAGGCCGAAGCATCCCCCCGGTGTCCATAATTTGTCTGGAATAATTGAGCGTGTGTTTGTGTAGCGGGGCTCAGGCCGGCTCTCTGGTAGCTGGAGGTGAAGGGGCTCTCCACACAGAGTGGAGGACCCTCGCTGTCACACAGGAATCTGAAGAGACCTCCCAGGAGCCCTCAGCGGTGAGACCCTGCCGCTCCATTTATTTGGTGATATGGGGCACACATGGACAAATGGCTACCAAGCTGCTTATATCTACAACACCGGCAATTATTGTACAATATGAGCACTTTTAAATATGATGTCATGCACAAAAAACGGTATTAACTGAAAGGAAATGAATTGCGATGAAATGAAAGAGATAGCACATTTTAAATCTATTACTTTATTTTTTACAATACTGGCGTACAACACTTAAGACAAAACATTTGTAATTTAAACACAGGCATATCTGATTTCTTACCTTTTACAACTTTGTGTCCAAGAAGTCCAAAAGTCCAATAAGACACTTGTCTCTATCTGAGGTGATGATGGAGGAGGAGGCTGCTGTGTTGTAGGTGGCAAGACAACAAATAGTCCTAAAATGAGACACATCGCAAGTGTTGTAGAATGCTGAATGTTCATAACATCAGCTTGTTGCTCAGCCAATGAGTGTGAATTGAAATTATGCACTGCCATCTGGTGGCAGGACTGTTGAACACAGGAAGGATCACTCCTGTGTTTCCATGGATACTGGACACTCTGGCTTCAGTAATGTGATCAGGTGAGTGGCATACTGACGTTTAGCCTCAGTTACAGGTATTTTGTATGACATTAAACTTGTTAGAAATCTTCCATAAACTTTTTTTAAATAAGTATTGGGCCATTCTCTCTCTCTCTCTCTCTATATATATATATATATATATATATATATATATATATATTTTTTTTTTTTTTTTTTTTTTTTTTTTCAGCAGAGTGAAAGAAGTTTAATTTTTATTTACAGAGAAGACTTAAGATTAGATAAATAATCCTTATGCAGTTAAACTAATCAATATTTTTATTTTGGGGCATTTTAGGCCTGTATTTGATATATCAGCTTAGACATGAAAGGGGTAAGAAATGGGGGAACAACATGCAGCAAAGGGCCACATATTGGAACCAAACCTGCGGCCACTACGGCGAAGACTGAGCCTCTGTTTGGGCGCAAGCTCTACCAGGTGAGCTACCCAGGCATCCCCACTACTACAGTTTTTTTTTATACTAACAAGGATCAAATGAGCTGTAAGGTGACAGGTGTGTCTCATAGTGACAGTGATAATTGGATGCATTTTCACCACAATCACATGAGCAATGTCCCTGCAGCTGACTGAGCAGCCATGTCTCCTGGTGCACCTCCTGACACGTTTGGCTGTATATGCTCTTTGTTTATTATAACTTTATATGTTTATGTCATTGTGGTGAGTAAGTCATTTTAGCGGAACTTACAGTTGTTTTTTTTTCCATTGCTAACAAGCATCTGTCAATATTGAAGCCACTTCTTAAAAACTCTTCATACAGTCTGCATTACCAACACACATCAGGCCGAACAGTTCATCTCACATCCAAAACTCACTCAAACCACCAAAACACTTCATATATAACATAAGGAAAACACTGGCAACACCTCCCACTCAGAAAGCAAACATCGCCACTCAGAACACACTAACACCAGGGAGCATTACCTAAATGATAAGCTTTTATTTTTGAAGTTTAAATGATTTCATTATAGAGTAAGAATAACTATATTATAATATTGGGTTTTTTTCAGGTATTGGAGTATGAATGAGATTTTTTTGAAAGCAATGAAAAATGATTGACAGTTTGGTCCACATAGACGGCTGTTTCTCTGACTGTGTGAAGAGTTTTGACAATGTGACTTTAGTTTGGACTGATGCATGTTAGCATTGGAAACAAACTGAAGTATCCTCTAGACAAGACATTTTTTGACAAGTCATCTTCATCTTTTCATCTGAACAAACTGGGCAAATAACACAATACTGTTTGTGTTTGTTGAGACTATCAGAGCCCTGCCCTTCACCTGGGGCAGGCTATCATATGGCATTATACATCCTATTTATGTTGAGCATAACAGCATGAAACACATACTCTCCCTTCTGATGACATAAAAAGAACAGATTCTTTTGAAGTTGTCCGTTTGCTTTGTTTATCACCTCTCGGATAACCTAGGACCTCTGTGACATAGGCAGAGGTTACTCTAGTTCAATTTCAACCAGCCAAGGAGGACAGACGGGAGAGTTACATGTATTAAGGTACCTATATTACAAAGAGTGGGACTGCATGAAATTAATGAAGCACAACAGGGACCTGTGTGGAGAATGCACAGAGGCAAAGAAATAAAGTCCTATGTCTATTGGCCGAGCTCTCTAACCCTAACCCTAACCCTAGCCAACGCTACTTTACCTGCAGTGCTATTTAAGATTTCAAATATATTGAAAATCTGAGATTTTCTACCTAAACATGCAATAACTGATGACTTTTGGCCCTTTGGGGCACAGCGGGAACAAGCTGTCAACTGACATATCAGCTTTTATAAGTGCCCTTAAAGTTTTCTTTCAAACAAAGTTTCTGTTTACATCCATTGTTACTCACCAAAAGTCGGTATGTACCCTTGAGGTCTAACTAATGTGTACATGCATCCTTGTGCACATGCATGAGACGAACAAAACAGGGACTTACTCATAAAAAAACAGCAGTCATGAAAACAAAATTATGACTGGTGTGTTAACTGCTTGCCAAATTAATCAGAGCACACAAGGCCAAATCGCCTCCTGAGTTATATTCTTTAAACAGAGTCCAACACAGTCACTCCACATAAAATAGGGATGGACCGATACTGGTTTTTCAAGGCCGATACCGATTATTAGTAGTTAATGAAACAGATAACAGATATTTGGAACCAATATTAATTTACAGTAAAAATGAAAATCTTTAAGTCAAAATTAAGATTTTGGAAAGTTACTCATACATACTCCAACACAAAACTTTGTTTAAATGCTTTAAAGCCCCAGTGCGTAACATTTGTAGTTGTTCATTATCAAAATCTGTATTGCCCTTCACAAACTTGTCCTTTTTCATGAATATTGACCACCACCATCAATTTCAAGTATTCCTATTAGCTTGGAATTTTACATTTGCACTTGCATGAACTGGGGTAGACCATAATGATGCGCCATCTTGAAATACATTAGCCAGTAAGGGACATACAGGCCATACTGCTCCGCCTTTCGCATTTTAGACTCACAGCTGCTGCTAATGGGTATCGTCGCTTTCCGGCACCAGCAAGTTTGAAGAAGGAAACATGGAGGACCACACATATTCATAATCTAAATTTCAGGAACAGGAGTCTTCTTCTTCGCCCAGAAAAAGAAAACAGATATTGAAAAGAGCAAGAGTCCGGAAAAGTGAACATTGGAGCTGCTTTCGAGGCACACACCAAATCCCAACTAGTTAATTATCCTCTAGACTGCTGCAGTCTCCTTTTCTTTCTCTCTCCTTTCCATCGGGTGTCGCTCGTGGTGTCCGCGCCACTCTCTGACATGAACTCATGGATGTATTACAGTTTTTTTCAATTGCTTACACACTAAAATTAAAACTTTCCCACAATTAGCAAAACCTTAGACTCAAGGACCAAAACACTAGGCTAGATTTGCACAACTGTAAGCACATTGTCAGCTTCACACTTTTTGCAAAACATTACACACAGTGATTTGCAAAACACTAAACACACTTGTATGCATTTGACACAGAAATTTCCATGATGTCATTTCCTTGCAATTTCAAAGCGAAGGTTTTGAAATGAACACACCCATGAACCAATTGGTTAAACACAGCCACCAGGTATGCAAACACATGACTGCTTAATTGTAGACACACCAATCAGGTTTAAGCACTATATAAAATGCAGCAGGTATGTTCACCTGTCTTCAACCAAAATAGAAGGAGTCCGAAGAAGAAGACTGAGAGTGAGAGGAGGAATTCACAGAGGAGGAGAAGGAGGTAGAGGAAGAGAAAGAGGTCCAGCCAGAGGTAGAGGCCGAGGTGGAGGTAGAGGAAGAGTGAGAGGGAAAGGAAGAGGAAGAGGGAGAGGGAGAGGAAGACCTGAAGCCAGAGAATATGCTCAAAGAAGAAGAGGACCAAATTTATCAAATGAAAGACTAAGAGTTTAGCCAGTAGATATACAGCGGCATCTGTCATAAGGACATTTTGACAAGGAAACAGGTGAAAGAAAATCTGTCTACAGTTACAGTAATCAGCTGCTCATTGTATGCACCATATCAGCACTTTTGATACCCCTGCCTGTGACATTTGAGGATTGAGGGTCGAGAACAACAAGGAGGAAAGGGGCCCATATTCACGCAAGGGTTTACGATCTCCGGCCCCAGGCTCAGGTACCCCTCATTCAGGCCATGGAGGACACCTGTGACCAAGTCAACGCCGCAGCTGTGCAAGGATGGATTTGCCTTTCAAGACGGTTGTCTTGCCAATGAGGATATTGCCTGTGATGTTGATGAAATTCTCTGGCCAGATCCAGCTAGGCAAAGAGATAATGTCTAGTATTTTCTGTACTTTTTCAGATAATTTTTTTGTTTGTTGTTGTTTTTCTGTGATTGTAACCTGTACTGGATACAGTATTTTATGTTTGTCTGTTGTTTACGCAGCTAACAGTGTTATGCACACTACTGTAGTAGCATGAAAACTGGGACTTGTTTTGTTGTTGATTCTCCATGTCGACATGTTGACTGATTTTGGTATATGGAGAGAAATAAATTATATTTTCCTCAGTCTGCAGCATTGGTCTTGTGTAGTGTTTGGTGAATTTATTGTAAATTTGCACTTTCTCAGTGTAGCAATTGAAAAAAAACTGTAAGAAAACGCATAAACTCCAACAATGACAGCTGAAAGACGGCCTTTTGTACACCTTTGCTTTTTGAAGCGTGAAGGCTACCGTAGCTGCAATACTGCGTGGCGAGAGAGAGTTGATTGCGATATATGATCTCAACGCAAGATGGGAGTAATTCTTACACAATGTAGCTTTAAGCAATTATTTAATAAATTAGAAACTTTCAACATAATACCCAGTAAAAGATAGTCAGATAGTGTTGTGGGCGGGACATTAAGTCAGACTCAGTGACGAGTGAAACTGAAGCAGTAGGACAGACACAGCTGTAGCCGAGCCAAAGTAGAACACTTTCAGGCAAATAAAACACTTATACAGATAATCTGCAAACTGCCAAAAAATGGACCGATAATCGGCCAGGGCCAATGATCGATCTATCCCTAACATAAAACACACCAAGACTACATTTACCTCCAGCTAACTAGCGAACTTCAGAGAACAATAACGGCAACACAGCATTACCGCTCTGTTTGAACCAAATATTCTCTGACTAGCTCAGCTAAAATCACCGGACCTGCAGCCCGTTACCGTATCGTTCACTGCCGGCCCACTTTATCCCCTGAATATATGTGATTCTGTATGATATGGGACATGCTGAGTGAATGAAATGTTCCTTGAAATGTTTGGTATGACTGTGTCTAAGCATACATGATGTACCAAGGTATTCTCTGACGTCAGATTTGTGTTGTAATAACTTCGGCTCATCAGGTTTGTTTCATTACTCATCAAAGTGAAGATTGACCAGAAGGTTTCCACATCACAAGTTACTCAGTAGCATTAAGACCAAACTCTTTTCTGCTACCCCAAATGACCCATCGCCTCTATGCCATCCATCAAATGCTAGCTATGGTCTTTCCTCATGTCCTGTACTGTACTGAGTCAGTGACATGGGGCAGCTGTTATCAGTTATCTGTTGGAGTCTGGCCAGCACGCACAGCTGTGGTGCTAAATGTGAAAGTCCTTTGAAAACAACATGTTGCTGTTGTGAGGTTTTTAGGTCATTAACATCACCAAGTCCTAGTAAACACTGTATGGTACCTTTTGGTCTATATAGCCAGATAGTGGACACTTGTGAGAGAACCTGAAGGTGTTCACTAGACTGAGATAAATGTGAGATCATCTTTGATTGAGAGTTGAGGTTATCCCTGCTCTTTTTTTAATCCTCACAATGACCTTGTAGTGACGCCTTATCTTTTCTCTGCACTCAGTGCATACAAACAGCACAGTGCAGCTGCCATTTGCACAGCTGTGTTGCTCTGGAGTCCTGCCAGTGTCTATCAGCCCACACAGCACACAACCCATCACACACACACACACACACACACACACACACACACACACACACAAATAGAGAGTGATGAGTAAAAACAAATTAGGGCCCCTCTTTAAGACAGGGCCTCAAGATCAGGTAAAACTTCCCTCACCACTTCAGTTTACATTCTGTGTTTGTGGCGGTGCACATTTTTAAACAAATGACTGATGAATGAATTAGACTACCACCAACTGCAATACAGTGAACCTGGGGCTTTTGGGGTCCTTGAGGACTTTTTCCAGTTGGTAATCCAGCCATGGCTGCCATGTACATGTCCATGACAGGATTCACACACAATGCTCAGAAGGTGTGAGATTTGGTCGGATCAATAGGCAATTTTATTTGCCCCTGGGCCCCCAAATAGCTTACAGGTTTTGCCGATTGCCTACAAACTAATTGAATACTGATTAACTAAGTAAATGCTTAGACAAAAGCATCAAAACCCCTAACTTTTGTAACCATGACTTAAACAAAGGCACTAAACGTTCTAACACGTTTTCTGCTCTGCACTTTGTTTGCAATTCTGCAACACATTTCTTGCAGAACACTACACACTGTATCTTACATTAGACACTTTGTTTGAAAATGAAAACTCTTGCAATGAATGGGAAAACACTTCCCTTTAAAATGCATAACACTATCTGAAATTAGGAACACACCCACACACTTGATCACCTTGTGTGCCGCCATTTGTCTGCAAGGAGTTCTCCATCACCATGCCACTCTAGGTTCCTACAATACTGCACACATAATCACTTTTGTGGATGCACTACATATGAAGCTCAGCGCAAATTCCTTCAGGAAGACTTCTATGACTGCAATCACCACTATTTCTCACTAATTCTATTCAGCTGTTAAGAGGCATGCACTCTTCAGTAAACCAATCAGAATTGGCCACGAAATCATGATCCAATCACAGAACGACATCTTGCTTTAAATGTCCCTCTCTTGCTATCAGCTGTCTTCTCAGGCAAAAGTGCAACCCTCCTCCTCCCCTTCCACCTCCGGGCTTCGTCAACCTTTGCAACCGGAGTCCCTTCTGGTGGACGGGTCCTCCGTTCGACCTCCTGCTTCCCTCTTCGCCATCACCAGTGTCTAGGCTGCATCAGGGAGGGGTGGGAATATGCCTGTTTTTCTGCCCCTTTAAATATTTACTATGATGGAGTTTAATCCCCAAAGACTATGCACATTTCATGTATCCATGTTCATATCATGCTCATCTATAATAAATATTTGCATATCTGCAACGAAGTCTCTCCTGATTGAAAATGTAGTTGTACAGGACGGCCCTGGTTTGTTGTCATCTGAGATAACACATTCTCACTCCCATCGCGTCAAAAAACGATGCTTGATCATATGCCTTTGGCGTTGTTATATTTAGAAGCACTTAGTCGGGACTCTTTGCTTCACTTTTTGACACCCTGGGTCGTGACTTACGCTTAACTGACATGTGGCACAAGATGGTGGGTGGGGTTACAAAATGTACGTTTTAGGGACAAGAATGGGACATGAACCCTGGTCTCCTGGGTGAAAGTCCTGTGTTGTTTGACCCATCCTCCACCCCAACCTGCTTCCTTAGGAGGATTTTCGGTCCTTCATACTACTCGCTACTGTTGTCACTCTTACAGTTTTTTTT
The DNA here is from genome assembly GCF_004354835.1 of Perca flavescens. Lineage (NCBI taxonomy): Eukaryota > Metazoa > Chordata > Actinopteri > Perciformes > Percidae > Perca > Perca flavescens. The sequence continues at coordinate 10,555,864 of NC_041331.1, forward strand.
CAATTGCTTAAGCACAATTTTGAAAACAGGGACTGTTTTTTTCAAAACACTACACACAATTAGCACAACCACACACCCAATTAGCAGAACACCTCAGACCCCTTTGCAAAATGAAACACTCTTGCAAAAACTATACATTCATTTATAGAAAACTTAATTCTGTCTGAACCGGTTACACACTGCTGTTGCTAACCTAAAACACTTTTAGCAATTCTACTTCCCAGTTACAGTTTTTTTGGATTGCTTAAGCACGATTTTCAAAACAGGGCCTGTGTTTTCAAAACACTACACACAATTAGCACAACCACACACACAATTAGCAAAACAACTTTGCACCTTTGCAAAATGAAACACTCTTGCAAAAACTATACACTAATTTATAAAAAACACATTTTGTTACCATATGAAACACACACCTTTCATTTGACTTAATTAAGTTTTAACCATATACACACTGCTGTTGCTAACCTAAAACACTTTTAGCAATTCTACTTCTCAGTGATTAGAGTACTGTAAATGAAGTACACAGAGAAATTTACAATAAGTTCACCAAACACTACACAAGACCAATGCTGCAGACTGAGGAAATATAATTTATTTCTCTCCATATACCCAAATCAGTCAACATGGAGAATCAACAACAAAACATGTCCCAGTTTTCATTCTACGACAGTAGTGTGCATAACACTGTTAGCTCCACAAACAACAAACCTAAAATATTCTATCCAGTACAGGTTACAATCACAGAAAAAACAGACAAAACAAAAACAAAAGATTTGAAAAAGTACAGAAAATACTAGACATTATCTCTTCGCCTAGCTGGATCCGGCCAAAAGAATTTCATCAACATCACAGGCGATATCCTCATTGGCAAGACAAAGTGGGAAGAACCGTCTTGAATGTTGAATCTATCCTTGCACAGCTGCAGCGTAGATTTGGTCACAGGCGTCCTCCATGGCCTTAATGAGGGGTACCTGAGCCTGGGGCCTCAATGAGGGGTACCTGAGCCTGGGGCCAGAGATCGTAAACCCTCGCGTGAATATGGGCCCCCTTCCTCCTTGTCGTTCTCGACCCTCAATCCTCACGTCACAGGGATGGGTATCAAAAGTGCTGATATGGTGCATACAATGAGCAGCTGATTACTGTAACTGTAGACAGATTTTCTTTTACCTGTTTCCTTGTTGAAATGTCCTTATGACAGATGCCGCTGTATATCTACTAAGATTAGTCCAGCCTCCCTCAGCATCAATCCGTGGTTCACAACATGGTCCACTAGTGTGCCTCTACCTCTGGCTGGGCCTCTTCCTCTTCCTCTACCTCCTTTTCCTCCTCTGTAGATTCTCCCTCTCACTCTCATTCTTCTTCTTCTTCTTCTGATTCCTTCCATTTTGGTTGAAGGCAGGTGAACTTACCTGCTGCATTTTATATAGTGCTTAAACCCGATTGGTGTGTCTACAATTTAGCAGTCATGTGTTTGCATACCTGGTGGCTGTGTTTAACCAATTGGTTCATGTGTGTTCATTTGCAAAATTGCAAGGAAGTGACATCATGATAAATTTCTGTGTCAAATGCATATAAGTGTGTTTAGTGTTTTGCAATCACTGTGTGTAATGTTTTGCAAAAAGTGTGAACCTGACAATGTGCTTACAATTGTGCAGATCTAGCCTAGTGTTTTGCTCCTTGAGTCTAAGGTTTTGCTAATTGTGGGAAAGTTTTAATTTTAGTGTGTAAGCAATTGTAAAAAACTGTAAACCAATCACAATCGTCATTGGCAGCGCTAAGCACCGGATGGAGCAACGGTGCCTCTGCAAAATAGCCTTGGGAAGGAACATGTTTTGGTGGAACATGTGTACGTTCAAAAGATAACTGCAATTTTAAATTTGGGTTTTACATTTTTTTTTAAATGTTTGTAACTTTAGTTTTTTGAATTTTGTCATCTACTTAGTATTGACATCAGATTGTAACATCAAACAAATTCAGTATTTTTAATGTCTTGTGATAATGCTGAAAGGTCAATACACTATAAACTATCAAGTATTGTGAAAATAACCACAGGTGTTGTATGTGTCTCTACCCACTGAAGGACCAGTGAGACTTTGCTTCAGAGAAGTGTTTGCAGAACTAAATCATTGATCTGTGTTAATGTACCTTATGGTCCCATATCCCAACGCTGCAGCTGTGTTTTCACAGCTGTTAGTGAGAAAATAGAACTTTATGGGGGCTCTGCGACATAACACCTCCTCTTTCCTGGTAGCATCGATATATACCACTACTGGACTTAGAACTGTTATGGACTATTTGTCTTCAAAGGCTACACCCTATCAACACGGCTCATGTTTGCTGTCAGCCTCCACTCAGAGAGAATACCAGTCTACAGACAGGTTTGTTCAGCGGATTCTGACGCCGCTGCAGAAACCTCCATTCATCTCTCCACTTGTTTTACAGCGCCCTCTGATGTTAGAATGACAGATTAACATTATTTTCATCAAATTCCAAAGTACTATAAAGTACTATAGAGCAGGGGTCTTCAACATTTTTTAGGCCAAGGCCCCTTCAGCTGATAAAGAGATGGAGCAGGGATCCTTTACCATATATATTGTATAAAATGGAGATGCAAATTAAACTGGGCCTACAATAACGTGTAGGGCGGCCTAAAAGCCTTTACACATACCTTTTTATGGTGCAAACAATACTAAGCTATTAAAATAATAAATAAAATAATAAATATTCATATAGTTATGTATCATGTTTTAACATGTGGCACAGTGGATCCTTATGGCTACATTATAGCTATCTATAGGCTATAAGCCTATCATCAATGTTGTGTAAATTAAAAAAGATGTATCTTTAAAAAATAATATGTTGGATTCATGGTAATGTATATTTTCTGACATATACTGTATATATATACAGTATATTTCTGAAAATATACATATATATATATATACATATATATTTTTTTTAAGTATCCGGGATACTATGCATTATGCTATGCAGCCTTTTAAAATGTCAATGACGTCATACACATTGTACGGCCAGAGATACTGCTTTACGGCAAGCTCTGAGTCACTTCCCTTTCTCTCACTCGAGGCATCGACAGCACAGCTAACAGGTTAGGCTCTCCCTGTCAATATGTGTGCTGGAAAGAGGTTTGCTAATGTTTTAAAGACCACGCCGAAATATTCACTCTGACGTTTTGGTTCTGCTTCTGATGCCGTCAAGCAGGATCTCTGATTGTAATCAGTCCTTATGTCTGACCAATCAGCATTCATTATCAGAATGCTAGCGTGTTATGGGCAACAACGACTCAACCTGTAAGAAATCAAAAGGACATAAGTACTCGTTCATTCAACTTTCAACCTATAATGGTCAGGATTTATGCTAAATTGATGCAAGTATCCGTAGGAGAACTCCCAATAGTAAAGAAAAGGGAGCGAGAGCTGAGCCTAGAGGGGAATGTAATTAATTGGGAGACAGTTTGGGACGACATGTCCCACTGTTCCAAGAACCCAAATCACCAGCAGATCCACTTCAACGTATGTCATAGGACATATTGGACAACTCGGAAGAGATACGTCTCTAAAGGCATTCCTACTCCCTATTGCACATTCTGTCAACCTGAACAAACTGGAACATAGTTATGCTGAAGCTCTCTACAGCAAGGATTAACAAAGCCAAATCATCAGCTATAGACCTATGGAAAGGTGCAGCAGCACAGGTATTAGTCCTAATGACGTCAGCATCACAAGAAGTAGAGGAGGGTGACTAGGCAAGGTGTGATTTATTTTTGTTTTTGTTTATTTGTTTGTTTGTTTTTTCTTTTCTTTTCCTCGAGACCGCAGAGGGTGGGTCGTTCTTGTTTAAGTGTGTTTGTCTGTTCTGTTTTTTGTTGTTTACAGTTTTTTACAATTGCTTACCCACTAAAATTAAAACTTTCCCACAATTAGCAAATCCTTACACTCAAGGAGCAAAACACTAGGCTAGATTTGCACAACTGTAAGCACATTGTCAGCTTCACACTTTTTGCAAAACATTACACACAGTGATTTGCAAAACACTAAACACACTTGTATGCATTTGACACAGAAATTTCTCATGATGTCATTTCCTTGCAATTTCAAAGCAAAGGCTTTCAAATGAACACACTTGAACCAATTGGTTAAACACAGCCACCAGGTACGCAAACACATTACTGCTAAATTGTAGACACACCAATCAGGTTTAAGCACTATATAAAATGCAGCAGGTAAGTTCACCTGCCTTCAACCAAAATGGAAGGAATCAGAAGAAGAAGAATGAGTGAGAGTGAGAGGGGGAATCCACAGAGGAGGAAAAGGAGGTAGAGGAAGAGGAAGAGACCCTGCCAGAGGTAGAGGCACATTAGTGGACCATGTTGTGAACCATGGATTGATGCTGAGGGAGGCTGGACTAAGAGTTCAGCCAAATCTTAGCAGATATACAGCGGCATCTGTCATAAGGACATTTCAACAAGGAAACAGGTAAAAGAAAATCTGTCTACAGTTACAGTAATCAGCTGCTCATTGGATGCACCATATCAGCACTTTTGATACCCATCCCTGTGACATGAGGATTGAGGGTCGAGAAAGACAAGGAGGAAGGGGGCCCATATTCACGCGAGGGTTTACGATCTCTGGCCCCAGGCTCAGGTACCCCTCATTGAGGCCCCAGGCTCAGGTACCCCTCATTGAGGCCCCAGGCTCAGGTACCCCTCATTGAGGCCATGGAGGACGCCTGTGACCAAATCTACGCTGCAGCTGTGCACGGATGGATTCGATATTCAAGACGGTTCTTCCCACGTTGTCTTGCCAATGAGGATATCGCCTGTGATGTTGATGAAATTCTCTTGGCCGGATCCAGCTAGGCGAAGAGATAATGTCTAGTATTTTCTGTACTTTTTCAGATCTTTTTTTTTTTTGTTTTGTCTGTTTTTTCTGTGATTGTAACCTGTATTGGATCAGAGGTGTCAAGTAACGAAGTAAAAATACTTTGTTACCTTACTTAAGTAGAAATTTTGGGTATCTATACTTTACTGGAGTAATTATTTTACAGCATACTTTTTACTTCTACTCCTTACATTTTCACGCAATTATCTGTACTTTCTACTCCTTACATTTTAAAATTAGCCTCGTTACTCATATTTCAGTTCAGCTTGTTCATCGTTCAAAAACACACACACAAAAACCCCTATCCAAATCGCTCCATCCGGAGGCGATATTATGAATCCCACTATGGCCACGCCAAGACCTTCAATAGCGTTCACATACTACTATTGGCTAAACCCAACCAATCAAGCTGCTTCGTAGGGCGGGTCTTGGCGTGGCCATAGTGGGATTCGTAATTTTGCCATCCGGAGAGAGTGAATTTGATTGTGGTTGGATGACAAGTATAAACATAGCTATTCCGACACCCTATTGGTTTGTACGCAATCCATCGCACCCGCACAGACCCGGTACTAATACGCCACGGGTGCTTTAACGACCGTTATCTACCGGACCGAATAGAGCTCGGGCGTAGACGTTATGGAACGGTGCATTGTGGGTAGCGGCGGCCATTTTAGAGGTAACGCAAACGCCGGTTGGGAACGTTTGGGAATAGGTAATAGCGTAGCCGGCCGGTCTCCACCGGCACCGAGAAAGGGTTATGGGCCGTGACAAAAAAAAGTTGACTCTACCGTATAGTGACAAACTTAACAATGAAGCCAAACAACGCTACTTAAAAAAAATTGAGGACATAGGCGGAATCGATCCCTATGAACATAACGTATGGTGTAATAATTATGAAAGTTTACCAAGCCTCAGCTTCCCTGATATTTTCTCCTACCAGGTCTGTGGAGTGAGCGCTTACACCTCCGATCAATTTAAAAACTTCAAATCACTGGAGGCTCACCTTCAGTTCACAAATGGATGGGTGCAAGATCTGCAGATTTTCAAAGTAAACGTAGAAAAAACAATCGTTCGCACTAAGGTAACGTTAAGCATCAGTGGTGACACAAACACACGCACACTTGTCAGATTCTGTGAGCCATGAAGCACAATAGTTTGTTTATGCGGGTTTGTTACACTTCAGGAGTAATTACTTACCTATCATACGTGCAATAATCCATTGATTTCGTCAGGTAGTTCTGTAATACTGTATACTATAGACGAACATTCACAACCCACCGTTCACCAAAATAAGACGCCTCACTTCCTATTTCAATATCGTTCAGCTTGTGACGTCGACCTCGCCTGATTGGTGGACGGCGGCCGGTGAACTAATTTAAAGTGATATTTTAATAACAAACTAATATAGTAAAATGTTATTGCAAATGTCTGTATTTATTTGTGCAGAAAAAAGCTTTTGTCACACACAACAGTGCCTAAATATTTCAGTCCGATCCGTGTGCAAGACAGCCATGGCTCACTGAGGTCTCTGCATTGTAGCTTGAATGTTATTTCTGATTTTGTGAATGGCTTTGGAAAAGCATCATCTAAATTAATTAAATTAAAATTAGGGAGTGGCAGCAGTTGTGTCATCACCCCATCCACCCTTGTAGCCACTCTTGTGTGCTGTAATTGTGCAACATCTGGAGGAGACATTTCCTCTCACTCTTATCGAATGCACTGCATCGTTTGTTTTTTAGGTTATGCACTCCCAGCGGCCAAATTAACCTCCACTTCAGCCATGGGTTATCCTCAGCTCCTGTGGCAAGGTTGACAATGGGCATTGCACATGCATGGCTGGCATTGCTGAGTCTTGCACCCATGTTGGGGCTTTGCTTTTTAAAATCGAGGCAGCAGTGAGGATACAGGGGACCAAGACAGTTACAGATGTTCCAGCGTACTGGATGATGCCCTCTAATGTGGACAAGGTTCGAGCAGAGGTGGCCCACAAAATTGATTTCTCCTCTGGTGCTGCTCAACGGAAAGAACTGGACCGGCGCATCAGTGGAGAAAAAGGCAGGCTGGGTATTCGTACCCGTGTTGGTAGTATTAATTCATGTGAACACAACCCCACACTTTCTGACCTGTCACCTCTTTTGAGAATTTTGCACATACACAGCAAGGCTGTTTGTCTGACGGGGATGGAGGACTATTATCAAAGTTATACAGACCCTGTCCCCCCTTGCATACTGCCAAAGTCCTTGCTGCAGCTTCATGATACAGGCAAGTATGGATGTGAGTTGTCTCTCCTCCAACAGCACTGTGAGGGCCTCGCAGACATGACTGCGGTAAATGAAGCACAGGCAGCTCTGGTGGAAGCTGAAACAAAACAGCAATGCCTATCACCGGCCTGGTATGCCCTGAGAGCAGGTAGGATAACCGTATCAAACATCCATGCCATTGTGTCCACCAGTGTTACCAAACCTGCCATCTCCACTGTGAGGAAGGTCTGCTACCCAAATAAATCGGCCACAACAGCTGCCATCAGATGGGGAATAGAACATGAGGAAGAGGCAAGGCAGGCCTATGTCACTGTTATGGCACCGCAGCATGAAAACCTGAAGGTGGAGCAATGTGGGTTAATATTAAATCCATCCTTTCCAGAAGTTGGGGCCTCACCTGATGGGCTCATCCACTGCACTTGTTGTGGAAAAGGCTGTCTCGAAGTCAAGTGCATTTTTAAGCACTGCAACACCCACATCCTAAAAGCCTGTGCAGATGACATGCATTTCTACCTCCAGGTAACTGATGGTAAAATTAGCTTGAAGAAGAAACATCAATACTACAGCCAAGTGCAAACACAAATCTTTGTGACTGAGTCAAAGTTCTGTGACTTTGTAGTGTGGACTGTGATAGACTGTGTTGTTGTTAGAATTTTACCTGATGTGGGCTTTTGGAGCATGTGTTTAGCTAAAGCACGGGAGTTCTTTCTTAAAGTGTCTCTGCCGGAGCTTGTGGCTCACCATTACACAAGGGCAGCCTCCACAACACCGCATGCCAAGGCTTTAACAGAAGTCTCACAGACATCTCGCACCGATCCCCCTATGGCATCCAGGCCAAGGAAACGGGCTCTACAGAAGAAAACCAAAACATGGTGCCTCTGTAGTGGTCCTGAAGGACTGGATGACATGGTAGCATCTGACAATGAGAACTGTGTAATTCAGTGGTTCCATCTCCGATGTGTGGGGCTTAGTGAGGCACCTTCAGCCAGCGAACCGTGGCTCTGTGCTACCTGCACACAGACAGGCTGACATATTTAGGCACTATTGTGTGTTGGTAGGTGTTGCGGCTGTAAGCAGTCCAACAAAGTGCTGCCGCGAGGGACCAAACCCAGATACATAAACACACTGTGACACGCTCGACATTGTATTGCAAAGATTTATTCCTCCACATGTAACATACAACTAGTTCTGCAGTTACAAAATGTAAAGTTAGCTTGTGAGTCGAAATAAGTGTTAGTGTGGCGGTCAACAGAAAGCGTTCGCTCCCAGGCTCAACCCTTCTCTGTCAAAACCCAAAAAAAACAGGTGAAGCAAACACATATGTTACAGCCACAGAAGCTCCTTATTAAAAAAATAACTTATATTGTTCATACTTTCAAATTAAATTTTATTTATTTCGATTTAATGATATTTATTTTTTACTTGTTTACTTACATGTTCTGCACTTCTTCATATTGTTCACTTATCCATGTTCTCTACATATGTTCTTATTGTGTATAGTCACCTTAAGGATTATTAGGAAAACCTGTTAAATTTCGCATTAATGAAATTATCTAATCAACCAATCACATGGCAGCTGCTTCAATGCATTTAGGGGTGTGGTCCAAGTCTAGCCAATCTCCTGAACTCCAAACTGAATTTTAGAATGGGAAAGGAAGGTGATCTAAGCTAGTTTGAGTGTGGCATGGTTGTTGGTGCCAGACGGACTGGTCTGAGTATTTCACAATCTGCTCAGTTACTGGGATTTTCACGCATAACCATTTCTAGGGTTTACAAAGAATGTTCTGAAAAAGGAAAAACATCCAGTATGCTGCAGTCCTGGGGGGGCAAAAATGCCTTGCTAATGCTAGAGGTCAGAGGAGAATGGGACGACTGATTCAAGCTGATAGAAGATCAACTTTGACTCAAATAACCACTCGTTACAACCGAGGTCTGCAGCAAAGCATTTGTGAAGCCACAACACGCACAACCTTGAGGCGGATTTACTACACCAGCACTCCACTAAAAATAGGAACATGAGGCTACAATTTGCACAAGCTCACCAAAATTGGAAAGCTGAAGACTGTAAAATTGTTGTCTGGTCTGATGTGTCTTGATTTCTGTTGAGACATTCAGATGGTAGAGTCAGAATTTGGTGTAAACAGAATCAGAGAACATGAATCAGTCATGCCTTGTTACCGCTGGGCAGGCTGGTGGTGGTGGGGGTGTAATAGTGTGGGTGGGATCCCTTTCGCTTTCAGAACTGTCTTAATTCTTTGTGTCATTGATTCAACAAGGAAGCATTCTTTAGAAAATGTTGGCCCATATTAATAGGATAGGGTCAAACACGGTATTGGAATGGTGTTCCTAATAATCCTTTAGGTAAGTGTATGTATAAATCAATTTCATGTTGCACAATATATTGTTACTGTGAATTTTTGTGTAAATGAAGGAAACACTTCAGTTACGCACCCTTAGTAACGGACTTCATTTAAAACACATTTGGCAACTTTATCAGCCTTTTCTTATTATTTCAACAACTGCCACAATATATTCACCAAACTTCTCACAACAATATGAACAGCAGTCTTCATACAGCAATATAACGATAATGACCGTAATAATAGTTCAGCTTTCCTGTAACATTATGGTTGGTTTCATAACAACACTGGGGCACATATTAGTCAGAGCACAGCACACACACACAATTTTGTCTAGTAAGACCATGTTTTTGCCGTTCACAGGAAACCACCATGCTTAGTGGAATTGTGTCGTTCAATATGCTGTACTTTCCGCGAACACAACCAATTACCCTCTCCACATGAACCCTTATGTGCGCTATCTTCCTGGTGTCTTCCACATCCTTCGCATCCAACTGACAGCGGCCTCGTGTGAAGGCGGGTGTTTTCACTTCAGCACACATCAGTCGAACACTGTCCCTGATGTCAAACCCACGATCCGCCAGCACCAAGTCTCCAAGGAGCAGATGATTAAGAATACCACAGTCCTCTGTCACTTGTTTGTCACTCACGCGACCACCCCACCCTTTTGAAATAAAAGATATTGCTCCCTGTGGTGTAATGCCAATTAGGTATTTCAACGTGTGTTTGTGCTTGTAGTGGGAAAATGTTTGTGCCCTAGCTTTAAGATTGGATGCCCTCTCTATGCCAATCTCGAAACAGTCCACAATAACTGCTACACGATCCCCGAAAGCCTCCACAAACTTATGTGGCATGGTACCTCGCAGACAATGCCTGTCTGGCCAGTGCACCAGTGGCCTGAGATGTGAAAACATTACTGCTATGGTCTCTCTGAAAGTAACTGAGACTGTCTTCCTGTCTAAGCCAAATAGATGTGCTACATGTTGAATTGGAAGGTTCAGCCTCAGCCGCATCAAAGTTGAAAGGACCATCTGAAAAGGTGAAAGTTTTCGACCTGTCTGTAGGCATGGAAGGAGCTGTGCCAGCACACCCATCAAAACAGCGAAGCAAGGCAGACCAGTGTAGTATTTCACCTTCATTTCATTGCCTTCAAGGAAGCTCTCATCAAAATTCTTCTTGGAGATCTCTTCCTTCATTTGCCTGTTCTCCTCTAGCAAACGGTTGATCTCAGCTTGCCTCTGCCCACAAAAGCTGCACTCTTGTGGTTCCCCAGAGTCAGAGGGTGTGTCATCGGCCATCGGTGTGTCAATAGGTAGGTCATCGGCTGTGTCAACAGGTGTGACACAGCAAGCATCATCAGATGTGGCGGCAGAAGGTGTGGTAAAGGGTGACACAACTGCAGCTTACTGCCGTTGAATCCTCCGCTGATATCTGTCAGAATTTCCACTGATCTCTTTATGACCAAGGTGTAGAGACGGTGCCCAGTCAGGGTCGCACTGCAACATTTCATATGCTGGCTTACCTGAAAACAAAAACAGAATTTCTGTTATGTAGCTTGCAGCAATTGTGTGATTTACATTTACATGCATTTCATTTGGTAGATATATTTAAATCCAAAGAGTTATAACAATATAATAACTTTAAGCAATTAACAATTACATTACAGAGCTCCAGCTATATAATACTATGTAAGCTATTAATAATAAAGCATTTTAGCATTTTAACATTTAAGCTACAGAACTACAGCTTCAGCAACAGAATAACATTTAAGGTCCAGTGCAGAGGAGACTATAGCTAGAAATTACCACTGCATTTGTGTGTCTATTGGCTGATGCTTTCTAGAAATGTAAAGTACAAATTATGCCATAGTCTGTCAGTATTACACTAACCTAGTCTAGCCACCAAAATCTAGATGAATAAACGAGGTGACATTGCTAATTGAGAATTGATATGCTGATTTGGCTAACAGCTACATAACTATTTTTATATATTTAATAGCTTGCTCACAAAACACAGCAACTTAATTAGCTACTGCTTTATTCTGAACAGCAGAACTTTAGTTAACTGCTAAATGAATACATCAAATGTAAATGTAGCTAGCTAATTCACTCTGGCAGCTGAAAATCTATTGACCATGTCATAAAAATATCAGTTAGCCTTAGCCTTAGCATTAGCAGCGATGCTAACGGAGTTGACCACAAAGCAAAGCAAAAAGACCCCAGCTTTAATAATAATACCTTACCTTTGTGAAAGTGCTGTGAGCAGACAAGCATGTACTTGGAAATATTATGAAAGGTGATGGTTTTCCTCCGTACAGCGGCGATCCAAGCCATCCGACGCCTCTTTGTCATGTCAGACACCAGGTCTCCTTGTGTTTTTTTCCAAGTAGGAAAATGGTGAAAACTAACATTATTTATCAGCCGTTTGCCCTTTCGATTGTGAGACCGATTGCAGCAGTTCACAATACAGCAACACTGAACCATTTCCTTGAAATAACCTAAATAAAACCTAATTCTCAAATGACCAACGTTCAATTTCAATAACCAACTGCCTACTAACTTCTACTTCCGTACCGTGATTCCCACAATGCATTGCGACGTGACGAAACGATCCCGAACTCTATAGCAACGCGGATTTCGTTGCCTTATTTAGGTGCCACTTAAATGAATGCGCTTCTCTCGGATGCTCGGATGCTCCGAAAACGGACGTTAGAGGGAACTGAAACATCGCCGCACGGGGCACTAGTTAACACTACAGTTGGCAGCAGGTAACGTTAGCCTAGCGTTAGCTAGCAGCTGGAGTAAACATGATAAAATGCAGAGAGCTAAACGGTGTAAAAGTGTGTCTGTATGTCACTGGAGAGGATTGTGACACCAGACTGTAGCTGCCATTGTCTGAAAAACACAGAAGAGATGTGTCACCTTTTTCAGCCCTGAGTTTGCAGGTACAATTTTAATATAACATTATTATAGTCATATGGTTTTGTCCCCACTTTTGGGGGTTACGTTTTTGTCCTTAATGGCATTTTTCCCCCTTACATCAGTGGTCTTTAACGTTTTTTTAAACCAAGGACCCCTTAACTTAAAGTGAGATGTAGCAGTGCACTATATTACATATATATATACATATTGTATGAAATTAAGTTGCATATTAAACTGGGCCTATAATAACTGTTAGGGAAACCTAAAGCCTTCTTATGTACCCTTTTTTCATAAGCTATTAAAATATTAATTGTTGGCATGATTTTATAAATCATATTTTAATGTTACATATGTGGCACAGTAAATCTAGGATTAACTGTATCTGTGGGCTGATATCTTAGTGACTACCTTACCTATAGGCCAGTAAGCCTATCATCAGTGGGAATTTATATTTGCTAATAATATGTTGGAATTATGGAATAATTTGGAGGTCCCCCTGCAATGACTCTGAGGACCCCCTGTTGAAGATCTCTGCTTTACATTACTTTTACTTTTATACTTTAAGTAGTTTTGAAACCAATACTTTTACACTTTTACTTAAAGGTGCAAAATGTAATATTGTATGTAATACTGGCAGCTAGCGGTTAAAATAGTTACTGCACTACCAATTCAAAATATTGGAGAGTGGTTTCCCCCGCCCCCTCCTGCCCAGACTCAAAGTTCACGGGGGTTGCCAGGCTGAGACCGCAGCATTCACAACAATGTTGCTAGACGCTTTTCTCACATAACCAGACATTACTCCACAGCACAGCGGAGTAGCTAACGGTAGATGCTGGCTATATTTGACAGTCATAAAAGCCCGTTCTCACGCGGAGCTCTGTAACCAACTGACAGACACACTTTTTTGGATTAAAATTACAGTATGAACCGCTAAAAACACAACAACCTCACTGTCCTCTCCACACGCCAGTCAGGCACACTTCCTCGGCTTAGAATTACAATACGAAACGCTAAAAATACCACTACCTTGCCGACGGAACACACTTCATTGGCTTAGAATTACGGCAACAAACGCTAAACACACTGCAAACTTACAGTCCTCTCTTTCCGATTTACAGCCCCCCTCTCGTGGCTTAAAATAACTCGCCGTTATTGGCTCCAGCCGCTGAAGAGGCTACACGCTGTAAACAGCCATGGGCTGCTTGCCTGGTCCTCCCGGTAACGTTAACAGTTAGCAGGTTTAGCATGGCGGAGTTAGCCAGGACCAGTCGGGATCACTTTACTGTCTATGTCTCAATTGTTTTTGCGAGTAACCAACTCGGGTACTCTAGCTATATAATTCAATATGAGTACACAAATGTTGAAATGACTAGTAGCTAGGCTAGCTGTGATAAATTAGCCTGAAGCTAATGCTTACCTGTTCAGGAGGAAATAAGCCAACTCTGCGTCCTTTTGGGATCTAAGCTGTCTCCATCTTTCAAATACAACTCCAATATTTACCAGGGGATTGTTACAGTTTAACATGTTTCCTTAATATCTGATGAGGCATTGGTGTCATTTTTGGATTTATTACAGTACAAATATTACATATTGGACCTTTAAGTAAAAAGCTTGAGTTGATACTTCAACTTCTACCAAAGTCTTTTCAAACTCTTGAGTAATGAATGTGAATACTTTTGACACCTCTGTACTGGATACAATATTTTAGGTTTGTTGTTTGTGGCGCTAACAGTGTTATGCACACTACTGTCGTAGAATGAAAACTGGGACATGTTTTGTTGTTGATTCTCCATGTCGACTGATTTGGGTATATGGAGAGAAATAAATTATATTTCCTCAGTCTGCAGCATTGGTCTTGTGTAGTGTTTGGTGAACTTATTGTAAATTTCTCTGTGTAATTCATTTACAGTACTCTTCTCACTGAGAAGTAGAATTGCTAAAAGTGTTTTAGGTTAGCAACAGCAGTGTGTATATGGTTAAAACTTAATTAAGTCAAATGAAAAGTGTGTGTTTCATATGGTAACAACATATGTTTTTTTATAAATGAGTGTATATTTTTTACAAGAGTGTTTCATTTTGCAAAGGTGCAAAGGTGTTGTGCTGATTGGGTGTGTGGTTGTGCTAATTGTGTGTAGTGTTTTGAAAACACGGGCCCTGTTTTGAAAATCGTGCTTAAGCAATCCAAAAAAACTGTAAATGAAAAATAAATAAAAAATTGATCTTAAAAACTTTCAACCTATAATCCATGTTGAACAAAAACTACAATCATATCTGCGATTTCTTAACAACAATCAGGCGAAAGAGACAAATTTAGCCGTCTAGCTCCATAGAGTCCCATTCATTTTGCACTCGCCTGCGATCACCCCCAGTGGAACTTTGGTGGAAAACATTCAGTACAATGGGGCTGAATAGGGAGTTAAAAGGCTTTCCGTAGACGGGATTTGCTTTGACCCACGGATATGGATCTTCAGAATCTGCATGATGAGGCTTTTAACAACCCTCAGCATAATAACAATAGGTTGTTCCAGACTGTTTTAAACTTATTTTTTTAATAATGCTTCCCTTTTTACTAAGCTGTGCTTCCAAACATTTATTGTGTATGCTGAATCATTTATTTCCAATTTTCATTCATTTTAAAGCCAATCACAATCAAAACTACAAATAAGAACAAAAAATAACATGGACGGCCCGCTGCTTGGCACTTTCCAACTGCTGGAATGTTCTATGGACTTGTACACGTGAGCAACTTGACACTAAGCAGTAACACCATTAGATATAGAACATTGTTTTATATCTATGAGTAGCACAGCCTGGAAGCTCTGGGTACACCCAAGGGGGTAAGCGAGCCTCCGCAAAGCATACCTCCTATGGCACCATTTTGATGCTAACAAGCCATCACCTCCCGTTAGCATTCCATTGACTGCCATTCATTTTGGCGCAATGTATAAAAGGCTTCATTATCAAAAATAGGCTAACGATTGTGTCATAACCACGCAACTTACTGTCGCACAGTAGAGGAATTACTGTATAGTACAGGAGAAGTTCGCAGACAGTTTCAACTCACATTAGCTGTTTAAGTTTAATTACTAATGTTAACTAGCATTTTAGTTAGCAATAATTAGCCTGTGCCTATGTTTCTCCTTACATATACCTACGCTCTCAGTCTGCAAGATTGGGAATGATTGCGATTTCTCTTGGCACAGCTACCAGAAGACTTACAACTTTCAGACAGGTTGCTCACGTCACATTTACGTGCTTCTAATATCCTTCACTGGTCTCTGTCATGGATGTTTAAAGAGAACTGGATACAGTGTTCGGGGGGAAGCCCCGTACGTTCCAATGAGAGTGCTCAAAAGCGCATAAAGCAAACATGGAGCTCGGATCTTCCACATTGACTGGCTCATGACGTCACAATGGACATGCACACCAGCAACATGACGTGACGTTACAGGCTTTACAGCATACATACATCCCTCGGGTGTATCATAAGATAACACCATGGACAATAGAACACATGGTGAATTACAACCATGGCAGGTTGCTAATTAGCCAATGCTAAAAAGTATGGCAGTACTAGTTTCCCCTGCTTTCTATCAATATTCCCCGTTATTTGTCTCTTGGTGTAGTTTGCTAACATGCTCATAGACATGTAAATTAACTGTTTGGGTGCTAGCTAAGGGCTGTTACAGAGTCAACGCGAGCAACGCGAACAAGCAACGTGAGCGACGCACTCCCTTTCATAGTCTAAACAGCGGACGCAAGTAGACGCAAGCGTCACGGGCAATGCGTGAAATGCAATATACCGCCCACGCAACAGGGGGTAGCGGAGTGCGCCACGATGTTCGGTCGGCAGAGCCAGACCCTCTCGGAGAGTGGCTCTTGTCAGGGAGCAGCTGGCTGGCTGACTTCTTTTTATCAGATGCTGGCATGTTTCCCCACCAGTACAGTGTGCTACGATTTGGTAGCACTGACCAATACATTGATAAAAGGTCACTTAAACATGGTTTAGCAGGTTTTAAAAATATATAGATACATTTGGGTCTCTCTCTCTCTCTCTCTCTCTCTCCTGCTGTAGGCTATTTCAGCCTCTTGAGGAGGGCACACAGCATAGACTACACACACACACACAATGTTGATACAAACCGAAAAATGTGACTCAGTAGTCCTATGTTTGATGAATTTGCTCAGCTAAGTTGATTCAATATTTTTGGTATGTACAATAGTGCACCGACAACGCATAGTATTGTGCGCATCGGCGCGTTGCGTATCAAAAACTGGGACGACACATTTGGCTACGCATGGACGCATAATGGCGGCCGAAGCGCAGCGCGGATGCGTATGCGTACCGATGCATTGACTCTGTAAGGGCCCTAATTCAACGGTCAACACCGTTTTTATATTTTTATATTGTAACGTGAAAGCTCAAGCTGCATTAGCTTCAGCTAAACCACAGCAGCAACTTGTACTGCCCCGTTAAAATGCAACTTCCACCCTCGGATATAACGGTAATCACATAGCGGTTTTTAGTGTATAGACATCTGTATGTGTGTTACACCTTTTGAAATACTTAGCTAGATTAGGTGTGTTACTGTGCAGGTAATATCCGAGGAGCATCTTGCATGATTGTGAATTCTACTGAACCAGACTGAGAGACCATTTAAAGGCTCAGGAACCCTTTAGCAGGTGTTTTGGATTAATTAGCTGATTAGAGTGTGACACTTTGAGCCTACAATATTGAACCTTTTCACAATATTCTAATTTTGAGGGTTTTCATAAACTGTAAGCCAATCATCAAAATTAAACAATAACAAATACAGGCTTGAAATATCTCGCTTTGCATGTAATAAGTCTATATAATATATTAGTTTTACCTTTTTATGCTTCTGGTTCACCTGTTAATTGTTAAAGACATTTGGTTGTAATGGAGACTGAATTCTTGCTGTTAATAAGTCCATAACGGAACAACACACCATTCTACTTTTAAGGGCTACATCAAATGAAATATGGCTTGTTTTCCATTTGAACACATTGTCATCAATATTAACAAGGTTTAAAATGATCCATTTTTCAAATTTGGATATCATTTCAAAATCGGAAATCAAATGAACAAAAAAGTACACCGGCCCAATACAGTAACTACATGAAAACTTCACTGTTGCATGAAATTTTGTTTGTGTTTAGCCTAAATCATCAGTTTCTATCTAATGTGAAACAAGAGGCTTTTTTTTTTTTTTTTTTTTTTTGTCTTCAAAAAACGTATTATTATTCAAGTACAGATACACATTGAAAACATTAAATGCATACACGAAAAAGGGGCGCATGAAATTTACATTAAAGAGGTTGTAAGGCATTGTGAGTCCAGATGGCTTTCTTATTTGTCAGTCCTTATAAAAGAAAAATTTAAAGATTCAAAATGAAAAGCATTTATCCAAATAATTTCCTTCATAGTAAAAAATGCTACCAGGCTGTCTTGGTCCGTTCGAGCGTATGGGGAGTGACTATAGACTGTATATAAGAAAATACCAACAGATCCGTTGCTCTGGACGGAGACCAGTGAAGGTGAAGTGAAGCACTTTTCCGGTGAGCGCTGAGCGTTACTGCGCAGCCTCCAACTGAGAGAGACGAAGTAAATGTGACGTGAGTAACCTGTCTGAAAGTTGTAAGTCTTCTGGTAGCTGTGCCAAGAGAAATCTCAATCATTCTCAATCTTACAGAGACAGAGAGCGTAGGTATATGTAAGGAGATAACATAGCCACAGGCTAATTATTGCTAACTAAAATGCTAGTTAACATTAGTAATTAAACCTAAACAGCTCATGTAAGTTGAAACTGCCTGCGAGCTTCTCCTGTACTATACGGTAATTCCTCTATTATGTGACACAATCGTTAGCCTATTTTTACAATAACGTGAGGTACTGGAGGTAATGGAGCCTTTTATACATTGTTGTGTTTCTTTAGAAATAAACAATGGACAAATAGAGTCTTTAAACGCTTCAGATATAAAGTTATTCGCTGTCAAAGTGACGTCAAAATGAATGGCAGTCAATTGAATGCTAATGGGAGGTGATATTTTTGTACCATCAAAATGGCGCCAAAAGAGGTTCGAGTTCTGAAGCGAAGCTTACCCCCTTGGGAGCATAGACAGTATATAATGGACCAACAGATCCCGTTGCTCTGGACGGAGACCAGTGAAGGCTATTAGAAGCACTTTTCTGGTGATCGCTAGCTTTACTGCGCAGCCTCCAACTGAGAGAGACAACGTAAATGTGACGTGAGCAACGTGTCTGAAAGTTGTAAGTCTTCTGCTAGCTGTGCCAAGAGAAATCTCAATCATTCCCAATCTTACAGAGGCAGAGAGCGTAGGTATATGTAAGGAGATAACATGGGCACAGGCTAATTATTGCTAACTAAAATGCTAGTTTACATTAGTAATTAAACCTAAACAGCTCACGTAAGTCGAAACTGCCTGCAAGCTTCTCCTGTACTATACGGTAATTCCTCTACTATGTGACACAATCGTTAGCCTATTTTTACAAAAACGTCTGCTACGGAGCCATAACGTAAGGTACAAGGTAATGGAGCCTTTTATACATTGTGTTTCTTTAGAAATAAACAATGGACGAATAGAGTCTTTAAACGCTTCAGATGTAAAGTTATTCGCTGTCAAGTGACATCAAAATGAATGCTAGTCAGTGGAATGCTAACGGGAGGTGATCTCTTTGTAGCATCAAAATGGCGCCATAGGAGGTTCGAGTTCTGAAGCGAAGCTTACCCAAGCCCCCAGGAAGAGCGCCATTTCTAAAAGCCACCATGGGCTTAGCGCATAACGGTGGTACTGCACCCCATGGCCCAGAAAGACTTTTCAAATAGACTTTGCATGGCGAAAGAAAAGTCTATATTTCAGCGGATAATTTGTTTTGGGGTATATCAACCTACCAGCCCGAACACTGAATCACGTTTTTAACATTTTTAACATTCACTTGAAACGAATCCAGAATTATTAAATTTGGAATGATAAAGGCGCATAATGGACGCGAGCAGACCCACGGGACTGCGCACGCCCGCATGACTGTTCTCCCGAGCTCATGTAGCTAGCTGTAATAACGGATATAGCTCATGGTTGTAATTCACCATGTGTTTTATTAATACGTCCATGGTATTATCTTATGAAGTTATGATACATCCGAGGGATGTATGTATGTTGTAAAGCCTGTTACGTGGATGTAACGTCATTAGCGTTTCCTAAAGTGGCAGGGCTATCGGCTAGCTAGCTAGTTGCTAACATCAGGGTTAGCTAGCATGGCTGTATTAAGATCATGCCTACATAACGTAACTACAGACATATTGATTACATGGCCTTGGTTCGCTCTTATGATACATCCGAGGGCTGTATGCTGTAAAGCTTGCAACGTGGATGAGAGATGAAGCCATGGATGAGCTCTGTTTACGAAACTGCAGGCTAATTGCTAGTGTTAATTGCTAGCTAGCTAGTAGCACAACATAATGATTAAATCTCCTTGGTTGTCTAGCTAAATACATCTATCGTTTATTTAGCTAAGCATGTAAACGATCGGGAACAACGAAAACACAATGTTTAACGTTAAGTGAATATTTTAGACAATGAAAACGGCGAGTTCGCCACTACAAGTCATGTAGCTAAGACACGAGAGATAAGCTCATGAACGAGCATGTTGCTACCGGGTGCTAAGACAACACAAACAAATTGGTGCTAGTGCGTGTTTCCATTGTGACGTCATGGGCCAAGAAAGCGGAAGAGCCAAGCTCCATGTTTGCTTTATGCGCTTTTGAGCACCCTCATTAGAATGTACGGGGCTTCCCGCCGAACACTGTATCCAGTTCTCTTAATACATCCATAGAGAGCCAAAGTCCCGCCCCTTCCGGTGGACCTCATGGGACCTAAACTCAGAAAAAATATGAACGGTGGTCAATGGCGAAAGACAAACTAGTTTGCTTAACTTTCTAGTCCCGATCGATTTGTGCCTTGGATTACACATATAATGTTTTTCAAAATAAAAAATGATTTTACATGTCAAGAATGTCATAGTTTGTCGCAAGAAAGTTAAGTAAAATGCTATGGGAAAATACGTAATTAGACAGACTACAAGTCCAAGTCGCTTACCTGACGTCACCACATTTTCCCTCCACTCACGGTTCTGTCCGCCCTTCTGTCACAGTTAAGTTAGAGAAACTCTCTCTCTATGGCTCTGAGCTAAGCTCGAAAACACGATGCCCGTGTGTTTTGTACCGGAATGCCACCATTCCAGCCACGAGAGTTGCTCTTTTTTTCGCTTCCCGGCGGATGAAAAGACGAGGACTCGGTGGACCAAAGTCATCAGGCAAGTGTGAACTTATCTAAATGAGCTTATTCAGTTAGCTAACAACGAGTGCTAGCTAATGTCCGCCTTTATTATTATTATTATTCCCATAATGTTTTAATACAGTCGTCATTAAAAATAATAATAATATTAATAAGGGAACCCTTTGGGAAATTGTGTGGTTTGCTGATTGCAGTAAGTAGGTCTACTACTCTCAGTTTTGATTTGCTATACAAGCACACGTCAAGTCAGGTTTTATATATCTAAGAGTTGTCACAGAGGTAAGACAGGTAAAACAATTAACATGTAACATTGACACACATTTTTCTCAATTGAGGTGTATTAACTGGTGTTATGATTTTAGAGCACACCCTTTTAAGTGTAATATTTAACACTAACATGATCAGGCAGTTCAGGGAAAGTCAAGGAGAGGAAGTCAGCCTTGCATGAAATTCTTCTGGACTGTTATTGCTTTGAAGGGTGAGTCAGGTCAATATTATACTTAACTAATTACTGCAATTGTGAATCAATGCGTCTATTAGGAAATAATTATGGTAATTACAAAGAAGTGGTTATTTATCTTTCCTTCAACTGATTTAACTAAAAGTTTTCTGTTTTGTTCCCTTTATTTCCTTTGCAAGAAGTACACAGGACTCTCCAACCAGAACCAACATGGACACAGGAAATCTAAAGTGAAGTGTTTTATTTTCAATCTTCACAGTTAACATTTTCAGGATACATAGCAATCTTTCAACGCTTGCTCATAGAACTAGAATTCAAATCAAATTTGTTCAGATACGTTCATGTTTTCTTTCTTTTTCTTTTCCTCAGCACCATCAGACCCAGTTCCTGTGTGTCCTGCTTGTGAATCAATGCCCTTAATGTTTATGTACCGTAATTACCAATAAACTCAATAACTTGTAGTCATTATGTTTCTGTCTTAATCTAAAACCAATATTTGTGTTGACAACATTCACACATAGTCCTTTACAGAAGATAAAATGAAGCCTTCTAGAACATACTTTAGACTTTTCACACACATTTGCTTAAGATCAATGACGTTATTCACACACAGTGCTCAGGGGTAGTAATGTTACTGTTAGTATTGATTGTGTATGTAGGTTTAAAGTCTAGGACCCTAATTGAAACAACAAAAAAAAAAAAAAAGTGACTTGTTCATAAACTAAAATGTGTGGGTGGATATAGCAATGGACTCCTCACTGGTGTATGCCGACCTTAAAGGGGGTGTTTGCTGGTTGATCTTCTGGTGAAAACCCAAAACAAAAAAAACAAAAAAATGAATATTTCATTTCTATGGATGTCTGTGGACATTTCAAGACCCAATATGCTACATCTACATACATTATTCCTAAGGATATACACAAGGGCTAGAAGGTGGGGAAGCAACAAGGGGGGTGGGCTCATTTTGTATTGAGACATAGTAAGATCAATTTAAATCATGAAAAGCTCTACACATATTTTACATGAAAAAGATGTCATGTATTGATTCCCAAGACTTCAAGTGGTGTATAATATGTTATATACTATGCTACATAACAATATGATTTACAAAAATGATTTAGAATGTCGGGGGAGGGGGGGGGGGCCTTCCCGCCAGCGCTAAAATGCGCCCAATATAGAATGAATGAATGAATGAGGAAATGAGAGAGAGCTGTCATTTTTTTTTTCATTTCATTTATTTATTTATTTGACAGGGACAATGCAAACAGACATAGTGTCAAAACAAAGCTTGTCACTGAAGTGCTGCATAAAAAGTTTATAGCAAATGCTAATTTTCAACTCCAGTCCCTGGTTGGGCTTTTATACAAAATAAAATTTACATACTTAACTATTTAAATAAAAAAAAATCTAAACATGATATATAGACAACTCCAGTCCTAATAAATAGAATATAAACATAGTATAAAAACATGCATATCATATATAATTCTGACCTACTTACAATAATTAAAAATTAGTACACTTTTGGTTTGTTTTTAACCAGTTTATGAGTCTGAAAGTAAACACTTTAAAGTCAGTTACAGTCTTGATGTCAGATGGCAATGAGTTCCAAAGTTTAGAGCTCTTCACAGTCAGAGGGAGGAGACGGAGAGAAACTCAAGGTTTCTTGAAGAAAACCTGCTCCCAACCAGGTTAGGTTCACAGACTCAGTTACCATAGTAACTGACTCTGAGGTTAAGTTACCTCTCTTTTTGAAACAGAAAACCCAGAGTTTCCCTCACCTCAGGGTTAACAAACTCAGTTCTAACTTAACCTGCTTTCTGAAACGGACCTTTAGTGTCTAATTGCACATCCTGTATATCCACACACCTGCGTGCTGGAGGACTGCAGACCCACTGATGGATCAGTCGCTGGTGGATGAAGGACGCGTTTGCCTTGGTTGTCTTCTTTGTGTTGGAAGAAGGGATCACTGACCTGGTCCAAATCTAAATGCATAAATACACTACAGGACTGTCAATACACACACAGGTAAAGAGAACGCACAGGAAGTAAACAGCGGCACAGGGCTGCTTTTAAGAAACTTACTAATGCTGTATGGGAAAGTCTCAAGATCAAGGATACTTAAATATCAGCAGTGTTCTTCACTTCTATCACTTAATCAATATTTAAATAATTACTTTTTAAGTAAGAAAACACAAGAAATGAATAAACAAACACTTTTTAGGTTTACACTCCCTAATTCCACATCCCATATATCCACACACCACCGAGCACTCTCATTAAATTACAATAGATGCAATTTACATTATAAAATATCAGTTCATACTGAATAAACTGACTGAACACTGAAACACAATGCTAATACATATTTTGCATTAAGTAAACTATGGATTGAGTATAATTATGCAGGTTTAAATTATTCGTTATTACATTTTCTCATTGCAGACGAGCAGACAAGGAGCCAGATGGGAACTCCAGAATATGCAGTTGCCATTTTCCATATGGGAAAGACAAAAGGCCGAGTCTTTTCCAGTGGAGCAAGACAAGCTTGGTCCTCCCAACAAGTCTGTCACAGTCAGACCACAATTATGTGTAAACAGCACTGGATAATGACACTGCTGCCACTGGCCCCAACTCAGGACCCTCCACAACACAATGTGGATCCACTCCACTGGATGGGAATGGAGACGGGGCTTCCAGATATGGCCATGTTCAGACGGGTGGTGGGGCTTGAAGGCTCCATTATTTATGCAGCTGGCTGGAATGTAGAAGGGGTACGTTTAGAAGACCAGGTCTTCATGACACTCATGAAGATCAGGCAAAACTATCCACATCTGCACCTAGCACAGCTGTTCTGCTGCAGCACTGCTACAGTAGCCAACATTGTGAAAACGATTATTCATGTGCTACACAAAGTCTTGTTTAAAGCAATGATGGCGACAGTGCCCAGTCGGCACAATAATTCCTACAGCATGCCTGCTTCATTTAGACCGTCTGCAGCTCTTTGCAGCTCCCAAAGAGATGGACAAGGCCAAATTAACATATTCGACTTACAGAGGGATGCACTCATTTAAGGTACTGATATCTGTGGCCCCAAATGGGGTCATGAATTACTGTAGTGCACTCTACCCTGGCTCTGTCTCCGACAAAGCAATCACGCAGCAGTCAGGGATTCTGGACCACCTGGTTGCTGGTGACCTGGTCTTGGCGGACAAGGGTTTTCTAATTTCAGACATTGTGCCAGAGGGTGTAACAGTAAATATACCACCCTTTCTGAACAAAGGAAAATTTAATGAGAGTGAAGTGAGGGCGACAAAAGAGATCGCAAAAAACAGGATTCATGTCAAGAGGGCTAATGCTAGGGTGAAGGAGTTTAGAATCCTTGACCAATGTCTTGTTGCAGCTGTGCTGTGCATTGGTCAATCTTCAGAACCCCCTCATACGGGAAGTAGGCAGCACCCTTGCTGAAAAATATTAAGCACAAGCTTATCTGTCCTCCACACACACACACACACACACACACACACACACACACACACACACACACACACACACACACACACACACACAGAGTGGTTACAGTTTTTCAAAACTTCACGTAGACAGCGGTTGCTGCGATATGATTCTACAGCACCTTTCAGCAATAAGGCAATTCAGTTACATTCCTTTGCACTTAAGTTAGTTCTCAATTACTTCAATGTTGACAACAGGGCAGTCACCAAGTCTATTGTTAAAAGTTTGTGTCATTGTGTCACAGTGCACTAAAAAGTCTTTTTTTACAGTCCTTTGCATTTTAGTTAGTTCAATATGAGCCTGTACACAATGTTATTTGTTTATTTATTTATTATTTATAATATGTTCATGTTGTGGCAAAAAAGGTTTTTCTTTTTTTTCAATTTCGGTTTGATTTTACAATCATAGCTATTGTATGTTCAGGACCTGTTGTCCTGTTGTTTATCTCTCTCTCCCCTTCTTTCCCTGTCTTCTTTGGAAGGCTTCTCGCCTTTCAAATAAATGTTTTCATGCTTTCCTTGTTTTTGTAAACTAATCAATATTTTCGTGTTATTTTGAAACCTGGTTCATGTTCACAAATTATACATGGCATTCTCTATTCTCTCTTTAACAGTATTCTAACCTACACAAGTCAATTTCAAACAGATTTCTGATAATAGTTTACAGATTACACCTATGAGGTTACTGAATTTGTATCTGGATCATTAGCTTCCCTGCCAATTGAACAGGTACTGACAGGAGACGCGACGGGAACGCTGATCCATTGTCTCCCAAATAAAAAAGAACTGATTGGAGAGGAAAAAAAAAACCCACTAAAACTATTTAAATATTTACATATATTTACATGTCCTCTCTACTGGCCAACACAGGGAGCATGTGCTGCCTGTAGAAAAAAATGAGGACATTTTCTCCCCATACAGGGTCTTTTGGGATGGGGATAATCACGACCTCCTTTGTAGTCCAAACAACAAAAAAACAAAGGTCCCGGTTTGTGACGTGCAGCTGCCCTTGGACTTGGTGCCAGTAGGGATGGTTGTCTTTGAGCACATACAACTCACCCTCCACACAGAGACAAAATGAGGGGGACTGCAGAGCTTCTGCGATGGTCATGTTCCGCTGGCTGTGGGGGCACTTCACCTCCAGCAGGGCAGATGGCTCCACAAGCCCATCAGGTGATGCTCCCAAGACACCAGACTTGCTCACAAAGAGTCCTGAGTCGAGCACCTCCATTTGATAAGCCTGCTCAAAGGCTTTCACTCCCTCTGGCTCATTCATGATACCCCAGTTGACAGCCATCACTCCATCCAAATTCTGCCCCCCAAGCACCCTCTTCATGAGGGATGTACGGGCGCCGTGACAGCAGCACCGCACCGAAATTGCTGGCTGTCAAACGTCCCTTCCTATGAAGCTGCCACTGAGGATTACTCCGCTGACCCCTGGTGGTTGCCAGTATGGTGGCCTGCTGGTCTTGGGTCAGATGCATTGAGGCAAGGATCGCCTCAAGCCCCTGACCCAGATGCTCCCTCACCAGTTCAGGCACAGTTGGCACCGGTTGATGCTCGGGCTGTGGCTCAGGTGACAACAGCCATGCCATGCCACACTCTGTTCCCCTCAGCTCAGACCTGAACCAGTCTACATCCTCAACACTTAGGTCCCTGGCCAGCGGGTTATAAGTGCCCTCCAACTGCGGGTACAGCTCCGACACTGGTAGAGTTGCTTTGGAGGAGGCAGGCTTCTTCCATTGACACTCCACGTCTGTCGTGCTGAACTCCCACATCCCAAAAATCTTTTGATACTTCTACCTTCGTCTTGGAAGAAGACGGTAAAGCTTGATAAGGAGGCGGCCATATTTCTCTGGTGACGTATATTGTTCGAGACGAGAGTGTAGTTCACTAAGCGATCTCACACAAAACCTAATGTTGTTCAACTTCTTTACGTCAAATCGTTGATCTCTTGACACGTAAACTTATATTTTAAATGTACACACGTCATTTGTGAAATGCATGGCACAATTCAAAGCGGATCAAAAAATAATTATTATCTCTCAATTGACTCTCGTTCATATTTTTTAGAAAGATAGGTCCCATGGGCCGGAAGTAGAAGGGCGGGACTTCGGCTCTCTATTAGCTTACCCCCTTGCTTGGGAGTGACGTAAGCAAAGAAAAATGGCTGACCCGCAGGCTGCAGCGAGATGGACTTGCCATCCAGAGCAACGGGATCTGTTGGTCCATTCTTATATACTGTCTATGGGTGCAGCCACTATGAGTGTGTGCAGACTCTGTGACTGTTCCCCTCCAGACAGCCAGGGAGCAGCACTGCTCTGATGGCGGAGAAAGCAGTTCCGGCTGCCTGCTGGAAATCGGTAGAATCCATACAGTAAACAGTTTGTAGCGGTTAGCAGCCAGCATTTTAGCCTACATCTGTGTTGATTAAAGCATCTGGCGCATAGGGCTGTAAATACTGTGAAATCTGTTTTTACAGAATAAGATTGTAAGTTAAGTGAAGATGGCTGGCGGCTCTGAAAATGAAGATCTATTTGACACTATTCTTCTAGCGGATGAAAGGTGAGTTTTCTGGCATTTGGATGTTGTCTTGTTTACCGGGACACGTCGTGCCTACCAAAACTTCGTAACGTTACATGGATATGTTAACGTAGCCCTTTAATATAGCCTAACATAACATAATGTTGGTGATTTTGCGTCTGGATGTTTTGGTTCTTCTACGCTGTAATTGTCAGAGCAGCAAGCCCTTACACCCGAGTTTGTGGGTGTAAAGTTAGGCTAGTGTTAGTGGAGCCAGACCACATGGACTCGGTTTCAGGAATGGCTCAGATTTATAATGAAAGAGAGTTTAATGTAGCCTAATTATGATCTTAGATGAGAACATGCAGGTTATTTTAAAATCTCTATTTTTTTGTTGGTGTAATTATCACATTTTCATTAAGAAGAGTGACCCATACATATGCATGATAAAATATAATTAAATAAAAATAATGAAAGTGTGTACACAACAAAAAGAACACACCAAATTGTTTGAGATATTAGCCAAAATACAAACTCGATTAAAATGTGTAGACAATTTTATTTAATTTGACATTAAAATTGAATTTCAACACTAACACTTTGATGACAATTGTTCACGCAATTAAATGCGGCTTTTTCAAGGAGACCTATTATGCTTTTCGTTTTTTCTGTCATATCTATAATGTTACAGTGTCGGATATTCATACTAAACATGGCCAAAGCTTCAAATACTAGCTAGCTACATGTAGATCTATAATACTCAATAATGTTTATTTCATAAGGTCTTAACCCTCATGTTGTCTTCCCGTCAACCATCAAAAAACTTCTCAAAAAAAATCTCAATGTTTAAGTCAGGTTTTTGTGTTATTCAACATTTTGGTCACTTTTTTTCCGACGTTTTTGTCACTTTTTCAATGTTGTGGGTGCTTTTTTCTTTTTGTGTTTTTGACGCCTTTTTTCATGTTGTGTTTTTTTTTATTTTTTTTATGCTTTTTCCAACGTTTTTTCATGTTCGTTTTGTTTAAATTTTCAGGCTTAGACCCATTCCATAGGGGCCCTACATTAAGTCAGTGCTAAAAGAGATTCAAGTATTTGACTGTCTGAGTTTCCAGCCAAGCAGCCCCATTGTAAACATAATGCCCATGGCTAAAAAAAAACGTTTAAGTGGAAATGACCTGTTGGCAGAATCATGGTTTCTTGTTTTGGAACTATTCCTTAAATAATGCATTGTTCAAGTCAGGTGTAGGGCTGCAGCTATCGATTATTTTAGTAATCAAGTATTCTATCGATTATTCCATCGATTAATCAAGTAATCGGATAAGAAATACTTTTGTTTTATTGAAGAGCAATAATATACAATTTTCGGGAAAAATTACATTGTTTTTAAAGAAAAGAAGAAAAAAAATTCTGAAATGCAATTATATCCTCAAACTAAGGCATACATTAAACATACATAAAACATTACCTTAAAGTGATGGTCTGGAGTGATTTCACCCTAGGGTCCTTTGCACCATGACCTCGAGCCAAACAACCCCCCAGAAGCTTTTTTCACCTGGATCGAACATTTGGAGAGTTAGCGTTATCAGCTGAATAGCTTAGTGCAGGCGTTAATGGATCCAACTGTGTATTTCGTAAGTTACCCCACTAATAATGCTCAAAATGATACCTAACTTCTACAGTAGTACAGGTTATTTACTCATAAAACGATGGATTGGAAAGTTTGTAAGTACACCAGGAGTTTATTTAAATAACACTTGTCTGCTGGCTTCTGCTCTCTGCTGCTACCGGCAGTAAGACGAGTGCTTAGGGACGTCTACAAATTACAACACCGAAAAGAGATACAACAAACATTTATTAATTTAATGATTAAATAAGGTAGTGTCTCCAAACTTACCTCAATTATAATATGTCTCCTGCTAGTTTACTACACCACTTACTTAAAAAAAAAAAAAAAAAAAAAAAAAGTTAAGCAGTGCAGAATAGCGTGGACATGCGCTTCACACCGCGAGTGGGCGCCACCCATCGGAGAAGTGAGAGAAAGGGGGAAAAAAAGAGACTCGCTGTCAGAGGTATAACTAGCCTTATTTATTTATAACAGCCTTACTTATGTTGCCGGTTCATTGTTAGCTGGTGATTTCGTTGTTTGTGTTCTTCACCTGCTAGCTAGGTTGCATGTGGCTGTTGATTCGATATAATGGCAATTGTTGAACTGTTATTTGCTAGCCTATATATATTTAATTCCTATGCATTGTGTATGGTAGCCTTTACAATGTTATTTATTTACAGCATTTGACCGCCATAAAATCGGCATATGCAGGGCTCCTGACTAACTTTTTGCCTTGGTTGCACTGGTGCGCCTAACTTTTTTTATTTAGGTGCACCAGCACAAAATTTAGGTGCACCCAAATTTTTCCTTGTGTCGCCGTTAACGCTGAATGGCGATACACGATATATAGCTCTGTATTCTTTTTACAAAGTGGGCTAAATGTTTTCACAATCTCTTTTATTAAAACAGATTGTGATTAAAATAAATTGCAAAGACAGGCTTTCCTTTACCAGTTTGAAAATATACAGCTGCAACACATGTAAATGAAAGTTATCTGAAATAAATAGCCTAGGATGAATGAAAAAAAAAAATATATCTCTGAGAAAGCTCCTTCACTTGTTTTTAACAACAACAACAAAAACAGATCAAAAGAGAAAGAGGACGCCTGGATAGCTCAGTTGGGTGTGTGTGTGTATATATATATATATATATATATATAGATAGATAGATAGATAGATAGAGGTTTGACTCCGACCTGCAGCCCTTTCCTGCATGTCATTCCCCCCTCTCTCTCTCTCTCCCCTTTCATGTCTTCAGCTTTCCTATCAAAATAAAGGCTGAAATCTTAAAAAGGAAAAACAAAAAAAAACAGACCGAAAGACAGAGGGAGAGGGGGGGAGTGCGATGGACTGAAGCGTATGCTACTCACAGAGTGATGGCTGACTCATTATGAATGGGTCCAGCACGGGTCGAATGCACTTTGGCGGTCAGCGGCGTTACACACGTCTTGTGTAGGCTATGAAATGTCTGTATCGTCACCGCGCTGTATTTTTATGAACTATGATATTCTGGTCATGGGTCACATCTCTCGCCCAGGTCCAGCAGGCTCCGTCTCACACGCCATTACTCAACGAACTGAAGTTAGTTGCATTTAATAACTTCTAATGTGCTATTCGCGGTGGCGGCCGCAATAACAGAGAGTTACCAGCAGAAACACTGGTACCAATACAGGTTTCCCTCTCATACTTAACAATATACAGCTGTGTTAATAACAATTAAAACTGTAGACAAATGTCAGCAGTTTTAGCAAAACAAACGATTGTGCCTGCTTTAGAAAGTTAACTAGTTGCAAGTTTGCCGCCCCACCACAAATTGCTTCCTAATCTGTGGGAAACACTGCAGCCTGTCGCCGGTCATGGCCGATCATGTCAAAATTGGCCAATTCGGTCACCAGCCGGTCAATCGGTGGATCTCTAATATGAGCTGAGATATTCTGCAAAGGAGTTAGCTGCTTGTTGTGTAGCCTAACATATTTTTGTTTAAAAATCATTCCCACATGCTTAGACCTGGCGTTCGCTCAGCAGCATTACATAAAAATGATTGGAAACCAATATCTTTTGTCCAGGAGCTTATCGATATTATTTCGGTACGGACCAGTCTGGAACCAGTCCCAGTTTAGGACTGGTTCTCGATAGGTGAATTTGTAACCAATGTTTACAAAGTTTAAGTAGTTTGTATTCCACTCACCAAGCATCATCCAACATATCCCAAAAATAATCAAAAACTCAAGTCTCAAGCAAAAACCATTGAGAAAGGGTGTGATTGTTTTTCAGGTTCCGAGGGGAGGGCTACCGGGAGGGATTTGATAAAGGGACTCGCCGAGGACTGCAGGACGGTCGCAGACATGGAGCCGCTCATGGGGCAAAGCTCTCCACTGAGGTGAGTTAACACAGGGACTCTAATGCTTTATTCTGCCATATATGGTTATATGTGTAGTGCCTTAACATTACCTGTTTACCCATCACACCAGACTGTAGATGTGTCAGTTTACTGTTCATTTTCTTTTGGCATAAGTACCAACTGCACAGAACTGACATAATTTACCAGACACCCCTCTATATCAGTAAGTCTGAACTTTAATAAGAACTGGTCACTATGACCATCCTATTTACTGTATGTGACCATTAGGTTAAATACATGGTCAGTTCGACAGGGTAGGCAGCCTGTTAGCCCATTTCATTTAAGAACAAGTTGAGTTGTGTTGCTTTGAATGCATTCAGCCTCTCAGGATTGTTTACAGTCTTTTCTCCTCTGACTGACAGATTTCATTCTATTATGGGTTTGCCATCACATGGAAATGTCTCCTCCAACATAATACAGATGTCAAATCAAGGTACGGTCTCCTCAAACAAGATGATTGTCTTGCTTAAATTTTCACTTCAGCACTCGGCTGGATGACTTCAGATTTTTTAATGGTGAGAGTGTCCTATTTGATAGTTTTGTGTCTGTATGGGTGTGCTGTCAGGAAGCGTATGAAAGCACTGGAGGCTCTCCTGGGTTTGATCCAAAACTCCCCTCATGATGATCCGCAGTCTGAAAAGCTACAGGAGCACATGGAAAGACTTCGTGCCAAGTTCAGACAGGTACTCCATTTACTTGACATTGGTAATAGTAAAGAATGTCTCAAATCAATCTTCATGATCAACCACTGTGGTCCAGATATGTCAGCTGTCAAACACACCATGAAAACACTGGTTTTGTAACCTGCAGTTAAGCAATATTATGCGCAAGCACCTCAATCCTGGCTAGCCTAGGGTGACCAGACATCCCAGTTTGACCCGGGACAGTCCCGACAAAAGCCTGTCGGGACGCTAAAATGTCCCAGTTTACACCAACCACTATGAAATTGTCTCGGTTGTCAGCAATTACATAGCCGACGTGGAATTATTATAGCCTGATCATTACCTAAACCCATGTAGAAAGACTAATAACGCGTCCAGCGTATCATTTTAACTGTGTGTGTGTGTGTCAGTCAATCGTAGCGGTCTGCGTCTGCATAATCCTGTGCAGCCAGCGCTACTATATATATTTGTAAACATTGTTGCAGTGCCTCTTCTTATCTGTCTCGTTTTAACCAGTCCCTCCAGGATTTTGCAGCCTTTTTTTGAGATTGTTGCGGCCCAAAATGCCTGATTTTGCAGGAGCTGTCCTCAATTTAGGTCATCGTGTCATCTCATCTTCGGTTTTTCCTGTATCCACCGTGTGTGTTTGTGTGTGCGTGAATCACGGGGGGAACTGAGCAACAGCCACGCCCGCTGCAGAGAGGGATGAAGTAATGCACAAATCATGAATTAATTCATCCATGAATTCATAATTCATGTACCCTTACCGTAAAGTGTTACCATAACTTTAGTTCAAGCCTGTGGCAGCAGTTCCAAATAATTCGTTTAGTGCCATGGAGTGAAAAATACCTTATCACAAAGTTTTTCATAAGTTCAGTGGGCTTTAATTCTGAAAAATAAAGTTGGTCCCACATGAAACTCACTCAATGTATTTCAGGGCTCCAGACTAACTTTTTGCCTTGGTTGCACTGGTGCGCCTGACTTTTTTATTTAGGTGCACCCAAATTTTTCCTTGTGTCGCCGTTAACGCTGAATGGCGATACACGATATATAGCTCTGTATTTTTTTACAAAGTGGGCTAAATGTTCAGTTTTAAGTCAAAGCCACTTTTTACAAGCTCTTTTATTAAAACAGATTGTGATTAAAATAAAATGCAGACAGGGTTTCCTTTACCAGTTTGAAAATATACAGCTGCAACACATGTAAATGAAAGTTATCTGAAATAAATAGCCTGGGATATATTAAAAAATATATATCTCTGAGAAAGCTCCTTCAATTGTTTTCAACAGCCATAACAGACTGATTAAAAGAGAAAGAGGACACCCGGATAGCTCAGTTGGTAAATATAGAGGTTCGACTCCTACCTGCGGCCCTTTCCTGCATGTCATTCCCCCCTCTCTCTCCTCTCCTCTCTTCCTCCTATCAAAATAAAGGCCGAAATCTTAAAAAAAAAAAGAGAAAGAGGGAGAGAGTTATGGACTGAAGCGTATGCTACTTACAGAGTGATGGCTGACTCATTATGAATGGGTCCAGCACGGGTCGAATGCGCTTTGGCGGGTCAGCAGCGTTACACACGTCTCGTGTAGGCTATGAAATGTCTGTATCGTCACCGCGCTTTTGCATTTTTATGAACTATGATATTCTGGCCATGGGTAACATCTCTCGCCCAGGTCCAGCAGGCTCCGTCTTATACGCTATTACTCAACAAACTGAAGTTAGTGGCATTTAATAACTTCTAATGTGTTTTTCGCCGTGGCAGCCGCAATAACCAAACCAAATACCAGCGGAAACACTGGTACCAATACAGGTTTCCCTCTCATACTTAACAATATACAGCTGTGTTAATAACAATTAAAGCTGTAGACCAGTGGTTCTCAACCTTTTTTATGCCAGCGCCCCCCTATCCATTATCCAGGTCCACTAACGCCCCCCATCAAATATTATGTAGGCTAATTGCCCCGAATATTAATGATTATGCCCTAATATAGGCCTATTATTGTTGTTACTATTGTTATCAAAAATAATCAATGTCACATGTATTAGTTTCCCAGGTATCAAAAAGCCATGTGAATAGAAATTATATATATTTACAGGTTTTTTAAAAAATGCAACCATTTGACATTCAAATTAAATAACATTAGCTAATCAGAACGACTAGATATGTAACATTCAAACTATAATTAGGTATTATCAAAAGGCCTGCTGCATGTCCCTGGTGTGAACCTCAGCACCTTCATAAGATGACTATAATTTGAATGTCCTTTTTTGTTTGTGAAGTGACCTTGGGTGTCATGAAAGGCACTTTAAATAAAATGTAGTATTATTATTATTATTATTATTATTATTATTATTATTATTATTATTACAAACACTAACAGTAGCCAATCAGAAACAGCTAGCAATTTAACATTCAAATCTATTTTTCATTCAAATCTAAATCTATAATCGAATCCAACGGAAAACAAGCTGGCACTTATCAAGGGGTAAAAGCAGAAGGATCTCACACACACACACACACACACAACTAAACGTTTGGAGAAACGCAACCCCATATTGCGGTGTGTTTTGTGGAGGTGTGAGAGTCCCGTACAGTAAACAAGTGACATCAATGCCTGTATCGCTTCCATAAGAAAGTTTTAAAACCGAAAACACAAGCCCTGAACTGCCCGGGAGTTTGTGAACCAGCTAAATGTTTGTGAAACAACAAAGCACAGTCGATATCTCTCGCTCTTCTCTTTTCTTTCTCCATGAAATGAAGCTGCCTTCAGGTGCAGTAGGAAACTTTGTGTTCTATAAACAATCTGCCGAAAAACTATTACTGTGAAATATAAAGTCTACTTGTGCTACATTGGGGGGCTTACAGAATACAACACGACGTCACGGCGATTGCTTTTTTTAAATTTTTAATCTGAATGCAGCTTCACGTAGTAGGCTAGGCTACTGAGCTCATTTAAGATGACCTCTGACGTCCCGTTTCCATGAAGGCAGCACGGAGCTGCGCCAAACTAAGCTGACAGAAGCACAGAAGAGAAGAGTTATGATACACCGTCTCATCCAGTCACAGTGCTGTAAACTGGCAGCTTTTAATGTTGTAGACCACTGATTTTTTTTTTTTTTAGTATTTTTAAGTGTAAACATGTATTGTTATTGTGAATCTTTGGTTTAAACAAGCTTTCAAACAAACGCCATCCAAGGGCACCTCAACGCCCCCCTTTCCAAAATATTGCTTCCAACGGCCCCCATCATCTTCTGAACACCCCCTGGGGGGGCGGTACCGCCCCCCTTGAAAAAACACTGGTGTAGACAAATGTCAGCAGTTTGGACCGGCAGCGCTGTTTCTCTCCACGTTGCAGGGGAGCCGTGTGTGAGTGAATGGGGGTGGGGCTGCGCAGAGGTGA
The DNA here is from genome assembly GCF_004354835.1 of Perca flavescens. Taxonomy (NCBI): domain Eukaryota; kingdom Metazoa; phylum Chordata; class Actinopteri; order Perciformes; family Percidae; genus Perca; species Perca flavescens. The sequence continues at coordinate 10,591,208 of NC_041331.1, forward strand.
GATCCAAACACAGACACGGCTTTACAGAAGGAATGGGTCATGTAACGCAACATTAAACCATATCGATATAAACGACATCCCTTCGTTCGTGGAAAGGCAGCGGATGCGAGGACGTTAGGTGCACCGGTGTGACCTAGGAAAAATCTTAGTTGCACCTTTACAAATTTTGGTCGCACTCTAGAGCCCTGTATTTTAATATTATTTCTTAGATATGTAGGCTACATACCAAAATTCATGAATATTAACTGAGCTACCCCATTATGTTGTGAGCAGTAGCCACATCACTGTTGTGCCAATAATGACGGTAAATCAAGCCCTCAAGTGTAATATTGCGATTATATAACGTTTACCAACAAAATAAGTTCTAATCAAAGTGTATTCGCTTTGTATAGCTGTCGGATTTCCCAAACTGAATAATTACAGCAAATCTAAACACCAAACTGCTTTGCTAGCTCTATCCTGTTACAACTAAGATATCTGCTGAAAAAAATATTTTTTCCATGGATAGATTTAGACACTAAAACGTCTGCGAACTTTGAACAACAGAGACAATTTCCTGTCCCTGTAACGTTACATTAGTCAGCAGCTAACTTAAGCTAACGTTAGCTTTGTAGAGATCGTGGGACTTCCCAAACTGAATAACTGCTGCACATATAACACAAAACTGCTTTGCTAGCTCAATCTTGTAATTAAGATATCTGCTGACAATTTTTTTTTTCATCGACCGATATAGCTCCTGCACATCCCCGAAAATCACATTTAGCAGATATTTTATAGATAGCGCTGGCACAGCTGATCCAAACATACAGTGGGGGAAATAAGTATTTGACCCCTTGCTGATTTTGCAGGTTTGCCCACTTACAAAGAATGCAAAAATCTACAATTTTAATCATATGTACATTCTAACAGTGAAAGACAGAATCCCAAAGAAAATTCCAGAAAATCACATCATATGAATTTATTAAAATTGATAACCATCTGATGAGGAAAAACAAGTATTTGACCCCCTGGACAAACAGCAAGTATTCTGGCTCCTACAAGCCAGTTAGTTTTTCTTTAAAACACAGCCCCAATCCGAACCAATTATCTACATCAAATATACCTGCCTCACCTCGTTACCTGTATAAAAGACACCTGTGAACACCCAAACAACCAGCATCCAACATCACTACCATGGGCAAGACCAAAGAGCTTTCTACGGACATCAGGGACAAGATTGTTGATCTGCACAAGGCTGGGATGGGCTACAAGAGAATCGGAAAGCAACTTGAGAGAAAAGATCAACTGTCGGTGCAGTTATCAGGAAATGGAAGAAGCACCACACCACCGCCAACCTCCTCGGTCTGGGCCTCCACACAAGATCTTGCCTCGTGGGGTGTCCCTGATCATGCGAACGGTGAGGAATCATCCCAAAACCACAAGGGGAACTGATGAATCAACTGAAGGCAGCTGGGACCACAGTTACAAAAGAAACGGTTGGTAACACACTACGCCGTCATGGATTGAAATCCTGCAGCGCACGCAAGGTCCCCCTGCTCAAGAAGAAACATGTACAGGCGCATGAAGTTCGCCATTCACCACCTGGACGACTCAGAAGAGGCCTGGAAGAAGGTGATGTGGTCAGATGAGACCAAAATAGAACTTTTGGCCTCAACTCGTCGTGTTTGGAGGGCAAAGAACACTGAGTACAACCCAAAGAACACCATCCCCACCGTCAAGCATGGTGGTGGCAACATCATGCTTTGGGGGTGCTTTTCAGCCAAGGGGACGGGACAACTCCATCGTATTGAGGGGAGGATGGGACGGGGCCATGTATCGTGGAATTCTGGACCGACATCTCCTTCCCTCAGTGAGAGAGCTGAAGATGGGTCGAGGATGGGTGTTTCAGCACGACAACGACCCTAAGCACACCGCCAAAGCAACAAAAGAGTGGCTGAAGAAGAAGCACATCAAGGTTCTGGAGTGGCCTAGCCAGTCTCCAGACCTGAACCGATTGAAAATCTTTGGAGGGAGCTTAAAATTCGAGTTGCCAGGCGACAACCTCGGAACCTGAATGATTTGGAGGCTGTCTGCAGGGAGGAGTGGGCCAACATCCCTGCCGAAATGTGCACAAACTTTGTCACCAACTATAAAAACCGTTTGACATCTGTGCTGGCCAATAATGGCTTTTCTACAAAATATTAACATGGTGTTTGTCCAGGGGGTCAAATACTTGTTTTTCCTCATCAGATGGTTATCAATTTTAATAAATTCATATGATGTGATTTTCTGGAATTTTCTTTGGGATTCTGTCTTTCACTGTTAGAATGTACATATGATTACAATTGTAGATTTTTGCATTCTTTGTAAGTGGGCAAACCTGCAAAATCAGCAAGGGGTCAAATACTTATTTCCCCCACTGTATCCAGTGAAAGTTGACTTCAGAGCACTGTAACAAATAAGTCGTTTAATCCGATAAATCCCTTTATATACTAGTTGGAGAGCTTTTGTGTGTTCCACTGAGGTTCCTGCAATACTTACATGAATACAAATGTTTTGAAACAGTTCTTTAATTCAACTCTGTAATGTTGACCGAGAAATGGCGGAGTGGTATTTTAAGTGGTGCGCCAGGTGTGCTAATATGGGTCTGGGTGTGCAGTTATGCTGATTTGAGCACGTTCTAAATGTCTAGTTGACCAATCAGATTGTCTGGTCGGATTTACATTAGCCTCCATGCAATATGTTATGTTACTGTGTGTTGTCTATATTTACTAGGTTAGCATTAGAGATGGTATATAAAGATGGACCATGCATCTCCACTCCACGCTGCCACTTTCCTGACTGTTACTTTGCTGCTACATATAGTAAACATGGAATGAACGATTTGCACTAGTGCTGTCAAACGATTCAAATATTTAATCGCATTGTCATAATTAACTCTCAATTAATCACACATTTTTATCTATTCTAAATGTCCCTTGATTTCTTTTTGTCCCATTTTTTATTTCTTTTTTCTCATTTTAATGCTTGCCTTTAATGCTTGCTTTGTGCAAATGTTTTTTTTTTTTTTATTATTGAAAACATTGGCATATACTGTAGTGTTCAATTTCACATTAACATTCTCACTTGGAGCAGTCATTCACACTTGGAGCAAATAATCTCTCACACAATGTAACACTGTCCGACACGAGGGGACGGAGAATTCTCATCAGCTGTGTGCTTGGCTATCAAGTGGTATTTCAGACTGCACATGCTGCAATGATAGCTCAGTTCACAACGACAAAACACACAGATCACTTTGGTCTTGTCAGTGGAACCATTTGGCAACTTTTTAACGTGTTAAACAAATGTTTAGTTTTTCTAACGTTACTAGTTGTTGCAACAGCATGTGAAACAAACTACAAAGTTTGCTAGGCCAAAAAGAACGTTAATCTCGCGATTTAAAAAAATGTACGTTGTTAAAATGGGTTTGCGTTTAACTGACAGCACTAATTTGCACATTTAGATAGTATTATAGAAGATATTCATCTTACCTCTATGCTGAAGCCAATACCTGTTGTGGAATTTCTCGATAAATCCCAACCACATGTACGAAACCCTCTACAGAAATGCTGCTACTTAAAGGTGCTATATGACATTTGGAACATTAAAGGGATAGTTTGGATTTTGGGCTGGATTGGCAGGAGGGGCAGCCCTATAAATGCGAAAGTCTGAGTGAGTGAGGGAGGGAGGGAGGGAGGGACATTGCTGAGCTTCCGTGTCGGTACTCCTGCCTTCTTCTCCAAACTGGGGGCGTGCTGACCGCCATCTACTTTAGCTAACACACTGACTATGGAGAAGTAGCTCATACAACCACAACACATCTGAACTATCCCTGTTAGATAGCAGCAAACTAATTTGCTATGTAAGGATATAGTGGAGTAATTGTGTCCTGAGCAGAGAATTAAGTCACTGTCCCTCTGTGTGTGTGTTGTAATCTGAGCTTCTCTGTTCTGTGTTTTGGTAGCCGGGCCGGCTGCACATGCATGTCAGTCCCTCCTTTTTAAAACTGCTTGTGACTACATAAGTGAGAGCTGTGTGGAGGCAATCCTGGCCCAGACTCTGAATGATGTAAATAGCACCTTTTCATGACCCACACTGCTGTTTTACCTTTAGGTAAATGGTCGCTGCTGCTGCAAAACTGCTGCGTTCCCTACACAGCCTGTGTAGTCACTCACTATGTTTAAATGCACATAATATTCAATTTTTTGTCCTTATTCCTACTAAGCCGTTTACATGGCTATTGAAAGTGATACCATTAGTATTCCACTAATATTCCCATTTACATGCAAACTGTTGGCTGCTTGGTTTGTGTACAATTGCCATAGCAACGCAAAGAGCTGACCGTAAGCCATAAACTCTCACAAATTGCAGTAAAAATCTTGATTGAGACGCAGATTCTGAATATACTGTATACATGTCCAAAGAATGATTCTAAAACCTGAATAATACCAGCATATCACCCATGTCTTAATCTGAAAATGCTAAATTCGGGGAAAGGCCTCATTCAGAATGTCTGTTTACATGACCTGTATCAATTTGGGAATAATAGTGGAACATCCGTGCGCGTGTAAACGTACTTGCGGTGTTGGTGTCAGTATGGATTAGCAGGGCACGTATTGCACACCAGCTAACCTCTGTCTGGTATTGTCCAGGTCTGCTCTATGCTGAGTGTCCCGGCTGACTTCAACGATCACATCAAAACTTGTGAAGGGACTTCTTTCTGAACCCAGGCTGATGGGGAGGATGTGCTGAGACCACTCTACGTCCTGGACAGAAGACAGCAAAGTCCTGTCCTGGGCTTGGTCTGCAGTGGATTCATTTCAGGGTCTGCAAGTGTGAAGCAGGGACTGCATCAGTTTGGCAGTCCTCTTTGAGATTAGTCTTTGCCTTCACATTCTGGTGGGAAAGTCTAACTTGTAGGAAAGTCCACGGCCCGCATTAAACTGGAAAATCTCAGGAGACGACTGCAGCCACTGGAATGGAGTCCCAGTAAGAAAGAAATGGTGTATATTTTTCTTGTTTGACTGTGGTAAATGAGTGGATTTATTGCAGTGATGTTGAAGCAACTGAATTGAAATCGAACAAAGACACAACAGAAGCAAAAGACACCAAAATAAAATCTTGGAACATAATTTGCTTTTTGGTGTCCTGAGTGTCTGTATTCTTTTTTTTTTATATTTTGTATTCTGTATTTCTTTACTGAACTACTGTGACTAAATAATAGGAGAAACTAATGATAGTAACTAACTGAATGACCAAACTGAATTTTCCCAAGAGGGATTAATAAAGTATATCTTCTCATGTGCTCAAGTCCTTTTAATTTTGTGCTGCTCTGTACTCCAATACACCACTATCATACAGCTGTTTAGTTTGCAGAAAAAAGATTTAACACAAATCTGAAGAGCTTCAAAAATAGGATTCATTGTTAGAGATTTCACATACAACAGGGTTCACTCAGTGTCAGTTTGTTAGGGCCACCAAGCTAAAACGAATGCATTAAACCTTACCTTCACCGTTGGTACATGAAAACACTGGTCAAACTGTCAGTTGTGATTATAGGGATGCACCGAAATCAGGATTCAGATTCGGCCGAATATTGGGCTTTTTGACTGGGTTCGGTTTCTGCTGAACCTTAGAATTTTTTTTACACCGAACCCTACGCTTGCACTGCGCGTGCTACGCTGGTCAACTTAATGTAGGTGGACCGTTCAATGCAGTAGCCTGTGAGAAAGTGAAAATGGAACTCGCTAGCAGAAATGGCACCGCCCGGCAGCACCCCCAACCCAAGCCGAGCCACACGCCCAACCCGCAATGCCGACCTGTTCCGCGACGGTAAGGACTCCAAACGACACACAACATCACCGCTGCCAAAACACCTGCGCATGAAACATCCAAAAGAATACGAGCCGCGCATGAAGGACTCCATAGACAGCAGCCAAAACGCAGCAAACCTAGGTACGGCAAAGGAAGGACAATCACAGCTAAAAACTTGTGTTAACCAGACCGGGCTGTCAGCTGTTCTCTCGGCAAATGAGTGTCCCTACAGTGGGAGAGGAGCAACCGAACAGCCAGCTGCTGCTCGTTAGTTAACGTTAGCTTTCTAATTTCACCCACCTAACATGCCTTCATCGTACACTGGTTAGCGAACATTTGCCAAACAAAATTGTCACTCCTACGATGTGGAAAGAGCGTGTGAATTCAACATTAAGTTGTTACATGTAACTATTTAAGAGGCCGTGGACGTTGTTTACTTCATTAATGTGTTTACTGTGTTAATGGACTGACGACTGGAGTAGGATTCGATATTCGGTTTCGGATTCAGCAGAATCTTAACAAGTGGATTCGGTATTCAGCCGAACCCCAAAAATCTGGATTTGGTGCATCCCTTATTAAGTACAGCGCAAAATGGCAAGACAGTGTTCTTTAGGACAATAGGATGTTAGTGTATACATCTGGACATTTGGAGAAAATATAATCTGAGTGATAAAAATTGCCCAGATACCTGTAATTTACACTGCTGAAAGAGAGATGGAAAAACTGATCCTTGGACATTCTACAGACTATGTAAGCAGCAAGCCACTAGAGGGCGGTGCTGTCATTCAGTGATTACACCATAATCACAAGCTCTGGCCCTTTCTCCTACACACACACACACACACACACACACACACACAAACATTTCTGTTAAAGTTGAGGTGAGCTGTGTTTAGGCATAACAACAAATACCTTGGAGCAGTCAAAAGAAATGACTGATATGCTGATTGGTTGGGTGATGCAGACCTGTCTCTTTGAAATAATGTTCCATACAACTAAACTACATTCTCAATTATTTTTCAAGGTAAACATGTTTTGTCTCGGATTACTTTTTTTTTTGACATATCACAGATAGGTTTAATCAAAGTCTGTTTAGGGAGCTTAGGGTGGAGGAGTCAAACATACCCAGGGCTTTCACCCAGAAGGCTGCTGTTCGTGTCCTGTGTAAAACCACTTAATTACGTAACAAGCTTACTTATTTTAACCCAAACCATGATATTTTTGTAAACCTAACTAAGTAGTTTTGTTTCAATTCCCACATTAACCACGTTTAAAACAGCGACTTTTGCACAACGTGCACTGGTCGCTGAAAAATATGTTTCCCTGGGAATATAATAAAGAATGCAGTTTTGTTGTATAGGAATGTAAGTTTTAGGAAACAGGGTTGTGTGTTGATTAAGGGCACAAATAAATGTTCTATGTTATGACTTATGGAAACATTCTGAGCAACTATAGCTTTGAAGTTATGTTGTGATGTTCTCTCACAGCTTCCGCCCTCATAATTTGCCCTGGCATTGTCCCAGCAACACCCGATTTGTCAGCAATAATCCCTCATTGCACAGAAACACCATGTGCACACACAGCTATGGCAAGTACAGTAGCCCAAAGTTAAAGCAGAATATTGGTCTGTAAACTGTGTAAATATATATATATATATATATATATATACAGTGGGGGAAATAAGTATTTGACCCCTTGCTGATTTTGCAGGTTTGCCCACTTACAAAGAATGCAAAAATCTACAATTTTAATCATATGTACATTCTAACAGTGAAAGACAGAATCCCAAAGAAAATTCCAGAAAATCACATCATATGAATTTATTAAAATTGATAACCATCTGATGAGGAAAAACAAGTATTTGACCCCCTGGACAAACAGCAAGTATTCTGGCTCCTACAAGCCAGTTAGTCTTTCTTTAAGACACAGCCCCAATCCAAACCAATTGTCTACATCAAATACACCTGCCTCACCTCGTTACCTGTATAAAAGACACTTGTCAACACCCAAACAACCAGCATCCAAGATCACCACCATGGGCAAGACCAAAGAGCTTTCTACGGACATCAGGGACAAGATTGTTGATCTGCACAAGGCTGGGATGGGCTACAAGAGAATCGGAAAGCAACTTGGAGAGAAAAGATCAACTGTCGGTGCAGTTATCAGGAAATGGAAGAAGCACCACACCACCGCCAACCTCCCTCGGTCTGGGCCTCCACACAAGATCTTGCCTCGTGGGGTGTCCCTGATCATGCGAACGGTGATGAATCAACTGAAGGCAGCTGGGACCACAGTTACAAAAGAAACGGTTGGTAACACACTACGCCGTCATGGATTGAAATCCTGCAGCGCACGCAAGGTCCCCCTGCTCAAGAAGAAACATGTACAGGCCCGCATGAAGTTCGCCATTCACCACCTGGACGACTCAGAAGAGGCCTGGAAGAAGGTGATGTGGTCAGATGAGACCAAAATAGAACTTTTTGGCCTCAACTCAACTCGTTGTGTTTGGAGGGCAAAGAACACCGAGTACAACCCAAAGAACACCATCCCCACCGTCAAGCATGGTGGTGGCAACATCATGTTTTGGGGGTGCTTTTCAGCCAAGGGGACGGGACAACTCCATCGTATTGAGGGGAGGATGGACGGGGCCATGTATTGTGGAATTCTGGACCGACATCTCCTTCCCTCAGTGAGAGAGCTGAAGATGGGTCGAGGATGGGTGTTTCAGCACGACAACAACCCTAAGCACACCGCCAAAGCAACAAAAGAGTGGCTGAAGAAGAAGCACATCAAGGTTCTGGAGTGGCCTAGCCAGTCTCCAGACCTGAATCCGATTGAAAATCTTTGGAGGGAGCTTAAAATTGAGTTGCCAGGCGACAACCTCGGAACCTGAATGATTTGGAGGCTGTCTGCAGGAGGGGGTGGGCCAACATCCCTGCCGAAATGTGCACAAACCTTGTCACCAACTATAAAAACCGTTTGACATCTGTGCTGGCCAATAATGACTTTTCTACAAAATATTAACATGCTGTTTGTCCAGGGGGTCAAATACTTGTTTTTCCTCATCAGATGGTTATCAATTTTAATAAATTCATATGATGTGATTTTCTGGAATTTTATTTGGGATTCTGTCTTTCACTGTTAGAATGTACATATGATAAAAATTGTAGATTTTTGCATTCTTTGTAAGTGGGCAAACCTGCAAAATCAGCAAGGGGTCAAATACTTATTTCCCCCACTGTATATATATATATATATATATATATATATATATATATATACACATATAATATATACATATAATATACATACAGTTTACAGACTGATAACCTGCTATATACATAATCAAATTGTTAAAAAAGAAAAAGAAAGTGCGAAACGTTTGGCTGTCTACAACAGCCTGTGTAATGGCCGAATGAGCAAGTGGGTGGGTTAATGACATTTCTATCATGCAGCTGGCACGAAATCGAAAGAATACAAACAACCGAGGGTGAAGAAGAAGAAGGGTGATTTACAAGAAAACGGGGACGTTTGTGTTTTAGTGGAAAGACGACGAGATTCAGGAACATCCGTCAATAAGGCTTGACGCCGAATTCTTTAGACAAATTCAAGAAACGGCGAAACACTTTGTTGTTTATGACCAAATTACGAAGCAGCTACATGGCCTTGGTGTAATCCACATGTTCTGCCTCCGGCTCTATAGCGAGAGTGCTACAGTCTTTACATAGAGTTTTACAACATAGGACATTATATTATTAATTTATTTTAAAATGTATGGGTATGAAGATCTTTTAAAATACATGTTTATGTTGAAATAATGAGGACTGTCACATAGTCTTAAATCACCAGCCAACGCAAGGCCTAGCAAGCTAGGTTGGCAAGGTGCTACCGAACGCTAAACAAGACATTTTTAGGCGACCAAAATGTTCACATCAACTTTGCTGAAATGAAAACACACAGTGAGACGTTCAAAGTTGAAAACATGAACAACACCCAAAAACAAGTTGAGATCTATTTTAATGTCCAAAGTGTTAGCATGGTTAGCATTGCTAAGCCTCTGTCCTGATTGACAGGTCCTAAATCATCCTCTGCTTGTACGGTTTATGAAAAAATTAAGACAGAGACAGAATTGCCCTGGTACTTGTCTTCTTCTCACTCGTGCAGGCATTTTTCTTGCTTTCTTTGTGTTCATCTATATTGTTCATTTTCCACACAAGATCAAGATCAGATTCAGATTAGTCTACTGAAAATTTCTTGGACCCAGAAATGTTGTTTCCTATGAACTTTTATGATTGAAATATCATCTACAGCCCTAGTGAATGAAATTAAGCTTGGTTGCTAAAAGTTGCATTTTGGGCAAGTTAGTAATTAGCATTATTAGCTTATTTAGGTGTAGACAACGCAGGTGAATAGGCTAAAAAAAATAACTAATATATATCAACATGGAACTTCCCAATTTGATTACTGATGTTAAGACAAAAAGAAAATGTACAAGTTTTCTGAAATGTTATGTTTAAATATGCAAATTAAGCATAATCTTATTGTCCAGAACTGAAATCTGAACATTGGATAAAGCCAGGTTTAAAAAAATCTTGTCAAATTTGGTTGACATATTAGCTTACAGTCAATGGTTTTTACAAAGAGAAAAACAGTTAATATGAGCAATGATGCGAAGTCCACCCTTATCCCACCTGCTGTGTCAACTGCTACTCTACCCCAGAAATTCTGCTGTGTCACCTAAATAAGCAAATTATGCTAATTACTAACATTGCCCAGAATGCAACTTTTAGCTTAATTTCATCCACTAGGGCTGTAGATGATATTTCAATCATAAAAGTTCATAGAAAACAACATTTCTGGGTTTCATATGGGCCGTGTAGGGGTTTCCAGTAGACTATATGGTCATGCGATTGAAAGAACCTCAACACCTGAGTGTGTTTCCTAGATGTCAATCAGCTGTGATTGATCTATTAGCATAACTTCAATCTGCTGTTTCTCAGTAGCAATGGAACAAAATGCAGGGGATATAATTGTGTTTAAATTTACAATATGAACAGCTGTTCACTTTGACTTTAGCCTAAAAGTTAGGTTTAGAACATGCTGTTATCTGTTCTGACATACAATGTGAAAGCATTTGTAAATTTGGCTGTAAAGATCCATTGTTTGGGTTTTGGTCTTGGTTGAGCTTGTGTGTAAAGGAAGTTCAAGCATTTTAAATTTGTTTTAACTGTATGCATTCTGTGTCAAAGCAACAAGACGTGTTAATTGTATAGTCTACACAGATGGATGTTATGCTAACTGTGTTAAGAGAAAAAAATTGTCATGGCAATAGTAAAAAAAAATTTAAGAAGAGAGTGTAATTTATAGGACATGACCTTCAGGTAGTTCCTGTCAGTTTATATTTCAGCAATGAGAAGTGCTGCCAAATACAACACATAGTGTTAGCTATATCTGTTAGCATGGATATAATGCTGGCACCGCACTAACCCAGCAGATAAATAAAAAATAATAATAATTGCAGGATGCACAATGCCTTTTGTGGTGTCAGGAGAGGAAAGCTTGTTCTCACAGATGCTAAATGTTTGCTGCTTGAGTAAAAGAAAGATTATGCTTTCAGAAGGATGGACAACTGGTGACACTGCTCCTGACAAAAAATAAAGTAAATCCTGTAAGTAAAACTGTATAGCTTTAAATGCAATACATGCATTTCAATTTGTCAAACAATGCAACTAACAACAACTGCTCAAATTTGTATAAATATAGTATAAATATAGGCCAATGGATACATTATTATTTTGAAAATATTATCAATATATATCATATTATGCATTTATCAATTGGCTGGTTACGGTGTAGGTCTAGTCTGTTGAAGTACAGCATGGGGATTGTCATAAAGAAATGGTCCAAAATAAAATGGGAATAATCCTGTAAGAGTTGAAACTTTAGTGAGAAGGAACACAGAGAGGATGATGAGAGCATGTCTGCAGACAGGCCAACACACTTTACATTAGCTTATGTTAGGGTCACATTGACCCGTTTTCAATTTTTGTTTTTTCAAGGTTGACAGGAAGACAACACGAGGGTTAACTCATGTCCCTCTCCAAATCACCAATCTCTATTGTACACAATGTATACCTGCTGCTGTTGGTCCACACACACACACACACACACACACACACACACACACACACACACACACACACACACACACACACACACACACATACACACCACCATCATCATCATCATCATCATCATCATCAACAACAACAGTAGCATCAGGAGGCACCAGAGGGGACCAAAGGGACTTTTTCAGCCTTTGTCAGTCAGCCTGCTTTCTATTCTATGTCCAAACTCACACAGACAATAACCCAACAGGACTGTGTGTGTGTGTGTGTGTGTGTGTGTGTGTGTGTGTGTGTGTGTGTGTTTCGGGTACAGTAGCAGCTGGTTTATGCAGTGTCAGGCAGCAGGTGAACGCTGTCTTCCAGTCGGCAGCTTCTGAAGGCAAACAGAAAAGAGAACGGGGGGGGCTCACTCGGCCAGAGGCCAGAGGCAGAGTGAGCAATTATCAAATGAAGAATCCAAAGAAAGAGAAAAGGAATGGATTGGTTGTTGCTGCAGTAAAGAGAGAGGAAGAAGAGGAGAAGGAAGGTTACGGAGTTAGAGGAATAATTAGCATAGGAAGAAGGAAAGGAGGTGAAAAGGAGGTGAAGGAGAAGAGGAGAAAGCGGAGGAGGAAGAGCAGGAGGGAGAGGAGGAGGGACGAGCTCTTTGAGAGAATGTAGAGGAATGTGGGGAGCAGGTGGTGAGTGGTGACATGAAAAGCAGTGGTGACAAATGCTGCTGAGCGGGCCGGCCGGCTGGCCGGCCGGCCAACAACGCAGGAGCCTCTGAATCAAATGGTGGCATTGGATTTCACCACAAGCAGGAGGAGGGGCCAGCAGACACGCAGACACACACACACACACACACAGAACATTTGTCTGTAATGTAACGAGTTACTGTTGATAACTCAGTAATCATATTACAGTTACTTATCCAATAATTATCGTGTTACTTGCGTTACTGGTTCTTGAACTATCTGCATAACAGGAGGAGAGAATAACAAATCAAACATCCGTATTTGTGCATGTTTGCGTAGCACCATAACACTCGTCCGAATTAGGGTTTAATATTTTTCCCGAAAATGAGATGAATCAGATCCCGGGAAATAGACAGCCCATATTCCGGGAATCCCGGGAAATGGCCAAGAAATGGCTGTTTTTTTGGTTTGTTTTTAGCCCAAGTAATGTATCGATATCATTCAAATATGCATTCCAAAATCCCAAACTGACATTTTTTATATTATTTGTATCATTTTTAGGACTAAAGAACACAGTTTATGTCCATCATCAACACAGTTTGCATTGATCAATTCTGCTGCGTGATCAAGTGAGCTGCGTGCTGTAGCGTGACATCTGCTGCAGCGCTAATTATGAAATGCCTTAAGCTTAAGTAAACCATTGAATGATTTCTAAACCATTACGTTATCGAAATCCATTCTGTGCCTGTTGGGGATGTGTAAGAGGCTGCAAACGGGAATAATCACTCAAAGTTAACCAAATACAAATACACCTTATAAACCGGTCACACAACTTGCACTGAGCTGTTTCATTGTCCGGTCTTTCAAAATGCTCCCAAACAAAGCTGGCCGCAGACATCATTAACGGAGCTAGGTGTGTAGTGCGTGCTGCTTAATGAACTTCTTCTTCTTCTTTAATGAATGAATGTATTGAGCCTGTGTAATGATTTAGGGAGCCTGTATTACCATAGCTACCGTCGCCTGCATCAATGTTACCGTATGAGAATAATAGACACGCACTCCTTGCCTTTTTTTATTTTATTTTATTTCCCGTTTCCCGTTTCCCGTTTCCCGTCATAACCTTTCCCGGGAAACGGGAAATGGTTTTGATCAGATTTCCCGGGAATCCCGTTTCCCGGGATTAAACCCTAGTCCAAATGGACTAAACAAAAATGTCAGAGCCACCACTTAAGACGTCTTTTGAGGGGTGGAGGTATGCCCATTACTTAAAATTAGTAAAAATGGACAAAAACTTGGGTGTAAATTGTGTCCAGGCCACAAACACCTCTCCACCGCTATGAACACAACATCCAATCTAAGCTAGTTGCTAAAGACCCCTGGACCCTGAGACGCTGATGAAAAGAGCATGTTGTTGCCGACACCAGCCAAGTAAGCAAGACTGTATTCAACAGCAGGTAAACAAAGCAGAGATAAGTGGGCTTGTGGCAGCATACATAGTGGAGGAAATGTAGCCTGTTTGGACAGTGGAAGCCCCTTCTTTTCGAAACATACTGGGCAAAATACAGATAATGAAGAGCGGATGGCCAGCAGTACTTCTTGACAAATTTTGTGCTGATGTTCACAACTTTGTTGTCAGCTCTGTGGTAGGGTGGATTGCCCTAATGTGGGACACTGCCTAATGTGGGACACCTAAGCTCCAGTGGGTGTGGCTCTTCCCCAAACTAATGACTGTCAGTGAAACTATGGGAAAGCCAAAGCTGTAGTGTCATGTGATCAAAATCACATAACCTTTGAACTGTCCAGTCATAAATTAGGGCGGGGCAATCATCAAACAGGAAGTACCTGCTGTGAAAGCTACCAGAAGGTCAGTGGCATAGCTTACAGTTTTGACCAAATTGTGTGTTAAGAGTATAAATTAATTATTATCAAAATAATCATGCTACTTTTTATCTTATCCTATGTGTTTATGAAATGTTTGTTCATTAAAAAATAGTATAGCATGGTGTATATTTAAACAATGCATTTGATTTTAATTGATTTTTCTATTGTCCCACTTTAGGACAAATAGTGTCCTAAAGTGAGATAGTATGATTAACCTAATGTGGGACAGTTGTCAAACTACAACCCAGTCAAGAATGTGTGGTGGAGCATGGTTTATGCAACAGTAATGGTTATTTACATGTTCTTAGTGATCTTTTGCAGTATTAAAATACTTTATTACTATAGATGTTTAAGGTCAAGGGACATTTTTATGGCGGTTTGAAGGTTGTGTGTGTGTGTGTGTGTGTGTGTGTGTGTGTGTGTGTGTGTGTGTCAAGGGAGTAGAGAGTCTTAAAGAAAATGGCAAAAATAGCAACTCAATAAGGCCCTTCCATTTTATTCCATGAATATAGTGTTGACTTTAATAAAATGTATTTCAGATCACAATGGCAAAGGTGAGAGAGATCGTCAGACACAGAGAGAGAGGCAGGCAAAGGCTAACAAATTGGAAATTAAATCAGTGGAAGCAGGACAGGATGAAAGGAGCAATAGATGAGTACAGGCAGGTCATTGAGAATGGTGGGGACCCTAACATGAGACTGCTGGCTAGGGCCTGGAACGTACCCAAGTCTACTCTCCAGCGCAGGGTAAAAGGTAATGGTCACACTGAGCACACAATAGGAAGAAAGCCAATCATCAGCAGTGAGGATGAGGTAGAGCTTGGGGAGATTAGGAAAAGGAGGATTCCCCCTGAGGATGAGTGATATACAGCAAATGTTCTACCAGTTTGCCACCAAGAAAGGAATCAGGGGATTCAGTGAAGTAAAGGCTGATTACAAATGGTTTAGGGTTTTTTTGTGACACAACCGGAATCTCAGGATCAGGAAACCAGAGGATCTCTCAGCCAAAAGAGCTGCTGGATTCAACCCCACTGTTGTGAATACGTTGTTCAAAAAAATATCAGGACACAACTGACAGACTGGGGTTGGAGATGAGACTGGGCTCCAAGATCACCTCCTCTCCACCAGGGTGGTTGCCGAGGCTGGGTCACCTTGTTTTGAGATCACTGCTGGGGAGAAAGGAGACACCTCAACCTGCCTTTCCAGCATCAACGCTGGTGGTGGGTATGGGCCAAACCTGATCATCTTCAAGGGCAAGAGGATGAAGGCAGATTTGCTCTTTGGGGCTCCCGAGAATACCTTCCTCAGGATGTCGGATAACGGGTGGATAAACACAGCCTGCAGATAGAGCTCTGTTCAAGAGTCTAAAACATTTCTGGAAGCTTGAGGGACAAAGGGTCACCGTGGAGAGTGGAGGGAAGCGACTTGACAGGGCGTTGTTCATGCCACTGTTTTCCAAGGCCTGGAAGAAAGCTGTAACACCATCAAATGCCCAGGCTGGATATCGTGGGTCAGGGATATTCCCATTCAACCCAGACAAGTTAAAGAAAAAAAAAACTGCATGTGCAACTCCAAGCCATCCTCCATGTGATGACAATAACGGGGATGATGATGATTCCTACCATCAAGAAATGTTCGTTCTTCCAGAGCACACCCCTTGCCACCCTCTGCATGATGCTGTTCAGCCAGCAATCTCTCCTCCTCCACAATCTCCACAGCACCTTTTTCTGTCTGCCATTATTGTCACCCCACCACCTTTGGCACAGGAAATTGTGACACAGCCAGAGGTCGCCTTCAAATCACTGATCACTCTTCCGGTCAGAGAACGCCCAACTACCAGCCGCCAGAGGGCAAAGCCTCCTTCATATGATCTGACCAGTGACAACCATTTTTCCTTGAAAAAGCAAAAACCTACAGCAAAGAAAACACTCAATCAGGCCACAACCAGTCAAGTCCGTCAAGTCAGCCAGGATCCTTGTGCTCCAAAGAGGAGTGGGTTTCTTGTGCAGTCTGTTCCCGTTGGTTTCATGAAAGCTGTGCAGAGGACAATGGGGTGATTGATGACGACATTGCCTTTACATGCAAAGCTTGCCTGTTTCCAGAAATGTATACCGACTTATTAACTTCTGCTGGCCATTTGTTATCTGCTGTTGTTTTTAATCTGCTGTTGTTTGTTATATTGTAATAGGCCTATGCAACATTTTGTATATTTACCTTTAAATATATTTCATGAGTTTATAATAAATGCATCAAAACCATCATATTGTTTTATTTGCTTGATGATGCTCAATTTTCCATGTTTCATCATAAACCTTGGTTTTGTAACAGGAACAACATTGCAAATGGTAAAATGACTGAACATAAAATGAACCTACAGAATTACTTATTGAGGAAGTTTTACTATCATTCATGAATGAAGGTGCACCATGGTTTAGGCCTTTTAACATAGACTTTACAGTGTCCCACATTAGGCAAATGACAGGCAGCTACACATTTTCTTTTTTTTTATGATCAATTTTTTATTTATTTTATATTTTTTGAACATAACATATAAAACAAACAAATACAATCGAACAGGAACCAAAACCTTCACCCACCCCCCACCCTCTGCGGTCTCGAGGAAAACAAAACAAAACAAAATACAAGAAAACAAAACAAAAATCACACCTTGCCTAGTCGCTCTCTTCTAATTCTTGTGGTGTTGAGTTCACCAGGACCGATACCTGTGCTGCTGCGTTTTTCCATAGGTCTATAGTCCATGACTTGGCTTTGTTAATCCTTGCTGTAGAGAGCAAGCATAACTATGTCCAGTACGCCAACCACTGTTTTATACAAAGCGAGTGGGGGGGAGCAAGTGCTGAGCTATAATTTTTTTGGTTGCGGTTGAGCCGGCTAGCCAAATCTTTGTCTGTTTCCCAAGCAGGTGTAATTTAGAGTCGTCATTAAGTAACAAAAAAATGAAAAACTCATGCACCTGTTCACACTCCCAGACCATGTGGAAGAAAGTTCCAGTTTGTTCAGGTTGACAGAACGTGCAATAAGAAGTCTGAATGACTTTAGAGACGTATCTCTTCTGAGGCATCCAATATGTCCTATGGCCTATGTTGAAGTGGATCTGCTGGTGATTTGGGTTCTTGGAACAGTGGGAAATGTTGTCCCAAACTGTCTCCCAATTAATTACGTTAATTAATTAATTAAACGTAATTTAATTACGTTTAATTAACGTAACTTAATTACATTTAGGGCTCAGCTCTCGCTCCCATTTCTTTACTATTGGGATTTCTCCTATGGATACTTGCATGAGTTTAGCATAAATCTTGGACACTAATCCTCTCACAGGGGAATCAAAAAGCCATTCAATGATTGGGTGGGTCTCAAGACTGTTTTCCCCATAACTCACTCCATTACATTTTAGGGCTGATCTTAAACAAAGATTATGGAAGAAGGATGTCCTAGGGACTTGTTCTAGCTAGCTCTCAGGTCTTCAAAACTTAACATACTTTCATCATTGAATAGCTGGTCTAAAGTATAAATACCTCTGTCACTCCACTGGTTACAAACAAAGGGTCTGTTACCAGACATTAAGTGTATGTTGTGCCAAATTGGGGTGTTCAAATGCCACTTATTAGTGTAACGTAGTTGCTCCTCCACCTGTTTAAAGTTGGACAACATGTTGATGATAAGAGGGCCATAGGCTAGCATACTCTTTCTTGGACACACACCCGCAAAGGCAAGATCCAGCAGTCTTAGACTTCCAGTGAGGTTTTTCTCTATTTCTCTCCATGGGACTGTAGATGAGGGTTCTCTCCACACCCTGAGGGCCTGTAGCTCAAATGGCGCTTTTCCATTACATGGTACCTACTCCCCTCGCCTCGACTCTACTCGCCTTTTTTGGTTTTCCATTACGAAAAAAAGTACCTGGTACCTGCTAACAGATACTTTTTTTAGTACCTGCTCAGTCGAGGTTCCAAGCGAGCTGAGGCGAGCCGAGAAGGTGACGTGAAACCCTGCAGGCTGCTGATTGATCGGAAAGAAGCTAAAATCTGCAATGGAAAACGGACGCACAGCGAGTCGAGGCGAGTAGAGTCGAGGCGAGTCGAGCAGGTACCATGTAATGGAAAAATGCCAAAAGGCTCTGTGATATACTTTATGGTTAGGAAGGGGCAGGTCTCCCGTGTTTGTGGTGCGTTGCAGTTGCACATTTTCTCAGACCGTTTGGCACTAAGAGCACTGATATCTGTATCATTTCTTTTATGAATGTGTTATCTGCATTTTCTCTTTTGATTTGATTAGGACACCCCCTGAGGGTTTAAAAATGGTATTGGGTGTGGATTTAATGTGCTACAGAACGTTAGTCCAATTACATCTTAATATACTTACATTTACGCGTAGGACTAGTCTATATCTCGGTCCTAACTTTAAGCATAGGCAGACGTCATCTAGCATCAAACTAGATGGCTAAGCCAGCTTTCGAGCGGCTTGATTAGGTTTAATTTACTGATATTACAACACGATCATTTCAGGGAAGCTCCATGGTAGCTAAATCTATGAGAATGTTGAGGACATAACTCTCTCTATGGCATTGCCCTAGATATAAGTGAGTTGCTTCAAATAAGGGAACTCTTGGAGATCCAGTCCAAAACTAATACAGTTGTCTAAGAATATGCTTGAATTGAATAATGAAGGGTTCACTTACTTTTCCCACTGGCACTTTGTGTCTCAATAAAGACACAAAATACAGTAATTTCTCTTGAACAATTTACTTTTGAACATTGTAAGCACAGTACTTACAGTATAAAACAAACCAACAGATTGATATAGTATGGTGGTGGACTGGTAGCTGGAGAGGTGCCAGTTCACCTCCTGGGCACTGCCAAGGTGCTCTTGAGCAAGGCACCGAATCCCCAACTGCTCAGGGCGCCTTTGTCTGACATCTCTCCATTAGTGCATGTATAGGTACTGAGCATGTGTGTGTAATTCAGGCCTGTGTGTAATGTGGATAATAACAACAGAAGGAAAACAATGTAATTTACCTTGCGGGATTAATAAAGTATAAATTATTATTGGCATGCAAAAATGAAAGGGATTCAACAACACTAACCACACGGACTCAGAGAACACAATGCTAGGCAGACATCTTCAATCAGATACCTGCCATAAGCCATGTGCCTCAGCACCAGGCGTGTGCTCTGCCAATTCCTTCTTTTATACAGTTATATGTATCAGACTGTCTTTAAGTTTGAGGTCCCCTGCCAAACCATTATTAATATACTGTAAACGGAGGGGCGGAATGGCTTGTGAGTTCCTGGAAAGTTTTCGAAACTATGTTGAACACACCAAGCATAGCCATGTCCATACTCAGCGTCTCTTTAATAATACGCTGAAGGACTACAGGTGGTAAGAATGGCCTGTCCTGTTGTGATGGTTGTGCCTTCTGGTCCTGCTGGACAGCAACACACTAGCATTCCAGACTATATGTGAATAAATCATAGTCCACACAACATTTCATATTAGGCTAATACACGTCTATTAACTCTTATATCTCTTCCTTTTGTTTAACAGGTGACCCTAACACACTGGACTCCTTGACTTTTAATATGTAGCCTAAATCCATGCACAACATCTGACAGTAACACACATCTATTAATTCTTATTTAGGGCTGTGACGATACCCGCATCACCGCAATACCGGCGGTGACATGCCACTACTTATTTATTACTTACTACTCTTTTTGCTTGTGTGATATGAAATCAATGAAAGCAATAATCAGTGTGTAGCCTAGTTATCTATCTTCTGTCTTCTATCCTACATTCAAGAGTTTATGGGGAGAAAAAAAAACTTAAATTGCAATTTGCACACGAGGATGGACAGTCCATTGAGCTGAGGTGGACGTGGACACATTAACGTTAACGCTGCAGTGTTTATCATTGCACATTACCCTAGCAGCCAGCGGAGTTTCCTTCTGTATATTGCTTAATCCCTAAAAAAACGCATGGTTGAATTTCAGCCTGCATGCACGTTTTGTAGCCTAAACAGAGCAGCTTATATTGGTTCTATTAGAGAGAACAACAAGTTAGCGAACTGCCGAGTCGCCCTCTATGCTCTCTGTCTGCTCAGCTGCTAAGACCGCTGTGCTGCGAAGCATCTGCCTTTGGCATTGTCAGCAAACTTTTTTTTCTTCTTTTTAGTTTATTGACAATAGAGCTTTCTGAACTGTGTGGAATAGATCGAATAGATAGATAGAATAGAATAGATAGAGAGAGAAAGCAGAGTCACCGTAAATGACAGCAAAACACAGTATAGACTCACACTGTGCTAAGGGTTAAGCCAATGTATTTTGGGGGTAACGCCATTCACTTTACCGGCAGTATTGACAACAAGATAAAGCCACTGTGTCTTGAGAAGCTCAAGCTTGTTGTTTTATTGTTCACTTTTAACTCACTTTACATCATCTTTGCTATCTCTTTTTCCTCTCTCTTTTCCTCACAGTGGCACTTATAGCTAGTCTCAGTTACCGCTTGCTCTCCTTGCTCGACCACACGGGCACTGACGTCACTCACTAAAGGCACCCTGCCATTCTCGCTCTAACTTACGCTATTCTCGTAAGGGAGTTGATTGAACGGGTTGTAAAAATCTGCATATAATTAGGAAAGTGAGGACTGCGTTTATAACGTGATCTAACACAATATTTGACGGTGCCCAGGGCCCCTTAGATTTCTTGTGCCCCTGGGCAAGTGACCAGTTGCCCTAATGTTTAATTAGCCCCTGCACATAATAGGTTTACAAAGTGAAAAAGCCCAAAGTCCACCCCAAAGGGACTTACCAGCTTCCAGAGAAAACACTGTTCACAAACTGCTCCAAACAGCTCTATTATAGTCCAGCCTTTACTTAGCCTAGCTGCTAGCATGGCACTCCCTCACACTCAACTTACAAGCTAGCAGTACTTACTGCGCATGTGTGACTCCCAACAAAGATGGTAAAGAAGTGAGATGTCTCACTCTGTAGCTAAAACAGAGAGCTCAACACACAGGGTGAAAAGAGGAGCTGCAGCAATGTGCGGTTGAACAAATATATGGTGTTTTCTGAAAATTATACCACATAAACCTATTCTGGTACAACCTCTAAATACAATTATGAACCTGAAAATGAGCATAATATGAGAACTTTAAGATACTCCCCTGGTTTGTGCTTTCTAGCACTCTGTCTGTTACCGCAGACAGTGTGCTGCTCCAGGGGACTTGATCGGCATCGCTCGAATCGAGTTCTCGTACATCAAGATGCTGGCGCAGTTCGCTGGCATGAAAGGCAGATATATCCCTAATAACTATGTGACCTGCAACCCTAGGGGAACCCCCCCTCCCCAGACTGTGCTTAAACCTGTGAACTGCTCGAGGGCTGCATAGCAGCAGTGTAACTGGTGTGACGGTCTGTTCCAAATATCGCTATTTATATTTTGGTTACTGTTTGTGGACTGGACTTCGGCAGCGTTACTTGTTGACGGTTGGTCAGGGGGCCAAAGCTTTAGAAAAGAGAGAGAGAATCCCCCTGGTGAAACAGTGTCAGATCGGCCAGTGATTGTGTTCAGAAGAAGGCAGTGTGGGTAGATAATCTGGACCACGCAAGTGAATGAATGGAACACCCAGCTGTGATTTGCTTAGTGTATCCTGGGCGGTGTGCTCGCGCAGTCAGCCAGATCATACAGATTGGCTGACTCATCCATTGTGTCTAATGCTACTTTTACATGGGCCGGCTATTTTCATGAACGGACATATCAACCTCTGTTTTCAAAAATAACTGATAATTGTGCACAGCTGTCAGTTTTCAGAAAAGTGTTTGTTTAAACGTACCCATGTATATATTGCCTTCAATGCTGTCAAGAGCATGCCAAACCTGTAGGTGGCAGTGTAACGAGAAGCTCAAGCCCACGTTAGCCAATCAGAATCCCGAAAATAGCAACAACAGCAACAAATCACTTCCTCTCTCTTCTCTTCCTCAATTCCTCGGCTGCCTAAACCTCCGTTTGTCTCAGTTTACATGCAAACGTGCAAACAAAGTATTCCAAAACCTCCACTCTTGCCGGAGTTTTTAGAAAGAATGATTTTCAGAGGCAAATTCTCCGTTTGTGTGTAAACGAACGGCACAAATGAAGGGAAATGTCTCAGTTTTTCAAAATAACCATGTACGTGTAAACAGGGTATAAATGGATTTAGACACACACACACTCACTTACTGACTCACAGCTAATGTTTTAAATCTCTTTGCAGAGTGTGACAGAGGTGATTTGTTTTAACCCATGACAAAGGCCTTTCACCTCCAGCTGTTCTGACACCATGGAATCTAGAAGAATGTCTGCCAGGTTTGCTGGTGATAAGTGAGTCCCGGCTCCTGCAGGTTCATCTGCAGACAACGTCTCAGAGGTGTGGGACCCCCCCCACCCCCTGTAGCTGCTGCTACATGCGCTGGGAGAATATGTGGAATGCATTGAACAGCTCTCTCCATCTAATACACATTTAAACACCAATGTTTTAATCTTTTGTTGAATAGAATAGCATTTTTGTTTTTATAAACAATGATACAGTCTTATGGCGCTTACCCACTGCTAGTAGCAGCTCTACTCGGCTCAGCTCGGCTCAACTCGGCCACGTTGCCACGTCCTCCTTTTTCCATTGCAGATTTAGTACCGCCTCATGCGTGAGGCGAGCGCGACTGGTCATCATAGCGCCGCCGCAGGAAACTGCTGTGACCTAACGCGACACACACATTGAACGTCGAAGGTGTGTTGTTGCCACAGCCAGAAAGAATAAAAGAAAGAAGCTGCAGGCAGCAAAAACTATTTAAAAACGGCGGGTTTGTTCAGGACACCCCCTTTTTGTCGCTAGCAATGATGTGATTCTCTCCGACCAATCAGTAGTCTGCAGGTTTTCACATCACCTTTTGGTATCGCCTCAGCTCGCTTGGAACCTCGAAGGAGGTGATACTAAAAAAAGTACCTCTTGGCAGGTACCAGGGACTTTTTTTCATAATGGAAAACCAAAAAAGGCGAGTCGAGAAGGTACCATGTAATGGAAAAACGCCATAAGTGACTGTCAGGAGACTGATCTCTGTCAGCAGGGGCTCTTAGTGGGGCCGGAGCTGCTGCTGCTACAGAACTCTCCCTCTGGGACACATTAATGATGCGTCTCCTCAATTTGGGGGGAGGAGGTAATGTGATGAAGCTTTGAATACCTGGGCTAATTAGCTTCATAAATCAAACTAGCATATGCTTTTTAAAATTTGTATAGAAAGGTTCAAACTATTTACCTGATGAAAGATGGGAGGTCTCTTCATTTACCTCAATCAAATCCTCTGATGATACACGCCAGACAGACACACTTCCTTGGCTTAGAATTACGATGGGAACCGCTAAAATTACCACTACCTTGCCGTCTTTTTCCACCTGACTGAAATACACACTTTATTGGCTTAGAATTACGGCAACAATTGCAAAAACACGCTACAAAATTCAAAGAATTTAGCCACTGCAGTACATTTAACGTAGACTAACAACACTTGGTACACATATGTAGCAGGTCAATAAATATTTTTGTTGTATCTCTTTTCGGTGTTGGAATTTGTAGACGTCCCTAAGCACTCGTCTTACTGCCGGTAGCAGCAGAGAGCAGAAGCCAACAGTCAAGTGTTATTTAAATAAACTCCTGGTGTACTTACAAACTTTCCAATCCATCGTTTTATGAGTGCATAACCTATTTGTGCTACTGTAGACATTTGGTATCATTTCGGGCATTATTAGTGGGGTAATTTACGAAATACACAGTTGAAACTAGTAGCGCCTGTACTAAGCTATTCAGCTGATCACGCTAACTCGTCCAATGTTAGACCCAGCTGAAAAAGCTTCTGGAGGGTTGTTTGGCTCGAGGTCATGGTGCAAAGGACCCTAGGGTGAAATTCCTCCGAACCATCACTTTAAAGATGGTTATTATAACGTTATTAAAAGAAAAACTTTTCGTCGAACAGTGTGGGCGTGGCGTGGCGGCCATTTTGAGCTTTTATCGATGATCGAAGAAGTTGTTGTAACTTTAGTGTACATTGTCCAATTTGGCCAACATTTCTCACGATTGACAAGGGTCCAGGCCTGAGGACATTTACAGGCCAAAATTAACTTTTGGCCATAGTGCCCACCGGCTGGCAACAGGATAGCAGCCTTATATGACAAACGTCAACTGATTTACATGAAACTTATAATGTGTGGTCTACATGTGTAATGAAGGTGCTCTTCATCACTAATATTTTAGCATTAGTACACTGTAGCTCATTAGGTTACAGGTAAATAAAAGGAGGCACAAGTTTTAAATGTTTATTGGAAAATATTAACAGTCATGTTTTGTGAAGGTTGCAGCTGGTGGTGATTGGAGGCCAGCCCTGTCAAGAGAAACACATGTGCTCAGTTTGCTAGTTTGGTTACCTAAACATGTTCAGTATAGTAGTTGCTAGTGATGTTACCCGTGAACCCTCTGCTTCGAGGCATGTACCGAAAACATGAACCAATTTGGAATGAAGCTTTGTATCGGAGCTCGATTCGTTTGGAGATAATCACGTGACCAGTGACGTCTCAAGCTTCGCTTTCACACACACCCACGCCACTGCTTCGAAGTTCAATTCAAAAGCTGCGCGAACAGCGCGACACGGGGCTGGGGTTGTTGCAGTAGAGAGTCAACAGAGTCAGGAGAGTTAGTTAATAGAGAGATTATTATAGCCAGTAAGAAAGTGTGTAGCCAATAGAAAGTTCATAGCGAGTAGCCTAGTTTATAGTGAGTAGAGAGTTTATAAAAGAGAGTTTAGAGTGCCTTGCACATGCCTATCTCACCTATTTGGCTGAGGAGACAATGTTGCTCTAGGCTACATAGACTTAATCACAGAAATGAGTGTGCAATGTGCAATGTGTTCTTCATTCATTTCCCTCCCAAATGGATGTATTTGTTTTCAAACACAAGACAGTTCACAACCAAAATCCTAACTTTATAGTTCTTTTTTTTTGGCGTAGAAGGCAATTACATTTTTATTTATGCAAGGTCCCACATATAGGCTTAGTTATTTATGTCATTATTTATTTATCAATGAATTCATACTCAAAATGTGTTCATCTTCAACTCTAAAGTAAAGTTTAGATTCTCTGCCCAAGCCCGAGCACGCCAGACTTTCGGGCCGGGCCGTTATTTTCCGCCACTATCCTGGGCCGAGCCGGGCCAGGCCGGGCCCTTGATCAAGCTTTTGTGTTTTTTACTAGGCCTATAGCCTAATTGGGTGGGGAGAAAGCTATGTTATAATCAGAAATAGGAGAATTACCTTTGAGCAAGTTTGGAGGAAAGTCGGAGGTATGGAACCATTTTAAACAAGTCGTGGGCAGTGACAATATGTGTCGGCTTTGTTGAATGCATTAAGTGCGGCACGCTGTCGCCTACAACAGCAAATAAACGGGACTTGATGATGAACAGACACATGAAGCAGGCTTGCCGTGGCAGAAAAGATGATAGTCAGCCTTCAACGTCCTCTTACTTCTCCAAGCGTGAGGGCGAGGCAAGCCCTCACAGAGAAATACGTTGTTTTTTTTTTTTACGTTTCTTCATTCAGATCCATTTGCGATCCGTTCCATTCTGAATAAACAAACAGCGCAGTTTACATGCTTCGTCCTTGTTGCATTATTCATTAAGATCATTTTAAACAGATTTCAGATTTTCAGTTCAAACAACTCTGAATTGTATGAGAACGTCAGACGTATTAAAAAAGTGTTGGGTTAAAATCGGGCTCATGATTCCAGTTAATGTGTCGGGCCGGGCTTGGACACAACGCGCACGGGCTCGGGTTGGGTCGGGCTTACTCTAAAGACATTCATGACTAATAACTGTGAAACAGGTTGACACAATGCTATCCCTAACTTCACCACCAGATGTCCTCAAAGAGTTCTGAAGCTTCGAATAGTGAACCTTTTTTCGATACAATTGGCTTGAAAGCTTCACTGCTTCAGAAAGCTTCAGTTCGCCATCACTAGTAGTTGCCTGATTAACTGAATGCAGGTTAACTGTTGCTGTTTGTACAATAGAAAGTTGGTGTTCAAGTAACTCACCTCTGTTGTGTCTCCTCTACAGAGTGCTCAAGCTAAAAGAGCCCACAACGTATCGAGCCCCATTTTAAAGGTTCCGGGAGATACCATGGTTCATGTGGAGGAGGGGTGTTGGAGTACTTTAATTGATTGTACTTGCTAAACTAACTATGTGTGATTGTATTAGGTAACAAATGCAAATAAATTGAGATAAGAGTAGATTAGTCAAAATGTGTTTGATGTGGTTGTTGTTTTGTGTATAACTGTTTAAATTGAGTACATTTCAGACTTACCTGGCAATATGGTAGGGTCGATAAGATCAGTGGCAGGCTATAAAAGGCTGCCAGTTTACCATCTAGCGCTGCTGCTGTCTGGACCACATGTTGCCTGTGGTACTCAGTTTTGCTGGATGCGCTCATGGCTTCCACGTTTGTGTTAATTGCTGAGGAAATAAACACCTGTTGATCTGCACCGTACCTCTGCCTCAAGTCTCCTGCTGTCATTATCCAACCGCTATGCGGCCATTCTAACATGTGATACTGAGCCACCCCCCTAACCACGCCCATTTACTCAGGCCACGCCCCTTTCATAACATTTGAACCATTTAAGGTAGAGTCTTGTGTGAGGTGTCATTGAACTCAGCAGAGAGTTCCTTCTTCATTGTTGATGGTTTGGCCTGCCCCCTATGCTTAAACCACGCCCCCTTTCATAACTGGTGACCATTTAAGGTAGAGTCTTGTGTAAGGTGTCATTAAACTCAGCAGAGTTCCTTCTTCATTGTTGATGGTTTGGCCTGCCCCCTATGCTTAAACCACGCCCCCTTTCATAACTGATGACCAATTTAAGGTAGAGTCTTGTGTGAGGTATCATTGAACTCAGCAGAGAGTTCCTTTTTAATTGCTGATGGTTTGGACCGCCCCCCTAAGCTTAAGTCACGCCCCCTTTCATAACTGGTGACCCGTTTAAGGTAGAGTATTATGTGAGGTATCAGTGAACTCAGCAGACTTCCTTTTTTATTGGTAAAGGTTTGCCCCGTCCCCTATGCTTTGGCCACGCCCCCTTTCACAGCTAATGAACTGTATGACGTAGAGTCTTGTTTGAGGTATCATTGAACTCAGCAGGGAGTTCCCTTTTCAGTGGTGACGATTTGCGGTGTCTGAGTGCTGCGCAAATGCACGGTCATAAGGAGCGGCATCCGCCAGTAACCCCGATGCGCGCAGAGGCGCGAGGGCCCATCCAACGCTGCTTGCAGCTTTAATTTTTGGATTTATTACAGTAAATATATTACATATTGGACCTTTAACTACTTGAGGTCAATGCCTAACACCACCAATTGGGCTGCTTTGTAGGGTGGGATTTGCCTAGAAGTTGCATGGGATCCATAATAACGCCAGAATGACAGATATGCGTCTCCTGCACACTGATAGGTCGATCAGACTGTTTTGGAAAAAAATCCTAACAAGCAGAGGCATTTTCTGCTGCGTTCCGGAGTCAATGCTTGATTTTCCACGCGCGTCCCAGAAGCGTGCTAAAGATACGCGCCAGGTCTATTTTCACGCAAGCCGTCAGCCAGCCAGGAAGTGAAACGGCGAGAGCATCCAGTCAGTTTACCAAAACACACCCCCCCAATATCGTTATCTCCTCTACAATACCACAGACAACAAGAGATTCATCTTGGAGGTATAAAAAGTAATACGACATCACAGATCCTTTTTATCAGGACAACGCCAGAAAAGAGAAGGCATGGAGTTTAATTACAGGAATGCTTGGAGTGGAAGGTAGATGCTAGATTGTTCTGTAAAGTACTTGTAGAGACAATACAATCAGTGAGTCTGGCAGCAAGGCGCTCCACTTCTGAGATGCTCCCGGTGTGGTATAGCGCGTGACAGAGGACGGAACAACACCTGAACGCAGCCGGAATGCAGCAGAGACACGCCCAGTGGAGAATGGAGAATGGCAGAACAGATGATGAAGAGGAAGACTGAGAAAGAAACCTTGCAATATGCTTGATCTAAGCTCAATCTTGTGTCGGAATCTTTTGATTTATATACGTACAAAAGACGGTTTTATGTCTGAGATGTTGTTCTCTGTGATTTTTGTTTGTGCCTCAGTGTGAGGTTTGGTTGACAAGGCACCCATATATTTGTTGTTGTATATGCATGTACACATGTACATATTAGAACATTTCAAATAAATATATTAGAAATGTATGTATATATTTTGATGTGTGGTGAGCGTCTGGCGTCATATGGCTGCAGTGCATCACTCAGGAAGGTGCTACACGTTGGTGGTGTTAGAGAGTAAGGCAAGGCAAGGCAGCTTCATTTGTATAGCACATTTCAGCAACAGGGCAATTCAAAGCGCTTTACATAAAACATTAAAGAGCAGTTAGAAAATGATTAAAAAACAAATTAAAACATTAAAAGACAAGAATAAAATTGACAGTGCAGTATAAGAATTTAAAGAACTGAGAGATAAAATACGTGAATAAAAGTTGCAGTGCAGTATAAGAAATTAAACATTAAAGAGCAGTTATCGAGTGCAACTTCAGTATAACAAATGAACAGTTATTTAAAGAAAGGCAACATCAAAAAGATAGGTCTTTAGCTTTGATTTAAAAGAACTGAGAGTTGCTGCGGACCTGCAGTTTTCTTGTAGTTTGTTCCAGATATGTGGAGCATAAAAACTGAACGCTGCTTCCCCCTGTTTTAGTTCTCAGTATGTTTGTAGCTTCTAACTAAATCTCTGTGGTTTAAAGTTAAGTTTTTATTATGTCTGCTTTATTTTGCGTTTCATGTTCGCTTATAGGTTTAGTGTTAAGTTACTGCATTACTGCAACATGTCCTGATTTTGTTGCCTCATAATAAAAGCTTTTAAATAACAAAATCATGGGGGACTTTTATTGTGAAGAATATATAGGAAATTAAACCTTTTCTCAGCCGCTGCTTTGACTGTTTAGTTCGCTGGCTGTGAAGATAGGTCTGGCACTGCCAGACTAAAAATCACTGACACATCAGCAACAGTATGATAATAACATCTAAAACACACAATTCACCCAGTGGTTTCTGTGATATGAGAAATATTAATAGTACTACGTATGAGTACGTAGTTCCACTCACAGTAGGCGGTCCTTAATGTGGCCCAGGACACATTTATGTACACACTGCTATGAGAATGTGGACACATTCTCCAGACTACCTCCAAATGTGGTTTTGGTTATCAGATCTCAATGTGTCCTGAGAATGTTTTCACCTGTACTTAGAGCTATCAACTTGTGATTTGTTCACCCTGTGCCCTTCCCTCACAGTTTTGAAGGGGTCTATATATTAAAGTTTGCTTTATTTTTGGGGGTTTTTCCCTTTATTAGACAGTGACCGGATAGACAGGAAAGGGGGAAGAGAGAGGGAATGACACGCAGCAAAGGGCCGCAGGTCGGACTCAAACCTGGGCCACTGCCAATGACTCAGCCTATATGAGGTGCACACTCTATTGGGTGAGCTATAGAGGTCGCCCCAAATTTGCCTTCTTATAAAGCTTTGTAGCCTTGTATTGGTAGTTGTTTTCGGTATGCCATGAGTTATTTTCAATGATTTATATCCTCATGTTTTTGTAATTTATTAATTATATTTTTATTATTTTGTATGGTTTGGTAGTGGTACAAATATATTGCAAATGTGAGCAAAAGAAGAGCAAACAATCAGCATCCTCAATCCCAGAGTTCTGTTCTCAAAGTGCAGCAGGCCCCCAACACCCTCTGCAGAATGGATCCTGGAAATACTTGCCTCTGTGTTTGATGTGGTCTGCTCAGTAATGTCTCTCCCTGCTCTCAGACCACATACACTTACCTGTGACAGGACCAGAATAGTTTATCACATGTCAAATAAGTGTGAGTTGGTTCAATGAGGAGCCACCGGCTTTCCCGTTTCAATGCAAACTGCCATGTTAACACGCAAAGTCACCAGCCAGTATCAGCCTAGGACTGATTTCACTTTCACTTTGACACTACTGCTCCATAAACTGTCTGGGGCCTCCATTACTGCACATACCAATGTAGATTTTTAAAACTGCTCCTGGAAAAATCATTCCAACTTGAATCTTATTTCCCTCACGTTGGCCATTGTCTCAATTTGTTATAATAATAATAATAATAATAATAATAAGAAGAAGAATAAGAAGAAGAAGAAGAAGAAGACATACTTTAATGATCCACGGGGACATTACATTTTTACACTACATACTACACACAGGCCCAAAACACACATGCACACACACACACACACACACACACACACACACACACACACACACACACACACACACACATGCACAAACAGGACCTATACATGCACTAATGGAGAGATGTTGCGATAACACTGTATTCACCATAGTAATGGTGCATTTTTGCATACAGTGGCTTCCTGGATGCAGGTATGCTATTTGCGTTATTATGGAAGCCATGCAACTTCTAGTCAAGACCCACCCTTCAATAGTATTCACACACTACTATTGGCCAGGCGTCCATGCTTACGCAAGGTAACGTAACAGGTCCTATCCCCTGACCATTCGTCTATCCTAACCTTAACAACTCAAGGTCAATGCCAATCTCCCAACCAATCGAGGTGCTTCGTAGGGCGGGACTTGCCTAGAAGTTACGTGGGATCCATAATAACGCCTGATCATCACATGAGTCTGATGTGCTGGTCACATAGGTCAAGTGTGCTGGTGATATGGGTGAGGTGTGCGAGCCGGAGAGAGAAGAGCAGCATGCAGCGGAGCACATTGATCTCTGTTGTAGTTATGTTATGTCAGGATCTCAGATATTACTTAGGAGAATACAATGTTATCTTGACCAATAAAAACAATATCCAAAACATCAACAAAAAGAATATTGTAACAAGCCAGAATCCTTTATTTTGGATGTTTTTAACTTTTTCTCAATTGCATATCCAATTGCCTTTACAGCAACATAGTGTTGTATTTTTTTGTAATTCGGCACCCCTACATTACTTCACTTCTACACCACTGTTGTAAATATGGACAGCTGTTAACGTGCATTGGTTATCATTACATTACTGATGATCAAAAACCAGCGAGTCCACAACTTTACTAGTCTCGCTTTGCCAAACTATCCACATGCTGGTTAGTCCACACAGCTTTCCTGGATGGGAGAAAATCCTGTTCTGGTTTATTGGCATTTCTTTAAAGGTCACATATTATGCTTTTCTGTGTTTTCTGTCATATCTACAATGTTATAATGTTGGTTTCATGGTAAACATGGCCAAAACAATCAAATAATGAGGGAATCGTATTTTAGACAAATCCCTGTGAGCTAACACGTTCAGATTTCTAACTATTCTCAACAGTTTTTTCTTCTCTTGGTTCACTACACTCTCACATTAGCATACTGCTAACTATTAAGCAGCTACATGTCTAACAGCAGCTAACAGGCCAATGTTGGTCATTTCTCCCCATATTCCAGTCACTTTACTGTTGGGACATGTCCGGTTGTGTAATATTTGGTGTAGAAGCTTTCTTGGTGATTTTTCACAGTACAAAGTCCTGCTATATACTCCGTTGCAGTAGCTCCAGCTTCAACTAGCTAGTGAAACACGGAGCGGAGGTTCCGGAGATTCCAGTAAGCGCGCTGGCCAATCAGAGCAGACTGGGATTTTTCGGGAGGAGGGATTAAAGAGGCAGGCACTCCTATAGAGTGTCTCATTCAGAGGGTGAATACAGGTGCAGCAGCCATGGGCAGTATGACAAAAATAAAATTGTTTTTTTTAAATTAAAGCATGTAAACATGTTCTAGTACAAACACAAAATGCAAGTATAATCCTGAAAATGCTATGTAATAGTTGCCCTTTAAACCAATCACAATCAAAGCGCAGCACGGAGCTGCTGCAAAATAGTTGTGCGAGAGAAACTCAAGTTGGACAGATAGTCTTGCTAGCTGTCTCAATTTACCCTGCAGAGATCTGAGGAGCAGTTAACCATAGTCCTCATAAATCCACTGGAGTATAAAATTCCAGCACAAAGAAAGAGGAAGGTAACGGACATCAGCGATAAGACATGTATCTGGCAGAATTTCCTGCAGCACCGGAGCAATCCCGGAAGTGGAACGTCAAGGATCAAACATCGAGCAGGTGCAACAACACAAGACCTAGCTAGCCAGCCAATATTACTTACATGCAGTAGTCTGTCTGCAGCATTTTAGTTTAATATCACAATATTTTTTACCAAATACATCAATGCCGATATTTCGGCGATATTGTAGGGTTGACTATTGGTGCTTTCACAAAAAATGTACACAATGACATTTTAGACAAATAATCACCAGTGATGTGGATATAATGACGTTAATGGGTAAAAGCAAATAACAGATCAGCTAACAGTCTGGTAAATTCAGAAAATTACTCTCTTTGCAGCCTTTAAAGCCAGGAAAAGACACAACACTTGTGTCATATCACGATATTATGATATCCAAAATTTAAGACGATATGTAGTCTCATATATCGATGTGGATATAATATCCATATATTACCCAGCCTTACACCATTATCCTTATTACAAGTCAGAGGGGCATCCACATGATTTTGAAGCTGTTATTTTACAGTTTTTTACAATCGCTATGACATTTTTGTCAATACATTTAACAAGTTTCCTAAACTCTTAACGCACCAACACACCTAAAACACACAATTGGCAAAACGGTTAATTTCATACTCAAAATCACACATTGTAAATTAAACTCCAAAACTAATTTTCAAAATACAATAATACACTAACACAATACACTATGTCTAACAAAACACTGCAAACATGTTTCAAAATCAAATAATTATTCAAAACACTAACACATTATCTCTTCCAACAGGAACATTTAGTCAATCATAACACAATGACAAAAAAAAACACTATCATCAACTGAAATTACAGAAACTGCATTGTTTTATGTATCAGGTCTGCCCTTATACAATAGACAGTATATTGTATTGATCATAGATTGTGTTTTGCACTGCAGTTACTTTTGATGCCTCTCTACATTTTTGTTTTGTTGGGTTTAGTAAATGCATGCATTTTGTTTCTTTTGCTGCTGAAATTCAATAAAAAAAATGAATGACCATCTTAGAGTAGCTGTATAGAATGTACAGTTTATGAAAAAAAAAGACAGAGACAGAATTGCTGCATTAAAGACTTTATTTGCAAAAGGACATTGCTGCAAGATATACAAACAGAAAAAGCACTGGAATAATAATAACAAAAACAAAGCAATCTTCTAATCTGCCCGGTCTTCTGCATTTGGCCACATGTTCTCATCCACATCACACCTGATATCTTCATTGGCAAGGCATCGTGGGAAG
The DNA here is from genome assembly GCF_004354835.1 of Perca flavescens. NCBI lineage: Eukaryota > Metazoa > Chordata > Actinopteri > Perciformes > Percidae > Perca > Perca flavescens. Next base: position 10,625,187 of record NC_041331.1, read on the forward strand.
AATCGTTTGCCATGCCTTATCCACCCCTGGCAGTGTTCAGCTGTGATGTCTTGGCATGCAGCATCCATTGCATCCAGGAGGGACATTTGGTCAAGTGGACGATGGTCAAAAACTTTCCATCTCCAAGCTGAGAAAAACTCCTCAATGGGGTTGAGGAAAGGGGAGTAAGGGGCAAGGAAATGGGACATCATCCTTGGATGGGCGTCAAACCAGGCTGTGACGGCCCGGGAATGGTGGAATGCCACATTGTCCCATATGATCACATATATTGGCAAGTGGTCTCCCACCTGTCCCTTTTCTACCTCTGGCACCAGTCTTTCGTGCAGGTCTTCTAAAAACAGGAGAAGGCGGGCTGTGTTGTAGGGGCCAATCTTACATTTATGCAGGAGTGCACCGTTGTTGGAGATTGCGGCGCACATGTTAATGTTGGCTCCTCTCTGGCCCGGCACGGTAACTGTGGCCCTTTTGCCAATTATGTTTCTCCCACGGCGACGCCTTTTTGCCAAGTTGAAGCCAGCCTCGTCAACATAGATAATTTCATGTGGGACTTGATTGGCCTCCAACTCCACGACTCTCTGAAAGTAATTAGACACAGTGTATGTAAATGTGTGCTGTACTGTATATCTACTGTATGTCCTAATGTACTCCAGGTTTATAGAGTAGTTTACTGCAAAACACACTGTGTATAGTACAGTAATGACTGTATTGCATAACCTTACCTGGACGTATTGGTGACGGAGTTCTTTGATGCGCTCACTGTTCCTTTCAAAAGGAACTTTGTATAGTTGTTTCATTCGGACTCTGTGTTTAGCTAGAGTCCGAGAAATGGATGTTATGCTGATTGCTGCAATGTTCCCAAAGACAAGGTTGTCCTCTACAACTCTGGACTGAATGTCCTTCAGTTTTATTTCATTGTCAGCAATCACCATGTTGACAATAGCACGTTCCTGTTCTTCATTCAGGAGCTTTCCTCTGCCCCCTGAGGGAGGTAGACGTTGAATCCTTAGAGGGACAAAATACACACTGTTAGTTATTACAGTGATTTCACAATATTTAACAGTATTATTTCACAATAAAATATTGTATTCAGACTTTTACTGTGAAATAAATGTAAGACTGTATGTTCTCTATCACAGTACAGCATCTTATTGTGAAATTTGAATTGCACTTGAAACGCACTGCATTGTGGGGCAATTTCGTCAGAAGCCAAACTCACTGGATTCTGGATTTTGTCACAGACGTCAAAGACGATCAGGAGAGATACACGACCAGATACGAGGTACGTCAAGTTGAAGGCAAAAAGTCAAGAAGTAAAAGAAGGCAATAGAGTTATATGTTAGATTGTAATTCACGGTGCTTTTAATAGGTATTCTGAAGAATTCTTTGCTTTTTGGTTTAACTTTTGCTAACGTTAGTGGATTGACTTTCATGCTGGTTAGCTAGCTAGCTATCAGACTCTGTCACCACATTTTCAGGCTCAGTCATATATTTATTTATTAAGCTGACACTTTTATCCAGGACGACATACTGACAGTCCCCCTGGACTTGAGCAACGGAGGGCTATATATATAGCTAGCTTACTAGCTAGCTAGCTAGCTAGCTATAACGTTAGCTAGCTAGCTACAACGTTAGCTAGTTAGCAGACCTCCACCGTTCTCAGACTCCCTCATTGTGGTGAAATAGCAGGTTGCCCCTTGTCCGTTCAGTGTACTTGTAACGTTAAATATAATTTTACTTCGGATACCAGTCCCTTTTTCTCGTTTTATCAGACATTATCTACTTATCTACCAAAATCCTCGCTTTTCCCTCCGTTTTTTTCTGCCGTTATTTTTTTTTTTTTTTTCGCTTTTTTTTTTTTTTTTTCGCTCAGCATGTTTCATACTCCTGCTAGCCAGTTCATTTAAATCCTTTCCCCCGCCATTTTGTGAACAATGTTTCACTGTAAATTTAGTTTGTGTGAGCATGTGTCTGAGACTGTTAGTCAGTTTATTCACCACACAAAGCTGCACAGTAACACTCCCAATTATCCGTATCAGTGTGGTGTTCCTGACTGTACTTGTATGTACAGCAAAGTGATTGTTTAAAAACTCATATGTATAGAGACCACAAAGCTACAGGATCTTCCCAGTGGCATTTCAAGCCAACTGGCACACTCTTAAAGTGTGTGTCTCAGCCCTGTGCATTCAAGTGTGGCACTATAACTTCCCTTGTAAAGCATTTGAAGGCACATTTACAAGAAGGGTTGGAAATCAAATGCCCATTTAGAGGCTGCAACTGCAGCTTTACAATTGCTTCCAGTTTTGCCTCACATGTTTCCAGGAAGCATACAAGTGGAGGTGTAGAGGATCTAGATGATTCGGTACTAGAAAAGTCTGTTCCCACAGAGCCTTTGGGTCAGCCTGAGCCTGGTCAGTCATGTTCAGACATTTCAGAGGAACAACATGAGCTAGAAGTGCCATTTGCTGTGGATGATGCCCTCTTTTTACACAACCTTACACTTCTTTACTTGAAATTACAAGCTAAGCTATTGTTACCAGCGAGTACCATTCAAACAATAATTGACGACTTCCAAAATGCCCATGAAATTGGTCTCTTACATTCACTTAACATTCTGAGTAAAACATTAAAGGTACATGGAATTCCTGAGGCCACAATAAGCAACATAATTGAAGAACTAAACAAAGGGGATCTACTCAGGCTTTATAACAGGGGTGCTCTGAGCACAGATGTAAAGAGGAAGGAGGCTTTTAAAACGGGTTTCAACTACGTTGATCCTGTGCCTTTATTTTTGGGAAATGATGAAAACGACAAAGAGTGCTTTGCCCAGTATGTACCTATAAGGGAAACATTGGCTGCACTTTTCAAAAGTGAGTCTTTTCAAGAGCAGTACGCTTTGACACGTTTGCAACCCAGTGCTGATAATGTCTATCATGATGTTAGGGATGGAGAAGGAATTCAGAGTAATCGATTGTTGACAGCTGAGCCTTCATCGGTTGGTTTAATACTATACCAAGATGCATTTGAGGTTGTGAACCCTCTTGGTTCAGGGAAAAAGAAACACAAAGTGTTAGCTGTTTACTCAACCCTGACTGACATTTTGCCGCACAATAGATCCACTATTGATCAAACGCAACTTGTCCTACTATGTAGGGAGCAGGACTTTAAATACTTTGGGATGAACAAAGTTTTTGAGTCATTGTTGAAGGACCTCAAAGTCCTGGAAGAGAGTGGTATTGTGATCGGTGATGGCAGCGTTGTCAGAGGCTCTTTGGTTGCGTTGGCAGGAGACAATTTAGGATCACATTCTGTTGGGGGCTTTGTGGAAAATTTCAGTAGGGCTAAGCATTTCTGTCGCTACTGTGACATAGACAGATTTACATTTATGAATGAACCACAGTTGTGTGGTACCACAAGAACAGTACAGTCCTACCAAAGTCATATACAAGATTTAAAGACTACTGGTACAGACTCTGTATGTGGTATCAAGTCTGACTCACCTTTTAACCAGCTTGCTCATTTTCATGTCTGCCATCCTGGCCTCCCACCATGCCTAGGTCATGACTTGTTTGAGGGTGTTGTGTCATATGACCTTGCTTTGTTCATTGGTCATTTAGTTAAGGAGAAGCATTTCACTTACTTGCAGTTAAATCGGTGTAAGAATCAGTTCAAATATCAAGGAAATGATGGCAGAGACAAACCGGCAGACCTCTCTCCTGGCAGTGAGAGATTAAGTGGGCATGCAGTTCAAAACTGGAGCTTTCTTAGATTGCTACCTATCTTGGTGGGTGACAGGATTAAAGATGCTTGTGACAATGAGGTATGGCAGCTCATATTGCAACTGAGAGAGATAGTGGAACTTGTCTGTGCACCAACCATTACAGCTGGCCAAGTAGGATATCTAAAAGTCATCATCGAACAGTACATCTACTTCAGAAAAAGGTTATTCCCTGATCATTCCCTGAAGCCCAAACACCATTATTTGTGCCATTATCCAGAGCTTATCATACACTTTGGCCCACTTATCCGCCTGTGGACTCTAAGGTTTGAGAGCAAACACACATATTTCAAGCAGTGTGCCAGAAAATTACACAACTTCAAAAATCTTTGCAGAACGCTGGCAGAGAGACATCAACTTCTGCAAGCCTACTTGAGTTCAGGAAACCTGTTCCCTCCAGCTATAAAAGTAGAAAGGGGTACAGAGTTTTATGTAAACGATTACAATGACATGATCAGGGCATCTGTAGCCAGTTTTAACTTTGAGTCAGAGTCATCAGTGGCTTGTAACAGTGTCACAGTGAAAGGCACTGTGTACAGAAAAGGCATGTTCGTTTTACTTGGGAACAGTGATGAAGAACTTTACTTTGGAAAAATTAACTTGGTCATTGTTCACCATGACTCTGTTTATTTTGTGACAAAGAAACATACTTTTGTTAAGTTGAGAGACGTGGGCATCTACTGTGAACTAGGAGTAGCCAAAGAGGATTATGTTTGCATCAAGCATGAGGATTTGCTTGACTACTATCCTCTTCCAGCTTACAAAGTATTTGACCTGTTACTAATTGCTCTCCACCATTCTTTTCCAGAGGCACTTTAAACAGGCAGGTGACAAGAGCAGACCGGACGGTTGTGACTAGTGAAGGTGGAAGGTAAGGAAGCTTTTAGGTGAAAATAATTTGGCGAGGCGATTGGTGGTGTTTTTGAAACCACGTAATATATCATCAATTTGGCAAACTACGTGTGAAAGTTTGCCACTGCCTTGATACCCCAAGGAGCAACAATGCTGCATTCTATTCTGTTTTAGCCTAATTCTATAATTTATCTAAACCTGTGTTGCTGTGTGTCTAGGTTACTCAGAAATCTAAGTTACTAAATCACATTTGAAACTAATGTTGCATAATAAAAACTTCAATACACCATGACAGCATGAATTGATCAAAATCAGCGTTACCTCTTCTCTACCATCTCCGTGCCTGTACTGAGTGTTTTTGAATACATTTTTCTAAGAATAGCCTGTTTTAAAACTTAACCTACTGGACTTGGTTATGAGTAGCATAGGCTGTGGCGGCATATTGGTCAAACTTTACTTATTCAAAGGAAATTGATAGCCTGTTGCCACATAGCAGTAAAAGACTGTATTTCTTGCTGCTGTTTGTTCAAACCAACTGAACACATATACATTCAAACAACATTATAGCCTAGTTCTAATTTGTTTATTTAATTTTCAGTCCCATCATGCAATATGCATGTCTATTCTGTCTCTGCTGTTCTATAATTGTTGTAAGCTTTGTTCGGCTGTTTGAAGTTCATAGGTGCTGTCATTTCTGCTGACCACCAGACCAAACTTTTAATAAACAATTACTATGCAAGTAGATTTGCTTCACTATCCAGCCAAATGCAAACAAATGGTAATTGATAAGACCCTGTTGATTCTTCTTGGGGCTCCGCCTTTTTATTATCGTGATGCAAAAACAATGGTGTCTCTACTCTGGTCAAATTCACTTATTTTGTAGTCATGAATGAAATTCAGATAGAATTCAGACCGTTCAAGAGAAAATCAACATTAAAATCAATATTTGCCAGGAGTATGAATAATTTTGTTACTAACTGTATGTTTGTCATTCTATGGTCTTGTAGGTAATGGATCGCCAAGCCATAAAAAAGCGGTCTCATCAGTTTTACCGGGCCTCCCTGTTGAAACCCTGAATTCCTTGCTGGATGGGTTTGAAGAGCTTGGTGTGGAAAGCAGGGCAGACCTTGTTTTGGTAAAAGAGAAGGATCTGGAGAAATACCTCAGACCAATCCAGTGTCGAAAATTGCTAAGTGTTTTTATGAATGAAGGTAAATCCATATTTTTATGCCATAGATTGAACAAACCCAAAACACTAAGTTTAAATATTAAGTATTTTTAGAATTCTTATCTTCACCTAAACATTAGAGATGCTAATGGACAGTTGGTCTATAAGAGCAGAATGGTACAAGTCGTACCATTTTTAATAATTTTTTCTCTGCAACCTGTGAAGTTTGTTTGTTTCAGTATACTTTATCTACCTCTTATCTATTCACAATTTCTTGTCCTCTGACTTGTAGGACTTCCGGTGCTTGAAATAGAATGTGTTTCAGTAGCCTCTCCACCCTGCCCAAGTAGTCCATGTCAGGCGTCATTGGGTTCCCAAAGCTCTCTGAACGCTTTATCTTCACCCAAACTACCTGGCAGGTCATGGTACACAGACTTCCATGTCAAGTGGGACCAGATGCCAGCAGCAATCCGAACAGCAGTGGACAATCAAACAAGACCATCACCAGGGGACAGACAAGCTATGGTGAAGGCAGTGGTGGACCAGATGCTTCAGCATGATCAGAACCCAACCAGAGCAACATGTCACAGCATTGTCCGCGGCATTGTAAGGGATTATCCCAAAAGTTTTGCTGATGTTGGTAGAAACGGAGACATTCTTGGAGATGGCTGTCACTCTCTTCTTCAGCAGATTAAAACGAGAGTGGAATATAAAAATAGAAACAATACTCTTGCACAGCGACGCAGAAAGAAAAGGCCCACAACTACGGTGGCTGAGGAAACCGGAGTGATGGCAAGAGGCCCTGTGGATCGGTACGGATGTGTGAGGTGGTGTCCTGCAGAACTTCCTGCTGGTGAGACCGAGGCAACCTTAGATGAAATGAAAAGGCAGCTGCACAACATCTACTCAGAGGAAGGGATGGGCGGGGCAGGGAGAGCTGAAGCTTTGATTGAGAAGACATACGTCATCCAGCGGCGGTACCTCAACAGTTTGCCTGCACCTGCCATTTCAGACATTAAGGAAGAATGGCCTTTTCTTTTCTCTCAGAGAGGCCTTTACTCCCACTTTAGTCTGCTGACAGATATCCCCATCCTTATTAAGTTGCAAGAGGCCCTAAAAAACAGAGGCAGTACACTTATTCGGTTCTGCCAGGAACTCAAACGCCATCCAGAGATTGAGGACGTCCTGAATAATTTCGAGCCAGAGGCTTCAGACAAGGCTGCATGTATCCTCCTGCTCCTGTTGGCGTACTTTAAGGAGCCCAAGAGTGCCATTAATGCTTGAGACTGATGTAAGTTGTGTATAAAATATTTTTAAAAAGCAGTCTGTGTTTACACTAGATAGTATACATAACATTCTCTCTGATTACCCTCTGTCAGGAGACCAGTGAACTGTCTTTTATGTATTTGAATCTGCTACCATAAATATGTTACAGTTAAGGTTTATTTTACAGCCGTGTGCCACAGCCGCTGATGTGCAGAGAACAGTGATGCTACCGAGCACCCCCTGCTTGATTATCCAAGGTACTATTTATATCTGGACTTCATATTCATATTTTCTAGCACAATGTTTCCTTTAGGATTTTTTTTTTTTAATTACTGTAGTAGTTGTATACAGTCAGTGGCTTTAGAGATTTTCAGAATTATCCCGCATTCAAGGGGTGGGGTAGCAAAGCATGTTCTGTAGCTTGAGCTGTTTGAGAGACTAAATCAGTAGATGATCTTGTTAGATCAGTAACAAGTGGGTTCACAGTTTAAAGGCAGTGTTGCTAGATATCAAAATCAGAAACATTCTTCTCTTGTTCATTCAACATTCCACTTCTATATCTGTTCATTTTAGGTGACCTGATGAAGCCAAAGACTTGGATGCTATCCACTGAAGGACAAGTGGTGATGGGGCCAGACAACCGCTTCATCAATGGGATAGCAGCCGTTTTTGCAAGCTATTACAACTTTAATCTGCAGTATCCTGAGGACGGCTCATGTACTCTGGAGTTTATTCAAAGGTATTGAAACACTCAAATGTACATTACACACACACACACACACACACTTATATACACACGCCTACAACAACACGGTAAGGGTCTGGATGCGCGCACCCCAAGGGGGTAAGCTTCGCCTCAGAACTCGAACCTCCTATGGCGCCATTTTGATGCTACAAAACGATCACGTCCCGTTAGCATTCCATTGACTCAAATTCATATAGCAATAATATAAATAATAGTAATAAATGGCAATTTATTTTGACATGGACGTATTCCCACTGCAACACGCTATAAAGTATTTTTTTGCTAATGTAAATAATGGTCTTTCACAAAACTTCGATTAACGTAATTTTTCTCCCAAATGAAAGTTTTAACCCATTATCAGCCATAAATAGACCCACGGTTGTTTTTACTCTGGAGCATTCCTTCTAACTGTAAAATATAATGAGCAATATAACATGCAATACTGAAAGTTGTTGTCTTGTCATATTGTTTACAGGTGCTTCTTGGGTATTAACCCTGAGGTGGGCTCCAAATCGAAGAAGAAACAGTTGGGAGGCATCAACCCACATGTGAGCACACTCATGAGAAAACTTGTGGACTTTGAATGGATGTCGATGTAGATATAAAGGATTAAAGTATAGGGACACCTGGCCATTACACCAACAGGGACTTTAACATTCAGGGGCATTGCATTCTAAAGACATGCATTACATTACTGATGGCAAGCTCTATATATCTCTCTCTCTCTATGTATATATATCTCTGTCTCTATATCTCTCTCTCTATATATATATATATATATATATATATATATATAATCTCTTTCTCTATATCTCTCTCTATATATGTATGTGTGTATATATCTCTCTCTCTATGTATGTATATATATCTCTTTCTCTATCTCTCTCTCTATGTATATATATCTCTCTCTTTCTCTATCTCCTATGTATGTATGTGTATATATATATATCTCTATATCTCTCTATGTATATATCTCTCTCTGTGTATCTCTCTTTCTCTGTGTATCTCTTTCTTTCTCTCTCTCTCTCTCTCTCTCTGTATCTCTCTCTCTCTCTGTGTCTCTCTCTCTCTCTCTCTCCCTCTGTATCTCTCTCTCTCTGTGTATCTCTTTCTCTCTCTCTCTCTCCATTTGTATCTCTCTCTCTCCATTTGTATCTATCTCTTTCTTTCTCTCTCTCTCTGTTTGTTTCTCTCTTTCTTTCTCTCTCCGTGTGTCTCTCTCTCTCTCTCTCTCTCTCTCTCTCTCTCTCTCTCTCTGGGAACAATTTGGTTTTGAAGAATTCTACAATCAGCAATACCACAAGCCAAGCAAACAGCCCGTTCCAAACACATTTTCAGCACTGCACTAGTTTAATCAATGTTATTAAAGTCCTTGTTAGTGTAATGGTCTGGTGTCCCAACAGTTTTGTAAAAAAAGTGTATGAGACACTTTCTCTCTCACACACACACACACACACACACACACACACACTCTATCTGAGCTTTTATTTGTGTTTCTGTTGATTGGAAGATGGTTGTAGTATTGTTGTTTATCCCTTGTGTTGACTTCGGGTCAAATTGACCCATTTTCAATTTATTTTTTATATCAGAAAATATGGGACGTAGAAATAAGCGCTGAAATTGTGTTGAAAAAATTTAACAATTTAAAATGCTGGAAAAAGCAAAAACAAACTGTGGGGGAAAAAAAGCCTTTTTTTCCTTCAAGGTTGACAGAAAGACAACACAAGGGTTATGATAATGTTTAAATGTACCAATGCATTCCTGTGAGGTGAACTATGTCATTATCACATTGGCCAATGTCTTTTTCTGTACTTGGACCCACATAGACAGCAAGATGGTTGTAGTATTGTTGTTGTTGTTGTTGAAGATAATCTTTAAATGTATAAATGTTTTGTAGTTTTATTCATTAAAAAGTTAAACTGGTATTTGCTTTGTTTTTATTTTTAACATGTTGGTATAGGTCTGGTAAAATCACATCAAATTTACAGTGTTCACTGTAAATACACAGCAAATTGCTGGCTACTGAGTTGCATTACTTTTACAGTAAAAATTAAAAATATACAGGATATTATTGTGATTATATACAGCAAGATACCTTAAAATAATGTAATTCACAGCAAATTGCTGGCTACTGAGTTGCATTACTTTTACAGTAAAAATGATAATATACAGGATATTATTGTGATTATATACAGCAACATAACGTAATTTCACAGCTAAATGCTGCTTTATTACAGTAAATAGGTGTGCCCGACTGCTGTGAAGTTACAGTATAGAGCTGTGGATTTATTGTAATTTACTGTAAAATAGTACCGATAAATTACTGTGAAATTACTGTGGAAGTAATGCAACTAGTAGCCAGCAATTTGCTGTGAATTTACAGTGAAAAATTTTACAGTGCAGTTACATTTTAGAGACCGGAGGCATACACTCTAATACTGTAAATGGTAAAATTACTGTATTTACACTTTGCTGTAGGAAAGGCAATATCCTACCTGTTGGTTTCTCTGAAAATACGGACAATGGATGCCACTGTGTCCCGGCTGAGATTTGGCTGTACTCGTTCACCAGCCTCTCTGTATGATAGCCCGTGGTTTATGACATGGTCAATGATAGTAGCTCTTATTTGATCAGTTACCCTAGCTCTGGTCCTTCTTTGAGCGCCACCACGCATTCTAACTCCTCTCCCTCTACCTTGCCCCCACTCCTCTCCCTCTACCTTGCCCCACTCCTCTCCCTTGTCCTTAACCCACTCCTTGTCATTGCACCACTCCTCTCCCTTGTCCTTGCCCCACCCATTCCTAGATGGGAATCAGCTGTGATTTATACATTTGCATAACTTCAATCAGCTGTTTCTCATTAGCAATGGAATAAGATACAGGGAATATATTTGTGTTTCAATTCACAATAAAAACAGCTGTTTACCTTGACTTTAGCCTGTAAGGTTAGGTTTAGAACATGGTGTTATCTGTTCTGACATACAGTGTGAAAGCATTTGTAAATTTGACTGTAATATTACATTGTTTTGGTCTTGGTTGAGCTTGTGTGTAAAAGAAGTTCAAGCATTTTAAATTTGTGTTAACTGTATGCATTTTGTGTCAAAACAACAAGAAATGTGTTAATTGTATAGCCTACACAGACTGATGTTGTGTTAACTGTGTTAAGAGTTTAGGAAAGTTGTTAAAAGTATTGAAAAAAGTGTCATAGCGATCGTGAAAAAGGTAAACAAGTTACATAATGCTGCTTTAATAGGCTGAACAAAGTAAATAATACTATTTATAAATAATTCATATTTGAACTATATTAACTTCATACATTTAGTTTCAAATGTGTTTTACTTGAATTAGTTATAGTGGACTACATAGGATGTAGTGTGTGTGTGTGTGTGTGTGTGTGTGTGTGTGTGCGTGCGTGGGTCTTTGTCTGCTGCTGTTTGAGCTGGTGCTGGCAGGCCTGTGGGAAAGGATTAGACTTTCACGCCTTTTCCTCCACACTGAAGCCCCATCAAAGACATTCCTTGCATAACAAATCAATGAGTACTGTCTCTCTCTCTCTCTCTCACACACACACACACACACACACACACACACACACACACACATGCACACACAAATACTCCTGTTAATCATTAGCCAGATAATAACTTTTGGACCTGTTCTCTCCTTGACTGTAGGAAGGAGGAAATTAGCAGAATTTACATGTTGAAACATTTATAGCAGTGTACTTTAAAATGAACATGAAATCATCCCCAGATATAGTACTGTATGTGTGCCAGTGCTCTTCTCTTTCTATACAGACTCCTATACCCAAACTCAAGTTAATGTTTCTGCTATATAAATTTTTTCAGCAGCGGCCCACCACTGCTATATAATTGCCACCACTGCTTCAGAATTTTATGAAATAACACAAAGCCACAATTACACGACTCTGCAGAGCCGTCTGCTCCACAGAAGTCAAGCTTACGCTCATCTGCTTTCTCCCCCCTTTGAGGGGGAGCAACTGGAACAGTAACAGGAAGTCATCACTTGCTAACTAATGACAACCAAATAAACAACAGCACGAGTACAGCATTTTCTCCTCAGGCAGAGTGACAAAAAGCCTCGACGGCTGATTTACCATGGAAACAGCGCTCACACAGGTCCTGGAATATGACAGCTATAGTAGCTTGGAAAATAGTGTTATGGGCACTGAATTTAATTAATTTACTGTTAATCAGACCCCAGAAGGTGTCCTTCTGCCTCACTTCCCGCTGCAGGAAATATATTCCCCAGACACGCTGTATTCACTAACTGTTTAAAATGTTTTCCAGGTTAGTGGGGATGCATACTGCTCAAAACTAACATGAAAAAATGTAGTAATATTCCCTACTTCCGGTATGCTCTGCGAGTGGTGAGACGCATGTGGGAGCCGCTCTGTGAACTCAACTTTTAAAATATATTTTTAGTAAAGCCTACTGTTTACTATTCGATTCTTATTGTCTCTTATTGACAATTAACGACCTCTGCATGTACCAAATGCCACGAAAGGGACCTAAATCCGACTCAGAGCAGACAACTGAAGCTAACGCTAGCGACCCCAACGGTAAGCTAGCTACGGCCACTGAAACCCCGGGTCTGTCCATGGGGACTGAGCTCACGCCCGCCTTGATCGAGAAGTTGCTAACTACGACCATTAGGAAGGAAATTTCCACAATTGGGGACTGAGTTTCTTTCAGAACTTCGTGAGTCACATTCTGCTCTGGTGGGCACTATCGAGGACCACGGAACCAGAATTGTGGCTATGGAGTCAGCCCTTACCGACATGACCTGCAGCCTCCAAAATGTTGAGAAGCGGTGCGCTGCTTTAGCCACAGAAAATCAACTCCTCCGGGAGAAGACTGACGACCTTGAAAACTGTGCACGGAGAGTGAACCTCCGGGTTACAGGCATCCCCGAGGGTGTCGAACAGGGAAGACCCTCTGATTTTATGTCATCCTTTTTCACCATCCTGTTTGGAGAAGGAAAACTGTCTCGCACTCCGGCAATTGAACGTGCGTATCACTCCTTCAACCCAAAGTCCGGTCCTGGACGTCCCCCTCAGGCTGTGATAGTCCGCTTCCACCATTACCGAATGCCCTCCCAGATTTTCAGTCATATTACTGGGCTGCCAATATTCACAACCTCCTTTACTGGCCACACTGTCATTTTGGTCTGAGCGACTGGGTTCCCACGTGGGTACAATTAGAAGAAGCCTCCTGCAAACCATTATCTCTAACAGCCCTACTTTACTCCCCACTAGCTTCAATTCCTAAACGTCTAAACTACAGTCCAGCACTCAATCAGTCTTTACATATTTGGAGACAATTCAGATCACATTTTGGGTTCCAGAGTTTCCTGTTTTCCTTCAGCCTTTCCCCCATCGTTGAATAATAGAGTCTTTAAACTCTGGTTCAAAAAGGGAATAAAAACATTTAAAGACTTGTATGTAGACAAGACGTTTGCCTATGTCACCCAGCTGTCCTTAAAGTTTAGCCTCCCAAGGTCGCACCTTTTTAGATACTTTCAGATTAGAGATTTTATTAGGAAGATTTCTCCTCAGTTTCCAAATCTTCCTCCCCCAACACAGCTCGACACCACCCTTGATGTTAACATCAATGACAAGGGTGCTGTATCTAGACAAAATTGGGAGGTCGATCTGGACTGTAGATTTACTCATGAGGAATGGAGACAAGTTCTAAAAAGGATCCATTCCTCCTCCATATGCAGCCGTCATAGTCTTATCCAATTCAAATTCATTCATCGCATATATTGGACTAAAGTTAGGTTAGCAAAGATCAAACCAGAGATGGACCCTGCATGTGATAGGTGCAGGCAGGCCCCAGCTTCTCTGCTCCACATGTTCTGGCTTTGTCCAAGTTTGACAGGCTACTGGAAATTGATTTTTAATTCTATGTCAGTTGCACTGGGCTCGATAATTAACCATTGCCCACTTGTTGCACTTTTTGGTCTCTCCCCAAAAACTGCAAATTTGTCATAATGGTACACTCGGCTTCTGTACATTACAGTTTTTTTCTGATGGCTTAGGCACATTTTTTGTAACTATTGGCTATTTTTGCAAAACTCTACACACAAATATGAAAACCTTTCACCAAATCAGCAAAACAATGTAGTTCTCTTGCAAAAGTTAATAAACGTTGAATCTTAAATCTTCAAACCTTCATAAAAATTGTATTTTCGTATCAAACAGTTAACACAAGCCATCACATTAATAAGCACACAATGCGCCAACTACACACTGATGGCATGAATAAAGAACACATCTGGCTTTTGCTTTCTCTGTGCACAAGGTAGGCTATGTCAGTTTGACGTCATACTTTTGTCATAGTTCTGTAAACATACAGGGATCCAAACTTCAAGTATTGGTCTTTATTTACACACATCAAAACAAACACAAGTGTTTTTTTCCAAGTCAAAACCCAAAATAGTAATTTCACTGAGAAGAAAAAAGAAAATCAGTCTACATCATGTCGTCTCTCTGGGTCCGGCCACAAAATTTCGTCTACATCAAATGCAATGTCTCCTAGTCCAAGGCACCGGGGAAAATATCTTCTGGAATGCCGTATCCAGTCCTGACATTATGCCTGGTCAATATCCCCACATGGCTCCTCCATTGCCTGTAAAAGGGCTGGTGGGGATACCTGACATAGACCTTCCAGCGCCAGGCAGAGAAGTACTCTTCAATTGGATTCAAGAATGGAGAGTATGCGGGGAGGTTGAGTACAGTGAAGAGCCAAAGAAGACCAAAGCAGCCCTATGTAAACTAACATTGTCCCATATGATGACGTATCTGGTTTGCTCTGGTCTATGAACATTAGTGAGCATGTCAAGTAAGGTGTCCAGGAATGTAATGATGTGTCCAGGATTTCATGATGGTGAACAATGGTGAATGATCCATTGTACTCCACACGGACAGCTCACCTGTGCTTAGGCTGACTGTTTTCACATGCAATAGTGTGCCAGACAGTTGGCAAAATAGTGTAAATAGGCTGACTGTTTTCACATGCGATAGTGTGCCAGACAGTTGGCAAAATAGTGTAAATAATAACCATACATGTGTATAGTTTTGCTAGGAGTGTGTTGATCATTTGGAAAATGAGTGTAAAGCAGTTAGTTGTGTTTACAGTTCCGCAAAAAGAGTGCTGTGCAGTGGATTGTACCTACAGTTTTGCAAAGTGTGTGTTACAACATTACAAACTGAGTTCAAAGCAGTGTTTGTGCTTTTAGTTTTGCAAACTCAGTGAGTGGTTTTGCTATGAGTATTAATAGTTTTAGAAATTGTGCTATGACAATCACGGTAAGGGTTTAAGCATTCAGAAAAAACTGTAATAGCCAGGCGATTGATTCTCCAAGTCAAGTCGACCACCTACCCATATAAACTGGATACGTGACCTAATGAGTTGCATCCATCTTGAAACTATAAGATATCTGAGAGATTGGAAGCAGGACAAATTTAGGACTATTTGGAACCCATTCATTTCCTACTTCTCTATCAATGCCACTGGGATCACTCCCACCCTGCCATCACTGTCTTAATCTGTCCCAGCTGATACCCTAGAGACGAAACCCCCTCAGTTGTTATGTTAATTATTAGGGATCCAAGCCCGAGTCTGCAAGAACCGGCGGTACCAACAGCTACGCCGTTCGCACAACAGGGCTGTAGAACCCTATTGTTTTTCTAAGGATTAATCATATTCATCATATTCATCATCATCATATTATTATTCTTCTCCGCCTAAAACTCTGACTACAGCCTAAACCGTACATGGTGGGGAGTTGCCATTTTCAGGACTTGTCCAAAATTCTGCAAGGACCTCAGGCGCAACAATTGACCCACTTCCACCACTATTAATTGGCCACTAGGGGGAGCTACAAGTACAAAAAGTTTATATCTCATGAACGGCTCATCTGATTTCTACAAAATTTGATGGGTACCATTTAGGGCCACCTTTGAGGCCAACCTTCGAGTGGGGTACTGAGGTGTCAAAGTGGGCGTGGCCTATGGGACCCAAGTCTAGATTCACCACTTACACTAATGTGAACAACTTGAAATTTACAGGGTAGATGGACAATGGGCCATGGACCAAACCTACCAAAGATTACACATGTGGACCACTAGGTGGCGCTATAATGTTTTGTTTGCCTTTAACTCCCACATTACACATCGCACATTAGAAAACCATACATCCACATGTTCCTTGAATCAAGCTGAATCACATGATATAGGCCACGCCCATTTCTGCTTAAAACCTTTTTTCGCAATATCGGGCAATGCACAAAACCAACTTTTTCGAACTCGTCCTAGGCTGTGCGATGGATCAGCACAAAACCTGGTACGTAGCATCTCCAGATGGACGTGCTCACAAGTTACTCAAGGAATTTTGCCACAGTAAATGCAATCAACACGAAACTTGTGTTGCTCGTTCGCCATGCTGCTCTAAGGATTTGTACCGTTTTGTTACGCGTGCTCCTCTGGTTTTCTACAATAAACAAACTTCTTAACCCACCTGACAAAGTTTCTACAACCTTCAGAGTGGACAAATGTAACTCTTTTCTCCCACTTTTTCAATCCAAAATCAACACCATTCATAGGCGCCAATACCGTGCAATTAAACATTGCAGTTGGTGCTAAGTGAAGAGTCAGTCATAGTGTGATTGGTTATGTTGGTGTCATTGATTCCTAATATCCCATGAAGCTGATCACGGTTACATGCCAGTTAATCTTTTCATCTCCAATCCTATCTGTATTTGTGAGAAGTGGCGCTGTCCTGAGTTGAAAGCCTACTTTACGGCTAAATTATCGAAATAATAGGCGCATGTGTTCGCATCGGACGCTGTCCATTTCCTAAGGTTCTGAAAAGCAAACCATTTTTGACTACTTTTTTTTTTTTAAAGGGCTTGCACTTGTGAGCATCCACGGACGAAAAAATAAATCGCCGCCTATGATGCCATTTACAACAACCTGACCATCTCCCCTGCTCCTTCAACCACTCCACCTGCCTCCCCCCCTCCACCCTCTCAGTCACTCTCTCATTTCTCTCTGCTGTCCACTGTGGTCAGGGGGGTTAAGAAGTTTGTTTATTGTAGAGAATTGTTAAAGGTAGTCTGTATATGCATGGAGATGAACTGTTAACCACTACATTTGCAATGGCAGAGTACCATTGACCTTGTGGATCAAACCTCTTGATATTCACCAATGTTTGCCCCCCCACGCAATGCTTTAGGTCCCGCATTGGCGTAGCTCCCCGGGTCATCGGGGACGACTGGCGCAGCTCCCTGGGGCGTCGGGGGCAACTGGTATCGGAGGCTTGGGCCCCGTCATAACTGCTTGCAGTTCTAGTTTTAATTTATTATTTTATTTTTATTATTTTTAATTTATTTTCTGTGTATTTTTTATAATTATTTTTGCTCCTCTTGCTTGCTGTGTCAGTAACATCATAATTACAGCTTTTTTATCTTTTTTTTTTAAACTCATTTTCTTTTATTTTCTTTCCTTCCTTTCTCCATTGAATAACTCCAACTGCCATAGATGATGTGATTTTTGTTCAATATCTAGCTAGATGCTATATGTATGTTTGTCATATATGTTGTCTACTAACAAAAACGAAAATATAAAAAAGAACCTAGTAATGTTCCCTCAGCATTTTGTTTTGTTGCTAAACTGTGTGTAAAAATGAGCCCATCCATCCATCCATCTTTGTCCGCTTATCCGGTATCGGGGGAGCAGCTCCAGCAGGGGACCCCAAACTTCCCTTTCCCGAGCAACATTAACCAGCTCCGACTGGGGGATCCCGAGGCGTTCCCAGGCCAGGTTGGAGATATAATCCCTCCACCTAGTCCCGGGTCTTCCCCGAGGCCTCCTCCCAGCTGGACGTGCCTGGAACACCTCCCTAGGGAGGCGCCCAGGGGGCATCCTTACCAGATGCCCGAACCACCTCAACTGGCTCCTTTCGACGCGAAGGAGCAGCGGCTCTACTCCGAGCTCCTCACGGATGACTGAGCTTCTCACCCTATCTCTAAGGGAGACGCCAGCCACCCTCCTGAGGAAACCCATTTCGGCCGCTTGTACCCTGGATCACGTTCTTTCGGTCATGACCCAGCCTTCATGACCATAGGTGAGGGTAGGAACAAAAACTGACCGGTAGATCGAGAGCTTTGCTTTCTGGCTCAGCTCTCTTTTCGTCACAACGGTGCGATAAATTGAATAATACCGCACCCGGTGCGCCGATTCTCCGACCAATCTCCCGCTCCATTGTCCCCTCACTGCTGATCCTCATCCCAACTGCTTCACACTCGGCTGCAAACTGATCTAGTGAGTGCTGAAGGTCACAGGCCGATGATGCCATCAGGACCACATCATCTGCAAAGAGCAGCGATGAGATCCCCAGCCCACCGAACTGCAACCCCTCTCCACCCGGATTACGCCTTGATATCCTGTCCATAAATGTTACAAACAGGATTGGTGACAAAGCGCAGCCCTGGCGGAGGCCAACCCTCACCTGAAACGAGTCCGACTTACTGCCGAGAACCCGAACACAGTTCTCGCTTTGGTCGTACAGAGATTGGATGGCCCTGAGAAGAGACCCCCTCACCCCATACTCCTGCAGCATCTCCCACAGTATCTCCTGGGGGACCCGGTCATACGCCTTTTCCAGATCCACAAAACACATGTAGACCGGTTGGGCATACTCCCAGGCTCCCTCCAGGATCCTTGCGAGAGTAAAGATCTGGTCCGTTGTTCCACAACCAGGACGGAATCCGCATTGTTCCTCCTCAACCCGAGGTTCAACTATCGGCCGAACCCTTCTTTCCAGCACCTTGGAGTAGACTTTACCAGGGAGGCTGAGAAGTGTGATACCCCTGTAATTGGCACACACCCTCTGGACCCCCTTTTTAAAAACGGGAACCACCACCCCGGTCTGCCACTCCTTTGGCACCGTCCCAGACTTCCACGCAATGTTGAAGAGGCGTGTCAACCAGGACAGCCCCTCCACACCCAGAGCCTTGAGCATTTCTGGACGGATCTCATCAATCCCCGGGGCTTTGCCACTGTGGAGTTGTTTGACGACATCAATGACCTCCGCCTGGGAAATTGACAATGATCACCCATCATCCTCCAGCTCTGCCTCTAACATAGAGGTTATAATTATTCAGGAGTTCCTCAAAGTGCTCCTTCTACCACCCTATTACCTCCTCAGTTGAGGTCAACAGTGTCCCATCCTTACTGTACATAGCTTGGATGGTTCCCCGCTTCCCCCTCCTGAGGTGGCGAACAGTTTTCCAGAAGCACCTTGGTGCCGACCGAAAGTCCTTCTCCATGTCTTCTCCAAATTTCTCCCACACCCGCTGCTTTGCCTCTTTTACGGCAGAGGCTGCAGCCCTTTGGGCCCTTCGGTACCCTGCAACCGCCTCCGGAGTCCTCTGGGATAACATATCCCGGAAAGACTCCTTCTTCAGTCGGACGGCTTCCCTGACCACCGGTGTCCACCACGGTGTTCGTGGGTTACCGCCCCTTGAGGCACCTAAGACCCTAAGACCACGGCTCCTCGCCGCAGCTTCAGCAAGGGAAACTTTGAACATTGGCCACTCGGGTTCAATGCCCCCAGCCTCCACAGGGATGCATGAAAAGCTCCGCCGGAGGTGTGAGTTGAAAGTCTGTCGGACAGGGGCCTCCTCCATACGTTCCCAATTTACCCGCACTACCCATTTGGGCTTACCAGGTCTGTCCAGAGTCTTCCCCCTGACCCAACTCACCACCAGATGGTGATCAGTTGACAGCTCCGCCCCTCTCTTCACCCGAGTGTCCAAAACACACGGCCTCAGATCAGATGAAACGATTATAAAATCGATCATTGACCTTTGGCCTAGGGTGCTCTGGTACCAAGTACACTTATGAGCATCCCTACGTTCAAACATGGTGTTTGTTATAGACAATCCATGACTAGCACAGAAGTCCAACAACAAACAACCACTCTGGTTTAGATCAGGGAGGCCGTTCCTCCCAATCACGCCTCTCCATGTGTCTCCATCATTGCCCACGTGCGCGTTGAAGTCCCCCAGCAGAACAATGGAGTCCCCCACTGGAGCCCCATGCAGGACTCCAGTCAAGGTCTCCAAGAAGGCCGAATACTCCGAACTCCTGTTTTGTGCATATGCACAAACAACAGTCAGAGTTTTCCCCCCCACAACCCGCAGGCGTAGGGAGGTGACCCTCTCGTCCACCGGGGTAAACTCCAACGTAGCGGGGCTCAGCCGGGGGCTTGTGAGTATCCCCACACCCACCCGGCGCCTCACACCCTGGGCAACTCCGGAGAAGAAAAGAGTCCAACCCCTATCCAGGAGTATGGTTCCAGAACCGAGACTATGCGTAGAGGTAAGCCCCACCAGATCTAACCGGTAGCGCTCCACCTCTCGCACCAGTTCCGGCTCCTTCCCCCACAGAGAGGTGACGTTCCACGTCCCCAGAGCCAGCATCTGCTGCCCGGATCTGGTCCGTCGAGGCCCCTGACCTTCACTGCCACCCGTGTGACAACGCACCCGACCCCAGCGGTTCCTCCCACAGGTGGTGGGCCCATGGGCTGGAGAGATGGGAGCCACGTAGCTTTTGGGGCTGTGCGCGGCCGGGCTCCGTGGCAAACCCGGCCACCAGGCGCTCGCCGACGAGCCCGCCATCTGGGCCTGGCTCCAGACGGGGGCCCGGGGCTTCCTCCGGGCAGGGTCACTCCATCTCTACCTCGTTTATTCATTGGGGTTTTTGAACCATTCTTTGTCACCACTTTGCCTTGGGAGACCCTACCAGGAGCACACAGCTCCAGACAACACAGCCCTCAGGTTCACAGAGACACACAAACCTCTCCACCACGATAAGGTGATGTTTCACGATAAGGTGCCGTCTTTGGGTTTTCTTTTTTGGTTAGCTAGCAATTAAGCCCACTGAAGGCAACGCTATTGTACATATTTTGGCACAATGTTTAGTATGTGAATCAACCCAGCCATATTTTCTTTGTGAATAATTCAGTGAGTAATACAGTTCAGTTGCTTTAATTTAGGCTTGTGAAGCAGTTTTAATGTTATCGTAACCTGACTGGCCAAGAAAAAGCAAAGGCTGAGTTGACTGGATATCACTAGTTATGTTTGCGTCAGGGCTGGCTGAGTGCTGAGGCAGGAACAGGATTTCTGGTTCCAAACTGCAAGACACCACGACAAGCAGGTTCAGGTGTATCATTTATTTAAACAGAAAATCTAGTCTTACGTGTGGATGACGAGCAAGACACCAAACGAGAGTGGAAAACCAAATAAAGATAAATCCAAAGCGACTGGAAGAGTCCAAAATCCATCACGTGAAAAAGTAAACAGAAAACAAGCTAACACACTCAAAAATAGACGATGACATGAGAAGGACTGAAGAGAACAGAGGACATTAGATACTATCGAAATCTAGAGCAGGATCGGCGATTCCCCCAGTATTGTTTCTCTCTCTATTACTTGCACACGTTTAAAGAAGAAGAAAAAAACACAGCGTAGCTTACTGGCAGGGTATCATTAGCTAATGGGCTGGTAGCATGCAGCTAAAGACACAGGGTATCGTTAGCTAACTGGCTGGTAGCATGCAACTAAAGACACAGGGTAACGTTAGCTTACTGGCTGGTAGCATGCAGCTAAAGACACAGGCTGTCTCTGAAACACTTAGTTTTAAGTATATAGTGTAGATAACGCAAAAAGTTAGTGCACTGAAAGTACCCGGATGATCCCCTAAAAATGGTCAAAAAGTTATGTGTGGAACTATGGACCTTACTTGCACTAAATGGGCGCCATCTTGACTACAAAGCGGAAGGGGAGGGACCAGGGATTTCGGCAAGTTTTTAATCAGTTGAATCCAGGCTACTTTATGCAAATGAGGACAGACAGATTCAGCAACTGTATGGTCTATTTTTTGCTTAAAATCTTTTCAGAAACACATTTCAGTGAACTATTTTTGTAAAATACGAGCTTGTATTCCGAACCAGCCACCATTATGGTCGGTTTTGAAATTCGGGAGCAGCCAGACCCATGTGACGCCTTTGTCCAATAAGCTGCCATGTGTTGCATTAGTCATGTTCGTCACGTTCATCCTGCTCGTCATTTCCGGTAAGTGTTCCTTTTGGGACAATACTAACCATCGAAAGTGGGCACTACGGCAGTAAGTGGTCAGTGCACATTAGCAGTGTACTGACAGAAGTATGCGTAATGAGACACAGGCACAGGGTAATCTTAGCTTAGCAGTAGCCGGCAGCTGCTCTTTTCCAAACAGATGACAGAGAAACAACAGAACTGGAAAATCCACCTGCTTCCCTTCAGACACCGTGTGGCAACATTTGAACTTCCCTGTGAGGGAGTTATGGAAACAAATAATGAAGGTAAAGCATGTGGGCTGCGATTGGACTACATAGTCCAATAGTAGTGTCAGTAGGCTCAGTGGTAGCCTAAAGGTTAAAGAAGCGAGCTTGTGACCAGGATGTGGTCGGTTCAATCCCCAGACCGACAGGATAAAAGGGAGGGAAAAGTGAAAGAGCAGCGCTCATTACCACCACTGAGGTGCCCTTGAGCAAGGCCCTTAACCCCAACCACTCCAGTGGAGCTGCTCAGTGGCCAGCAGATCAGACTGTGGTTGTACTGGGCAGCTTCCAGGTATGAATGTGTGTGACTGTGTGAATGTGATCAGGGTGTTCCTGCAAAAGAGAGGTTGCCTCTCAGTGAACCTTCCCTGAATGATTAGGTAAATAAATAATAAATAAAAAAAATAAGAAAATAGTGTATTCATGTGCACATCTGTAAACTAAGGGTGCATTCAATTGCACCTCGTAAACTCTGAGAAACACAAACTGTTGCTGCAAAGTACCCTTTTGCCATCTAGTGGCTATTATTGTGACATTGCCGTCGCTGTTTGAAAATGTAATTGAATCGTGGATTTGGAGAATAAGGACACCCCTAGTAATAATATACTTCTCTACTCTCTGCAGTGCTTAAACCTGTCACATTAATAGTATGCATTTCCTGACCCGTTCTCCAAAATCAAGCTTTGTTAAACATGTAATAAAATAGATTTAGTCCATTCAATGTTTCAAAACAACCTCCTGACAAAAAGTGAAGAAAATGTCTAGCAAAATCGATATGGCGTAAACCTAAGCTAACGTTAGCTGACTGCAAATGTAATTGTCAATTATTGTTTTACAATAAGATAACTGCTCCTTCTCACTAAAATCCAAGTGATTTAGTATCAACTGTAGCTTTACATATCATTAGTGCACAGCAGCAAATGAACAGCCACATCAGGACATACATGACGGATGAATTAAACTGAGTGGAACTGTGGTTTTTGATTGTTTCCTAAATGTTTCTAGAAGATGGAAAGCCAAAACATGCATCGATATGCATTTTCACACGCATGTGGCCATGCTATTAAGTATCTGCTTGCAATAAACATAACAACCTGTGTCTTCTCACAACTTAAGGAAGTCCATTCTCAACATGATTTATGTCGGAAATGGAGAAAAAAAAAGGAACATGACAGTGCTGCTCAAAAGTCAACACAGCACTTTCTTTCTCGTCCCTCGTCATTGGCAGAGGGAACAGATGGGTGATACACAAAGTAAAATAGGTTAGAAATGAACAACTTTACCCCTGACTTTCTGTCTTAAAATCACGACAGCAGCCCCAGAAAAAGAAATTGCCACCAAATGTGGGATTCTTTCTTTTCTGACTGCAGCTGTTTTACAACTTATACATCAGACGATTTTAATTTTACTTCTATGTTCTGCAAGTAACGATTATTTTTACTATCACATAATCCAATAAGTCCTCCAAACCATATGCCCACATAGGTTGTTTATTCCTAACCTCTTTTATATTTATTTTTTATTTAACCTTTATTTAACCAGGAAAAGTCCCACTGAGTTACATTAACTCTTGTTCCAGGGAGTCCTGGCCAAGACAGGCAGCAATAAGTTTCAAAATACATAAAAGACAGGACAATGGTTACATACTACAACACAAATCTCTATACATACACTATACATACTAGAACACACACTACACTTAACTTAAGCTAATGCAGACATACTTAACTTAAAGGGCACCCAGTTAAAAGCAATTACACTGTTCAGTCAGAGTTGACTTTAAAAGATTTTTGAAGTATTGAAAAGGTGGAAGTGATTCTAGATTTAAGGTGTTTTGGAGTTCATTCCAGACATTTGGTGCATATGATGAGAAAGTTGTTTTACCAAGTTCTGTTCTTGTTGATGAAGTACTTAATAGTGGGTTTTTTTATGACCTTATTCTGTAAACACTATTATGGTAAGTAAGCAAATTTGAAATGTAGAGGGGTAATTTACCCATTAGTGCTTTAGCAATGAAAATCAATAAATGGAATTTCCTTCTGAGGGAAAGGGAGGACCATTGTAGTTTCATACAGAATGCAGTGGTGAGTTCTAGCTGCTGCACCTGTAATGAAACGCAAGGCTGAGTGGTATAGTACATCCAATTTTTTCATTAAAAATGAAGTAGAATGCATATAAATGATGTCACCATAATCCAACACCGATAAGAATGTCCTCTGATACGACCCAGAGGAGCGTTTTCCATCCTCACAGCAAATAAAACTACTTGGTTAAGTTTAGAAAAAATATTTTTGGGTTTCATTAAAAAGGCACTATATAAATCTAAGTTATTATTATTATTATGTTGGTTGCTACAACAAACTCTTGCTCATGCTTTGGCTCGTGACACAGTGACAGTGATACCTGGTTTATCTCACGGTACATCCAAAGGAGGCTAGGTTACCGTTACCTCACATTGCAACAATGCATTGGTAACGTATTCTCTTATTGTAAATTAATGATTTTTTTTGTATACAAATACTAATACAATACTTTGTTAGTGTACTCAAGTAGAACTTTCACAAAACCCAGGATAAGCTGCAGCCACAGTTGGTTGTAACTAGTTCCTGCCATGTTGCCTCATTACTCTCTGCTTTTTGCTTTGTGTCAGTCCAATGCACACCCTCCTACTGCTGAAACATCTTACTACAGGACAAAATGAGTATTAATCTGCAGCTGAAAATAGTCCCCAACAAATGCACTTTATACTTGTGGAGCAGTGTGTTTAACTGACATAGGGAGCGGATCCTCTTCCACCAAGTCGGTTTCTAGAACAGACAAACCAAACACTGGCTTTTTTTAACATTACCTGAAGGCCACCATAGGTGGTAGATGCTAGAATGTAGCCATCGAAAGTCATTATTGCAAAAATTAAGGTATACGTTAAGTATAACTATACATCTATATGCTCAATATCGTCTCTGTGGACAAGAACAGACAGCAAGGTTTTCAGACTCCATCTAATTCATGTTTTTATTGTGTAGGCGACAAGTTGCAGACAATTGGCATGAAGTAGACACAACTGTGTGGAATGATCTGTAACAAAAAACAGTCTATGGCTTACCGAGCACGACACTGATCTATTTACAAACTCAAATCAACTCACTGACAGTTTGAAAATGGGAGCAAAAAGCTTTTTTTCCTTTTATAAATATAAAAAGGGGAAAGGAAAAAAGGCCACTATGGGCCTAAAGGGGGGATAAAGTCTCTTTCACCGAGACAGCTAAACACTCAACAGAGTTATACATATCCCACTTTCTGTTATGGCACCAGTATCAAAGCATGCCCTGGACTCGCTAGTTTCCATTGCGGATGCTTTATCTTAAGCAGGTTGATCAGAGCTAGTAGGCACTGAACCAACAAGTACAATAGAATAAGAACTAAACAAATAAAAAGCCTACAAATTTGAGATAGATCTTGACTGTCACATGAGGTATTGTGGATCAAAGCATTTCTATACATTGTCTCATTCTTCCTTGTGTTTTTTTTTGGAATAGTTTGGAAAATCATGTTACGTAATTACAAAAAAAAAAAAACGGATCACATAGAATCTACATAAAAACAAACAAGGATGTCAATAAAACAATTTTCTATGAGAAAATTCAAACCTATAATGGCAGTATATTGACATTTATATGTATAAAAAAAAACACCAAAAATGTAGCAGCAAACAACAGGAGAAAAGCATCATTTTTAATCCATTACGTTTTTGTCATCTGTTTTGCTTTTGTTTTGTTTTTAAACACGTAGCTGGGATTAATTTTCTATAGCAGCGGAATACAAGGAGTGTTTCTCTCCTACTCTCTATCATTAATGTACAATCAGAAACCTAACGTACAGGGTTCCTACACAGTTGACATAGTCAGAAATCAATACTTTTCCCAGAATTGGATTTGGAGAGAGGCCTCCTTTTCGTACTAATCTGTCCATCGTCATATATAAAGCGTACATCAACCTGGTCATGACAAGTCTGCCCTCCCGTGTAGGAACCGTGACTTATATTCTACAGCGTTAAGCCTTCACCCTTTTTTTTGCCACTGTTGCTGCCTTTTCATCCTTTGGTACGCTTGCCGGCTTTGCTCTCCACAATTTGTTTTCCCGGCAAGTCCCCAAGAAACGCAGCCATGTCTTTTAGGTCTGTGCAAAATCATAGTCTCAACACATTTCTTTTAGCTTCATCCCCCTTCCCAGAATCCATGAGCAGTGTTTGAACTGAGGCGCGATGACAGAGGAGATGCTGTCCTGGCGATTTCAAGGCAGGAGTGGAGTTTTAGTTTTTACAGATATTTCTGGACAACAGCGCTGCTCTGCAGGCAGAAATAGATTCAACAGCAGGTGGAGCCACGGGTTAATTCGCAAACTAGAAAATGAGAGCTAAAAATAAAAGAATAAATAATATGTTTTACTATATAAAAAATAAAGTATTATTTTAACTCTAAAAATAATACTTATTTTCTAGCTTCTGGCTCGGCACACTGAAACAATGTCTTTGAATGGAAGAGCAGCTTTGTCTGTATGAAACATCTGTTGAACTAAAACTCAAATCTGAGACTTAGAAGGCAGCTACAGAAAGCCATTGGCTCTGTGAGACTCATGACAGTTTCAAGCAGCATTCAGTCGTGTTTTGAAAAAGTATTTCTGCCATAATGGTCTATTCTTTCGTCCCATTAGAGGAATCCGATCCAGATCAAACTGTCTGCAGGTGCCGCTCTGACTCTCCATCACCAAAACACTCCTGCTCAGCCCCGGTTCAATTACATCTTGTTTAACAAACTTAATCACTGTGATTTTTTTTTTTTTATAAAAGACAACCAGCAGCGCTGACCAAAAGTGCTTTTTTTTTTTTTTTTTTTTCTCTTTAAAACAAAGTTGGAATGGTTTAGGTATAACTACACAGAGAAAAGATACATAACAGACTGCCGATTGCTCTGCTTGGTGGTGCAATGATTTGATCTTATCAAATGACAGCAAGCTGAAATGGACAAAGAATCACATACTGTATGCCCAAGCCTTAACATCAACAGTCCATAGTCACTAGGGTCATAACAGAGCGTCTCACTTGGTTTAAAAAAAAAAAAAAAAAAAAAAAAAAAAAAAGCTTAGAAGAAAAGAGGTATAAGACTAATTGATAAAGAGGTCTAAAATGATATATGATAAAGTGACTAAACATAAGCAAGCAGGGATATATGAATGTTTGCACTGCAACGAGACAAACATGGGAGCTTGGACAGAAAGTCTAAAACATTAGATATAACAATAGAGAAATGAAAACAAAATAGCTTCTTCTCTAACAAAAGTCAGATTTCAGATGAAGACCTGAACACAGACTACAGGGACCTACTGTACATGACACTTCGGGATGTTTTAGTAGGCCAGCTGAGTCCGCGGTAATTTAAAGATTCCTAGTTTAATATTTGAGGGAATTAGAAAATAATGTCTGTTTTGTGGCCTCAACTCCAGCCCACGCAAATCATCAGTATCTGGTGTCTTTTCTCTCTTGTACATTTCTGTAGTGTTCATTTCTTTTCCCAGGAAGGGAGGGGACACTGGCAGGAAATGTCACTTGGGCTTCGTTGCGGGGTGTGGGAGCTCTGTCCCGTCTTGGCAGCCGGTGCGGACAGCGGGCATGTGAGTGACATGTCGGCCATGATAGCAGCCCACCAGGATGAAGGAGGAGGAGAGGAGCCCTGAGTTCAGATGAGGAACCCCCCTCCCCAGCCCGCCCATCACCACCCTCTGTCGACAACGTTCC
Organism: Perca flavescens; assembly: GCF_004354835.1. NCBI lineage: Eukaryota > Metazoa > Chordata > Actinopteri > Perciformes > Percidae > Perca > Perca flavescens. The sequence goes on from NC_041331.1 coordinate 10,653,194, forward strand.
CTCCACCATCAGGTTATTGTGCGGCGCGGCTGGCACCAGTTTCAGATGTTGATGTCCCGGACATCTGTGGGTGTGCAGGACAGGTCCACGTCCTCGTCCACGTGTTTGCTCTCTGTGGTGTTGCCGTGCTGCTGCGCCTGCCGCAGGCTGGACTCCAGCAGGGACTCGATCTGCTCCTGGCACGACCGCAGGCAGTCCTGCAAGCACACAATCAACAGCCAGTCAGCACCAGCACACTGCTGACATTAAGACCCAATGCATGGCTGTTCCACATTTAAATACGGCTTTTGGAAAAAGGTGTGCGTGTGTGTGTGTGTGCGTCCATACCGGGTCACTGCGAATGACCTGCGACAGGAAGTTGGTGAGGTTCTGGGAGGACAGCGAGGCGTCCTGGCTCTTCAGATAGAGACCTTGGACGGCCGCCACCACGCTGCCCGCCGCCACCATGGACGGAGGACTGGCGATGAAGTTGACATCTGTGGAAAATAGCACACGCACATGTTACAACAGAATATCTACAGCACAGTTTGACAAGGATTTTTAAACTACACAGCATCTACTTTCCTTTATTTCTACGAATAGAACCACTCATTATACCCTAATCCATGTTGATTGTTGTTACATTTAAATAACAGTAGACAGATTCCTGCCTACATCTTCTCAGAGAAAAGCATCTGCCCCTCTGAACCTTCAACATTTATTAACTAATAACGACAACATGGCTGCAATCATCAGAAAAACAAAAGCAGAAACTGGGTCAAAGATAGCAAAAACCAGTAACTATTTTAGCTCCACAAAAGTCCTCAGTCCTCAATTCTAAATCAGTCCTGTCTGAAAACCTGTGGCAGTTAATTGTCATTTGCTACAAAAAAATAAATAAAAAGTAAATACAGTGTAATAAATACACAGGAAAAGGGGAATATTACATACAATAATAAAAAAATACAGATGAGAAAACGCAGGTCATATCACAACATACTCAAACAGAACAGATATATTGAAATATAGAAAATGTAGAAATAAGTATCAGTGTATACTGTATGCCTACATGACAAATAAGTGTTTTTCATAATTCTCTTAGCAGATAAATGTTAGCGAGTGTATTTACTGCCCACGTGAAGACAGAAGAAGATGCAGTTGGTGTCCTACCTGTAGCACAGAGAGCCACGAAGGTTTGCGCGTGTTTCCTGAGGATCTGCTTGGTGGACGGGTAGATCTTCAGCTTGGACAGGAAGTGCTCAATGAAGTCGTGCGGTGTGACTGAAGCCAGATCCCATTTCAGCTTGTTGAGAACCAGCAGCTCCATTTGCTGTGGACGGAGCAGACCAGAGGTATTCACTCAAACTGACCCACTTAGAGAAGATGTGCCCCTACTTTTATATCTGCTGTGACATACACTTCCTGCAATGGTAGCACTTTATCATTGAATCAGCTCCTACCTCTGGCAATTTAGGTTGTAGGTTTTCAGCTTTCATGGTCAAAATACTCAATTCATTTTATTAAGTTCCTATGCAATTATAGTAGATACATAACCCCTGGATCTATATCTATCTATCTATCTATCTATCTATCTATCTACACTGTATATACAGTCACCTCAATACATTACTACATGTATGTCTATTGTGCGTTCACCTAACGGATCTGTAAATCTGAATATGATTACACTGTTATTAAGTATCCCAAACGCCAGCTGCCTCCATTCTAGTGGAGGAACAGCAATGGAAACAGCTGCACATACAGTAAATGCAAACAAAAGAAACGTGGGTGGCTGTTCTGCATGTTCAGTTTGCCATTGCCGACAGCCTGCCCCTCTGTCTAACAGCCACTAGGTGTCTCTGTGGATCAGGGTTTTCTTGGCAGTCATCGAGACCATTCATGAAATCAGAGGGGCCTTCCAGTCACCATGGGAAAGTCACAGGCAGCCATTGAGACACTGCTTCACCGACTTTTTTTAAAATTATTTCAACCCAAAAAAAAAAAAAAAAAAAAAAAAGTAATTTATGACTTTTCTATGCAATATTGATATTTCCTGACCATGGTGACAATGACAAACCAGATGAACTGCAAAGCCTCTGTGTTATGGCCATGTGGTCTGCAGTGCATGCTGCTCATGTATTGTATGCGTTATGCAAAATCCATGTCTGCACAAGTCAATTACCAGTAGCTCTCCGGGCTGGACAGAGTTGTCCGTGTAGATACAGAGTTTCTCCGCTGTTAAGGGCACCGTTTCCTTCATCTTGGATGCTAGAAACATGCATGTAGCTCCCAGCAGCTGGAGTCTTGTTTTTCTGGTGGCCTCCACTGATAAAAATCTGTCCAAATAGTTCATAGCAAGTGGAAAAACCTCCTCCTCACATTTCTGTTCCTCGCAGACCTGTGAGGTGAGAAAAGCACTTAGAAGATGCTGGAAGGAAATTGCCCCATTCACATGCATTGTTAAGTCCGTGCCCCCACTAGCTCTTATTTTGTGCACAGCTGAATATTCAACATGCAATAGATCTACAATTATCCGGAAATATATTCAAAAAGGAATTAAACATTGTGTGCATATAATTCACATATCCTGTTTGACACGCCATTAAATGCAAACTCAATTTACATCTAAACCGAAAACATCATAAGTCAAACTTTAATAAAGTAGGCCCGAGTAAGACTTTTGCAGTATGGCCTACTGAAAACAGTCAGGAATTAGTGTGCAGTTAGTTCTGTCTGAGACACAAAGGTGGCGTCGATGCAAGTTTCACTCTGCAATTTCAACTTCGTCATCTTTTCATAAAATATTTATAAATATTTAAAAATTATCAGCGTGGGTACAATTGTCATGTAAATGATCCTCATCGAATGCCTGATCGGATGAGAGTAAAATGGGTCGAATTGTGAAACGCATGAATTTAAAATAAATTTATTTCGAAGACTGGTCTTATTCACGTGCAGCGACACTTCCCCTCGGCTCTCCCATGCACACTTTCAGAAATTAATACAAAATATAAAACCACAAAGAATTAAATCCAAAAGTTCATGTTAATGTTAAAAAACATCCAATCTATCAAATCCGACTGTTAAAATGCATTTAATATTTTCGCACTTTTACAAAATGTCCTTTTTTCTTAGCGAGCTCACAGACAGCAGGGACTCATGTGAAGCTAAACTAACTCATAGCAGTCCAACGAGCTGTCACAGTCTGTATGTCCCCGTCGTATGATATAGAAGCATTTCTGGCACATTTAACCCAGTTAATGTCATTGCTGCTGATGCTATAGATTTTTAATGATATTAAAATCCTTCTCATTTAGGCTACGACAACAAAGATGGCGTAATATGCTACTGGCACGGGCCAGACTGCATACGTGTACATTGCTGTTATTTTGGAATATTTTCCCCATGTGATTACATTTCATAACCTTCTGGAAAATGTGCGCTAAGACATATTCAATAAAAATGTATTCATGGAGGAAACTGAGTGCACTCTGTGGCTAGATCTCCTCTTATAGCCTAAGGACCACCCAGCACTCACGAGGACAGACTTTTCAGAGCGTTTATGTAACACGCAAAGTGAATTAACAGACTTAACACTAATTCATCATGTTTTAGCGTAGGGTAGGCTATGCTATATATATATATATATATATATATATATATATATATATATATATATATAGGCTAACAGATAAGCTAGCGACATGTTAACGTTACCAACAAGTCAGCAGCGGAACTCAGACACCGTTAAGTTGAAAGTTGAAGTGAAGTAAAACCCACCTCTAACATCCAGGTGGCAACTATTTTCCTCATTTTGGGTACAATTTCTTTCTGAACACACTTAAAGTAGTTTGGCGATGGTAGGTAGTTTTCCTCTGCCTTCAGCATGGTGTGCAGAACTCGGTCGTTGAGCAGGTTGACGTCCTGGTAGGCTCTCCGGATGGAGTCCACCTCGCAGCACAGCAGCTGGTCCCCCATAGTAGGCTCACGTTAACGTTACTTCTGTACTTGTGGTATTAATATTATTATCAGCGTCGATATTTTTGTAGCCTATCACCCTGTTGAAATATCACTGTATTAGGCTACTGAAGGAACAGGCCACAGCAGACAGAAGGCTATAGTCCGGTAATTTTAAATCACTTTCTTCTTGCTGCTGCTGTGTGCTGTTGCTCCTCCGGTGTGCGCGAGCCCTCTGAAGCACAGAACGCTTCTCCCTTCGAGACAAAAACCCCTGCCTCGCTCACAAAGTTTATCGGCAAGCGCGCGCTGAAGAGGAGGAGGTGGTGGGGTGGGTGCGCGCAATGACGTCAGCTGTTGTTAGGAGAGAGGGGGGACGATCAAAGAGACAAGCAGTCTGCTAGGGAGCGCGCGAGGAAGGGATTCTATATATATATATATATATATATATATATATATATATATATATATATATATATATATAAGGAAAGGGAGAGAGGGAGGATTCCCGCCTCTTCCCCCTACTCCTATAGCCTTGTAGCTTCTGAGGAGAAGGTGGGAGGTCCGAGGCTGAGTCTGGGGGACGTCTGTCCCCGGTGGAGGAGAGCTGAACGGGGAGGTTGGCAGATTGGCGTCGGTAGGGGGCGATAACGGCTTACGCCCCCCTTCTTTCTCTGTCTCTCCCCGAGACTCAATGAAAGCAGAAGCTCTCTCAACAAACTGCGGTGAACATGAGGCGAGCACATGGGACAATAGTGCAGTCTGAAGCACACAGTAGCCTACTGCTTTATTTATCTCCATTAATACGCCAAATAACAGGTGATATAGGCTATCAGGCAATACTACCTAGCTCTGTCAAAAAATCATGGTTAACATCTTATTGGCTACTAAACCCATTTCTACATGTAGGCTAAAATATCTGTAATGTCATACATTATTAATTGAGTTAGATTATGAAAAGTAAAAATAACAACATAAACCTCACCATGTGGCTTCCTTTAGACTGAATCAAATGGGAGTCTGAAGTCTAAATTGTGCTTGAGGACTGGTGAGTCAACATCTGTAAATGGGAACCTTAGTGTGTGTGTGTGTGTGTGTGTGTGTGTGTGTGTGTGTGTGTGAGAGAGAGAAGAAGAGAGAGAAAGATAGAAAGGAACTGAGTTGAATATCACGTTAGTTTGCTTTAATAATCTCAGTAAAAATGACTAGTTCATATTAATCAAAAACACAAGAAAGCTGTTTAGAATGAATTAAGAATGGAGTGCAAATAGTAAAGTTTAAAGACTTTCTCTAACACAGACATGCACGCACGCACACACACACACATACTCACACACACACACACAAACGGGAGGAGACTGGAGTTACACCAATAGGAGGAATTGCTGTTACTAGGCAGATGTCGGCATAACTTATTATTTGGGGAAAAGTTCATTGCACTGGAAAAGTTGACATTAACCCCATCAAAGTATAGGGTTAGGTAGTATAGTCTTTCACATAATCAAAATGGGCATAATCCATTGACAGCACTGCTGTCTATATATAATCCATGCTGCTTTATTAAGACTGAAGAGAGGACAGCAGGAGCCATATTCTGACATTTACAACTTGATACAAAGTATATCAATCAGACCCTGTAGCTATGTATTTAGTTGCTCAAGTTAAAACCGGTATTTAGTGTTAAGTGTACATTTTAATCTACTTTCAATATGAATTGGAGCTTTTCACATTCCTGGAATTCTTCTCTGGGCTATTGACTTGACTACCGTAATGCCTGAAGAGGGTTGCACCTCTGTGTTGAGCCTGGAGTCACATCAGCACACTTCATTACTTTGTTGTTGTTGTGAGGGATCAAACATACAATATGATTCTGTTTTGCAAAATATGTATTTACCATGCCTTGACATCTGTAACTGAGTAAACTGTTTACGTTCACTTTCACTTTATGTTTGGAGAACCTCTTAACATTTGTGTTATGATTCACTTAAATGTTTCCCATGCATTCATTTCTTACAATGTATTTTTGTTATGTGATTTTCTCTACCTATCAATCTACCATCAATATGATTAAAATTAAACAGTTGTATAAAATATCTAATCAGTCAGGCTTTTTCCACCATAAGCCTTTTGGATTGTCTAATACCCTTTTATAAATAGTTTATCACTTAAGTATTTTATTTATAGCGTGTGCATGTCATAACAAGCCACTAGGGAAACTTTTTTAACTTCTTATTTTATTTGGTTGTTTTAACACTTTGCAAATGACAAGGTGTGTAAACAAAATATAAATCCTGCTGACACAGAGTATGAAAAGCAAACAGTAATTCTGATCCACTTCATACATTACTTTTCTAAATGCCCTGCTCTGTCTTCCCTGTCCCTTTTATGCACAGACAGATACTGTAGAGGCGTCCTATGGGGAAACAAAGGGAGCTGGAGCATGTGACTTTTGCAGTGAGGCTCTTTTAGCAGCTTTATGGTAACAGGGGAAGGAAGTGTTTAAAGGGACAGCAAGAGCTGAAGTGAAACCAGCAGGGCACGGACTGGTTCAGACTACTGATTGGATACCACAGAGCCCATGCCTGGAAAAGAAATGACATGTCAACTCTGTGATTCACTACACCAAGGCCATTCCTTTTGGCCCTGGTTTCCATTCACTTAGAATTGTCATTGCTTCCTAAACACATCCAAACTGATTTCAACCACGTGTTGAATTTACTTGACTTCACAGGTTAAGCCCAATACTTGAATATAATGTTACCCATACCCTTTTTTTCTTAATTCAGGCTCTTGATAAGAAAAATAGATATCAGTACTTGTAGTGCAGGTGGTTGGAGAAATGTCATTACGTTCTATACATACCCCAAGAAAAGAAAGGATAGAAGAATGAAAGTCTACAATCATGCCAGCATTGAAAAACTCGAGCTCAATTTAGTTAAAAAAAAAATAAAGTTCATAACACATATAATTCTTGAGCGACAGATGCCAAAAAAATCCACAAAAATCTCTATCCCCACAGGGCAGGCACAGTCACAGCCGTTCTGTGGTGTAGAACTACAAATATTGTGCGGCACAATATGACTGAAGTGCCTGCACCGTTATTTTTTATTTTTTATCCTGCGCAGCTCCTCTCTCTGAGTGTGATGGCATGTCATGGCACATCATCAACATGGTACATGGATACATGGAGCAGAACATAGTGGGTCATATGTCTAATTCTTTTTGAAAACTAAAGGCTTTCTTCTTCATAAAACGTGTCGGACATAATCACATTTTTGTATACATTTTTATTCATTTACATTAGTAAGCTACAGGATAGCGTCTTTCAAAACATGACCTGCGCGAAAGAGGGAAAAAAAATGAATGCATCTTTGTACCCAGCACTTCTGAAAATGCACTTCCAAATGCGTCTCTGTCCCCAGCACATTTCAAACCAAACTGACGCCCAGGGCAGTCCCCTTAGTTTAGCTTACATCTGCTAAACACAAAATAAGTGTGTGGGAAATTGTATGTGTTCATAAGCCATTAGAACATTTTAAATTGTACATACATGTACCATTGGAGTTATTCAAATTCATCATGTGTGGGACATGGATATCTGTACAATATTATCCATCTTCTCCATTCTCAGACAGTGTGGGTTTGCATGTTTCATTTTACCCAAAATCCTTGCATGAATTTACATTTGTGCAATGCAGTGAGCATGTGTTCACATTCAAATGAGCTAAATGTTGTAACGGACCCTACCCATCGTTAACTTTAAGGGCCTGTGATGATCAGAAAGGCATGCACTTTCATGTGCATTCTCCATTATCTGCAAAGATATTTCTGCCTGGACCAAAGCGGCGGACGGACCAACTGACAGACCAACATTGCGTGTGTGGCTTAATTTCTTTACTGTGGTTGTGATTCCATATAATCAGATAAAGGTGTTTACATGACAATTTCAGAAGTTGCATCTGGTCTTAAACCAAGATAAGGATTTTTTCTGCATTCAAACTTTTAATATCTCAACTGAACAGCTCCTAACCATCAGAAAAGGGCTGTGACATGCATAGATTTTATATCTCGTTGCACACATTGTATACAAGTTAATACTTAAGTTAATGGTTGATTTAAGAGTTAATACCTTACTTAGTTTCTCTTTGACTATATAGCGATAGGCTTTCAGTCGGGGCACCAGCTTAGGTCTGTGGACTAGTAAAGCACATGTTTCACATGAATTCATTTTCTAGCTCTATGCTTGTTAGTTTGTTTTTTGTGACTTGAATGAGAATGTCAAATTGTCCCGTGTGTGTGTGTGTGTGTTTGTGTTTGAAAAAAACATTAGTTGTCATCATCACATTTTCTCAGTCAGCCATTCATTCACTCCATTTCCCAGGACTCCCTTTCATTAATTCTGTGGTTTGGTTGGTATGTGTGTGTGCTCACTCATCTCCCCCTCCTAAGACCCTCCCTGATGGTATTTGTAACCCCCCCCCCCCCCCCCCCACACACACACATATTGACTCATTCATGTAAATGTGCTGTGAGATAAGAGCCATTAGACTGTATGCATGCCTGGCATACCTGCATGTGCCATCAAACCAGGGTTCCCTTGGCTATTTTATCCTCCTAATTCTGTTTCCTTGTTGTTTTTTATACAAGTGTATGTGTGCGCACAGAAAAATAACTTTGCTATCTTTCATTTTTTGACATAAGGATATATTCTAAAATATTCCAGGCTATTCTTCAACTAACCCCAAGCTTCAATACCTAAAACCAAAGCTGTGTGTGTGTGTGTGTGTGTGTGTGTGTGTGTGTGTGTGTGTGTGTGTGTGTGTGTGAGATTGCAGGAAGTTGAAGTGGTGACATTTGTCTTCACCCTCATTCTTATGTCCAGCTTTGAAGTCCTGATGCCTCTTCATATTCTAAATATGACCTCCAACAACAACACACACACACACACACACACACACACACACACACACACACACACACACACACACACACACACACACACACACACACACACACACACACACACACACACATCTGTGTGAGGGCTTCCCTTCCTCCAGAAGGACTGAGTGAAAGAGAGAAGGCAGAGAAAGAGGGTTCTTGTGAATGAAGCTCCTTTCTCTGCTGAGGGCAGCTCCACAATGACCCTGTAAAAGATTGATAGGGAGATTGTCTTGTGAAGTGATCCGCGAATGCAGATAGGCGGGGGTCAATCCGGGAGTGTGTGTGTGTGTGTGTGTCCTGCACCACAACTGACCTAACAGCACCTCTGGTCTAGCTAGATGGGTGGGTGCTGTAGGGCCAAGGGCAAGGATAAGAGGAAAAGAAACCCGACACAATGGGTCAGTAGGAGTTTGGGAGGGGGTGGGGTGGCTTGGAATGCATGCACCCCATATCACACGCAATTTTAGTCTACAGGGGTGCTGCTTTGATAAGTATCAGTGAATGAAACTTACTAGCTAGGCTAGGACCAGCTAACAGTTGACATACAGTTTACAGGGGTTCCACACAGGCTGAGTATGGCTCCAATATAGGCCTCAATGAGGCTTTCAAAACACTTTAATCTTCATCTGACATTTCAATCCGCCATTTTTATCTGTATCAGTATAACACAATATATAAATGAATCCAACCTGTAGCAAATGTGTGTTGCATTTGCATTTGCATGTTACACTATTCACCCTGGGCCTCAGGTAGGTGTTCTCTCTTTTGGCACACAAGAAGTGATGTGTTTTGTGTTCCTGTGGATTAAATGAAATGAACAGGATAGTTACCATGAGCAGTCGTAGCCATCATGTCTGAGTAGGATACAGGACACAGAAAATACAAGGCCTCATTGCGCACATGAAAGTGCATGCCTTTCTGTTCATCACAGGCCCTTAAAGTTAACGATGGTTAGGGCCCGTTACAACATTTAACTCATTTGAATGTGAACACATGCTCACTGCATTGCACAAATGTAAATTCATGCAAGGGTTTTGGGTAAAATGAAACATGCAAACCCACACTGTCTGACTTTGTTGATCTTTGAAGGGGAGTTTGTACTGTAAAGTTAAAAAAAATTACATCAGAAGATAGCATGGGTGGATATCATGATTAATTGTTGTTTAATTTTGTTAAACTCACTGAGTGTTTATATCATTAACGATAATAATGATGAAATACGTTTGCCAACAACTTTTGTTTCCATGAGGAGAACCGACCATCATCATTAAACACTAACTCAACCAATGCTAGTCTATATCCACAACATTCCACATTGCCTGGAAATATGTTCTTTTTCGGCCGGATGTCCGTTACCTAACACTTCCTTTTTGTAATACTTTTAGCGTGTGTAGAGTCAACATACACGCTACATCACTTAGAGCACCTTTAAACCAGAAACAGCTCTGAAATTGCTAGCGCTAAACCCACCAGACTCCATTTTAAAAAGCAACACTTTTAGTGTGTATAGAGCCAACATATTTTCACATGTAAATTAGTAAATGATGTGTTTATTTCAACCAAAAATAGAGTTGTAATGGTTGGAAAAGTGGAAAGACGACCCAAAACAGCTTTTCATAGTTTTATTTTGTTTCTGTCGACTTTTTATGAAGTGTATTTTACAGTGCTAAAATTACAGTTTATTTACATGGATTCTGAATGAGCACTTTTGCGAATGTAAATACAAACTGGACAATTGACCATTCGCAAAAGCCACGCCCCCTAGTTATTGTTACTACGCCCGTCAAACAATTGAAAACCAGACACATAGCCATGGCTGGGTTGAGCTCCATACCTATTGGTATAAGTGATTGGTTTTGGAGTAATGCAGCAGACATATCCTCCAGGGCACGACAGAAAGGGCTGCAATATGCAGTGGAGGGATTCAATGACCGTCAACCTCTTGCTAAATTATCTGTGTCGATAGCAACATGTGCTGGACAGGCTAACAGCTATCAGGCTGCCTGAATTTCCTACGGAATAATAAAGTATCTAATGTTCTAACTTTCTCCCACACTGCTTAATCCATTGTCGGCATCTTTCCGCTTGGGTCTTGGGCTTTGGAAAGGCGAAAAAAACAACCCCTCCCTCTAAACTTTTGGGGTACCTGGTGTCAGACTTGCAGGTGCCATAGGCGCTTCGTTTCACCATCTTGCTGAAATCGCAATGTTTGACGGGGGTCCTACTCCTTAGTTACAGTTGCTAAGCTAGGATTGGACGAGGGACGTTCCAGAGCGGGGTTTTGCGAACGGTCAATTGCCATATTAACTTACATTGTAGCTTGTTTCGCTGCTGCCGACTGCAGCGATAATGCTTAATACTGGATGAATGTCAAAGATTGTTGTTCCCATCAGTCACACAAAAACATAGGAAAATAGGGTCCAGGTTTAAATAAACGGCAGTTACCCTTTAAGGTGAGTAATGCTACTACCTCTGATATGATGGGGTTTCTTTGTGATCACAGAGAGAAAGCCTGAACTTTAAAAAAAGTCTTAATATTTTTGAGTTATTTAAAAAGTTGTCTTGTGTGTTTCATTAATGTTTTAAACTAAATCCTGAAAGACAGGTCAAAACCTGTCTGGTTTTGAGTGGGAATGTTTAGTGTCTCAAAGGGATCTACTAATTGGAAAAGGAGCTAAAAGGGGAAAACAAGACCAGAAAGTAACATTCTGACCACATATGGTTTTCTGACAGGGCACTGGGTAGACACTACATTGCAAGAAACCATCTCCTGTACTTACAAAAACAGCTCCAAACATGCCCAGCCTGTGGAGTCAAGGAGTGTCTTCACCTGGGAAATCACTGCTTTGTGTTGGACCCTGTCCATGTTATTTGCATAGTATTTACATAGATTTAGCACTATGCCTACAAGGTTTGTAAAGTATTTCTATAACCATTCAGACAGATCTTCATCAAATCACCTGGAGCACTTCACAACAACATGGGAAACCCCCAAACTCATACTTTATTCATGATCATTTAACTATTTTGTGTAACTTGGTATCATGGGAAATATGGTCAGTTACTTTTTTGTCAGCGCAGTAGATTTGTTGATGACTTGTTTGGTTTTTCACCACACGTTAAATATAAACACAAAACCTTTGAGGGGACTAATGTTAACTTTTATGTTGTTGAACCATCCCTTTACTGATAAGCAGTGCACTGCCTGGCTGTTTGCCTTATCAAGCAGTTGGCCCAGAAAAGCTCTAAGTAAATTTGTTTGCTGAGTAATGCTTCCTTTTTCCTCTAACTGTACCCAGATCTGCAGATTTGGAGCTGATAATGAGTCACTGCAGCGACGGCCCTGGGCTAAAGGTGTGCTCTGTAAATATCACATACAGGCTTTAAAAAAAAAAAACAGTCACCTTCCATTTCACTTTAGGTATGTGAGTAACATATTTATATATAAAGTATTTATTTTGTAGTATAAAGTATTTATTTGTTTTATTGTATCTGTCACAAGGGAATTCAATTAAATTTTATCTATAGTATCAAATCATAACAGAGTTATCTCGAGACACTTTACAGATCCATCCATCCATCTTTGTCCGCTTATCCGGTATCGGGTCGCGGGGGGAGCAGCTCCAGCAGGGGACCCCAAACTTCCCTTTCCCGAGCAACATTAACCAGCTCCGACTGGGGATCGGCGTTCCCAGGCCAGGTTGGAGATATAATCCCTCCACCTAGTCCTGGGTCTTCCCCAAGGCCTCCTCCCAGCTGGACGTGCCTGGAACACCTCCCTAGGGAGGCGCCCAGGGGGCATCCTTACCAGATGCCCGAACCACCTTAACTGGCTCCTTTCGACGCGAAGGAGCAGCGGCTCTACTCCGAGCTCCTTCTTCTGGCTCAGCTCTCTTTTCGTCACAACGGTGCAATAGATTGAATATAATACCGCACCCGCTGCGCCGATTCTCCGACCAATATCCCGCTCCATTGTCCCCTCACTCGCGAACAAAACCCCAAGGTACTTGAACTCCTTCACTTGGGGTAAGGACTAATTCCCTACCTGGAGTAGGCACTCCATCGGTTTCCTGCTGAGAACCATGGCCTCAGATTTAGAGGTGCTGATCCTCATCCCAACCGCTTCACTCTCGGCTGCGAACCGATCCAGTGAGTGCTGAAGGTCGCAGGCCGATGATGCCATCAGGACCACATCATCTGCAAAGAGCAGCGATGAGATCCCCAGCCCACTGAACCGCAACCCCTCCCCACCCCGACTACGCCTCCATATCCTGTCCATAAATGTTACAAACAGGATTGGTGACAAAGCGCAGCCCTGGCGGAGGCCAACCCTCACCTGAAACGAGTCCGACTTACTGCCGAGAACCCAGACACAGCTCTCACTTTGGTCGTACAGAGATTGGATGGCCCTGAGAAGAGACCCCCTCACCCCATACTCCCGCAGCACCTCCCACAGTATCTCCCGGGGGACCCGGTCATACGCCTTTTCCAGATCCACAAAACACATCTAGACCGGTTGGGCATACTCCCAGGCTCCCTCCAGGATCCTTGCGAGAGTGAAGAGCTGGTCCGTTGTTCCACGACCAGGACGGAATCCGCATTGTTCCTCTTCAATCTGAGGTTCGACTATCGGCCGAACCCTCCTTTCCAGCACCTTGGAGTAGACTTTACCAGGGAGGCTGAGAAGTGTGATACCCCTGTAATTGGCACACACCCTCTGGTCCCCCTTTTTAAAAAGGGGAACCACCACCCCGGTCTGCCACTCCTTTGGCACTGTCCCAGACTTCCACGCAATATTGAAGAGGCGTGTCAACCAGGACAGCCCCTCCACACCCAGAGCCTTGAGCATTTCTGGATCTCATCAATCCCAGGGGCTTTGCCACTGTGGAGTTGTTTGACTACATCAGTGACTTCCACCTGGGAAATTGACAATGATCCCCCATCATCCTCCAGCTCTGCCTCTAACATAGAGGGCGTATTAGTCCAATTCAGGAGTTCCTCAAAGTGCTCCTTCCACCGCCCTATTACCTCCTCAGGTACAGTGTCCCATCCTTACTGTACACAGCTTGGATGGTTCCCCGCTTCCCACTCCTGAGGTGGCGAACAGTTTTCCAGAAGCACCTTGGTGCCGACCGAAAGTCCTTCTCCATGTCTTCTCCAAACTTCTCCCACACCCGCTGCTTTGCCTCTTTCACGGCAGAGGCTGCAGCCCTTCGGGCCCTTCGGTACCCTGCAACCGCCTCCGGAGTCCTCTGGGATAACATATCCCGGAAAGACTCCTTCTTCAGTCGGACGGCTTCCCTGACAACCGGTGTCCACCATGGTGTTTGTGGGTTACCTCCCCTTGAGGCACCTAAGACCCTAAGACCACAGCTCCTCGCCGCAGCTTCAGCAATGGAAACTTTGAACATTGTCCACTCGGGTTCAATGCCCCCAGACTCCACAGGGATGCACGAAAAGCTCCGCCGGAGGTGTGAGTTGAAAGTCTGTCGGACAGGGGCCTCCTCCAGACGTTCCCAATTTACCCGCACTACCCGTTTGGGCTTACCAGGTCTGTCCAGAGTCTTCCCCCACCCCCTGACCCAACTCACCACCAGATGGTGATCAGTTGACAGCTCCGCCCCTCTCTTCACCCGAGTGTCCAAAACACACGGCCTCAGATCAGATGAAACGATTATAAAATTGATCATTGACCTTTGGCCTAGGGTGCTCCAGTACCACGTACACTTATGAGCATCCCTATGTTCGAACATGGTTTGTTATAGACAATCCATGAATAGCACAGAAGTCCAACAACAAACAACCACTCTGGTTTAGATCAGGGAGGCCGTTCCTCCCAATCACGCCTCTCCATGTGTCTCCGTGCGCGTTGAAGTCCCCCAGCAGAACAATGGAGTCCCCCACTGGAGCCCCATGCAGGACTCCAGTCAAGATCTCCAAGAAGGCCGAATACTCCGACCTCTTGTTTGGTGCATATGCACAAACAACAGTCAGAGTTTTCCCCCCCACAACCCGCAGGCGTAGGGAGGCGACCCTCTCGTCCACCGGGGTAAACTCCAACGTAGCGGCGCTCAGCCGGGGGCTTGTGAGTATCCCCACACCCGCCCGGCGCCTCACACCCTGGGCAAGTCCGGAGAAGAAAAGAGTCCAACCCCTATCCAGGAGTATGGTTCCAGAACCGAGACTGTGCGTAGAGGTAAGCCCCACCAGATCTAACTGGTAGCGCTCCACCTCCCGCACCAGTTCCGGTTCCTTCCCCCACAGAGAGGTGACGTTCCACGTCCCCAGAGCCAGCGTCTGCTGCCCGGGTCTGGTCCGTCGAGGCCCCTGACCTTCACTGCCACCCGTGTAGCAGCGCACCCGACCCCAGCGGTTCGTCCCACAGGTGGTGGGCCCATGGGATAGAGAGGGAGTTGCCACGTTGCTTCTTCGGGCGGTGCCCGACCGGGCTCCGTGGCAAACCCGGCCACCAGGCGCTCGCTGACGAGCCCGCCATCTGAGCCTGGCTCCAGACGGGGGCCCCGGGCTTCCTCCGGGCAGGGTAACTTCACCTCCTCTACTTTGGCTCATAGGGTTTTTGAACCATTCTTTGTCTGGCCCCTCACCTGAGACACCACACCTTTGCCTTGGGAGACCCTACCAGGAGCACACAGCTCCAGACAACACAGCCACCGCTAATTTTACATTTTTCTTGCTACAGAGATTTCGACCCAGAATTGGCCCTCAGGTATGTAATATTTATATTTTATTCATAAAATAACTTTACAATGCACGATGTGGTTGTACGTCAGTAGACAACATTAAATTACGTCCCCCTTCCATTTAGCGCAGAGGTTTTAATCCTTTTAGTCCGTGTTTGTGTTGGCCTACTATTTTCTTTTCCCTTGTCCCCCTGTACTTGTGTAACAAGTCTTTGGGTTTCATGAAATGTGCTATATAAATCTAAGTTATTATTATGTTGGTTGTTACAACAATCTCTTAATGCTTTGGCTGGTGACACAGTAACAGTGATACCCGGTTTATCTCACAATACATCCAAAGTAAGCTAAGTACCGTATGCAACACTTGAAATGCAACGATGCATCTGTAATTTACTCTCTTATGGAAAATGAATGATTTTCTGTTTGAGCAAAATGTTCATGGCAACTATATGACCTCCCGGTAACGCTTACTCGGTAATACAGCACGTAAAGAAAATATCTTTACGACAGTAGGTGTGGTAAAAACACTACTGTTTTAGTCCAAAGCGGCTGCTAGAATCAACACAACCTGAAAGTTACATATAGAGACTTTAATGGAAACTTAAAGCTGAAGTTAGCTTCCCATTCACAGTGTCCGATTTGGCAGTGGAGCAACTGATTGTCCATTTTTGATCGTCTTACTGTTGTGAAAGTGTGTTAGACATTGTAGGAATGTATTAATGATGTGTGTCTGAAACACACTTTTAGATTTTTGAAAGC
Source organism: Perca flavescens (assembly GCF_004354835.1). NCBI lineage: Eukaryota > Metazoa > Chordata > Actinopteri > Perciformes > Percidae > Perca > Perca flavescens. Next base: position 10,669,534 of record NC_041331.1, read on the forward strand.
TTTATTATATTTATGAAAACACAATAAAAGGAGATTTGACTGTTTATTTCTCTTGTAGACCACATTGAACCAGGTCCAGATCCAAAACCCATATATCCAGACTTGTCAAATCTGGACTAAATTATACATTATGCAATTTGTTAGTTAGAGTACAGCATCTATTTGAGTGAAAACACTGGAATTGTGCTTAGAGTTTAGCAGTGTGAAGGCAAGGCAGCTTTATTGAGTAGCGCCGTGATTGAAAAGTGACTGATGGTATGCCACTGGTGGTCCAGCGACATATACTAATCCCCTACCGGCTTATGTCTCTTACTACTGCGGCCTGTGCCACTCATCGCAGTGCTAACGTTATGCTGCTTGTGTTCCACCAGGACAAAGTGTTTAACGGCAGGTGGAAGTGGTCGGCCACTGTCAGTGACAAACAGTAGAGTCATTTTATAATCATGCAGATGTACACAAAGTTAATATTAAAGCTAGCATTAGCTAATATGGCTGATGTCAGGGTGGGATTTTCCAGGGGGGATGCGTGGGATTTTCCCCTTTCTGGTCTATATATCCCTGCCTCTGCTGAATTATTTTTTTTATCCCCGGTGGGGACTAAATGTATCCTGCCCTCACAGTGATTAATGCTACTTGACCAATAGTATTTAAACCTATATATACATACTAATACCACTATACTAATAGTATATACAAACAACAAATCATCATTCACAAATCATCTCAGTAAAGAGCTTTTTTCCTCTTCTCCCAGGCTTTCTCAAAATAAGTGGCTAATTTATATGTTTCACATGTGAACAGCCATCTCAATCTTTGAGCATCATCCATATTTACAAAATCAATATCTGTTTTTATCTTACTTAACAAAGAATCACGCTGTTCACAATAAATAAATGGGGCGAAGCTAGTTCAGGCAGCCAACTCAAGCTGCACTGCGTATGTCACGGGGCGGAAGTCTATTTATATTTGTGCATGCTTTTATTGGATTTGCTGTGGTTTTATTTGCTGTTTTTATATTTTATAGCGCATGCTTTTATTCTGAAATGTGTGGTGTTTTTAATGTTGACTTCCGCCAGTGAACATTTTAGCAGGCCTAATGACTTTCACCTGGAAGTGAGAGGGGGTTGATTGGCCCTTGTATAAAAAGGGCAGAACTTTAGAGGAGCCAGGAGAGAGGTGCATGGGAAAAGGAGATGCCATGGTGAGCATGAGGGAGGCCTTAGAGCACACCAGTGAAGATGCTGAGATATGACAGTACATTCGGAACAGGTGGCGGAGCAGACAGGAGATCAGGCAAAGACACACAGAAAAACAACCTTAGAGCTCCCTGAAGCTACAGCGAAGAAACACAAACACCGACCGCTAGCGGTAGATAGTGGGAGTTAATGCCGAGGAAAGCCGCACAAGGAAAGGAAAGGAGGTTGCCAGCAGAACCCTGTGGACATTTTAAAATCAATACTCCCGTTCTGTTTGGACTGTTTTAGTTAGTTGTTTTTAGTTTTTAAATTGTTTTCTATTTTTTTTTTTGTAATTTTTATACTGCTCTCCCCCGGTACAAAGGACCCGTTTTAATCTTTGACTTTTAGTTTTTAATTGTTGTAGTTTTAAAGAGGTCCTAGGCCTCAGTATCAAAACCTAGGTGGCATTGTCGGCCATTTTCTATACCACTTTTATATATTGGATCTTTCATTTGCGCCATACCACCGTTTCAAAAAACTATTTGACACGGTTCAAACTGGTTAAAAATGTTCTGTATATCCTTACCACAGCAACTTTTACATTTTCCCTGTATTGTCAAGTTTGTTGCAACTTTCTGTTACGAAGCCACAAGTGGGGATGTGACAAGACTGTGGGTGAATGGGGTTTTGGGATCTCTCTCTCTCTCTCTCTCTCTCTCTCTCTCTCTCTCTCTCTCTCTCTCTCTCTCTCTCTCTCTCTCTCTCCCTCCCTCCTCTGCTCGTCTTGTTTTTCCCTTGCAGTGTGTGTGGGCCGGCCTCTCCTGGGATGACGCGCAGTTGCAGGCAATTCCTAATGACTCACCTGTTTCCCGTGGCTCATCAGTGCACAGTAGGGGTGGTACGGTTCATGAAAAAACATCCGAACCGTACGGTTTGCTTGTCTCGGAACGTGTGTGTGTAGCGCGGTTTGTCAATACACTTCTAATGTGCACAAACCACTTACTGCCCATTGTGGCCTCTTTCAACACCTATGTTAAAACACTTACCGGAAATGACAAGTGGGATGAGCGTGACAAACGCAACACATGGCAGATGATTGGACAAACGCGTCACGTGGGGCTGGCTGCTCTCGAATTTCAAAACAGACTCTAATGGCGTCTCGTTGTGAATACGGTCTCATATTTTACGAAAATAGTTCACCGAAACGTGTTTCTGAAAACATTTTAAGTGAGAAATAGGCCATGCAGTTGCTGAATCTGTCTTCATTTCAGATTGACAAAGGTCAGATATCTTTGTAAGAGCTACACTGAAGTTGTTAGTTTAATAAATGCCAAGTTATTTCAATTGTTATTCTGTAATATAATCTTCATGTGCTAAAAAGGGCACATATGTTCCTGTAAATGGCAATACACACTCATTTTTTTGTCAAATAAATGAAAAGCTTGTTGAAATCATCATTGTCTTCTCTCTTGCTGTATCAAAATCTCACCTTGCTTTCCTCAGAGATGGTCCCAATAATGTGCTTAAAGTCAAATTCCGTTTGTGCATACAAATTACAAGATAGAACTATGTTTTAATACTGTGTCCTACATTGTGGATAATTAAGCTATATATCATATGCTGAAGTATATTTCTCAAGTGTTAAAGATTAAAGAAAAAATAACAAGAACCGCACAGAACCGAAAACCGTGACCCTAAAATCGTGATACGAACCGAACATTGGGTTTTGTGAACCGTACCACCCCTAGTGCACAGTTTTAAGCCTTGGCTTCTCTCTGCTCAGCGCTGGATTGTTAAGTCATGTCATGTCGGTGATAGCTAGTTTTTGTCTCCGTATTTTTGAGAATCTCTGTTTTTGTCTTACCTGCTTTAATCCTGTCTTTTGTGCTCTGAAGGAATCTCTGGTGTTTTTTCGCTGTGTTCTGGACCTGCCTGCTGACGCCTCACTTCAGTTTCCACTCCTGCCATTCATGCCACATCAACCCTGCCTGTGTTTACTGCCTGCTGTCGCCTGAGAGGAGTTTTTGAATAAACTGTTCAAAATCTCTGAACTGTCTGTTTTGACACTTTCAAAAGTTGTTTTAGCCGTGCAACAGAAATCTCAGACTAGACAGATAGTCTAGCTAGCTGTCTGGATTTACCCTGCAGTTATCCGAGGCGCAGTTAACCATAGTTATCATAAATCCACTGGAGTTTAAAATTCCAACACAAAGAAAGAGGAAGGTGAAGGTCATCCGGCTAAACATGAGTGAAATCCAGCAGAATTTCCCAGAAATTAAACGTCGTTGTTATAGACTTCAATTTATGTTCCAAGACCGTTTAGGGCTCCCAGTATGCAGAAATATTCAAACACACCATTTCAGAATAGGCAACAAGAACACATTTATACTGCACGAGGAAAAGTGCATGGGATTAGCATGAAGTGGGCGTGTCTGTAAAGGGGACTTTACCCACAGAACCCATTTTCATTCACATATCTTGAGGTCATGCGATAACTAATGCCAGTTTTTCCCTCGCCCAAATGTAGCCTAACTTTGGAGTGTTATTTTGCCCAGTGATTCCCAACCAGGGCTACATGTAGTCCAGAGGGTACTTCTGCACTTGCCAAGGGGTTGCCAAGATTGTAGAGTAGCTCAACTCATTTTAAAAATATAAATTATGATTAGATTACAAAAATATATCCACATATTAATATTAAATCAACTGTAAGACCTGAACACTGAATGTTGCAGTTATGTAGGAGTGTGTGAAAACTAGTTAGTAAGCGAGCACAGAAGTTTGAACAGGTAGCTAAATGAATAAATGGTAGAAATAAAAAGCTCAAACTAATTACAGTTCAAATAATTAGCTCAAAGTAGCCAAATGGGTAAATGGTTGAAACATTTAGCTTCACTCCAAGAAGTGGTAGCCTAGCCTAGTAGTAGTACAATTGCTGACCAAACCAACCTGAATATTGACAGTTCAGTTGTATGAAAAAATAACAATATCCACTTTTATCTAATGAATAGTGTTATACATTTGGAACATACATTGGGAATCAATGAAGGGGTACCTGAGATCATCTGACAGGTAGTACAGATAGGTAGGTCCAGACCAAACTCTATAATTTAAAAAGACCCAACAATACCCCCCAACAGTAAGCATTTGTAGCGAGGAAACACTTTCTTTAAATAGGCAGTAAACCTCGGACAGACTTCATTCTGTTCATTCTGGTGTCTGGAACTATGAACTAGTTCATTTTTGGAACTGTGAACTTAGTTCAAAATTTTGAAGTATGAACTATGAACTGAACTAGTTCATTTTAAAATTTGTTTGTAGAAAGTGAACTTTCCCAAAACTGGATACCATCATCTTCACACTAGCTTTAAAAGCGGAGCCCGCTACAGCTTCTGATAGACAGTAGAGTCGGCCTAACAGATTTGGGGCTAAGAACATTTTAACAGTAATTATTTCTTGCTTTGTAAATTTTTTCTTAAATGCCACACAATCCCTGAATTTCAATGTGACTTTAAAAACAGATTGTTGGTGTTTTCTCAAAATCCAACATTATTTACTATCAATGCATAATGCTTGTAGGGTGCTTTTGTAGGTGTTGCTCCAGATTCAGATTTTACTCAGGAAGTGTAATACATTACTTTTTTCTTATTACTTATTACTCCTTAAAAAAGAAACTATTACATTACTTAGTATCAAAAGTAATTAGTTACGTTACTCGTTATATTGCTATATTACAATCGCTGCCGATGTGACGTGACCTGACCTGCTGCGCGCTACGACAAGCGTATACGCGTATACGTCACGTCATCTTATAAGAAAACCTACCTGGGACCAGTGTTGGTCATCTTACTTTAAAAAAGAAATTAGTTACAGTTAGAAATTACTTCTCCCAAAAAGTAATTGAGTTAGTAACTCAGTTACCACATTGTAAAAGTAATTAGTTACTCAGCAAAGTAACTGTGACGTTATTTTTTATGTTCTATAACGCTATTACGTTCTATAACATATTTAACGTCCAAGATGTTTATATTAACTGATTGAAGAATAAAAACACTATATACAGAACATGTGGTATTTATTTGAACTCAATAGATTGCAGCCTATATGATATGCATAGAAATAAAAACATATAAAAAAATAAATATTGAAAATAAAATTCAAGTGCAAAATTAAGACACACAAATGTAAACTTGGGTAAAAAGAAACAAAGGAAAATCTGGCCATTAAGTAGTGCACATCTCTGTAACTGTATATTAGGCCTACTGCACAATAAACAGAACACTATCCAACTCTTTTAACAGAGTGGCTCCGTCTCCTTAAGCTAGCTGCATTTGGGCTTGGGGTTGGGTTAGCAGCAGCAACAAGTGTCGTGTTAGCATGTGTTGATGTGAGGTGCTTCATAAGATTCGAGTTTGCTTCATAAGATTCGAGTTTGCTTCATAAGATTCGAGTTGCTTGAGGCAGACGTGGATAAAGTCTTTTTTCCTTTACATAGCGTGCATGTTACATAAACATTCTTGCCTTTAATTTCAATGAGCGAGAAGTAGTGCCGGTACTTCCAGTTCGAGAGCGCTACCTTTGAATGTCCCTGGCTCGTCGCCATTGTCGCTGTCTTGTGTTTATTGGTAGTCAGAGCGTGCAGTGAGACAGCATGAGCAGGGCATCCGCCCACCCAGCCAATCATCATCGTATTTGGAACAGTGTCATCATCCCCACCCCAGCTCTCTCCAGGCAGCTGATTTGGAGCCAAAGCCTGACACCTCGCGCTTCATTCAAATTGTAGTAACGCGCCACTTTACATTCTCAGTAACAATAACGGCGTTGCAACGATGAGAAAAGTAATTAATTAGATTACTCCATTACTGAAAAAATAACGCCGTTAGTAACGCCGTTATACTTAAACGCCGTTATACTTAAACGCCGTTACTCCCAACACTGCCTGGGACAAAAAACAATTTACATTCTGGTAACATAGCGTTCCTTGGATTAGTAACTGTAATATTATTACTGTTTTGGAAATTGTAATCCCTTACACTACTCGTTACTGTGGAAAGTAATAATATTACAGTAATGACAGCACACCCAGAGCCATTTATGCACACCTGGCGCATCACTTAAAATATCACTCCGTCATTTCTCTGTCAACATTACGGAGCTGAATTAAAAAAACTGTTTAAAAACATTACTATTCATGTAAGTATTGCAGGACAGTGATGGTGGTATCTTGAAAACAGCTGCTAAATGTGATTTCCCCGGACGTGCAGGAGCTATGTCTGTCAATAGAAAAAAACTATTCTGCAGATATCTTAGTTACAACAAGATTGAGCTAGCAAAGCAGTTTTGTGTTTATATGTGCAGTAGTTATTCAGTTTTGGAAGTACCACGATCTCTACAAAGTTAACGTTAGCTTAAGTTAGGTGCTGACTAACGTTTTACAGGGATAGGAAATCATCTCTGTTGTTTGAAGTTCGCGGACGTTTAGTATTTATCTATCCATGGAAAAAAAAAATTCATTAGATATCTTAGTTATAACAGGATAGAGGTAGCAAAGAAGTTTGGTGTTTATGTTTGCTGTAATTATTCAGTTTGGGAAACCCCCGATCTCTAGAAAGCTAACATTAGCTTAAGTTGACTGACAGGGAGGGACTATAAATCGTCTCTGTTGCTTTTTAAAAATGTTCAGAGCGAATTGCCCCATGAATACAGTTTGATTATAACTTTTATTTAGTTGGTAACCATTGTATAATCACAATATTACTACTAATATATATTGCTTAAGTAATGCATTACTGCCCAACACTGAAAATTACAGCCAGGAATTTATTTTCATTTACTCTTATAATAACTAGTGCTTTCAATCGATACATTTATTTTTAATCATGATTAACTGCAAATTTAAAATACTAGAATTTACTTGTAAACGGGCAGTGTTGAAATAAATGCATGACAAACTTGTTTAAAGAAACAAATGATTCAGTTTTATTATCTCAGTCATTAACATTTATTAGTGTTCAATAACAATCTTAATTTGTTGAGGCATCCATATGAACTGCAGACATATTTAGCAGTAACCAACAACTGTTAAAAGACGTCTGCTACAAAGTCACTAAAAGCTTACCTATAATGTTTTTGCATAGTATTATCAACTCAAATGAATGCAACAAAAAGCAGGCCTATTTTAGAAATAAAAGGCCATAATGTATGTGAAGAGACAAAGGGTACAGTCTCTACATTCTTGGTTAAAGATAATTACTTCAGTGTGCAACCAATCATACGGTCTGGTCTTCTTTCAACCAGTTGCTCAGGCAGACAGGTTGTTGAGATGTTCAGATAATAGAGCTGACCTCTTCTTCTGCAGAATATTGTTTGCCAAAGAGAACAGTCTCTCACATGGGTCTGTTGAGGCAGGTGTAGGCAACATGGGCCAGCTTACCATACGCACCTGCTTGTGATGGCCATGTCCAGTGCTCTCGAGTAAGTGCAATGAAAGTACTTTCTGCCCAGTGCACTCTGCCGGCACGGCTTGTTTGCCCTGCCTCAGCACTAGCATCTTTGCTAACATCAGCAAAAATGTGTTTCGCCCGGAGATGGTACTTCAAAGTTGTAAGTGCACACAACTTTGGTTTTATCAAAACTTTCATCTGGAAGCTTTTTATAACAAAACTTGCCATTCAGCAGAGCGGGCACCTTCTCCTCTGTCATTGTTTCCTCGCGTTTGCTGAGCCACACGTATCACACAAAGAATAACCTTGATAAAATGCTTACTTTGCGTTAAAAAAAAAGTAAAAATTTTTTTTTTAGATCAATCACATGCGTTAACGTGTTAATAATAGCATTTTCTATCAGAAATTTCAGACAGCATAAATTAGCTTTTGTTCTAATTGAATAATAATTTCTTTATTAAACCACAATTTTAATTTACTCTTTATTCTGTCATGACCACTTCCAAAAGCTGCTGTAAATTCCCCCCAGAGAGTTTTGCATTAGTAAATCATTTATAGAAAAAGAAAAAAACTATTATTGTCACATACAATCGTAAAGCATTAGGAGTAGTGGACAGACACATACAGTGCCAGGGGGAGCAGCTTGGAATTCAGTGCCTTGCTCAGGGACACTTGTGGCCGGAGGAGGCCGGGGATCGAACCCAATCTTGTGGTTGAGGATTGAATATTTCTAAATGCATAAATGGATTCTTTAGTTCTCACTCCCCTATATTTAATGGGATTATCATCCTTATTCTAATCGATCACATAGATCACAAAAACTATCAGTTTTTACCACTGACATGCCCATGACCAATGATTTCAGCTTTATCAATACTTTGCAGTTAGTAGTCTATGTTAATTGTATTTTGTTTCTTTAGAAATAAACAATGGACAAATAGAGTCTTTTACACTTCAGATGTAAAGTTATTCTCTGTCAAAGTGACGTCAAAATGAATGGCAGTCAATGCTAACGGGAGGTGAGTGTTTGTTAGCATCAAAATGGCGCCATTGGAGCTACGCTTGCCAGACGCTCGCTTACCCCCTTGGTATTACTCAACAGCATTGTATGTCACATGGAGCCCACTCAGAGAGCAGAGAGATAGTGGGCGGGGGATTAAAATGGATCGCACCAAACTATATGGACCGTCGCTATACATAGGAATGAAAAATGTCCTCTGCATTAACCCATCCTATTCACAGGAGCAGTAGGCAGCCGCAGTTGAAGGGTAACTACCGTTTTTTTCAACCTGGACCCTACAACAACAGTCTTTGACATTGGTCCACTATTTAAGCGAGATCGCTGCAGTCGGCGAAACAAGCTACAATGTAAGTTAATAGGGCAATTGTCCAGCTTGTATTTACCTTCACAATAATGCTCATTTGCATATTATTCTAAGTGTCTGACAACATTATGGAAATAATCCCTTCAAAGATAGATCTTTAAAACATCTTTGAAACCTTTCTGTTAAAGGTACTCTAAGCGATGTTGGGTGTCGGCACTTCTTGTTGACGTTCAAAGTATTTTCAAACAAAACGAGGCTAGCTCGCCCCTCCCTCCTCCTCATCCCATCCCCTCTCCATCCTTTCCGTGCTTCCGCGGACTAATCCCCCAACCCCCACCCCCAAATCCTTCTTGTCGGATATTGGATGTAAGACTGTTTGTTATGTTTCGTGGTGCAGGTTGGCACAGGTTTTTTTTGTTGCCGTTTGTGGAGCCTGGGCTGTATACAGAGACCGTGTTTTTTACAGTGTGTTCAAAGGACAGGCAGATCGCGGATAGTGAAGAGATGTTTGGTGTATGTAACAAAAAATGTTTTAGCCTAAAAAACGCGTGACATCACTTAGAGCACCTTTAAACCAGAAACAGCTCTGAAGTCGCTAGCGCTAAACCCACCAGACTCCATTTAAAAAAGCAACACTTTTAGCCTGTATAGAGCCAACATATTTTCACATGTAAATCAGTAAACTATGTGTTTATTTCAACCAAAGCTAGTTGTGATGGTTGGAAAAGTGAAAAGACGACCCAAAACAGCTTTTCATAGTTTAATTAGTTTCTGTCAACTTTGAATGAAGTGTATTTTACGATGCTAAAATTACTGTTTATTTACATGGAGTCTGGTGGTTTGGAAAATGCAATTTCGTGGATGTTTTTATGTTTAAAAAAAGGATATTACTCTTTAACAGAAAGGTCAACCTCCTTAGAAATCCTTTCCATAATGTTGTCAGACACTTATAGACAATACAGAATATTAATCTGAGCCTGTCAGTGGCAAAACAAGCAATTTTGTGAATGTAAATACAAGCTGGGCAATTGCCCTATTAACTTACATTGTAGCTTGTTTCCCTTTAATGGGTCATTTTTATCAACCTGGACCCTGGTCAGACACTTGTGACAATCTGAGCCTATCAGCGGCAAAAACAGCACTTTTAGTGGATGTACATTGACGGGAACATTTTTACCACAGGGTTACATTGCTGCCCGGTTCACGGCTGCTGGTTACAGCGTTCTCGCTCAATACTGGACCAACTTCAAAGATTTTTGTTCACATAAGTCACTTAGGCTACATTTACACAGCTCCATTTTGTTTTTGAAGCTGCGTTTTGAGCCACAAAACAATCTCCGTGCACACAAGAGTTTTAGCTACAGTAGCGGAAATATTCTTTGTTTAGAATAACACGGCCATTGTCGTATTCTTGGCCTGTGCCATAAGACGAGAAATTTCTTCTTCAATTGGACCGACAACAAAATAGAACTGTCTGTAAGGTGACAAAGGCGCCAAAAAAAAACGACTGGAAGTCTGCGGTTCAAAATCATAGCAGTTGAAAATACAGAAAATACTTTGGAAAGTAAAAAGTAAGAGCAGGGATTTATTAGCTTGGAGCAAGAATGAGGAGGAACTGTTACTAAAACGTACACACACACACACACACACACAGGGGAGTGAGGGGGAGAGTGGTTAAAAACCCCAAAACAAGCCGTTTCTGTATCTACGTGTTTGCATGTGAGTGTGTCTTGTACTGTGGGGGAACCCTCATGTGCTCATGTTTTCACTACTATTACTACACATACTCCTCCGTGTGTGTGTGTGTGTGTGTGTGTGTGTGAGAGAGAGAGAGAGAGATTACAGGTAAATGCTTGGCGAGCAGTCTGGTAGCCATTATGATGTTACTATTTTGTGAATGGCTGTCTGCTGATAGAGAAACACACCAATGTGAGCTTCAGAGAGCATGACAGGACGGGATTATTTATGTACTGAAGCATCTATTGAAGCATGGTGGAGCATCTGTCTTCTCATCTGTGCAACACGTTACTTGTGCAGCAAGCATTCTATTACCAAGTAAAATATCCAAATGTCAGTTTGAGGCTAACTATATTTCTCTAAGTTAAGCTAACAAATGTAACATTGGGCATGTCGTTAGCTTAATGTCAGGATCACACAGTCTTCCCATTCTCCCTGCTGATTCCTCATGTCTGTGTCCATTTTTGTCTTCCTAAAAGCTCAGTTTTCCGGGTCGGCAGCTTATAAAACTATAAGTTACATTGTTGGTAGTGAATATCACCACACAGCAGCTTTTATGCATTTTTCTGTTGTTTGCTAGCAGACAGAATAGAAGAGGAGGAAACCTTCACGCTACACAAGTCAATGGAGAGCAGAGAGTTGTTTCCCCTCCAGTGGGGGCGGGACTTAAATGTGCTCTGTCTGTATTATCAAGACAAAGCAAATTATTTATATGGCATGTTTCAGTGGCCATTGTTTTATTGAGGGCATCCTCTGAACTTGAACACTTCAGTTATGTGAAGCAAACATTGCACAGGAAAATAAGGGAGGATGATGATCTTGGCTAAAACTCCCTGACAATAAGGCAGAGATGTACTCGAGTTTCAGACTCAGACTCAAAGGACTTCAGACTCGACACGCACTCGAGATGCGGGACTCGTGAACAATCTTTATTTTATGGAAATGTCGGATGAGCAGAATGTTATTCCCCGCCCAGTGTAACCTATAACCTACCTACATAACACGTAACGTATCTGCTGCTCGTGGCCACACATGAGAGAGGACAACAAACATGTCAACGGCACCAGAAGCTGCTGTGCCTTCATCAGAAGCTTTGCTTCAAAAACTTCAGACAACAAGGCCCAAACAACAGAATCGCTGAATGCTAAATATGTGGTATCAAGATAAAGGATTCTGGCTCAACCACGTTTCGTTTTATCAGGCACCTAAAACACACCCTGATAGCTTAGCTAACATGTTTAGCTTCTTTAGCATTGGTCAGCTAACATTAGCTTGCTTCTTGCTTTACGACCTTTGGATGTAAACTCCGACTGTTGCTCGCTAGATGTTAGGAAAAAGTGAATGAGCGTTTGTTTGCTTGCCAAACTTTTCGGGGGATTTAAAATTACGTTAAACATTATGTTAACATCCTGCTGGCTGCCACCACGTTAATTATTACCGTCTGCTGCAATCCAGGTACGGGTTTATTGTTGATCATGTAACATTACAGTTTAATTTAGTTAAACTGAGTTTGAGAGTCTGGGGGATATGTTGACTTATGCTGCGTTCCAGACACAATATTTAGCCCATAAGTTACGACTTCAAGTCACGACAAACCTTAGCTAGCGGCTACCTTACGTTGATGTTAGCTAGCGCAAGCTGACACTAGCGATTTCTAGTCGGCGACATATTTTGGGCTTCATTTAATAAACATAAGCTGTAGTAGTACACAATCGTATGTGTATTGTTTTGATTACAATGTGCGGAATTACTTTACGTTGCCTATTTATGTCTATTTATTTCTATTTCTCACCGTTAACCACCGGCATCTGTACAACATCAACAGGGGTCGCCATTGTTGTTTGTATGTGTATGTCAAAAACTGTAACTGTGAGTACAACGATCTGGTACGAGTGCACGGGTAGTAAGTTACGGGTTTGACTGCCGTTCCAGGGCATTTTCACGGGTAGGCATTATGGCACTCGGGGACATCTTCGATATACCAGATGAATATAATAATATTTAACAGAACTATATATTATATCCAAACAAGCCTTAGTGATAAAGTTGAAGATTAAATATAATATTTATAAAAAAAAAACACTAAGCTGTCTGAGGCCGAGTGGCGAGGACCTGTAGTTGGACCAGGATGGCACGGTTCCGGCGCGTTGCCCTTTCTACTGGACCAAATTCATCTAATCGGCATATTAGCCAGTCATCATCATGGTCCCTGACGTCTCTTTCTCCTGATTTTTCCATTAGCGTAGTCCTCCTGCAGGGCCAGCAGTGCCATCATGCAGCATTACGCACGGGTTCACTGCAGTATTTATATCTTTACAACAATTTGTGATTGTTAACACCTTGCCAACACAACATCAACTAGTAGTATCCCCTACCCCGAGATACAATTTGAAGACGATAGAAAGTGTAATAGGCAAACACACTTTTTTTCATGCAGGTTTTGTCACAAACAGTATTAAAGTTTGGACTGATAATTAGGACATTAAGGGTAACGATTGCATGAGAGCTTAATGGCAGTATTTTCAGACTTTGACATTTGATGATATATGCACAGTTTTAAAGACAGATATTTAGTTATTTAGTAATCGTTATTCCCATTTACTTTCTGCAGTGTGACTTCAGTTCACCACATCACCATCGTCAATTCCTATTTTGTCTAAAAAATGTGCATACGCATGGGTCAGAGTTTGCGTGGAGGACCGCATTTTCTTCCATCAAGTTTGTTTTTTATAAATCACAACCTTTGCGTGGGAAGTGGCGTACACACATTTTCAGCCCCGTTTATAAATGAGACCCCTTGTGTTTTTGTCATATTGCAATATCCTGTTTACACTGATTATATACCAAACAACTAATCAAAGCTGACAATAAATAAATGAGTCAGAATAACAAATTACATGCTTTAAATTCCTTATATATAGCTATGCAGTGTTCTGAGCAGCCTGGATGGAACACAGCAGGTGATACAACACTCATTAGAACCACGAGAGACTTGACTTGGGCTCAAGCTCAGAGACTGAGCATCTCTGCAACAAGGTGACGAGACTCTTTGGGCCTGTTCTGACCTGGTATTAAAATCTGATCTGAGTGATCTGATCCCAAGTGGACAGCTTTCCCAAGTGTTTTCACCTGTCTGTAGGATGTGTCTCCAAATGCATCCTCAGTGACCACTTATGATCGGATATCTCTTCCCTGCTCTATACGCAAATAAACACGTACATCATTTCTGTTTGCATATAGAATGTCAGTTGTTACTGCCGAGCTTCAATGGAGTAGGACGTGAGTTTGGAAGCTCCTGCCAATTTCGGTTAAAATTGTAATTTCTTTGCGCTTTTTCGTCACATATTTAGTATCGTCGTACTCCGCAGTACTTTTTGGTGGACAATTTAACTCTGGACTGCGTAAGATGGCTGGAAAGAACTCTAAAACTCGCAATACTATTCAGACACAACTGCGGCCTGGTCCTCAAACCGCGACCACATCCTCGAGTGAGCCATCTGCTGCTGCAGAGGTCGCCTCGACGCACGCTAACCTTGACATCGCTGCCCTCAAGCTCGAGTTGCTGGCCTCGGTGAAGAAAGATATTGCTGATATTTTTAAAAAAGAACTCCAGGATGCTCTCGGGGATGCTTTGTCCAATATCAAGCTCGACCTGCAAGCGGTGAAGTCACAGCTGGCGAATGATAAAGCTGCTACCGATGCTACCATGTCTAAGCTAAAAGGTACGGTCGGAGAGATGGAGCACGCACTTACTGAGTGCTCCGATGACATCGCCGAGATGAAAACTACTATCGAGTGCCTCACAGCTAACGTAGCCAAGCTGGAAAATAAATGTGAAGACTTGGAGTCCATATCACGGCGTAACAACATTAGGATAGTGGGAGTACCGGAGGTTCCTGACACCTGTACCACTGCTGCTGTAGCCGCCTTATTGAAGGAAGCGTTCAATCTGGTAAAGGAGCCGCTTTTGGACCGGTCCCACCGGACCCTCCAACCCAAACCCAAGCCCGGTGATCGTCCACGAGCTATTGTGTGCAGATTTCATTATTACAGTGACTGTGTTGACATTTTGCGCCGCGCCAGAGAGCTCCGACAGATTAAAGTCAGGGACTTGACCGTGTCATTCTTCCCTGACCACACTGCCAAGATAGCTCGGGCTCGGGCCGCATTCAACGAGGTCAGACGCCAACTTTGTGGCATTGAAGGTGCTCGATATGGTCTGATTCATCCAGCGCGACTTCGCATCACATACAACGGTGTTGAGAAGGAGTTTGTTTCTGCAGAGGAAGCCAGCGACTATGTCAAAGCTTTGATTTCTGGGTGAGCTCCAGTAGCTTTTCAGATCTGAGTTCTATTATTCATTAGAGTTTGTGGACTCACCAGCCTTAATTCTCTACCTGTTCAGTATTGGTGGTTCTCTGGCTTGTTGCACTAACTTGGTTAGTGTCACTATTGTTTGTTTATAGCAGGTATTTTTTCCCTCTATCTTACTGGATAATGTTAACAAGGCTATACCATATTTTGTATTTTTTTTTACTTGAGATTAACACTACCTCATTTTATGCTTCCTGCATCTATTTGTACAGGACTGAGGGCCTGCTGTTATTTGTCAATTTGTTTTTTTTCACGTGCTTCACTGTATTCATGCGCATACTATATAATGTTGAGGTCGGCGGGAGTTTTTTTTTTTCTCTCACTTTTGTTTGTTGGGCATTGTCTCCGGGTTGTTCAACGCTAGTGTGGACAACTTTTGGTTATTGCGGGAAACACTGCAGTCTCCTTTGTTCTGTGATTATAAGGGGACTTTGGGTGTATTTGTGTTTAGGGGTATGTTGGGGGGAGGGTCTCCCATCTCGGCTCTTTATGACCATATTCATTTTTTTATTTTTTATTTAAATGGTTAATGGCGGTATAGATCCCAGCATTGCTGGGTCAGGCACACCTCTCAGATTTATCAGTTGGAATATCAGAGGTATGGGTAATCCTGTTAAGAGATCTAAGGTTTTTGCGCACTTGAAACGATTGAACTCGGATTTAGTATTTTTGCAGGAGACTCACCTTTGCATTAAAGATCACCGTTGGTTACATTGCCCCTGGGTAGGTCAAGTCTTCCATTCAAACTTTAATTCAAAAGCTAGAGGAGTCGCCATTTTAATTAACAAAAAAGTTCAGTTCTCATCCACTGATGTTATTGCTGATAGAAATGGCAGATACCTCATGGTTGCTGGTACCCTGATGCAAAACAAGGTTTTGTTGGTAAATGTATATGCCCCGAACTTTGATGATGTTGAATTCACTAATAGATTGCTGAGTAACATCCCCTTCTTGAATACACACCTGCTGATCCCCGGTGGGGATCTAAATTGTGTTTTTGACCCAGTCTTGGATCGGTCTAATCCTCGTAGGCTGACTCAATCTGCTATGTCTAAAACATTCTCTGATTTTATGAAACGGAATGGTCTTATTGATCCATGGAGATCTCGTAACCCCTCTATTAAAAAATTCTCTTTCTTTTCCCAAGTGCATCATTCATATTCTAGGATTGATTACTTTTTTATTGACAGTACACTTAATTCATGTGTAAATTCTTCTGACTATTTAGGTATTGTAATATCTGACCATTCACCTTTATTATTAAATATTCAACTTTCTACATAAACGTAGCCCACCACTTTGGAGATTTAACTCTCTTCTTTTGGCAGACAAAGAATTTTGCGAACTCATATCAAATTCTATTCAATCAAAATGACTCCTCTTCATATTCATTGCTATGGGAGACAATTAAATGTTACCTGAGAGGTCAAATTATTTCTTACTCTGCTCTTTCTAATAACAAGGTTAATGCTAGGCTTAATGCACTTACATCTGCGATTAGTAGCCTTGATTGAAGATATGCGCTGAACCCTTCTCCGGAACTACTTAAGCAGCGTCTTGATTTGCAAGCAGAATTTGATCTCATTTCAACCAAAGAGGCAGAGCGCCTGCTACTACGCAGCCGTGGCTCACACTATGAACACGGCGACAAGGCAAGTTGGTTGCTGGCACATCAGTTACGACATCAGGCCACTTCCCGTCTGATACCTAGTATTAAAAACACTTTTGACACTATCACTACAGATCCCTTGGAAATTAATGCTACTTTTACATCATTTTACTCATTACTATATAAATCTGAATTTCCTACAGACAACATTAAAATGAATACATTTCTTCAGAACCTTTCAAATCCTGTTATTGATACTAATACTGCCAGGCAATTGAATTCTCCACTCTCCCTTGAAGAAGTACAAAATGCTATTAATGCCATGCAATCTAACAAAGCTCCAGGCCCCGACGGGTTTCCGATTGAATTTTTTAAAACATTTGTTGGCAAATTGGCACCGCTACTTTTATCCGTATTCAATGAATCCTTTGAAAGTGGTACGTTACCGCCAACCCTGACACAAGCCACTATTGCTCTCCTTCTCAAAAAGGACAAAGACCCGACGACCTGTGGCTCCGACAGACCATTGTCTCTGCTTAATGCTGATGTAAAGGTGTTAGCTAAAGTAATTGCATCCCGCTTAGAGAATGTGCTTCCTCATATTATATCCGAAGAGCAAAATGGTTTTATAAAGGGTCGTCAATTGTTTTTTAATACCCGTACACTTTTCAATATAATTTATTCGAAATTCGTGTAAATTGGAACTTTCATCCTGTAGGGGATCTTCTATACCTGCTCTACTTTATTCTTCTTTACCTACTAAACCTTCTCTATATACTGATAATCAAGTGGTTCTTAACACACTCAAAATCTGGTTTCAATTTAGACGACACTTTAAACTTGTAGCCGCATCTTCCTTGGGTCCTGTGTTTAACAGCCATTTATTTCCTCCATCACTTTCGGACTCAACATTTTCACTGTGGTATGACAAGGGTATTACACAATTCAGAGATTTATATCTAGACAGGGTCTTTGATAGTTTTGCCAATCTGTCATCTCGTTATGGACTCCCTGTTACTCATCTGTTTCGCTATTTTCAAACTCTCAATTTTGTGGCTAACTGTTTCCCCAATTTCCCCTCTTTACCTCCAGAGCAGCGGTGGGAAACCATGCTTTCATTTGTCCCACATCACAGAGGTATCATGTCAAAGCTGTATGACATTATCTTAGCTTTTAGCGACCACTCCGATGCTAAACTTAAGTGTACATGGGAAAGGGAACTGGGAATACAAATACAGGAGGAGTCCTGGGAACAGGTCATAGAGAGGATACAATCAACCACCTCGTGTGCTCGTCTTGGGCTCATTCAATTTAAGGTCTTATACAGGGTACATTTCTCTAAGTTTAGACTGTCTGAACTGTATCCAGAGGTGGAAGACAAATGTGATAAATGCCATGGCTCTCCTTGTCACCTTAGCCACATGTTTTTTCTTTGTCCTGATTTGAAAGGTTTCTGGGTGTGTTATTTTACTATAATGTCCTCTGTTCTAGGAGTAAATTTCCAACCTTGCCCTCTGATTGCTATTTTTGGGATTCCTGACCCCTCACTTGCACTTGACCCTACACAAAAGGACATTATATCTTTCACATCCTTACTAGCAAGACGCTCTTTATTGTTACATTGGAAGTCTGCTAAATATCCTTCTATCTCCCGGTGGCTCAAAGACATCATGTATTTTTTAAAAGTTGAGAAAATTAAATACACGCTCAGAGGATGTACAGTCAAATTTTTCCATAAATGGCAACCCTTTATCTCCTATTTCAACAGTCTAGAGGTGCTACCCAATTGAATGTGTGCCTGTTATTGTGGTACAATTTTGTTTTGCATTAATAACCAGTAATATGTGTGTTGGTCATGTTGAGCTGAGTGGGGGCGTGAGGGCTGTTCACTGTTCATTACACAGTACTCTGTGATTTCATTTAATTATTTTCCCTTACATTCTTATTATTGTTTGTTTTGTTTTTTGTTTTTGTTTGTTTGTTTTTTTTTGTTTTTTTTTGTTTCTATATGTATTTCCTGATTTTGCTGTTTCATAATAAAAGCATTAAAATACCAAAATAACATATGACTTTTATTGTGAAGAACTTACAGGAAATTAATGCCAAACTAATAAATAACAAAAGATAACATAACATAAGACAACAGCGCTGCAGAGGGGAGCAGGCAGCATGCAGGAACAAAAAACACAGACACACTACTAACATCCAAACACACGATTCACTTTCTGTGACATGAGAAATACTTTGAATGAGTAGGCAAGCCTACGTATTTCTGCTCACAGTTGAGTAGGTGGTCTTTAATGTGGACACAGGACACATTCCCGTTCTCACTGCAAGTTGAATGTGGACACATGCTGTTCAAACCACCTCCAAATGTTGTCTCTGTCTCAAGACGGATGTTAATGCCAGGTGAAAACGGGGTCTTAGTCTGGATCAAATACATTTCCAGGATAAAGCCTGACATCCGGCGTGTCCCTTGCACTCCTTCCTCTGTGTGTGTTGCCGTTCTCAAACTCGCGCTACAGGAAACAACATCAAACTTCGAGCTAGCAAGCTAAACGCTGAAAATGACAAGTTTCGAAGAAAATGTGGATGGTGCAACAAGGCAGATCAGCTTGGTTCTTTCAGGGAATTATTGTAAAGATTTACAAAGAATGTGTTTACAGTATTTCCTCTCTAACTGGGACGTTTTGGGACTGATCGGTGGCGGTGACACTGGTAAGAGTGTGTGTGTGTGTGCGTGTGTCCGAGGATGACCTTCTAAGAGCGACCCTTCTTATTGATCCCAGCAGCTGCTCCCTCATCCACTAAACATGCTCTGCTGCTTAATTCCTCACCAGAATCATGGTAATATGGGCTATTGATTGTTGAGCAGAATTATCAGTCTACACACAAGGACATCCAACGTCTGACAAATTGTGAATTGATTTGTCCTGTATTCTCAGCCTTATGTTATATATAGTAACATAATCCCTACAGTCGCGTTGTGTCTCAGTGTCTTTTGTGTGACAGAAATATGCAATGGCCAATTTGACCATAAATGTGCGTGATTTATGATCCTGTGGAGGTTCCACGCAGAGCTTTCTCCGTAGCCTACGTAAGTGGCCTGAAGTTTATACTTGTGCGTTGGTGTGTGAGTCGATCTCTTTAAGAGAATAGCAGGGCTGGCATGTGTGTGTTGGGGGGTGTGGTGGCAGAGCGAGTGAGAGAGTGATGCCGATTAGCTTCGGAGCGAGTAGCGACTATAGCGACACTAGTCATAGTGAGAGAAATGGTTGGAGTTGTTCTCAAACACATGTTCATCCAAGAAGAGGGCAACAAATATGTACTGTAGCTCCACATGATTGTAATTTTCTCGTCTCTCTCTTTCTCTGTTGTCTAAATGTCTATCTCTCTTTCTCTCCATCTTCTCCACCCACACTGGTTTCTTCATCACCACATCAAGAGTATGGAATATGGAGAAAGCATGCTGAGAAAGAGACCCCCTCTCTACACTCTCTTTTGCATATTTGTTGAGTTTGCTGCATGTAGGTGCTCTGTTGAGTGTACGTTGCATGAGTTCTGATATCCGGATATGGCTATATGCTTCTTTGCATGGAGAGTGGAGCAGATTTGTTTTATTAGGAATATTTGGACAACCTCTTAGTATCTCCAGCATGAACAATAGACATTTAAATGTAGTTTTTAATCTCTTTAGACATGATGAACCTGAGAAATTTGACAGTATGGCCCCGTTCTCACCTGGCAGTAACATCGGTCCTGAGTGATCCGATCACAAGCGTTCACTTAAGACGCATGTGTAGACACATTCTACTGCCGGGTGTGAACACACGTACTTAGAGCTGTCCACTTGTCATCGGATAACTCAGGACGGATGTTAAAAGCAGGTTAGAACAGGGCTTCACTCAAACTGCTAGCTGTGTGATGGATGTTGTCATGATTGTTCACATCTTACTTATGTGTAATAAGAAAAAAATGAACCTGTGGGATCAGTTCAGTAAATAACTGGTCAAACAAAGGTTTATGAACTATTTGTTTTTTTAATATGTTAATTGTTTATCAGTGAAGATACAGATGGAGTGTAGCCTATGATGTGCTTTGCCAATTCACTCTGTTTGGTTTGTCAAATAAATGTAATGGTTCAGCAGATAAAATACCTGATTGCCGTTACCCCGAGCCAAAATGTTACATGTAAAAACAACTTAACCTTAAAACCATACTATGATCCATACAGAAAGTTACATGTTATTATAAATCTCCACCTTGTGCACAGAGCATGTCTCCTCCTAACTCCTGTTAAATCATATTAAACTAAGGCTATCCAAAGTTAATTATTGTTCCTTTTGTTTGTTATAGATTAGTGTTAGTTTTTTTAAGTGTTTTAATCTGTGTTTTTTGGGAATCTAACAAACTGTTGCACTAATTAAGATCTCATCTGAACAGATTTCTGTAATTCAAACAACTCTGAGTTGTAGTTTAAAACTTTTATTATACCAGCCAACTTAATGAAATGTTGGGTTTTATTCGGGCTAAAGTCCATAAATACAGTTAATGGGTAGGGGCACGGAGACAAAGAGAACAGGAACAGGCTCAGTTAGCTATTAGCAATTAGCTCCAGTTAACTCCATTTTAAAGATCAGCTCGAGCGGAGGTGGAGAAGCTGAACAACCAGACTCTGATAAATGACGTTTGGAGCGCTTTCACAGCGATGTGGCTGCGGTGTAACATCTGTATCCAAACAGGTAACGTTACGGACAACATCTGTGTCCCAACAGTTAACGGTACAGACAGCATCTGTGTCCCAACAGGTAACGTTACGGACAACATCTGTGTCCCAACAGGTAATAATATGGACAACTTCTGAGTCCCAACAGGTAACAGTACGTCAGCGCAGACAGATGTGTCTGAGCTACTGACAGATAATAGACATGTTGGGAATTAACGTTTAAGCTTGCTACACGTAAATATTAGCATTACATTTTATCAACGGTGGAAAGTAACTATACCGTACTTCAATACAATTGTAAGGTAGCCTACTTTTAATTGAGTATTTCCACTCCACTACGATTCAAGTATACTGTACGTTATACTTCATTATTTATTTTATAACTTTAGTAACTTTGCAGATTCAGATTATTAATACAAAATATTATGAATAAGTAAATGATGATGTATAAATTGAATGAAGATGAGATTTTGTTGACCCCAGTGGTGAAATTCACAAGCTACCTGCCAAGTCATACTTACGTGGTTATTTTGGTGAAAGTAACTCAAAAGTAAAGCATTACAATTCATTGTAATATAACTAATTACTCCCAAATGACAGTAACTACTAGTCTTCAATGTATTTACATTTTGGAAGTAACTTGGCCAACACTGCTCATTACTGTAAGTACAATAAAACCTTCATGAATAAAAAGCCAATACTTTATTAATACTTACCTGTCCTACAGGTATAAACATGTGGAAAGTGATATTTCAATCTGCTCCGTCTCCATGGGGTTACACAATGGATATGAAAATGTAAATATTAAAGTCAAGTACCTTAAAACTTAATATACATAACTACATTTTCATGTGATGCTGTACATCTATTGAACACAAATGCATGTATGCTGCCTTGATGTTTTATATTTGTTTCCTGAATATTGCATTTTTGCTGAGTGTTTGTTTAAAAGTAATTATATCCAGAAACGTTAATTAAAAGTTAAGAGAAAAAAATCTTTGTGAACTTTTTTGTGTACATAATGTTTTAACTCATCTATTAGACAGCTCCACTGTGGCATATCTACTGAGTAAATACAATCTTTTAGTCTAACTGTTGCTATGATGATGATGATGATGATGATGATGATGATGATGTTGAGCTGACACTCGCTTACACTTCCAGCATATTATTGATTCAGCCTGCAGAGTTTATACCTCACTTCGTCATCTCTCTCCCAACCACTGATGACAAACACTCTGAAATGAACAATTGAGGGGAATTAGCTGAAGCCTTGTGCAATATGGCAGTTCTGGAGCGGCATATGTGTGGGTTAATGAGTAGGCAGGTCAGGTGGCTAAACGGAGGTCAGTCCTGGACTGTCAGTCTGATGTCCATCTCCTCATTCACCTGCTAATAGGATCACAAGCAGGAGGGTCACAGCCCGGGCAACCAGCGGGGCATAGGCTAATGCAGAACGCGCGCCAACCTCACCCATCTGCCCCAGATGGACTTCAGAACCTATCCCTGAGGGATTAGGAATATGACTCACTGCTATGTGTGTGTGTGGACGATGAGTATGGATTGTCTGTAATTATCCGATTACCCGATGGACCATCTCCAGTAAGTTTTCCATTGTTTGCTCTCGACTTTCAAGATGACACATCTACGTGGATTATCCCCCCCTCACACCCAATTATCCAGTGTCCTGGGAGGCGCAATGGCTGCTAAACTAGTCAACCATAGCGGAAGCCCTGAGTTCTCTCTTTTTTTGAATAGAGCTGAAGTTGCACTATAATATTAAATCACATAAGTTAATTTCCAAGTTCAAGTCCAATTTTCCTCTACTTTTTTTCATAGTTTTTAATCTGTTCTGAAAGCCCGTCCAGCGCAAACGGTGTTTGGTGTTTTAAGCCTCCAACACTGTCTGTCAGGCAGCGCTGCCTGAAAGGCACTAGGATTAGGCAATGGTTAGGGTTAAGGTTAGGGTTAGGTGCCTTGAAGTCGACGGTCGCAGCACTGCCTTGATATCGACGTTGGGGGCTTAAAACACCATCGAACAGCGCAAAACTTCTGCTCACCATGACTACGACTCTGTTCCATATTCAGTAATGATACAAGGAGGACCTACCCAACTGGTTATCTACAGCATTAACTCTATGCATCACGCATAAATCCAGTTTATCACTACATAGCAGCTAATACTAGGTAACAAAAATAAGCTTTTTACAGATCATGACCGTCAATAAGCTAATTTTAGAGACTATAGGAACAAGTGAACCCAAAGGTGAACATCAAAATTATCCAAAATCCATCAGATTTTGAAGTACTTCCTGGTACAAATTGTTCAAATTGGCAATTCTAAAAGATTTTTCAGATGCACTGCTGTCATTTAGAAAATCTGGTTTCATTCATTCTTTATTTTTGTATTTATAACCTGTGTGGCTTGTGTTGCTTGCGCCAATGCCATTTATTCCCCCCGTGTTATCTTCTGGTGTCTCCACATCCCCAAATCTGGTTATTAAAGCTACTGGATCGAATTTTTTCTGACCTGTAGGAAAAATGGCAAAATGTTCATTTTCATGATAAGTAATGGTCAGATAATGTAATTGGTGTAGTCTACTAAAGCAGACATCTTCAAGCGGGGGTCGTCAGAGTTACTGCAGGGGGTCACCAAATTATTGTTAATTTTATTTTAAAGTTTTTTTCAAAACCTAAAGTTTCTTATTAGCAAATTTAAGTCAGCCTATTTGTCAAAAAAAAAAAAAAACATTGATACGCTTCCTGCCCCATAG
This sequence comes from Perca flavescens, assembly GCF_004354835.1. Lineage (NCBI taxonomy): Eukaryota > Metazoa > Chordata > Actinopteri > Perciformes > Percidae > Perca > Perca flavescens. The sequence continues at coordinate 10,693,697 of NC_041331.1, forward strand.
TTAAGGTAGTCTCTATGAGTCTAAGGTATCCACAGATACAGTTAATCATTTAATTGAAATCATGCCAACAACTGTTATTTTATTAGCTTAGTATTCTATGCACTAAAAAGTAAGAGTTTTAGGCGACCCACACGTTATTGTAGGCCCAGTTTAATATACAACTTAGTTTTATAAAATATATGTTGAAGGGGGTCCCTGATCCATCTCTCTCAGTTAAGGGGTCCTTGGCTTAAAAAACATTGAAGATCCCTCTACTAAAGCAATAAGCCCCTAGCTTAGATGAAAATACCGTATCCGCAGCTCGTTACCGTGTCATTAACTACCAAGCCATTTCGAAACCGGTAGGATACCGACAACGTGATCTTCAACTGTTCAACTCTCTTTACCAGATAGTATGCAACTGTCCTGCTTTTATTACAGACATGTGAACTAACCATAGATACTTGCCCTGTTCACAGACTCATGGCGGTGCGCTGCTGAGAAACACTGGGATGGATATTTGGCGGAAAGTGGGAAAACTGATTTATTAAACTGCCAATTAGATTAATTAAATTTTTAATCTAAAGTGCTGAATTAACCCCTGGTTGCCAAGCAACATACAGATACAGTGAAATGCATGCTATCAGGCTAGCCTAATAGCGGTTGTCTTGGTGCCAGCTGCTTTACACATCTGTGGCAACATGGACCCAATGAAGTTCAACCCCTTGGGCTCTCTAGTATACCTAACATTAGGTTAGGAAAAGAAGTGCTCATCATGTTGCAGTTACATTATAACCAGGGCTTCCTACTTTTTAGAAAACATTAGAGTGAGAAGGAAAGGAAGTTGTAAAGCAAATTTCTGGGGGGCCCCATTCGCGGTCGTCAAAACACGCTGAAGACATTTATTTTATACTTGAAGTTAAGAAAAATGACTATTTAAAGCCAAGGGTTAATCCTTGAATGAACATATAAATAAATCAGTTTTTGGCCACCAGAGGGATCATTGATTTGGTCGCAAAAAAAACGGTATAACCAGTATTTTCAACAATGTGGACAAGCTTTTTAAAAGAGACCTGAGGACCAGCATTTTTTAGGGAGACCTGTTAAGAAACCGTTTCAGTAGTGGAGTCTAGTGAAGATAAAAGCATGAACAAGTTTTTCCAAATCCTGCTGAGACATAAGTCCTTTAACCCTTGATATATTCTTTAGGTGATAGTAGGCAGACTCATGTCTGAGTCCATGACTACACCAAGATGTATGGCTTTGTATATTGTTTTTAACATTGCCAATTGAGCTGAGCACTGACTTTTAATCAGCTTTGCCTTTGTTTAAGAAAGTTCTGGCACAATCATTGATTTGTTCAATGTATTTACTCAGTGTTTGTAACATATTCCTCCAGTGATGAATGTAAATTTGTGTGTTGTCTGCATAATTATAGTAATTTATTTTGTTGTTTTCCATAATCTGAACCAGTGGAAGCATGCAGATGTTAAATAGAAGAGGCCCTAGAATGGAGCCTTGGGCAACTCCATATGTCATATTTATCTGTTCAGATGTGTAATTACTTCAGACATAATGTAGTCCCTGTTCTTTAAGTAGGATTCAAACCAGTTTAGTACTGTGCCAGAAAATCTAAACCAGATCGGTCTAGTAATATGTTGTGGTTGACTGTGACAAATGCAACACTAAGATCAAGTAATACTAAGTGGATGTCATTAAAGACTTTAACAAGATCTGTCTCAGTGCTGTGGTGTGGTTAAAAACCTGACTGGAAGAAATCAAAACAAATGTTTACTGACAAGAAAAAGCAGCTGTTAAAAAAACGATTTTCAATGATTTTACTTACGTAAAATGGAAGGTTTTGTATTGGCCTATAATTGCTCATAAGTGATGGATCTAGATTGTATTTTTAAGAGTGGCTTGATGACGGCACAGCGTAGCAGCTGACATGCAGCATGTCTGTGGATTGGCAGATATTTCTACCAAATGTAGATCATGTAGATCAAGTACAGTACTTGAGTAAATGTACTTAGTTACATTCCACCACTGGTATCTACCATCGGCAACTATTATGTTCATTTTCCCAGCTGTTAACCAGCAATATCATTTTGTTACAGTTTAGCCCAGTTACTTGCTAAGGTAATTGTCATTGATATTGTTTTTGTCAAGCTACACTGTGACAAAAACAACATTGCTGGCAATTAACAAAATAGTTAAAGAAAAGTGAGCATAATAAGATACAAATACAAACATGCAAGCTAGCTAAAGTTACATTGTTAACTTAGCTAACCATAGATTGTTGGTGTAATTTGTTTGTCCACTTTGGATAGAGATATAAGGCCATAAGGCCTGGGGATGAGGCAATAGCAACCACAGGTATTTCTCAAAGGAAGCGACAGAACACAGCGGGTTTCCTGGCTGCTCAAACATAAATTCCTATAGGCCCTCTTTGTTTCTTTCGCTGGCATTTCTGTGGGGTTTTTTCCCATTCATTGAATGACAGCATTGCATATTTCTGACCTTGGCATCCTGGCAGACTAATTGGCGCAGGGATACTGAAATTGTAATGCGGTCACAGCTGTGTGTTCATAGAGTATTTTAGAATCAAGGACTGGAACTATCCATTTTTTATTAAATGAGATAAGAACAGGACAAGACAGAAAGAGAAGAGGAAAGAGCATCTGAGGTGCTATTTTAGGTAAATCATCATCATGATGAGTAACATGAACAAGCACTATTTCCACTGGGTCAGACCTGCAAAGCTGTGAGAGAAGTTGAGGGAATAGATTTCTTTGACGTTTTAAATAAATTAGCCACATTATCTACTTTCACCACAGCAGAAGGGAAATGTGAGTTTGTGAGTCATTTAAATTTCATTGTTCAGTTATTTTTATCTTTGCATTGATGCCTCAGTTCACTGTGTACAAATCTCATATCATTATCAGTCAGACAATGGCCACAGGAAACACTGTCTCTGTTGTTTAGAGGCAACTCCTATAATAATGGCCACATATTGTAATGAAACAATATACAGTAGAATAGGTTATTTCTGCCAAAGCCAACAGTTATTCACTATTGAAAGGGACATTGGTGTCCTGTGCAGCTACGTAATTTTGGAGAAGTCAGAAATAAAATTTTGAATATTCATTTTTACCATTATTTATTGGCGTGCTATTTGTGGAGAAAGCAGAGGGGGGGATGTTTGTACAACAAAACAAAACATGCAAGAATTAAATCCCCCTTCCAATACCACCATGGATATAGCGCCACTTGGCCAGCCTTACCAAGACATTTATTTATGCACTTCAATATCTAATGGAAAATAATCTCGAAATAGCACAACGTGGTGTCAACATAATGTTGTAATGGAGTGTTTTAATCCAAATCCAATCTTTTTCCTGTCTAAATTTAACTGTCATCGCCGAATGCTCACTTTTTATTATTAAACTCCACTACCACAGCCCCTGAAAGGACTGTCATGGACTGCTCACAGTCACCTAATAGCGGCTAAACAACTGCTGCTGGTAGTCGGCGTCCCGGAGCTCTGTAGTAGCTAAATACAACCAGCAGATTTTATCGTTCTATCAAACTATAGACTGTTCATGTTACAGCTTTACTTAGCCTAGTTTAAAATACTTCGATTTAGGTATATAATTAATATATTGTCTAGGCTATTGGTAAAATAGATCATCACTTTGAGGAGGGGGGGATACATTTTGCCCCCACCGAAGATAAAAATTAATTGAGCAGAGGTTGGGATATGTAGACCAGGAAGGGGGAAATCCCACCATTTAAAATGCTTATGCTTAATATGTTTTTGGTAATATCAGTCTAAATAAATCATGAAAAGAGATTAATTATTTAAATGTGTTATTTATTAGTGATAACGTTTACAGTGTCATCGGTCATTTCTTTCTAATGGTTGCACATAAAGGTATCTTGCTACAGCTATAAACCCGAGAAGCATCACCATATGGAAGCAGATAGATATATACAGGCTGGTTAGAGTGTCAGCTAGAAGACAATGGCTCCCTGCTGGCCGCAGGACACACACAATGATACAGTGTGCTCACACACTTTAATCAGCACAAACACAAGCAGGAATCCAGCAGATCGCATTAATACCTCACCCAGATTAAAGACGGAATCAAAGGACACACAGGACACAGATTATTTAATTAGCAGTATCAGAGGATGAAATAAGTGAGGCTGGATGATCTGGCTCTCGTGGATGTCATTATTAAAGTAAACTCCCCGACGGTCGGTCAAGCCTGGGACCACAGATGCTGGATGTATTGATTATCACACATCTATCAATTCAACACACACACACACACACACACACACACACACACACACACACACACACACACACACACACACACACACACACACATATAACTTTATTTATTTAACTAGGAGAATTGCCTTACTGAGATAAAAAAAAAATCCTGGCCACATATAATATGCAACATAGAGGTTACAAAAACATACAGCAAACTAATATTGTAATGAAATGAAACGAATAATCAAGTGTCAAACAGATCAAGACAGCATTTCAAGGAATGTAGAATCAGATATGTGATTACAATTCTTCAAAGAGATACATAAGAGAGATAATAACATCGTAAAAGATGATCACAGATGATGACAATCTTCAGCTCTGGATACAGAAGTAGATACAGATTCCAGCATTTCCTGCCATTATTTGCTTCAAATTAACAATTTATGCCTTATTTTACTGGATAATTGAATGCAGTAAACAGCCTTAATGTGAATCAGTGGTGGGATGTAACTAAGTACATTTACTCAAGTACTGTACTTAAGTACACATGTGAGGTACTTGTACTTCACTTGAGTCTTTTTTTTAATGCCAGTTTCTACTTCTACTCCGCTACATTTCAAAGACAAATATTGTACTTTTTACTCCACTACATTCATCTGACAGCTTTAGTTACTAGTTACTTTACACATTAAGATTTCTGCACACAAAACACATGTAGTTTATAATATCTGATGTTTTATTATAAATGAAACTAGCCAACAATATAACAGCCTACAAGTCCAGCTGAAATGATTAGACCAGTGGTTCTCAACCGGGCCGAAAAAGAATTTCCCCCATGTTGAAATGCAAGTGGTTGGACTGTAACACACAAACAAATCATCCTCCTGGCGACTTTTTTGTCAAAAACTCATCTAGCGACTTTTACTGGTGTTATTGGAGACTTTTGTGGTGTTTGGAGACTCGAAAGCACTCTGCAGCTACTGTGCTCAACGAGCAGCGGGTGCTGCCGTGAGCCCCTCCCCCGTCCAAAGGCACTCACAGGCGGTCAGTCTCTCAGTAGCCTCGCGCACCAGTCCCAGCCTGCAGTCGGACCAGAGAGGAGACACACACCACTCCTCATATAAACTCAGATTTTGCTCCTCGCAGACACAAAAACTTGACCTATAGCATGGCCGCATCAGTCGAGGGAACTGCGACATGTTCCCCAGCCTTGCAGACTTTATTTTATTTATTTCAATCGGCGTCTGAGCACCTGTCAGCAATGAGAGAACAGCCACTGACCAAGTGGGAGTGAGAATGGGTCAAATTAATTTCCTTGTTTCTGTTATGAAGACGATCGTGTGTGTGACTCGAACATCTCACATTTACCAACAAAATGTACAGCGAAAGACCGCGCAAAACATTTCAGACTCTACTGCCAACATGTGTACATTTTAACGTCAATGTACGCTGTAACGATTTTTCATTATATAGTCACTGAAGCGGCTGCTGTTTCAGTACTGTCTGCTCTCTGCAGCGGGCGGGGCTGCTGCTCCATTTCCCCCGCGACTGACGCACACACACACACACACACACACACACACACACACACACAATCACACACGGTGGATGCAGGAAAAAACGCAGATGAGCTAAATTGAAGACAGCTATGCTCGTTATTGTAAGTGCAATGATAAGTTAAAGTCCAATAAGTACTTTATCAAACCGTATGAATGCGTGTGTGTGTGTGTGTGTGTGTGTGTGTATGTATGTTTGTGTGTGTGGCCAGGATAGGACATTAACTAACAATGTGATCAACAAGCCACTGACAGTGACAGATATGTTCATATTTGATTCATTCAATAAATTGTAATTTTTTGTCTTAAATCCACCAGCCGTTTTCCTATAATACCAACATTTGCAGCATCCTGAGCCTTTTAAGGTTCCCTAGGAAATCTCAGCCCAGAGTAATTAATTAATAGTACTAATTATTATTCTCCCCAAAACAAGTTTCCTTTTTATTTTTAAAGAACTATAAAAAAAAAAATTGCAACTTTTTTTGCACCTTTCATTGTCTTCTGCAACTTCATTGCAACACACATACAAAAGACACCACAACTTTTATCGCAATTTTTAACAAAAGCTCCCGTGAAATCAGGCATTTTGGGCCGCAACAATCTCAAAAAAAGGCTGTGAAATCCTGGAGGAACTGCCCTTGTGTGTTTTTTCATGTGTTATGATGCGCATTCACCAGTGTTTTTTTGTTGTTGTGGTGCGCATAGGCTACTCCTGATTTTATCAGTCATCCCATCTCTTATATGCTGTGTCTCTATGATCCTATCCTGTCCTATTCATGGTAGCCTACTCGTGGACATTGTGCCGTCATCACGTGCTGTAGTAGTGGGGGGGCCCGCCTTGATAATCCTGCATAGGGGCCTGGTGTTGGCTGGTTACGCCACTGACCTCCTGCCCTCTTTCGTCATTCTGGGCAGCATTGATGCAGGAATACTCTCAATTCTGTGATGTCACCTTGAAGATTCTCCTCCCTTTCGCGTCGGCATATTTGTGTGAGGCAGGATTCTCAGAAATGACTGCAATCAAAACGAAATACCGCAATCGTGCATAAATCAAGGATGATTTGAGGCTACGTTTATCAGACATTTTGCCAAGAAATTGGAGGGGGGGGGGCCCAACTGCAATGGACCAGCTTTGGGGGGGCCCAGCTTGCAAAAGGTTGAGAACCCCTGGATTAGACCATTAAACACACAACTGTTTGGATCCTTTACAGTTTCTAAAATGGGAGGATTTTTCTTTACTTTTAATACTTTAAGTATATTTTCCTGATGATACTTATATATGTACTTTAACTTAAGTAACATTTTCAATGCAGAATTTTTACTGTAACAGAGTATTTTTACAGTGTTGTATTAGTACTTTTACTTAAGTAAAGGATCTAAATACTTCTTCCACCACTGATGTGAATACATTAAAGTTTTTTTCTGTGGTAGATAGAACCAGGGGACACGTCTATGATGCACAAGAATGAGGTGGATCTTGTGTATCCGGTTGCTTTGGAGTGCGGAGCGGAGAATGAGCAGGAGCTACCTACAGATACTCTACATACAGATACTCCATATACAGATACTCCATATACAGATACTCTATATACAGATACTCTACATACAGATACTCTATATGTAAATACTCTATATACAGATACTCTACGTACAGATACTCACCTACAGATACTCTGTGTACAGATACTCTATATACAGATACTCTACATACAGATACTCTATATACAGATACTCTACGTACAGATACTCTACATACAGATACTCTATATACAGATACTCCACATACAGATACTCTATGTACAGATACTCTACGTACAGATACTCTATATAAAGATACTCAACATAAAGATACTTTATATACAGATACTCTATGTACAGATACTCTACATACAGATACTCTACATACAGATACTCTATATACAGATACTCTACGTACGGATACTATACATACAGATACTCTACATACAGATACTATACGTACAGATACTCTACATACAGATACTCTACATAAAGATACTAAACGTACAGATACTCTATATACAGATACTCTACGTACAGATACTCTATATACAGATACTCTATATACACCAACAGAATATCTGAGAAAAAGGACATCCAAGTACTGTTTGACTGAACGGAAATGAGCCCTAATGAGCACTAATGATTAAAACAAGACTAGAACTGGTAATTACAGGATCATTGCATGCTAAATTTCCATTTATTTCCTAAGATGTTTTTTTTTGGTCCGTTGATATAAAGAGATCATCATGAGTAATTTGGATTTTTTGGCAATGTTTCTTAATTGAAAGAAACATGTGCGGGTCAATGATGTTGATCAAAATACATATTATGATCAAATATAACACCAAGATTTCTGAGTTTAGACTGTACAGATAAAGAAAGGGATCCCAAATGCTGAAGCAAATATTGCTCATATTAATTTTGACCTATTATGCTGATAGATGTATTTTATCATGTAATCTGAAGCTTATAATGTTATCTTGGGATTTCAAACACTGTTTTCTCATGATCACAACTGAAGTTTTCTTGAATAATTGTCTTCAGCGGTACAAAAAAGTGAAGTACATAAATACATATCATTTAATATTCCTCAGGTAAAATGTCCAAAAACCATGTGCGTATATACAAATTCTCACATGTGACATGCTGTGACAAGGCTTCCCTTCGACACAAAAGCAGAAACAATAAAGAAAGCATATTCACACTTAAGATTAGTGTTTGTTATGCTACGAAAATACGATAATTTGTAATCAGTTGAAATAAAATCCTGGTATCGCAAGATAATATGATAATTAATTTGTGATCTGGGGCTGCTCCCAGCTTCTGTACTCGCCATCAACGTTAGAGACAAATCAAAAAAAAAAAAAAACATTCTCAGATTACAACTTAATCAGCAGCCAGAAGAACATTACATAATACCTGAGCCAATTGTATGTCCAGTTCGGTCATCGGATGTAGGCCTACAATTGTGCTGCTATATTTTGGCCCATATGGTGAAGTGCAGAAGCCAGGAAACAGGATTAACCCAGCCCTCAGAATAATACAAGGCTAATAAAGCCATTAGTCCATGATCATGGTTTTAGCTAAGTGAGAGACAAGAGGTAAAAGAGCTTATTCAAGTCGGGCCAGCCTTACCACTGTTCATAACCAAATGTTTGGGCTGGGACGGTGGCCCTCGCCTAGTCGCCTATTTAACTGTCCTGCAGTAAATACCAGGCATGGGAGTGTTAAGCCCCAGCATTGTTTCTCCAACATGCACAGATGGCCTGAGTTCATCTGTTTAGCTGCAAACATTACAAACACTGTCAGGCCCTCTACATATACAACATTTGTGTCTGTGTGGGTTGGAGTCAATATGCTACATAATAAATAGTATAAAGTTAAAGAGGAAACACATCTGTGCACATGGTAATTGTTTTTAAAGTCAGTGGTATCTGAGCAACTAGATGGAAGAGTCAGATCTCATAGGAAATTAAATAAATGTGACAAAATGAACAATGAATAAGTATACAGAGGCATCACCAAAACCAGTGGAATATCACCAAGTACACGCACACAAGTACTGTACTTTTCTTTAAATTGCAATTTAGAGGTACTGTACTTGAGTACTTCTTCTTCTTCATCAGTGTGTGGAAATGTACATTTTACTAGTCCACACAACATTCCTGGATGTGAGAAAAACGTGCTCTGGTTTATTGGCATTTCTTTAAACCAATCACAATCGTCTTGGGCGGTGCAAAGCGCCGGACGGAGCCACAGTGCCTCTGCAAAGTCTCAGGAAGGAACTTGTTTTGGTGGAACGTGTACATTCAAAAGATGTTTTAGTCGTGCAACAGAAAACTCAGATTGGACAGATAGTTTAGCTAGCTGTCTGGATTTACCCTGCAGAGATCTGAGGAGCAGTTAACCGTAGTCCTCATAAATCGACAGGAGTTTAGAACCCCAACACAAAGAAAGAGGAAGGTAACAGACATCTGGTGGCCCTGGAACAATCCCGGAAATGAAACTTTGTCAATATAGACTACGTTTCGTCTACTTTCTAGTTAGATTCAGATAACATATAATCAAAATATGTAATCTGTTTCTAAAACTAGTACAGTGCCTGCTCAGAACGGGCCAATTGCTTGGCCTCCAGTGTTGCAGCGTGCAGCTTTCTCCAGCTCATCCAAATAACTTCACACTCTGCACTTCCTTGATCTTGAGCAATCACGTGCCATGACATAGTTGCATCCTCTAGCAATACTAGAGTATACACGTCATTTGCCAACAGCTAGCTATTTGGGACCAGGTTATCTCCAGGAATAAAAACGTTCTTTCCAAAAGTTACATTGCTGATGCTTGTAATGTTTAAGTTGGCTACAATATAACATCTCTGGTCTCTCTACCCAGCAAGCCATTCTGCGGTGTAACAGGGTCTCCTCCATGAATGTATACACCCAATACACTACACCAGTGGTTCTCAAACTTTTTACACCACGTACCATTTCAGAAAAAAAAACAGAGTAACATATGCCTACCCTATTCAGCTACGGACAGTTCACGCAGTAGCCAATATTTATTGTCAATCGCCACAGCCACGCTGTACTTCCTCCGCCCTGCTCCAACTGAAGCCAAATTTGAGGTAACTCGGGTCATATGTTTGTATACTGTTTTGCATCATTTGCTGCTAGCAGGTGCTGTGGAGACTTCACTGCCACTGCTTAAGTGGCAACTAACCCTAACCCTCATCCAATATAGTTTCAACAGGGCTGCTCAAAATGTTCTCCTCCTCATCCACACTTCTCTTATTAATAGTTGTTGTGAGCCACAATTGCAGTGTTTTTGAACCATTAATTTTACCTCTGCTTACTATCTTGTCATCACATCTCGTAACTAATTATGGATATATGCGTAGTCCATGAACATGACTATGTAGCAAGCTGATATCGAAACAAAAATATTACATTTAAAGACTTATTTTAAATTACTTTTAACTGATCATGTTTTAAGTATTATTATTATTGGACATGTTGTAGTATTTCTATAGTATTGTTTTTAAATTAATTTATTTCATTTTTTATATATCAGAGAGTCCATCCACGTACCACTAGAGGCAGCTCGGGTACCAGCAGTGGTACTTGTACCACAGTTTGAGAACCAGGGCACTACACAATAGAACCCTGTGTGACTGTTTTCTTAATCCCATCCCGCTGGATTTCTGACCATTACCACTCCCGCAGTGTGTGGGTTGTACTTCCCCCTTTACGCAAACACTGTGACCATGCATCCACGCCTGGCCCCGCACAACAGCGCTCATCAGTACTCCACCTTCTGTCTGATGGATTCCATACAGAGGAGATTGGCATGGCCCTTGGCGTAAAGATGACACGCACAATCATAAAGTGTTTTCACTTTTCATCAATATATGATTTTTATATTTTCACGTTAATGAGTAATAACGTTGTGTCTCAAGAGAAGAGGGGTGATTACCTGGATATAATTAAAATTATACTTTAACTTGAGATCTTTGGTAGATTCTGTGTTTGCTGAATTACAGGAGATGCTTGGACAGATACCGAAAACATGGTGAATAAAATTGTATCAGTACATTTGGTTGGTTATTAGAGGAGAAGCTTACCCCCTTATGGATTTATGGAGTTTGTAGTCGATGCTTGTTGAAAAAAAGACCAGCGGTGTGCAAAAATTCAACTCAAAATTACAGACACGAGAACCTCAACATCCAACTTCATCCTTCATTTCAAGCAATACAAACAAAGGTACGTGAATGTGTGTTATAGCTAACATTAACGGTAATTTTTTGTATGACTTGTGACTTGCTTGACTTATAGCAGGGACCCAACTTGACTTGCTTGATTCTCACCACAGTGACTTGAGACTTGCTTGTGACATAAAGGTTAAGACTTGAGACTTGCTTGTGACTTGCACGTGTGACTTACTTCCACCTCTGCTTATTACTGTTAACTAATACATGGTGAAATATCACACTCAAGGTTGTGCTGTTGTGATGATACTACGAACACTACGGACAGATCACAGCCATGATGATATGCAGTACAACAGCACAACCTCGAGTTTGATATTGCTTAAATCTATCACTGACATTGGCCATTCAGCTGCAATTTCTTTTTCTTTTCTTTTTTACTGTTGATACTTTAAGTACATTTTGCTGATAATACTTTAATACTGTTTCCCCTGTTTCCAGTTGTCATGCTAAGCTAAGCAAACTGGCTGCTGGTTGTAGCCTCATAGTATCAATCTCAACATCTCACTCTATGCAGCAAAGTAATAAGGGTATTTCCCAAAATGTAGAACTGTTGTCAAAGCCTTCCCTTCTTCACAGCTAACCAGCAAAACATGTTGTATTTTATCTTAAAGATCTTCACACAGATCTTTAACCGGTCCCTGGAGCTGTGTGAAGTGCCCTCCTGCTTCAAACACTCCACCATCATCCCAGTCCCCAAAAAACCCTCCATCACAGGAGTAAATGACTACAGGCCTGTCGTCCTGACGTCTATGGTCATGAAATCCTTTGAAAGACTGGTGTTGAGCCAACTGAAGGACATAACAGGACCCCTGCTGGACTCCCTGCAGTTTGCCTACAGGGCAACCGGTCGGCGGATGATGCTGTCAATGTGGGACTGCAATACATCCTGCACCACCTCGACTCTCCAGGGACATATGCCAGGATCCTGTTTGGGGACTTCAGCTCGGCGTTCAACACCATCATCCCGGAACTCCTACATCAGAAGCTCACCCATTTCTCAGTGCCTGTCTCCACCTGTCAGTGGATCATCAGCTTCCTAATTGACAGGCAGCAGCATGTCAGACTGGGGAGCATCTCATCCAAAACTCGGTCCATCTACACAGGGGTGTGTCCTCTCCCCTCTGCTCTTCTCCCTCTACACACTGACTGCACCTCAAAGAACCCGTCTGTAAAACTCCTGAAATTTGCAGATGACACAACCGTCATTGGTTTGATCCAGGATGGTGATGAGTCTGCTTACAGACAGGAGGTGGAACAGCTGGTCCAATGGTGCAGTCAGAACCACCTGGAGTTAAATCCCAAGATGACTATGGAGATGACAGTGGACTTTAGGAGAAGTCCCCCCCTCACCATCCAGAACGACACAGTTTCCACTGTGGATTCCTTTAGGTTCCTGGGTTCAACCATTTCACAGGACCTAAAATGGTCTCCCCACATTGACTCTGTCCAGAAAAAGGCCCAGCAGAGGTTATTCTTCCTGCGACAGCTAAGGAAGTTTAATCTGCCTAAGGAGCTGCTGACCACTTTCTACTCAGCCATCATTCAGTCTGTCATCTGCACCTCCACCACTGTCTGGTTTGGGTCAGCCACCAAACGAGACAGGGCCAGACTGCAATGGACAAGTAGGGCTGCAGAGAGGATTATTGTAGCTGACCAGTACAGGTCCTGGATGGAGCAGGACCTGTACTGGTCCAGGGTCAGGAAAAGGGCAGCAAAACATCCTGGTCACAAACTGTTCAAACTCCTTTGCTCTGGTAGTATACAGGGCACTGTTCGCCAAAACCAGTCAATCCCTCCCGTAACACTGAACAAAGTCAATCAACACTGTTCTACGATTACATAATTGTTATTAATATTTGAATATTTGCACTGTATTTAACTTCAAATCTTAAATCTCAGACCATACTGTTATCGCACTATTTCTTCCCTCTCTTCAATTGTTATTGTATATTTTTTTTGTAAATTTCTAAATTCTATTGTATTGTTATACTGTATACTCAACAGTATTTAAAAAAAAAAAAAACTTAGCATAAAAAGTAAGGAAATTTGTGTTTGGTACATTATTTCTCTGTGTCTTTTTGGCAATAAATCTTCTAACGTTGGAAAGCCTGTTTAGTTCCCTTTCAAATGGTGCCCCATTTGTAAGGAACATGCATTTGTGGGATGAGCAGCAGCGCTGAGTATGTGGGTTGCGCCCATGAAAAATTTGCCAAATCTTCTCTGCCAATGCCAAATAGCTTATTCTGCCATTGACTCATTTGGTGTTTGGTGGATTGGATGATTGAAGTTTGAAGAAACAAGACATATTGGGAATTTAACAATTTAAATTCAGGAGCCTCAGTAGCGTGTGGAAGAACCATACGCAGCCACAACAGCCTGGCACCTCCTCCTCATGCTGGTTTTTTTCCTTTGGAAAAACTTTCATGGGCGCAACCCACATACTCAGCACTGCTGCTCATCCCACAAATGCATGTTCCTTACAAATGGGTCACCATTTGAAAGGAAACTAAACAGGCTTTCCAACGATATAAGATTTATTGCCAAAAAACATTGTTATAAATAATCTACCAAACTCAAATGTCCTTACTTTTTGTGCTGAGTTTATATTTCTCACTGTCCTTCTGGTTTTTATTATGTTTTTTTATTCTTTTTTGTTAAGTGAGTGTTGTACTTAGAGAGCAAAGATTAACTAGGGTTAAATTCCCTGTTTATTTGCAACCCGGTCTCACGCCAGGTTGTGTAATAGTAACGTTATTTTGATTCATAAATTTGTGTACAGGTTACGATTTTGATGTTTTTTTCGTGTATATGCAACGACTTTTGAACGTGTACAGGTCACGCTTTTCGAACCTGCTCTGGGGGACGCGACAACGGGGAAATGAGGCGCCATACGCCGGCCAAAACAACGGGACGGCGACAAAGGAACTGCAACACGCGGGACAAAGGTACTGCCACACGCGGGGCATAATCCCCGGGGTGAAAGTCCTGTGTTTTCTGACCCATCCACCACCCCAACTACTCGCTACGGTCAGCGTTCTGGGATCACGAAATATGCTTCCCATTAAAATGCATTGCTTTCAATTTCGTAATCGCCACACGAAAAAAACGGCATTTACGTAACATGTCCATGACTTAATAGATTACAATAACGTGACTATATAACGACCTGGCATGAGACTGGGCTGTTATTTGCGCAAACCTGGCCAAAAAAGCTGATTCTGATTCTGATTATTCAAGCACAATTTTAATACTGTGCTCCTAGATTACTATATTTCTTCCCAGCTGACTGCTGTTTTGGAGATTATGTTTAAACTGGAATTTTCAACTCTGACAGAAAATATGGCCATCACTTTATATAGGATATGATTCAACCTAGACTCATTAGCCATGATAATTCATTAGATATGCATGACTACAATGAAATTAACAAAGAAACATTTAGGCAGTGTTTTTGAAAAGCATTACCTCCTTCTGCACCTGATCAAACAATGAGACATCAGCGCATCAGCCTGAGCAGCAGCACTCTATGAATATAGTGATTGTTCCATTGTTAGTTTGCTGAAAGGAAGAGGCCAGCACCAGCAAGTCATTGTTCTTCAAGAAACATAGAATACATAACGTTTGCTATGATGCAGCTATATGCTTCAGATCTGCTGTGCCATAGTAGTGTGGCTCCTGATTTACATTATCTTGGATCTAGCCTGAGTGCAGCTGCTGTTTGGTTATGTAATATGATGCTCCATATGTTCCACATGAATAATTACACTATACAAAAGGAGGAGGCAAGAGGGAGCGTTAGGGTAAGGAGAAAAGGGGAGGAGAAGGAGGACGAAGAACAATGATGAGGAGGATGAGCACTCTGGACATGTTTGGGGAGATGAAGATGAGAAAGAGGGTAATGAAATAGAAAGAATACTATCATTGGTTCCTGTTCCTTCAGTTTATATCAACAAGTGGGATCAGCCTTGCAGCCTGTTTCTCCTTGTCTCCATCCCCACTGTTCTCCAATCGATCCAAATTGATTGTGATAGCTGCAGGCTTTGACCTACTTTGAAGAACAATAGCCCCCCATGGCTGCTTGGGACATTCTGATGGTTTGGTTTGGAGGTCACCCAGGCTTGGACAGCGTAGAGCTGGCTAGGAAAAGACGGGGTGCAGACTAACCCCCTTCATCCTTTCAGAAGCACACTACCATCCTCTTTGACCCCAAGTGAAAAAGACTCTCAAGGGTCAAATCAAGCAGCTCCAAGGATGGTCCAGACACTGTGGTGCTCTACCAGCTGCCCTCTCACCGCTACCCCTGAACAGTGACACAGCCACACAGCTTGGGATATCTTCAGCCATCCTGTATGGCATGGGGTGTCAAACTCATTTTCAGTAAAAGGCTGTTTTATGCTTCTGCGTCAACTCCACGCCGTCGCTCCTAAGGCGTCGTGACCCTTTTGGAGTTCTGCGTCGGGGTTGCTTTGCATCACGGTGCATTTCTATTTCCATAATACTAGGGGGTGTCGCCTGTGTCTGTGTCGCTCAAATATTAATTGTTTGACCTTTTCTTGCTTAGATTTTGTAAAAAGTATTGAGAAATAGACACAGTAAAATCCATTGACCTAGTTACTGTAACCAGAAAATAAGTCTGAGGTTATTTACGAGGTGTCTGCCAGCCAGTTTATGTTATGTTTGCAAAAAAAACTTTACCACAACCAGTGTTGGGAAAGTTCACTTTTTACATGAACTAGTTCAAAGTTCAGTTCACAAATTTTAAAATGAACTAGTTCACTTCATAGTTCATACTTCAAAATTTTGAACTAAGTTCACAGTTCCAAAAATGAACTAGTTCACAGTTCTTTTTTTTCCATATGTTGCCGCAAGCTATTATTTTTCAAAATTATTGCCACAGCCCATATAGAACCACAGACAGCAATTATTAGTATAGTATAGTTTCAACACTGAAACAATGCGTCAGATTTAATCTTCATATCCAATCAGTTCAATGTGCCGTTTCAGGTTTGCTGTGGATGTGATTGAAGTGTGGATTTTCTTTTTGAAAACCGGTGGGCAAAGTTTGCACAGAAATGTAAGATTTTTCGCATCCTTGCCGACCTTTTTTTCGAAACGGTACGAAACCTCCTTGCTGCTTCGTTGCCTTCATGCTGCTTTTTGTTTTGATGACGCAAGTGGCGTTGCAACACTGGTGGCTGGTGTTGCCAGATTGGGTGTTTTTTCCGCTACATATTAAGGCCGGTTTACGCTGTTTTTTAGCTGGGTTTTCGCCTGGAAGGCTCTATAGAAATCTGGCACCCTATTGAACCAAGTTAAACTGAGAGAGCGTG
Organism: Perca flavescens; assembly: GCF_004354835.1. Lineage (NCBI taxonomy): Eukaryota > Metazoa > Chordata > Actinopteri > Perciformes > Percidae > Perca > Perca flavescens. The sequence goes on from NC_041331.1 coordinate 10,710,632, forward strand.
CCGTTCACAGAAACCAGAACGAATGGGTTCACAGTAACGTTCATCAGGCAGTACTAGGCTACAATACACGTTCGCCCAAACTATGAACTATCGTTCAATGAACGCGTTCAGGCACAACACTGACCACAACTGCCCACAAAGTACTGCTTGCTGGCGAAGTGCTAATTTCAAAACGTTACTGACATATAGGTACTTAACAAACAGATAAGCCCATCATTGTAACCAAAATATGTCTGAGTTTATTTGCAAAGCTTATGTCAGTGAACTAGCATGTTGCTACTCCTGACAGTAGGCTGCTTGAAACACCGACTGTCAACACACAGGACGAGTTGACCAATCACAGTCCTTGCGGTCTGCGTCACCTTGATGCAAAGTTACACATGACCATTCACACAGTGTGTGAATGGTCATGTGATTTGCATTGTCAAACGTGTTCATATGGACGGAGATTGGTTCTGCTACTAGAGCTAAAACGCTTGTGTGGAGGGAGGGTCGTTTTGGCTCAAAACGCAGCTTAAAAATGCAAACGTAATAGTGTAGATGTAGCCTTTCGATTATAATGATGTTTTCAGAAGTGAGCAGCTTTGTTTGAGACAATTTTATATAGGCCTAACAACATATGTTATGTATGTATTTGAACTGTAGCCTCACAAATTATTTCTATTTTTTAATTACGGGACAAAGTCCGGGTAATGAGCTGTCAGAACTTTTTCTGTTATTTTATGGATTTATTTCTTAGAGTGCAGACGTCCATGTTTTTCAGCTGAGCCGTTTCGTTGTCTGGCCGAGCCAGCTGACTTCCTGTTGGCTCCATGCACACACAAATGACTTGAAATAATTTACTGATACAGCTCTTTAGACTTTTCAAATTCAAAGGACCAATAGATCCAATTCTGATTAAAAAAATCGGATTGACTGTTTTAAGGTTGGGAATTTCACCTGGTCCATCGGTATCCATCTATCTGGACAGATCACCAATTCAATCCCAAAGCATAAACAACTAAAACCGACCCATATTGTTTTATGGGACTTAATGTGATCATCTGGGTGTCTCTGTGGGTCTGATTGTTGGTGTGTGACATAAAAACATTTAAGAGGTCCTGTCCTGTCCCATTATCTGGTTAACCCTACTGATCCCACATCCTCAGCTGTATATCAGCAGGAAACTGCCTCCAAACAGGCGCTGCTCTCTGCCTCTATGAGCCTGAGACAATGAGTCACATTCTGGTGCACGACGAGCTGTAGCTCGTCGTGCACCACTGTTGAGACTAAAGCATGAAACTGGAACTCAGGAACTCACACACACACACACACACACACACACACACACACGGATGCCTAGGGGTGACACTCTGGACCGGATGGTCAGAAGAGACGCCCTGCATAAGAATGGAAATAGCAGAGAAGGAAAAAAAGGAAAACAACCATGGAAATGCTAAACCAGTGCAGAAGAGTATAAACAGACAAAACAGCCACAGGCAATAATAAACATGCAATCAATGAAAAGGGATTGTGCTGCAGAGATAAGGTTAGTTTTCATTATTTATTTTTGGGCAGCTGACAAATGTGGAATAAAACACCCAATTCCAGCACACAGCCTGAGATAAGAGTGGAGCTGCTCAGTGGCCAGCAGATCAGACTGTGGTTGGACTGGGCAGCTCTTCCAGGTGTGAATGTGTAATTGTGCAAATGTGATCTGGATGTTCCTGCAAAAGAGAGGCTTCCTCTTTGTGAAACTTCCTTGAATAAATAAAGATAAAAAAAAAAATAAACATCTCCAAAATTATTTTTTGTAATGCTTTGGAGAAGCCTTTGAAATGCTATCTGACATGTCATGCAGAAACAAGCAAAATTTATTTTTTGCCAGTTTCTATTGCACATTGGAAAATACTGTATCTTTTGCACATTCCATAGTCTTTAGAGTAAAAAGGATGGAATTTATTTTGTCCACACAACAAAGTAGCAATCGAGTGTCCACGATAACGTTCTCCTGCACACATGAACCTGTAGTTCAGCTGACAGATGACAAACAATGTACTGTCCAACATCTGTTTGTGTAGATATGGGCAGTGTTGTGCCTGAACGCGTTCATTGAACGTTCATGAACTCGTTCATGAACTCTGAACGTACTGTATTACTGCCTTCTTCGTTCATTCTGGTGTCTGTGAACAGCACTTTCAGTTTAACTTCGTTTTTTTGAAGTATGAACTATGAACTGAACTAGTTCATTTTAAAATTTGTGAACTGAACTTTGAACTAGTTCATGTAGAAAGTGAACTTTCCCAACACTGGATATGGGAGTGCATTGTGGGTGTCTTTTGTGTAACAACATCACAGCTTTGCTTGCTAGTTGTCACCATTGCATTTTCTCCAGCAGTCCTCTCCTTTATCCTCCTATGCTGACGTTCTCAATGTGTCTAAAGGCCCTGACACACTGAGTAGATCGTCGGCCGTCAGTCCAAGTTGGGCCGACAGTGAGCGTCTGTCGTGCTAGTTTTTGCAGTGTGTCGGCGCAACGAATCCGTCTAATATCTGATATTTTTGCACATTATGTCCACAATACATAACAACTTGAGTAGGTATATTTATTCAACATTAACTTTAAATCTACAAAGTAATAAAATAATATCCTATACTGTAAAACTTAATATAAAGACTGTGGACCTCTCCCTCTGCACCATGTTTGGTGCTAGACTGAGAACTGACTAGACTCAGCTTCCCCTAAAATGTCTAAAATGTAATGGTCAAATATGTACTATTGTGTTAACATTTTATTGACTAAAATGCGTTAGAATACGTTAATCTCGAAGACAAGTTGGTTCAGAATTAGCTGACTCGATTACCTTCTCATACATTCCCGTAGCACGAAAAGTTTTTTCCCACTATGGCCATGCCAAGACCCACCCTTCAATAGCTACTATTGGCCAGGCGTCCATGCTTACGCAAGGCAACGTAACCTGATTTGTACAGGTCCTATCCCCTGACCAATCGGCTATCCTAACCTTAACCACTCGAGGTGAAATGCCTAACCCCAACCAATCAAGCTGCTTCGTATGGCAGGTCTTGGCGTGGCCATAGTGGGATTCGTAATTTTGCTCCCGTAGCGTCTCAGTGCATTTCCCTGTTGAAGCCTAGCGTCCGTTGACTTCAATGGGGCTGCTTTGAACAGTTTTTTTCAGTGCTTCGAAACTAGACGGTCATTGGATAAATGCTGCTATTATGTCCCGCCCATGGACGCTCAGCGTCTCTGGGGGTCAATGGCCTGGACGCCGGGCTTCTGCATGATGATTGGAGGGTCTGTCGAAGGACTGTAACTCCTTTTGATTGACAGCGATTTTGTACTATAAAAAGTCACCGAAGCTGTTCAACTTCAAGCAGAGCTCAGCTCAGTCCCATCGTGGATTTTGCAAGTGTTATTGAAAGACGAACTGCTGCAACCTATTTCTTGGTATTTGCTTGGCGAAATTTCTAACCAATTTTCATCATACATTTCATACAATTATACACCACATTCCTTGTTTGAGTTTAACCTAATTCCCACATTTCCTCCTTCGAGTTTAACTGCTAATCTAAGCCTTTTTTGTGTTGTTCATGCCATTAAGTGCCTGCATTTGTGAGCAGCATAATACTTTTTTTTACTTTGTTGTGTTTAACAGCTCCTATTTCTTCTCTTTTGTTTTTGTAGACCTACATATAGTCCATACTGTAATGCTGTGTGGAGTTAAAATGACAAGATCTTGTGAGACTGGTGAAATTCAGTAGCATTTGACAATGGTAGGTAGTAATGTCTGATCATGGTGTCATGGTTTCTCTTGCTCCTCCAGTTTCCCTATCCATTCTTATTCTTTTGGTTGTCACAGCTCAAATTGCGACATGTGCCATGACTGCATTGCATTGGCTATTGAAGCTGTACTCTCAGCATCAAATCTCTATTCTAAATTTCATTTTTTGAAAGAACCTTTGGTGTTTTATTGGGGACACAAAGCCTGTTGTTCATTTTTAGATAAAGTTAGATAGTTAAAAATCTACATTATATATACACTATACTATATGTGTATTTTGGTTTGAGTTTTCCCCTTTACAAGATAGTAGACATGAAGAACTGAGCACCTTTCAACTAAATACAATGCTCTTTCGTTAACTCCACAGTGGTGATGAAATGAGGAAGTGACGATACTGTCTGCTGAGCGAGACAGGGAAAAACCACCACTCAGCCACACACACACACACACACACACACACACACACACACACACACTAATGCTCCTCCTTCATTCTCCGTCCATGCTGCCTTTTCATGAATGGAGCTGCAAAGTGGAAGCCTCTCATTGGCTGAGTGGCGGACCAATCAGAGCAAACCCAGGATGGGTCTTCAGGCCATTCACAAAAGTTCCTCACTCACCCTCTCTCTCTCTGTCACACAGGAATTTCCCCAGTGTGGGATTAATAAAGTCTATCTTATTTTATAGAGATAAAACAGGTTTGTTTCTTCTAGTGTTAAGTTTATCAGAGTCTCTCTGTTGCTGTCTTTGACAGTATGGATTCATAATTCCAGATTGGAACAATGAAGACCATTTTTAGTCATTTAAATACATTAAAAATGAGTGAAAGATTAGAGTTTACTCAGCATTTACAATAATGCTCTCTATTGAGCCAGAAACCTATGTAGTATATTCTAATGGAACATCTTAGAAAAAAGTCAATATAAACTTAACACACCCAAATACATACAAAATGTATTATGGTCAATACATAATAAAATTTAAATTAAAATAAATAACATAAATATGAATGAAATAAATTAAATATGAACAAAAACATACACATTTTCACTTTTCTTATTTCTCAAAAAAAGAAAAAAGACCAATCTTGGTAGAAAAAGCTAAAAGAAAAGAAAAAAACCAATACATCATAACAATGTTATGTTTCGAACCTCTTTGTAGAAGTAAACATGTAACACTTCACTGAAGCAAAAACGAGGTCATAAAGATCATAATAAACTAGGATTTCCTTATCCTATAAACCTGCATAAGAAAGACAGTTGTTCCCTGAGAAAATGAACTTGGCTGTGTCGCACGTTGACGCTCATTCGCTCGTCTCCTGTCACGTGACATGGGCCAGCTCAATACGCCGCCAGGTACAGGGGTGTCACAGCACATAGTAATTTAAGTAAGTAATCTAAAACAGCTGAAAGTGATGCATACACCCCCAATTATTATTTTTTAGTTTATATCGATATTTTTTTAAGGAAATTAATGCCAAATGAGTAATGTGAGTATATCGATCTATCAATACCACAGGATCGATACGCCCATCCCTAATGACCATGCACGCATCAGCTTTGTTGAATTGACAGCGAGGTAGTCTTGCATTGCCAAACATAACTCCGAGCGACAATGGTAACGAGTAGTATGAAAGCCTGAAATGCCGCATAGGGAGGGTGGTTGGGGTGGTGGATGGGTCAAACAAAACAGGACTTTCACCCAGGAGACCGGGGTTCCTGTCCTGTTCTTGTCCTGCATGTCACTGAAATGTACATTTAATAACCCCATCCACCATCTTTTCCTAAACCTAACTGTCCCGTTCTTGTGCCGCATGTTGGTTAAACGTACGTCCCGACACAGAGCGTCAAAAGTGATGTGAAGAGTCCCGACCAAGCGTGTTTCGAGAGATAACATGACCAATCATCCGTATTTTGCTCCCGTGATGGGAGTGAGAATGTGTTCGCCAACCGTATCACTAATTAGTTGAGATTAGTTGATAGCTAACCGATACTGAGTGACTATACATTAGAGCTGAAGAGCTTTGCCCAAACCCGATGGGACCCGACGGGTTCAATCTTAATTTCTATCATTTTACACAGGCTCGGGCCGGGCTTGGGCTTGCGCTCTGGGTAAATGAGCGGTCAGGTGATGCATTTCGATAAGCGCAAAAATGGATGCTGAGGAGGTGAAACGGAGTCTGGCCTCTGGAGGACTTATTTTATTTCTTTGTTCCAACTTCCAAGTGGCCTATAGCCTATGTTAGTCATGAATAAATTATGTAAAAAAATGTAGAAATGACTCATTCTTGACAAAAAGGCAAAAGAGCTATGTGCATGCGCACATTTGAATAATGTTGGGCTGTAAACAGGTTCAGGCTTTTAAAATGCTGTCAATCAAAATGTACTTGTCGGGCTCGGACCGAATTCTGTCGGGCTCGGGCCTTGTCGGGCCTAACTTTTACGGCCCGATTACAGCTCTACTACCCATTGGCTAGCTAATGTTACAGCTCAGCCGAGGAGGATTAATTAAATTTTGCCTTGTCACGAACCTCTCATCCTTCTGAGCAGTGATACGGTTAGAGGATGTAGTTGGGGTAAAAAGAAAACATTTTCTACATTGAACAGCTCACAACCAGGTGTGTGGATTATCTTGAGTAACCAGGTCATGATTTCTACTTGGCAACTCACATCAAATCAATCTCGATTGATAAATAGCACTTAAGAGGAATCATATGTATTTTTGATTTGCGGGTGAACTGTCCCTTTAATACTTTGGTTGCTGGAAGATATGTGATAGATAGATAGAAACTTTATTCATCCCGAGGGAAATTTTAGGCATCCAGTAGCTTAGACAACCATAACACAACAAACACATACACACATATATCTCACATACATAAAAATCACTCACAAAAATGTAAAGAGTTAAAGGTGTTAATTTAGACTGTGTGCAATGGTGGTAGTGCAAAAGAGAACATGATCAGTGCAATAGCTTATTATTACATATTAACAATGACTATGAAAAGAAAAGAATGTAAACCTAATAGAATTATAATTGCTTGACAGAAAAGAAATAATATACGTTAAGAACAATATATGACAGGGAATAAGTTATAAGATGTATATGTTATGACCAGAGTCCAGATTGCAAATGTAAAGCCTTTATTTATTAAAGCAAATTGCAAAGAAGCCAAACCCATTAACAAGTCAGGACCTTTAAGTTGCCCTCAGCAGGCATGTTAGTGTTATCGTGTTTTAGTTGCTGTCCCACCTCTGTTAGGCAGAAATACTTTATCAACAGTAAGCTTATCCAGCTCTGCAGAGACAATGTGTGGGAGCCACCACAGATAACATACAGCTTCTACAGTTGGACAAGGCGTGGTCATTATTAGAGAGACGTTTTGTACCATTATTACAGATCTTATTGGACAGAGGCATAGAAATTTGCACTTAGCAAGAGAAGAAAAGCCCAATAATGTAGAGATTAGTATTTCTTATGGTGATGTCAGATTTAAAGTCTGTTGCTGCTTTACAATGAAGGTGAGTTTACTTATTGAAGCAAGTGACAGCAGCAGTAAGTGATAAAACATTTAGTGCCAGTTATTAAAATACATGCACTGCTCTCTAGTAAAACTCTGTTTTATCTCCAGTGGATTTGAATGTCAGTTAAGTCTAATCAAAAGGTAATGTTGGTCAGCAGCACCAACAATGCGTTGGGACAGCAAGCTAGACTATCTGTCCAAACTGAGTTTTCTCTTGCACGACTATTTTCCATTTTCATTTACATGTCTGGATGGTTCAGAGTGTGTAACGTTATGAACACAAATCACCACAAATTTGCACCTAAAGACTGATGTAGTATGATTTTACATCAGTTAGTACAATAACCGTAGAAATAAAAAATATTTTGATTTGGTGATCGGACCGACGCTATTTAAAGGAACACACCGACTTATTGGGAATTTAGCTTATTCTCCATAACCCCCAGAGTTAGACAAGTCGATACATATCCTTCTCATCTCCGTGCGTGCCGTAATGCTGTCTGACGGCTACAGCGGCATCAGGCCAGCACAGAACATGCAGGTGAATGGTTCCAGCAATCCTACTGCTCCGAATAAGTGACAAAATAACGCCAACATGTTCCTATTTACATGTTGTGATTTATAGAGTCACAGCGTGTACAAAAAACAACGTAACATGAGACACAGCCATCTTCTAACTGTAAATAAACAGGGAACTATATTCTCAGGCGGAAGAGTCGGTTTCTTTACTGTTAGAAGACGGCTGTGTCTCATGTTACGTTGTTTTTTGTACATGCTGTGACTCTACAAATCACAACATGTAAATAGGAACATGTTGGTGTTATTTTGTCACTTTTGTCACAATTTGGAGCAGTAGGCTAGTTGGAACCAGTTACCTGCAGGATCTGTGCTAGGCTAAGCTAATGCTGGAACCGTCAGACAGCGTTACAGCACGCACGGAGATGAGAAGGGTATGATATGACTTGTCTTACTCTGGGGGTTACGGTGAATAAGCTAAATTCCCAATAAGTCGGCGTGTTCCTTTAAGCAATAATTCAAATGTATCTCTTGGGGGAATTATTAGAATTGTTGGGGCTTTGTAAATTATAGAATGTGGTCTAGACCTACTCTATCTGTAAAGTGTCGCGAGATAACTCTTGTTATGATTTGATACTATAAATAAAATTGAGTTGAATTGAATTGAATTAATGTGTTGTTGTAGTATGTCTGCAGCAACAGTGCCTGATAAACTATATATACCGTATATATCTTCCCACCTTCCCTATGGATAATTAACAGTTTACTTGATGTTATCATCCCGATCTGTGAGGCAGCAATGCACTGCAAGGCGCCCAATGCCTGAAATCCAAAAGAAGAAGAACTTCCGTTCTTCACAGACTGACAGACATCGCATCCAATCAGCGACGAGAAGTCATTGTCCAAGATGCACCTAGCTTTTCTGGTTTGAGTCTCACCAAATGTAATTTGATTTTTGCTTTTGCTGTTTTTTGTGTGAAATGTTGAAGTGTTTTCTGAAATGTTGTAGTGCTTTCTGAAATGTTGTTGTGTTTTATGGAGCCCAGGAAGCGAACGGACTCAACAGTGTTGACAGGGGTGTAATGCAGGGTTGTGTCCACAACCATCTCCACTGTCTTCAGAGCGTTTAGCTCTAGGTTGTTTTGACTGCAACAGGTCACCAGGTGATCAATCTCCCACCTGTAGGGGGACTCAATCCTACCAGAGATGAGTCCAATGAGGGAGGTGTTGTCCGCCAACTTCAGGAGCTTGATGGACTGGTGACTGGAGGTGCAGCTGTTGGTGTACAGGGAGAATATCAGAGGGGAAAGGACGCAGCCTTGAGGGGAACCAGTGCTGCCAGTCAAAGAGTCAGAGACGTGTTTCCCCAGATTCACGTCCTGTCATACAGGAGAGAAAGCTAAACAGCACAGTGCGTCAGGGTGAAGGAAGAGACAGAGTCTTGTCCAGGTGCTTTTTGGGGATTCTGTCTTTTAAACAGCCTGTTAATGTCTCTTTGGTGGAAGGAGAGAGTTGTTGTTGTTGTGTAGGGCAGTAATGAAGAGGCCACAGCCCCTGCTGAGGTGGGACTGGAGGGCTGGAGATAGAGTCACGGGGGATGGTGTCAAGAGTGTCCTATTGTCTTTCAAAACAGCAGTAGTAATCATTTAGGTCAGCTGCCGGATGATGTTATGTATCCAGACACAACAGCGTTTTTTTTTCCGACGTATCTGGGACTTTCACAACAGGTACCAAGCAGCAGCAGTGGTTATTTTGGCCATATTAATGACAGAAAGAAATGTTGTTGGCGCCTACAGCTCTACAATAGGGGATCTCATGCTAGTAAGGCGACGCAATGCAAAATTCTGCATCTTATGAAAACAGAAATACAGAGTGAGAGAGAATGTGAGACAAGAATGTGCCCTTGCATGTATTTGATTGGCCAATGCAGTACCTTGCTGGATGATGTCATCTGGCATTGCAGCAAAAGTTGAACCAGCTTAAAAATTTTCTACCCTGTGTTGGCACCCCAGCTGTGCAGGCGGACAGACCTCATTCAAATGCATGAGAGGGCTGTGTTTTTTCACACAAAGCCAAAGTCGGTCTGAAGATGGCCCAAGGGGTTAATGGCAGTCCTACAGTGAGGGTGATTTAGGGGCCATCCACACGGAAACGTTTTTTTGTGCAAACACACATATTTTGCATCGTTTGGGCCGACCGTCCAAACGAATCCTGTAAACGCACAGCCTGAAAACGCACTTTTTTGAAACCTGGTCTTAAGGCCTGTTAACACCGGGACGAATTTCGCGCGCGATATTCGCCGACGTTTAACGCCTCGTGACTAAACAAAGGGCGCCAATGTGAGTGTGCACACAGACGCGAAAAACGGCACGAGTAAAAGCGTCATTTTTTAAGAAACGTCTCGGGTTCGTTTTTTTGGTTTGACGCGCCACGTCAAAAACTATCCGACCAATGAGATTGGCGCTTTTGCTCACACGTCTGGAGCTTCTGAAGTTACAGTAAAACACAACTTGGGGGCGCTCAAACACAAAACGGTCTCAAAAAGGCCGAGCACACATAACGTAACGGCAAAGAAGATATACGCCAAGTAGCGTCTACACTGCCGGGAAGAAATAAGACGAGGAAGATGCAAGGCAAGATGAATGTAGAGCTGCTGGTCTCGTTGGTGTCGGGAACATAAAGCGCTAACGTTAGCGCGCTAACGTTAGCGCTTTATGTTTTTTATATTTTTTAGCACACTGTTAGCACACTGCAATCATGCAAAATGAAAAGCAATCCAATAGCACATTATACAATGTAAACAAAGACACGTTTTCTTGCGGTGGCCTTTATAAAATGAGCAATGGTGAAAGTTATTATAGTCCACGGATGTATTAAGAAAACGTTATAATCTAGTCATGTTATGATGGAAGTGACTATGCTCTTCTTCTCCGTTTTTTGGTAAATTTCGTAGCAGAAACAGCGCCACCTATAGGCCTGGAATATGAAGTAGCGTGTTGAGTCATTTACAAATGGATTCATTTGGACGCAACTATTCTTGAAACAAATCCAGGGAAGACGGGTAAAAAAAGATCATTTTGGTACGTGTGGACATGGCCTTATAGTTCTGATTTCACTCGCAGATATCACCAAGGCAACACTAGATTGATGGACATGATCATTAGGCATTAATTATACATCAATATATTATCAACATATTGTTTTGTGATAAAGTGATGGTTCAAAGGTTTACCTTGTCTCACTACTTAATAGTATACTATTCTGTGCAGTCAAGTTCAAGTTGTCTCATTTGCTGTGATAGGCTTTAAATAAAGTGTTATCCTCTTACAGAAGAATATAATTAATTTTCTTTGATAAATACTTAACTACTTCCTGTTGCAATGAGCCATCTTGCCAAATGTCTGTTAAAATTGTTGTGTTATGTGGCCGGTTGGACCAGTGGTAGAGCAGGCGCACATGTACTGAGAGGTTTATGCCTCGACACAGAAGGCCAGGGTTCGAATCTGACCTGTGACAATTTCCTGCATGTCTTCCCCCTCTTTCTCACCACCATCAAAAATTAAAGGCGGAGAAGCCCAAAAAATTATCTTTGTTGTGGTATTTTATTCAAGAGACACAGTATATCAATTATATTTTAAGATTATATAGTAACACAGACTTGTCTTAATTTACTGAAAAAATTCACTTAAATAGTTGAATCTATGATTGTCACTGGACCGACACCAACACATGATGTGTAGATCAGTTATGTCAGTTTTACAAACTACCTTTGAGCAATAAAACAAGTGACTGAGTTTTGTGATTACAGCCACATTAAGGACCAGCTAACGTTGATCTCAGTTATGAGACAGTGATGCCGGCCACACTAACTGATTCGAATCCTGTGTGACAAAAAGTCACAAGCCAAACCTACCTTCCCAACCCCCAGTCCTTCCCCTCTGCGTGGACCCCTAACGTGAATGCAGAGAGGCAAGGACCACCCGGCAGGGGTCCTTAATACTCAACACAGGCATTCTATTGGCCACCCATTGAAAGACAAAATGAGCATTTTCATGCACTTCTAAGGCATTCCTAAATATGAGTGCTGCTTTGACTCAGCAAACCTATTACGACTCTGCTGAAGGAATAAAGGGATGTAGGGATGGTGAAGCAAAAGAAGGGTAGTTGAAAGAAAAGATGGGTATGAGGGCATGAATGTGGAGCCCTGCCCCAGGCTGCAAACAGCCCTCAGCAGACCAGATAGTCAGTTAGGGTTGAGTTGTATTACATTGTTTATATATGAAGGTAACAGCCCAAATGTTCAGATAGACTCTCCTAGAAGACATTCGTAACATTGTACTCAGTTGTTCACATGAAAGGTAACAGAAACAGCTGTGTAAGGAATAAAGAGAGAGCTGAGAGGAAGTTCAAACCCTGGCTCCTCATTTCGGTTCCACTTAATGTGTCGACTGAAATATTTTCCCCCTGTTGCTCCGAAACGGACATAAAAATATCACACTTTCTCTGTAGTCTACCGTTAGCTAGCGACTGTAAATGTAGGCTACTTTTAAAATGCCATATTTTCCCTCTGGGCTCACCAAAACGGACGTAAAAGCATATTAACCATTCACTGCACGTGATCGCTTAGCATACCAACTCAACATTTATTGTGTTGTTACTTGTTAATAGTGTAACTGTTATTTATTGTTAAATTATTGTAGTTGTGTGTTAGGTGACTTAGGTTTCCTTATTATATATTGAAGTACTTTAAAATGTTAATATATTTTAAATTTAAATAGTAGTTTAAAAGTTTAAATGTAAAGAGCCTTTCTTTGTCATTTTTCAGTTTTTCAAGAATCGGTTTAGGGTTAGGGTTAGGGGTTAGGGTTAGGGTTATCATAAGGGTTAGGGTTATCATCGGAATCATAAAAATCCAAACAATACCCAACCCTACAGACAGTGTTGTGAAAGTGATGTGAAAATTACTGACTGTCCACCAGCACGTTGCACATAGAGCCTGATCTCACCTGGAGCGCTGACACCACAGCACTCTTTCAGAAGGCACAACAGAGAATTCTACCTATTTAATTTTTTTTGTAGATTTGTTTGGGTCACTTTGGGCCTTTAATTAACAGGGAAGGGGAGAGAGAGGGGGAGCGACATGCAGCAAACGCCCACCGGTCAGAATCGACCCAGGGCCGCTGCGAGAAGGACCCAGCCTTTGTATATGGGGTGTCCCCAGAGACTTTACGTCCTGAGGATTCTCTAGGAAGTCGTGCAGTGAATGTTTTGTATGTGTGGTGTTTCTATGTGTTTGTGTCTTTACTTTCTTTTCTTTTTTTAGACTTGCCTCTTTTATATATTTTTATAGTCACATTTATAGTCTCTTTTATTCTTTATTTATTTATTCACCTGTTTTGCACTGAAAGGACTGCATCCAATTGTAAATGTACAATGACACCAAAATGTGTTTCTAAAAACTTTTTATGCGAGAAATAAGCTGCAGTTCCTGAATCTGTCTTCCTGTTGGATCGAAAATACTTTTGGGCCTTTTTTGAAGGTGCTAAGTCGAGTTGGACGCCCCTGATTTGCATAAAGTCTCTCGGAAGTCGCCGCAACGCTACCAGAATGCATTGCCCAACTGCTTACATTAACAATGAATGGGAAACGTGGAAATGACTCTGCCAGAAGACACAGACCATGACTGTGCCTCCATCTGTATGCAAGTGTGTCACGTGTTGCAAGTTGATACACAATACCCAGTATATAGGACTTATCAAAATCAGTGGTTTTGTAATAAAGGGGTTAGTAATAATTTGCAATGTAGGTGACCCAAGCTGTGTTGGTTGTTCACTTAACTTAGCAAGTAGTTCCTGAAACCAACTATAGCAACTATCATGGAAACAAATAAAGCAACAAACAGTACATCTATGCAGATACAATATATATATAGCTTGTGAAGTAAAGTTAAAATGGTGCTGTGGCAGAAATCTAATTTCTTCCAGCTGATCAGACTATTGCAGATACTATGCAGTTGTCTGATTCCTTGCCTGAATGCTCAGTAATATGGTTTTGACTTACGTCTTTCTTCTTCTTCTGTGTTATCACCATGCCATCAGTGCATGGTGAAGAAAAGGATGATTTGAGGTTGTATGCTCTCTTTACTTAACATTACATTGACTGACAGAAGTGTTCAGAGTGGATTTCAGATGGTTGTCCACAAAGTCAATGTGATGTATGACACCCACGCAGTAACCGGGGTATGGTCTTACGCCAGAGAAATGGGGGAATGACAGGAGTAACTCTACCTCCGGTACAGTAGGTAGTGCTCTGCCAACGCACAACGCTTTATCTTCCGGTTGACCTGTATGTCAAAATTACACAGACCGATCACTAAATTAATAACAATAACTCTCAATCTCTCAATCTCAGCATAGCAGGGCTGCCAGCTCACACACCACACCCCCGATTTCTCATGCTGAAGTGTCAACCTGGTCAGTCAAATACCTGAAAGATAGTTTATCTATAGATCTACCTGGTAAGTGTAGCAACTTCAGTTAATTGTAGTGGACTCGCTCTGCTGTGGGCAGTGACGCGTTGCATCCGTGCTCTACCTCTGATGAAGAGCAGCATACAGCCACTTCTCTTAACTTTGTCAGAGACCAGAGACCCAAATGGGCCTCTGTGTCTGTCAGGCGGTCTGAATGAGATACTACCATATCAGCGGAGCAATAACATGCACAGAAGACTATATTCCAACTCTCCAAATCTCTGAGAACACAGATGGGAGGAGTTATATTTTGAATGTGCACAAAGTTGTAAACATGATCAGAAATTTTGCTGAAACACATCTGAGCTATTGAAGTCCATGGGTTTATAAATGAATTAAAATAATGTATGATTCACATGAATAAGTGCCACATGCACATTTAAAGAGATTTACTTCCCCAACAAAAAACGCAAAAGAAGAGGGAAGAGTAAATTAGGCATGTATTGACTCAGCAGAGATAACGTTAAATTAGAAAAAGTCTACAAGATCTACAAGAGAATAGTTGAAAGTAATAAAGAATGCCTTAGGGCCTTATTTTTCTATATTTTCAATTGTTCCCAGCATAAATTGATGTAGAAAAGGGTAGAAATAGGTGCATACAAATTCAGTGTTTAATGCTCAAAAAATGGTGTCCAAAAATGGTTATTTCTATTTATTTAGTTTGAAAGGATTAGAATTTATGTAAATCAGTGGTTCTCATTTTTTTAAATGTCAGTGGTCCTAGATCCCTATGGTAGACCAATGTTAATTTAACTTTGGGACCCTTGCTTTGTACGTGGCAAAATTTTGGTTGGCCCCACCAAATCTCACTCCAAGGTTTTTTGAAAAGTTGGCAGCTCTGGCATAGTAAGCACAGTGTTCCAGCCAGATGACTGACAACTTGTTCGGCTCATTATAACGTTATCTGTAACCAGTGTCGGGTGGAATTAGTAAGCTAACTTCGTTAGCTAACTAACATTAACGTTAGCCAACGGCCGCAGCGGAGGCTGCTCGGTCCCTCCATTTTTTTGCAGAGACACAGCGTTGACAGCCCCAGAGATGGGCAGTCGGTTTAGCCGATGTCTAAATCTCCTGATGTCCGCTGCCTTGGCAGAGAGTAAAACAGATGGACCGTAGGCTCTTCGCTGCCGATGGCCTGCAGATTTGGGCATCGCTGTTTTGTTGTATGGTGTCATAGCAACGACTACGACTCACAACATGCTGACGGAGTATATCCGGTTCAAAACCCACTCCAGGGGAATGGGGAGGGCAGTTGAAGCATGCGCAGCCGCCTAAACCGATCGTAGCCCGGTTAAGGTGTATACATGGAGTAATCCCCCGGTTACTGAAAGAGTTCTCTAGGTCTGTAAACCGGGTTCTGAGAACTCAGATTTTAACCGGGGTAAGGTGTTTACATGGCGTTTGAGAAATCGGGGTATTGCCTTAACCCGAATATAATCGTTTTTTTAAACTGCATTGAAACGCACTATATGATGACAAACTGGGCACTTGGAACACACCAGTTGTGAATGTTTCAGCTTTGAGCCCTGCGGTTATTGCTGTCCTTATGTTCAACCTCCACCCCATCTGTAGAGCCAAATCACAGCCACATGGCAAAAAGCTTCCACTTATTTGAAAACCCCCAACCTCCACCCCCTGTAGTTAACTCTTCAACACCATTGGTCCTCAATTGTTTGGCAGCTTAAACTGTTTTGTCTGAGTCCCGCTACCCTGTGGAGGATCTTTCCTCTGCAGTGTACTCAGCTGAAACCAAGTGAAGTAGAAGATAACAAACTTAATTGCAGTATTGATGCTACTGAATTCAATCAGAGGGATCCAACCTCTTTAGGCTGCGTTCAGACAGGGAAACAGCGAGCCAGCGATTTTCCGCAGAGTGGTGCGGTGCGGAACACAACGTCCTGTTGTGTTCTTTAACCCCCCAATGTAGCACAAGTAGACTTTATATTTCACAACTAGTGCTTTCTGTCCAATCTCCACATTTCCGACCGCACTTGAAGGCAGCTTCACAGAGAAAGGGACAAAGAAAATACAGGAGCGAGACATGTCGACTGTGCTTTGTTGTTTGGTAAACATTCAGATGTTACACACACTCCCAAACTTTTTTTTGCAGTGATATAGGCAATGATGTTTCCTGTTTTCTGTTGGGGACTCTCACACCGCCTCAAAACACACCGACAAGTCATATCCATGATCACAACCGTAGTGTGACGCGGGGTTGTGTTTCTCCAAAAGTTTAGTCGGTCTCAACTTTTTTCACTGCAGGCCGGCTATGTTTTTTTGCGTGTCCCCCCTACAGCAACCCCTGCCGCAGCCTAAACGCACCACCCCCATTCAAAATGAATAGAAAGACCTGCGTCTTTGCCGGACCGTCAGACGGCCGACACAGGCAGTGTGAATGTCCACTTAACCAGGTTATCTGATAGTGGTGTCTTTAAGCCCGAGACACACCAAGCCAATAATTGGCCGTTGGACAGTCTGGCGAGGTCAGTGACTCAAGTCGGTTCGGTGTGTCCCGTGCCGCCGCCTGTCTGAGGGGCTGTCGGCCTTCATTTTGGCCAACCTGACGGCGAGCGGAATGAGCGTGACTAGAGTCTCTCAAAATCTGACAAAAATCTTTTAAACTGACCTTTGTTGAGCTGAAATGAAGACAGATTCAGCAACTGCATGGCCTATTTCTCGCTTAAAATGTTTTCAGGAACATGTTTCAGTGAACTATTTTAGTACAATATGAGATCGTATTCTGAACGAGCCGCCATGACAGTCTGGCTTTGAATTTCCGGAGAAAACAAACCCATGTGACGCGTTCATCCAATCAGCTGCCAGTTTTCATTTTTTGGGCAACAATACAGATTAGCGCCGCCTGCTGCTATGGAGACGTATTACATATCCTCAGTGTGTTCCGAGGCAGTTTTTTGGACCTCGGGGACCCGACTGATCATTCCGACTGGCTTTTCTGTCGACGGTCAGCCGTCTGGTTGGTGTGTCTCGGCTATTAAAGAGGAAGCACAAAGAGATAAGTGAAATCATTTTATTTTTAAAAGGAAAGCATTTAGGATGTATTCTTAAAAGAAAAGCATTTAGGATTTAATTGCTTTTCCCTCCGATACATTTTGAAATCAAGAAACAATTTCAAAATTTACGAAAAATCACGAGTTTCCTTTCAAGGCTGAAAATCGGAATAAATTGAGTTTTGACCATTGGGCAAATAAATCTGTGGCTAAAACTTGGTTGGTCACATTATGATAAGTCTTTATTAAAATAAATGCTACAGTGCTGTTCTATGGGGTTCCATTAATGTGTTTGTGTAGCTGTGTCTACTTCGTTCCAACTGTCAAAAAATGTGTGTAATTGTTACAGGACTTCAATTACAAGAATATATGACACACACACACAAAGGTTGAAATAAAGGCAGGAAATAATAGGCAGAGTGTTCCACATTCTGGGGCCTCCGACAGCAAAGGCCCAGTCACCATTGGTCACAAGCCGGGATCTTGGGACAACCAGCAGAGCTGCATCCACCGTCTGTCATTTCCAGCGCGAAGTTGAAGTTTACTGACGTAAGTTGTCGCAGAGTGTAGTCATGCACTTTCAAATTTTTGTTAGTCGCCGTGCGCTGTGCATTCAGTTCAACATGGTTGGCTGGGAAGACTGGCCGAACAGGTTTGCCTCTAGAAATCTGTGTGATTCTTCACGTACAGACCACAGGGAGTCAAACAGCCAACGGGCAATTAATTCTTACTATAATTTGGATTTTGTTTAATGCTTTAAAAGTTATCATTAAAATTTTAAAAACAGGCCAGAGCATGTGAGAAGAGTAAGGAGCAAGGAGAATGGTCTGCTTATCTATTCTGCTCTTCAGAAAAAAATCCAATTGCAACCACAAAATAGATAGCGAAAGGGGAGGGTGTCTCCCACCCACCGGATGTCAGGCTTTAAACCCACAATGTACATCTGCTGAGCCAGACTAGTAGGTAACTGACCTCGCCACTTGTTTGCAGGCACTCTTACTGCAATTGTCTGGTCTCCATCAGAGTTCAAATGGCTGCATAACAGGCAAACACTAGTCTGTTTAATATACAACAGGTTAGGTGTGGACACACCCACAGGGTGCTTTCCTATCTTAGTATTCAATGTATCACATTACATTACATTAAGTTCATATTTTACAAATTATTAGACTGAAATCAGTGCATGTTGTTTGGCTGGATGTGTGGTATAAAACATCACAGAAGTTGTAAGAGGAGGATCAACCTGTTTCATTATTTAGCAGCCAAAGAATCGCAGAAACCTCTGAAAAGTCAGGACTGCCACTTCATTTAACTTCTTGGCTCGATCTGAGCAGGCAATGGAAGTTGCAAGGGGATAATATCACTGTGTATACACACACACACACACACACACACACACACACACACACTCTATGCAAACAGTGGTGCACTGACGCACACAGTCTGGTAAATTTGCATTAAGGGAAGTAGTGTTTTTAGCTGGAAGGTTTAACGCTCTCCAGCTCTAACTGACATGTCAGCTAAAGTAAATAGTCCACATCCACACCCAGCAGACAGCTGCAGCTGCTCTCAATGTGCAAGCAACTCTGTGAATATTACTAGGTCAGAACTGCTAATGTGGCAGAAATCACAAGATGGATCAGAGATCAAGATTGAGCTAGTATTTTAAGAAAATCAAGGTTTAGGATTTTAGTAAATAAAGCCATGGGGGCAGACCGGGCAGCAGACATAAATACGTGGACAGGCATTTGATTTCCATGAGACCACTGTAAACATAATAGAGTGTATTGATCAGGCTGATAATACAATTAGAAAACACATCCTCCCTATCTGCACGTCACATGAAGTTACAATATGCTGTATTTCATTTCCCGGGCTGAATCGGAAGTCATTGACCGTTAAAAGGTATAAGGCAATGCACTTCTAACAAAAACAATGTACCAATACAGTGGTAGTAGTCTACTAGCCAATCAGAGCCAAAGTAGGGCAGGTCATGCCTTCAGCATCCTAAGAAATACATTTTGCTCACTGGTGGGCAAACCATCTAACATGACTGCAGGTACTTCTATGTTTCTGGTGAATTTTGGCACACAATAGAAAGACGATTGCTGTCTCCATACGCACACTTCTGTACTTACACTTAGTATTTTGAGTATATAGTGCGTTCACACTGACAAAGTATAGCAATATGCAGTGCATTACGAGTACCTGGATGATGTACTCATAATGGTCAAAAAGTTGAGTGTGGAACGTAGGCCACTACTTTCCCTCAACAGTTGCCATCTTTGCTATGGAGCTACGATACCACCACTTTATTTTCAAACTTTATAAATGGCGGGTGAGGAAGCTGCAGCAGTTCATAACAGCAAACACCTAACTATAAAAATGTAAGTTATATATGTGTTTTTTCACAGTATCATTTAACTGTAGTCAGTTAGTGAGAAAACAAGCCAGTATATGTTTTGGCAGGCCACAATAGTGGTGATAACGCCCTGCCCGGCTGCATTTCACCCACAAAAATAAAAAGCAGTCATCATTTCCTGTAAGTGCATAACGGCCGTGCGTCCACACTATCATGTGGAAATGTACAGTACGCACTCCACAAGTGAGTATATAGTGTACACTTACATATAGCACATTGCAAACTCACGGATGTATCCAAATTGAGACGCAGCACATTGCTATCAGCATCCACAAAGCCAAATTGGTAAAATTCTGACAAAAATGATTCAATATGGTAAGTTTCTCCTAGTATTGCTGTTGTGACAGAATAAGCAATTTGCTCCACCATGAATAAAAGCTCCAGAAATCCCTCCATGGTGTAACAGCACACAAAGCCACATTTCTGGATTTAGGTTGCTTCCATACCTGCCTCGTTTGGTCCGTTTAATATGAATCCAAACTCTGGTGCGGATCATACAAACTCTGGTCAGCTTTAAACCGGAGGTCTCGGTTCGCTTTCAAGTGAACTAGAGTTCAGTTCACTTCAGGTGAGAACGCAATCCAACCCAAATACAGGAAGTGAACCAACAACATTTACTAGCCTGCTAACCTTGCACATAATTTACGGTCTTAAATATGATTTAAGGGATGATAACTTTCAGATCCATAACTTATTCTGAGCTCACATCGCTGGTTGTCTGTGTGAGACCATCATCTCTCTCTCCTTTACTCGCTGTCTGTCAGCTGCTCATTGTTCACCTTTCTCTAAAATATTAGAAACACTAAAGCAGAACCAGAAAAACTGTGTAAAGTGTGTCCATGGAGGCGAGGTTAGAGCCGATGATCAAGTGTTGGAGAATGAATTGCCAGGGCCACCGCGTTGTCCACTGACCTGTTGGGGCGGTAAGCAGACTGCGGAGGATCCACAGTGTCCGCCACCACAGAGTTGATTGAGTGGAGAACCATCTCCTCCAGACATTCATGGCCACTGGCCTGAAGTTGTTCATTGTAGAGGTGTGTGGGATTTTAGGGACCTGCTATGATAGAAGATTTAAAAATGTGTGGGACAGTTTCCTGCATGAGAGAGGTGTTGAAAATGTCAGCGTACATCCTGCCACACCATCGGGTCCTGCAGCCTTCCAGGGGTAAGCCTGCTTAAGAGCCCTGATGACACCTGGAGTGCAGTCTGCTCTGGGTTGCAGGGGGACTTTAAGGGGGTGTCTCTGTTCTTTCTTAGATATCTGGCGTAGAAACTGTTCAGTGTGTCTGGGAGAATGGAATCATAGACGTCTGCCCTGCTGGGGTTATCCCTGTAGTTTGAGATGGATTGTATTCCCTGCCACATACTTCCTGTGTTATTGTAGAAAAGGCCCCAAAGTAATAAGTTAAAGTTGCTGTTAATAAGTATGGTGTTTCCATGTTTCTATGTTTCACGTTTATGTATGTTTATTCAGCGCTGGTAATATATCAGGGGAGCCAAAGCGCTTGCTGGTTGAATATCAAAGCTGACGTCACGCAGTTAATAAGCAGTATAATACAGTCAGTCGGTCAGATGGATTACAGTTGTGAGCAGTAACTTTTTTCAGAGTGTGCGTGAATGAGAAAAGTAGGTATATCTGCTGCTTTACTCGTGATATTGTATTTCTTTTGTTAATCCAGCTATAATTTCTGTTATCAGATGTGGATGAGAATTTGGAGTTTAGGGGGCTGCTAAGCGATCACTATGCTAATGTTATCCACTTTCATACATGCTAGTTTATAGCCTTCAGCTCACCTGACTCAGCACGTCGGGTCAAAATATGCAACGTTGAGTTTAAACATGTTTATAGTTTTATTACTTGTTGTTAGTATTGTTCATTGCTTTATGGTTGAGTTAAAATAAGAACTAGTGTTAAATATTGTTATCTGTACCGCTACTGAGGCTTAGCTTTTAAGGCTTTGCTAACACGACGGAACATAGCATCCTGTAGGGGTTTTTCACAATAAAAGCATCCAGCCGGTTAGTCTATTGGAGGCTTTGGCATTTATCCATACATAACAGGAAGTGTTGTCTACATTAGCGGTAACTTAAAGAGCCCCTATTATACTCCTTTTCAGCGTCTAATTTGTACTCTTGGGGTCTAATACAATAGGTTTACATGCTTTGATGTTTAAAAAACATATGTTTCTCATACTGCCATTACTGCAGCTCCTCTGCCTGAAACACTCTGTCTGAGCTCTTGGCCCACCTTCCTGAAAAACCCAGTCTGCTCTGATTGGTCAGCTGGCCCACTCTGTTGTGATTGGTCAACCAAATTTAAACAAGCCACTGGGCAGGCTGTGCTTGCTCAAGCAGCACTTATGGACAGCACATATGAAAAACTGAGCTGGCTTTCTCAATCAGTGACATCACTAATTGAGGAATTTCAAACAGGCATGTGGCGAGGCGTTTTTAGGCCTTTTTTTTTGAGAAAAAGTGCGGAGAGAAAGCTCCATTTGGAGTGAAATGTGTTTTTTAACTTTATAAATCTATTACATACACAAAAAACTATATAACAAACTAAAAGACCAAAAAAAGCACTGATGAAGAATTGTCTGAAAATCCGATATAATGAGCGTTTGAATGCTGTGTCAGTGTTAAAGTAAGATACATGTAATTGAAGCAATTTAACCCCTTTTCTCTGTTTACATTATTCAAGAAATATGTAGCCATATTGTTATTATTGCTGATTATTGTTTATAATATTTTTGGTAATATTTATGTTACTGCTAATGGAGGATGGATGTATACATATTTTCCTTTATTCAGTTGTATTTTGTTGTTTTCTCTCTTTATTGAAAACCATACATGCAGAAGAATTAAGTATCTCTCAGGTCTTTATTTCTTACTGGAAGATTTGGCTCTGGAAGTGGTGTTCTGTTTGATACAAATGGGTGAACCTAGTGAAAAACACAGAACTAGCGCCTAGACTGAGCAACTACCCATTATCTCCATTATAGTTATTGTCCCTGTAGCAGCTCCCAAGTCTCTGTGACCCGTGATCCAGGTGGCAAAAAGATGCCTGCTTTATACCATTTTCTGTCCTGGCTGGCACTATAAGTTCATTGTTTACCTCTGTTTTGTGTGGGCTACTAAGCTAGCTAGCTAACAATGCTATCAGGTTGTCCAAATACATATTGCCATGGTACATAGTCTGTAACGTCTGTGCAAACAAAATGTAACATAACATAGCATGCTGAAAATGTTGGTTTGATATGCTGTTTTTATAGCGCTAAGTTCGTTGTTTACCTCTGTTTATGTGGGCTACTAAGCTAGCTAACAATGCTATCAGGTTGTCCATATATGTGTTGCCATAGTACATAGTCTGTAAATGTTGTTGTAGTATGCTGTTTTCATAGCGCTGCTAATTCCATATCTTTTAACAGACTTCTGGTCGCAAATCCCACTGCATAGACCACTAATGTAATAACCTGCACAGACAAAGACCAACCAACTCTCTCTTTGTCTTTCACAGGAACAGACAGATATTGTTGTATGAACTTCCTACGAAGCAGAGATCAACTGCGCAACTGGGTTACAGGTTGCCAGGTTGAGCTGACAAATGGGTTGAAAATTGTATATGGTGTGTGGATTGTGTGAATAGGATGCGTTTCATACTAAATCTGGCAACTGGTCAACATTAGACAAACATATTGGGCCGATTATTTATGAAGGAGTTTGGGCCATGCAAATTACGGGAGTTTCCCGGGAGAAATAACAAACTGGGAGGGGTCTGGGAGATAGGGCTAAAAAACGGGAGAAACCCGGGAAAAACGGGAGTGTTGGCAGGTATGGTGTGTGCGTGTGTGTGTGTGTGTGTGTGTGTGTTTGTGTGTGTGTCCTTGGCTGCAGTCTCTTCCAGTAAGGCATGAGCTCTCTGACAAAGACTTTATAGGGACTCTGAACTGAGACAATGCAGCTGACCTTTCAGAGCTGGTCACAAGCAAGATTTACAATTTGAAATCCAAGATGGAAGGTTGAATTCAGAATGAAAACTAAAGGTGAGGGACCACTTTTGATTTTGGCTGCATTTTCGATCAAATAGGCTAAATTCCTGGAAGAATTACTCCCATCTAGTGTTGAGATCATATATCGCAATCAACTCTCTCTCGCCACGCAGTATATGCAGCTACGGTAGCCTTCACGCTTCAAAAAGCGAAGGTGTACAAAAGGCCGTCTATCAGCTGTCATTGTTGGAGTTCAAGCGTTCTCTTAATACATCCATGAGTTCATGTTGGAGAGTAGCGCGGACACCACGAGCGGGCACGCGCGCCCCCCGACCCAAAGGAGAGAGAAAGAAAAGGAGACTGCAGCGGTCCGGAGGATAATTAACTAGTTGGGATTTGGTGTGTGCCTCCAAAGCAGTTCCAATGGTAACTCTTTTTCCGGTCTCTTGGTCTTTTCAATATCTGTTTTCTTTTTCTGGGCGAAAAAGAAGACTCCTGTTCCTGAAATTTGGATTTTGAATACGTGTGGTCCTCCATGTTTCCTTCTTCAAACTTGCTGGGGCCGGAAAGCGACGATACCCATTAGCAGCAGCTGTGAGTTGAAAACACGAAAGGCGGAGCAGTATAGCCTATGTCCCTTACTATGGCGTTATATTACTGTCATTAGTCAAGAGCGCATTATTTCAATTTGAGAGCATTTCTCACTGATATTACGTTCAGATTTCTTGCTCTCACACTCAAATAGTCACTGCTCGCGCTCAAAACCTTGCTCTCACACTCAAATAGTCACTGCTCATGCTTAGATTTGCTCTGCTTGTGCTCAAACTTTCTGCTTAGACTCAGATATGTTGTTGTTTGGACAGATTTCCTGCTCTCAGCTTTGAGCCTTCTCCTCGCACTCAGGCTGATTTTGCTCGCTTGCAAATTTTCTGCTCTCGGAAGTCAACAACCAATAGAATGCCAGCTGTAGTGTTGACCAATGAAATGATCCCTGCGCCGTTGAGGGTGCGTTCACTTTACGTTAAAACGTCTGTTGAGGGCGGCTGCACTGTAACCGTGAACTGTAATCAAGTGTATACACCCTCGCACCGTTCATTGCTTTATTATAAGTATATGTCAACAACGTGCACAGAATGGTCGACGCACTTTCACCTGCACCCATCAGGAAACGGGAGAAAGCTTTGAAGTGGGACATATGAAGTTATGTCCACAACTACGAGGGTGAGTAACATAACTTAAGCCCCTAGCTAGCTAGCTAACATATGGCGCTAGCATACAGCCTAGCTTGATGTCCATAAACAAATAGATTTTCTTTATTGTATAGCTAGATTGAACGACATATGACGGACTGTATGTGTATATGTGATGACCTCACTTAGTATTTTTTCCTCGTTTGGTTAACCATGTTCCTGGGATTTGGCTGATTTCATGTTAAAGGCAGTAGTAAAACCTAAACTGTAATATAACTGAAAGAACACCAGAAACTGGATTGTTTGTCAGTTTTTGCATCACTGTTGTGTTGTTCATCAGAATTTAGTCTTCATTCCTTCATATAACATTAGTCTGAAAATGATGAATTCATATCAGTCTGTTTAAAAAGTTGTAACATTAAGTACAATTTCACCACTATAATAAAAACAAATCTAGAAATGATATGCTTTCTTATTTGCTCCTTAAATGGCATTTATTTGTTTAATTAATACAAAGCAAACTGAACTGAAAAAACAAATATTTTGTTTCACGTTCTTTTCATCCAGGTGGGGCTGAGGGGCTCGACCCCTGTTGATCTGTGTGTGTCATATCACCAACCCATGATAGCTAGAATTCACCCTGCTACTCCAGATCTACCTACTGTATGACTGGCTACAGACTACAACCATCTGCTCCAGATCTACCTACTGTATGGCTGACTACAGACTACAACCATCTGCTCCAGATCTACCTACTGTATGGCTGACTACAGACTACAACCATCTGGTCCAGATCTACCTACTGTATGGCTGACTACAGACTACAACCATCTGGTCCAGATCTACCTACTGTATGGCTGACTACAGACTACAACCATCTGCTCCAGATCTACCTACTGTATGGCTGACTACAGACTACAACCATCTGCTCCAGATCTACCTACTGTATGGCTGACTACAGACTACAACCATCTGCTCCAGATCTACCTACTGTATGGCTGACTACAGACTACAACCATCTGCAAGTTTTGTTTGTAGTGAACATCAACAGCTGCACTAAAAGTCTCTTGGGTTCATATGGGACTTGGTTGTTCTCCATACTGCATCACACACTATATCGTATGTACAAACAAGTATCATTACTTAACCACAGTATATATTATTCTGGTGTACACTGTTGACTTGACTCAAACAAACTCACCTTAACCTGGGTCATCTGTTTGCCAATATCAATGTTCCTGCTACAGTAAATCCTATAGGCAAATTGTTCTGCTTTCACCGTAGTATGAACAATACACTTTTAAGGTTTTGTGTCAAATATTGTGCAATTTGTTATGAATTACTCATTGTTTTGACAAGGTAAATTAAAGCTATTTACCAAGTGTCAGCTCAGGTCAATTTAATTGTACTGTTTTTTTTTTTATAAATGTTATGGAAAATGAAAAAAACAATTTGCCTTGATCAGGGTTTTAATTTGTTGCAAATATGAACATGGTTTTAATAATCTGTATGTTATTGCTCTGAAAAACTACAATGATTTAAGAAATATCAGTGATACTTATCAACATTTATTGAATTGACTGAATATAGGCAGACATTACAGGCACCTATTCATGTCAACAGAGAAAACAATAGTTTGTTCTCTCTTTTATCACTTTGATTATGCAGGTGATGGTGCAGAAAGAGGGGTGAAGTCCTTGTAGCTCTCTGGCACTTTGAGGACAGAAAGATCCAGCAACTCTCCACTGTTGTCTTTGTATAGTATGCTCCTATTAAAGACAAATTCATAGACATCAACACATAAGATATTAGGTGTACATAGCTTTCTTTAACATCATTACTATATATATATACATACCTTACCTTATCTGATTTGGTTTTGTGGACATCAGTAATTTTCTCTCCCAGGCCTGGTTGTGCACCCTGTGAATTTAAGCAAGAAACATAAATGATAAGTGTATGTAACATGATTTTATTATTATATTACAACAGAGGTTCTCCAGTCACACCTAGAAGAAGAGGAACAAACAAACAAAACACTTGTTCTTTTCTGCTCAGTGTATTAATTAAAAAAAATAACATATTTAAGTTGCAAATAAAGCATATCATTTCTAGATCTGTTTTATTATAATGGTGAAATTGTACTTAACAGACTGGGTCCGTGTACTTTTTTGTTCATTCGATTTTCATTTCATAAACAGGTATTATTTTTTTTTGATTTTCGTTTTAAAATACGAAATTTGAAATTGAAATACAAGGCGTTTTTTCCTTTTCATGGTCAAAAGGGGATGAGAGAAATTTAAAATATGCTGTGATTTTCATTCACTCGAACACGCAAAAATAGAAATGAAAAAAAGGCCTGTTTTTTTCATATTCAGAGACCGGATGTTGTCATTTCCAAGGCAACAGCGCCAGCCTAGCCTACCAGTGTTGCTTTCAGCCCAGGCTAAAATTACTTTGGAAACCTATACTCTTGATAATGCTTGGGGGGAATTTTATTTCATAATGTCACATGTATTTATTACCCTCTCTCCCTGCCTCCCTCTGACTCTCTGTCTCGTCCCGCTGCAGACAACTTCGCCCAAAGAGAGTCGAACCAGCTGACTGAGGAAACAGAATTTCAGTTCACGGCTGTAACGGTACCTTTACGCCACCGTTAACAAGCCCAGCAAACTTTCTGTTGCTGCCGTTAAACTTGCTGATCTGGCAGAGAGTCACCGGCGGTTCAGGATCAGATCATGGGGATCAGACCTCTGGTGCTGGGTCTAATATTCTAATATTACCTGCTGCTGCAGCTAGCTAGCAGCTAGCCACCAGCCCTTTGACCTCGGTCCCTGTAGTTCGCTGGCTTTACCCGCTCTAGCTGAGCTGGGAATCTGCCGCACTTGTGATTTATTCATATTTTCTTTTCTTTGCAGTGATATGCTATGATGCACTGATGTAGGGTGACCAAACGTCCTCTTTTGCCCGGACTTTTTTCCTACTGTCCGGGGCGTCCGGGGGGGTTTTATAAATTCATTAAAATGTCCGGTTTTCACTGTTTTTCATGGGACCATTAAGCGTGTACTTAAATTGACTGGCACTTTGCTCAACACAATACTACGGTAGGCTACTTTGTTGTGTGACGTAATTCCCGAGAGGCTGCCTTGTTAGCGGCGACGCGCACATACACAGGGACCAGGGCAGACAGCGGAGCAGCATTACACACAAAATGCCGAAGCGTTTCCTGCTAAAGATTTCCCACCGTGGTCAGAAAACACAGGGGAGACACTTTGTTTCTCTCACTATGACTCTAGAGTCGGTAGGACTCGCTCGCTGTCACTCTCACTTCTCCCCCGCTCTATATCACCCCCACACACACACACACACACACACACACACACACACACACACACACGCCGTCTCGACGCACACACTAACGCACAAGTATAAACATCAGTCCACTTACAACCATAAAACAAGACTAGTGCAGCTTCACAGTTGAACTGCAAAAAAAAGTCCCACATACCGTCCCGGTCGGGACCGGACAAGTGGGAGGCGGACTGCACCGTGTGCAAAGCTGGCACATATGTTTCAGTGTCTTTATTATTTATGTTATTACATTGAAAAGGTATTAAGAGATATTTTGTTGAAGCTGGATTTTCTAACACAGAAGAGGTCATATTTAGAACATTATTTCATATTATTTATTTATTTTAAAAGAGAGCTATTATTTTGTTACAGGAGTTATTTTTGCACAATTGAGGCATAATAAAGCATGTTCATTAACCTCTGAGAATCACCACTGTCTGGATTTGTCTCGAGGCCAGGTCGAGTGTCCTCTTTTTGTGAAATCAAAATATGGTCACCCTACACTTATGCCAGGCAGGCTTGCTGCTGCAGTTAGTCAGAGTCTGTGTGAGATAACAAAACTTAATAAAATATAAAATATAACGTGCATATAAATAGACGGAATAAATAAAAGTCCCCGGAAATAAATATAAGTAAAACATATGTATTTAGGCTATTGAACTATAATGACTAGCTAATGCCTATATATGTATTGCCTCATTTATGTATTTCATGTTCTATTTCATAGCCATATTTATTATGTAAAGGGTGGCAAAAAACGGATGATCAGTCACTTAGGAAGTTATAGTCTACAATTTCCCTCAACTGCAGCTGGGACATTCTAACGCTTAACATAAAAAAGCTTAACGTGGTTTAATGTAACTAAACAGTCAGTTATCAGTCACATAATGTCCATAATAATTGGACTTTGGTTTAGATTTTTTGACAGTTTTCAGTGGTTATGAGGAGCAATATGAGAGAGAAATTTGGTAAACATTGATCATTGCTTAGGTACATTAAACCACATTAAACCACAGTTGTTTTTTAATACCTGTTTATGAAATGAAAATCGAATGAACGAAAAAGTACACAGACCAGACTGATATGAATTCATCATTTTCAGACTAATGCTATATGAAGGAATGAAGACTAAATTCTGATGAACAACACAACAGTGATGCAAAAACAGACACAAACAATCCAGTTTCTGGTGTTCTTTCAGTTATATTACAGCTAGGCTATATGCTAGCGCCATATGTTAGCTAGCTAGCTAGGTGCTTAAGTTATGTTACTCACCCTTGTAGTTGTGGACATAACTTCATATGTCCCACTTCAAAGCTTTCTCCCGTTTCCTGATGGGTGCAGGTGAAAGTGCGTTGACCATTCTGTGCACATTGTTGACATATACTTATAATAAAGCAATGAACGGCGCGAGGGTGTATACACTTGGTTACAGTTCACGGTTACAGTGCAGCCGCCCTCAACAGACGTTCTAACGTAAAGTGAACGCACCCTCAACTGGGCAGGGATCATTTCATTGGTCAACACTACAGCTGGCATTCTATTGGTTGTTGACTTTTGGCAGGGTTATAACACAAAAAAATCCAAGCGCGAAGGAGAGATCCGAGAGCAGAAAATTTGCAAGCGAGCAGAATCAGCCTGAGTGTGAGGAGAAGGCTCAAAGCTGAGAGCAGGAAATCTGTCCAAACAACAACATATCTGAGTCTAAGCAGAAAGTTGTTCCAGAAGTGACACATGATCCCCCAATGTAGATAGGGATCTCTCCATACCACTCAGTGTGCCAAAAATCGGATCAACTTTAGTGTCAAAATAAGTCATTAGATCCTGTTTAACCTGATGAATGGTATCGTGCAGAGACTTCATTTGGATAGTATCCATTGTTTGGTCGATGGTTGATAATTTGTTTTCTTTTTATAACAGAGTAAATATGTCCATTCATCAAGCAAATCATGTGCCTTGTTAAGTTAGTCACACTATTTTGTAAATGTAACTAATATCAAACAAAGCATGGCCACAAAATTAAAATGACAAAAGCAAGCAGACCATGACTCAGACCGGCTCACTCATGCTGCGGCCATCTTGGATCTTAGACTTATTTGGATTACACATTCTTCTCCACACGTCACCTCACCCACTCCCGCATTGATTATTTTTTGTGCTCCAGTGAACTTAAGGCAATGTTCCACACAATAGCAATAGAACCAGCAATCCTGTCTGATCACAATGCGCTGATAACCACATTCCATTGTGATATGTTAGGAGAAAGATCTAGGAGGTGGCAATTTAGTAATTCCCTTCTCCAAAACACAGATTTTGATACAGAGTTTAGAGCCAAAATGGCGGAGTTTATATCAATCAATACTGACTCAGTTTCGGACGCGGCATATATCTGGCAAGCCACTAAAGGATTTATTAGAGATTTCACATCTTCCTTTGCAGCAAAATTGAAGAAAAAGAGAGAGGCAAGGATTGCGGAGTTGGAAGAGCGTTGTAAATCATTAGAGCAGTCTCTAAAGACGTGCTTTTCTAAATCTATACATACTCTTTTAGTCAGAAATCGAGCAGAGCTAAATTATTTGCTAAAAAGGAGAGCTAAAGTCATAATCCACAGAGTGAGGCAAAATTACTATTTTAATGGTTGTAAACCGAGCAAATTGCTAGCTCTGAAATTAAAACAAAGCGAGTCCAGAGCTACTATCAACAGCATCCGCACGGACCAAGGTATCTCAACGAATCCTAAAGATATCACCGCCACTTTCCAATCCTTTTATTTAAAAGTGTATGAAGTTCCTGAAAGAGCTAAACCTGCCGCTTCTCGACCCAGAGGAGGCAGAAGAACTGGGTCAACCTATTACGTTAGAGGAATTTAAATCAGCATTAAAAACAGCTAAGAAAGGGAAAACACCGGGGTTGGATGGAATTCCATCAGAACTTTCACTACAGTTCTTTGACACACAAGGACCTATCATTTTACAAACTTTAACCTTAGCCATAGAGAGAGGCACCTTTCATCAACAAACCAACACTGCACTAATTTTGGTCATACACAAAAAGAGCAAAGATCCTACGGAGTGTGCGAACTACAGGCCCATCAGCCTCATTGGAACTGATATTAAGCTTTATTCCAATGTCTTGGCACTACACCTAGAACGCTTCATTGAGAAGCTAGTCCACCCCTACCAATCAGGGTTTATACCGAAGCGTTAACCTGCAGACAATATACGCAGAATACTCCATGTAATAGAAGAAGCCAAAAGCCTTCCAACAACAGCAGCAGTTTTGTCACTGGACGCGGAAAAGGCTTTTGACCACCTAGAGTGGAACTACTTGTGGCAAGTAATGGAGAGGCTTGGTTTGGGAGCCAAATCCATTGACATGGTATGTATTTTATATGCGAATCCCACAGCCATAGTCTCAACCAATGGCCTGCATGGGGGAACAGTCTTGAGATGCACCCAATCATTAAATGGCTTGTTGATTCTCCTGTGAGAGGATTAGTGTCCAGGATTTATGCTAAACTGATGCAAGTATCCATAGGAGAACTCCCAATAGTAAAGACATGGGAGCAAGAGCTGAGCTCAGAGGGTAACGTAATTAATTGGGAGACAGTTTGGTACATTTCCCACTGTTCCAAGAACCCAAATCACCAGCAGATCCACTTCAACATACGCCTCAGAAGAGATACGTCTCTAAAGCCATTCCTACTCCCTATTGCACGTTTTGCCATTTGGCTAGCCGGATCAACTGCGACCAAAAAAATGATAGCTCAGCGCTGGCTCCAGGATTTACTCTTCCCTCCCAGAGGAAAATGTTATGACTCAATGGTTGCTATTCTACAGCTCAGGAGACAAAACTGATTCTCAGTTCAGCCTCGTTTTTATTTCAATTTTGTCTGACCTATTTCTTGTATGTTGCTCCTAAAATTCACTAGGAGAAATAGTTGAGACAGAGCAATATTTGCAGGAGTCATAGTTGAGACGTGATGGAGACAACTTGCTCAGTCTCGTTAATGGCTCATTTTGTTCTCATTTTTGTCCGACCCACGTCTTATATGTTGCTCCTAAAATTCACTAGGAGAAATAGGTGAGACAGAGCAATATTTGCAGGAGTCATAGTTGAGACGTGATGGAGATAACTTGCTCAGTCTCGTTTTGTTCTCCTTTGGAAAAGAAAATGAGCAGTACCAGAGCTAATATTGAACAATATATGAGTCATACGTTTATATATTTGCACATTTCCCAGCAGACTCGAAAGGGACTGAACATGTTTTGAAGTCAAAGATGAGGTCATATTCTGAACAGAAGAGCACATGATAACCAGTCAGACTAACTGGTTATCATCCTCGTTACAAATTAGCTGTTTCTATTTGTCCTATTCAAGAGCAAGTAATA
The DNA here is from genome assembly GCF_004354835.1 of Perca flavescens. Classification (NCBI taxonomy): domain Eukaryota; kingdom Metazoa; phylum Chordata; class Actinopteri; order Perciformes; family Percidae; genus Perca; species Perca flavescens. The sequence continues at coordinate 10,743,330 of NC_041331.1, forward strand.
TTGATATATTATTGATTTTGAAATATTGTTAAATTTGCTTTTGTCTGCATTATGTAGCCCCAATTTTCACCATGTAAATATCAAAACATCCGTTCAATGTCATGGGAATTTGTTTTTCGTCATGGACAAGCATATAAATGTCATTACAATGGGCAAGTTGAGTTCATTTTTTTAATTTTTAAAGAAAACAGTACATCTGGATGAGAATTCAGAGAGTGCTTGTGGCGAGCTCTTTGTTTGCTCTGTCTGAGTGCAGCATGAGATGCACGAATGAGACTAGGATGTGAATAGATTGAGTTTATAAAGAGAGCTCTCTGATATCTCTGCCTGAGATCAAAAAGAGCCACACAACTTGAGAAAATCTGAGACTTATTTCAGAGCTTGATGAGATCTATTTTGAAACTCAAAAGGAGACTAATTTGAGATTTTGTGAGGCTTTTTCTCAGGAGAAAAACATGAGAAACAGGAGAAATAAGCCATAATCTTGTTTTGGTTTTACACTGTTTTCTAGGAGAAATGCATGAGACATTTTTGAGAGCTCTTTTCTAGTTTTCTTTTCCTCTGTCTGAGTGTAACATGAGATGCACGAATGAGACTAGGATGTGAATAGATTGAGTTTATAAAGAGACCTCTCTGATATCTCTGCCTGAGATCAAAAAGAGCCACACAACTTGAGAAAATCTGAGACTTATTTCAGAGCTTGATGAGATCTATTTTGAAACTCAAAAGGAGACTAATTTGAGATTTTGAGAGGCTTTTTCTCAGGAGAAAAACATGAGAAACAGGAGAAATAAGCCATAATCTCGTTTTGGTCTCACACATACCTCATTGTTGTCTAGGAGAAATGTATGAGACATTTTTGAGAGCTCTTTTCTAATTTTCTTTTCCTCTGGGCTCTTTTGCACATTTTGTTGGGGATGTAATCTCTTTAAATGTGCATGTGGCACTTATTCATGTGAATGATAGCCTGCATTATGATTCATTTTAATTAATTTATAAACCCCTGGACTTTAATAGCTCATGTGTTTCAGCAAAATTTCTGCTCACGTTCAAAATTTTGTGCAAAAATATTTCAAGAAAAAATCCACCTGCCCCATAGTGTGCTGTCCATTACGTTACTGCTTTGCTGATATATCTCATTCCGAACTGTCTGACAGACACAGAAAGCCCCGTTTCGGTCTCTGGTCTCTGAATGGGACGATGTTTACGGAGCGCATCCATTATAATTAACTGACTGTGGAAGCCGCGCTGCTCGTCTATTTTTTTTTTTTACAGAAAAAGTTGACACAAAGCAACGCATGGGTCTTCCTCAGAGCTCTGTGTTTGAGCCTGAACCATAGACTGTAAACCTCACGGGAACTTTAAACATGATGTACCAATATTAATGTGCACCTTTGTACTCCCTACATTTAATATTACATGCAGGGCTGAAGCTCCGGAAAAATGACCTCGCGACCGACACCTCTTTTGATTAGAGCCACAACATTAGGTGCCTCCCTGTCATTGCTGCAGCCCCATTGGGGCAGACTCTAATACAGCGTTCCCACAGCAGCCAATGCACGGTTATGTAGCCTATTTTATTTTTTATGGGGGGGTCCCGCGGCCCAATAGGCATTGAGAAAGGCTGACCTAGCTGATCTCTGCACCACAGTGAATCTAATCTAATAAGAGCCTATACATAATACCAATGCAAATGCAATATTTTATTCTATATTTGGAACATATAGACAGTATCTTGTCATCTAAATGCATTGTGCCTCATGTGCATGCAAATGTTGCCCTTTTTTTTTTTAAATGAGACCTTACCCAACAAAATATCTGGGCGTCTCTGCCCACCAACCCAACTTCTTCCCCTTTCCAAGATTCACATGAGTAAAAAGCACAACACTTGTCAGGTTTTCTGGCTCTGGGGGACTGCAGTGACACAGACTGCACTAACTGGAAAGGGTGGAGGTAGGAGTCAAAATGAAAGTTAATAACATGTAAAAAGAGGCGCTATGCAGTTTTGGCCATTTCTTCGCTTTTTGCTCGCAGGTTTCTCTATAGAGCTCCCCCTACAGCTTCGGAATAGATATTTGGCAGCTCCAATGTTTACTTGTGTCTGAGTCCTCACTGATTTCCTCTTTCTCTGTTCCTCCGACAATGCTTTCCTAGCTTTCTGCTTCTTTTTTTTTTCAGCCATGATGATTGTGTGAAAAACTCCATCGCTACCTTGTTAGCCGGTTCGTGAATGTGTGCAGTGCCGTGAAGCAATTTTTTACATTGTAAGACCTGATATCACGCAATACTTCCTGACGCTGAGGCCAGTGGCTCGAAAGTTGCAAGGGTGGCAACAGGCGCTAGGGGGGAGAGACGACGAGATGAGACGACCACCATTCATCTCGACCACCAATCAACTTGAAAAAGGAAAATATAACCATTCCAATGACTCCGAAGCTGTTTAGTTAAAGTAAATTAAGCTAAAAAAAGCTGCATAGTTCCCCTTTAAGTCAGGATTTGTTAGCAGTTTCCTTGTTTGGGCTCACTAATGTCAATGACTCTCAGTTGTTGGAGCTTAAAGAGACACAATGTATGCTTTTAAAGGTGCAGTAGGGTGGACAGTGAGAGAAAAGAACTTCAAAGCATGTGAATTTGGGTTTCACTGAGAAGTTAAATTCCATGATTTACAATAGGTCACAGCTAAAAAAAAAGTTCTATCTTCCACTCTAGAAATAACTTTTGGCTCAGTCTGATTTCTAGTTAGGCTGAAAACCATCAATTGCAATGAATTAAAAACATGTTTTATAATCGCTTTGCTATATTCAAATAGAAAAAAAGGAAAATGTCTTCATATTCCCTGACCTCACAAAAGAACTGTTTACATTTCCTGACTTTTCTGTGTTGAACGCAACCTCAAAAAATTCAAAGACATTCCTTGACCAGTGAGAAGCCTGTTTAACGATATGGGGGGGCAGAGAGGAGAGAAGAAAGAGGAGTCAGAGCCCTCTTTTGACAGTAAAGGAGGGAGAGAATTAAAAAAGACAAGGAGGAGGAGGATTAAGGCTCTGGTGCCGGCCAGCCCTGCAGAGGTCATTCTGCCCTGCTATGGTCACATTAGAAACCACAAGACCCCCTAACCTGTGTGAATGGATCCAGTTCAAAATAGAGCACTCACGCACGCACGCACGTACGCACGCACGCACGCACGCACGCACGCACGCACGCACGCACGCACGCACACACACACATTATGCCCCCAGTGTCCAGTCATCACTTTCATGTGCTGACATGGGATGTTGGGCGGTCTTAAGAGACCTTTGAGCTAACTGAGGTAATAGGCTCCCTAGCTGAATAAACTTGTTCCATTCACTTCAACACTGTGGCCCCAGAGAATGCTGGGAGGGTAGAGGGGGGGGAGGTAAGGAGGCCGCCTTGAGAGCCTGGCCAATCCATATACACTCAAAACTTAACTGTCATGCTACACTGGCCCCTTTTTCAATGAAGTTACAAGTAGGCCTACTTAAAGTCAATTAGCTACAGTTTACACTACCATGTAGTAGTTTTTTCTTCTATTGCTGCATCTGAGATTGTGAGCCACCGTGTTTTATGCCGGGAAATGGCCGCAGGGGACGCGCAACAATAACGGGATGGCAGAGGTTGGGTTAAGGAAAAAATCAATGGGGAAAGGACGCCTCACACGCCGGGAAATGGCCGTGGGGGGAGGATGCCTCACACGCCGGGACACGGCCGCGGGGGACGCGCAACAATAATGGGATGGCGGAGGTTGGGTTAAGGAAAAAAACAACGGGGAAAGGACGCCTCACATGCCAGGACATGGCTGTTGGGAACACGTGACCATAACGGGATGGTTAACGGGGAAACAAAACGCCACACGCAGGACGCAATCCCCGGTCTCCGGGGTGAAAGTCCTGAATTGTTTGACCCATCCACCACCCCAACCAACCTCCTTACGCAGATTTTTGGCATTTCATACTACTCGCTACCGTAGTCGTGCTGTGACCACGACATATAATTTAAATACATTAGCTTAAATTTTTGTGCTGGCCACGACGAAAAAAAACGTCCCCGTGAACACGAATCGATAGATAAATAACGTGACCATTTCACGAACTGCCTGGGTTGTATATTAAGACAGACAGTCTTTTTAACATTAAAGCAATTAAACATGTTCTAGTAGAATCCCAAAATACAACCTTTGTAGGTTTAAACCTGAAAAAGAGCATTTTTCCCCTTTAAAGATTCAAAGTGTTTTTCAGAAAAGCTGATTGATTATTGACACTGTGGCTGTTCAGTGAACTGGATTATATAGGATCCCTATTAGTTGTGCCCTTAAGCACAGCTAGTCTTCCTGGGGTCCGCATTACAGTTTTTTCAGTAACTTTGGTACATTTCTTTAATCATCCGTAACATTTGCTAATCTGTGCATTTCTCGAAAGAATTTGTATAGACAGCACAACACATTGCATTACCTGCAAAAGCCTGTAACTTCGCTAAGCTCTAAACTAAGCTCAAATTCCTTAGTTTATCTCTCAAAAGAAAATATTTCTATCAATGAACATGTCAGGGCCATCAGAATGACAAGTCCTTGTGTCATTGTGTACAAACAAGATGGTCAAAATGCTTAGCTATGTTGTCAATGCAACATTGCATTCTGTAAGTATTTTCTGATAGAAACTATGGCTAAGGTTTTGGTGACGATTTACAGTAAAATGCACATTGCTGCACTTTTTTTCTATATGGCATACTGTATATCAAATTCAACAGCACAAAGTTACACATTACTGTATGTGGGAGATTGATTGCACAGCATTGGACAGGATCCACATTTACACCTTTACTGTTTGTACTGTAATTGATTGACAGACCATGTCATTGCAATACAGAAAAAAAGACTTACAGCACTGCATAGCAGGAAAAATACAAAATTAGAATTATAAACATAGGAAACACCCCTTAGGCAGAAATGTACTTGTAGCACTGTATGGGCAATTACAGTACAGTTTTTCTATACGCTTTCACTACACAGTCTTCTTACTGTAATCATCTTCTTCTTCCCGGCTGTTGATCCTGTTAATTTCCTTGTTGTTCTTCCATTGTCGAAAATGTTACTGTAACACTGTGTTGTTCTGTCTATATAGGCTTGCCAATTGAAGGTTCATGAGATGATTCTCTGAGCTATTTCAGAGAAATGCTTCACACATTCTCCTCCATTAGTGAAAGTCAAGATTCACCTGAGAGCAATTTATTAATTCGGGACACATGTATAAAAAAAGTTTAGTAGAAATGTTGAAAACTATTTTTGACAGCTGGTTCAACCATTTTTCATGTAATGACTTATTCAATTAACTAATGCCTATATGTTTTGGGAGGTAAGACTATTCAATAGGGAACCAGTATAATGTCTTTTGATCAACATGCCATAAGCATCTACTTCCAGGATTGTTCCGGTGCCGCAGGAAATTCCGCTGGATGCATGTCTTTTTGCCAATGTCCATCACCTTCCTCTTTCTTTGTGTTGTCGTTCTAAACTTCGGTGGATTTATGAGGACTATTATTACTGCTCCTCAGATCTCTGCAGAGTAAATCCAGACAGCTAGCTAGACTACATGTGCAATCAGAGTTTTCTGTTGCACGACTAAAACAACTTTTGAACGTACACGTTCCACCAAAACAAGTTCCTTACCATGGCTATATTGCAGCAGCTCCATGCAGAATTTAGCGCTGCCCAAGATGATTGTGATTGGTTTAAAGAAATGCCAATAAATCACCAGATCACCAGCGCTAAGCTAAGCTTCATCTCTTTTACGGGCTGGGTCTGGCCACAATACTTCGTCCACATCACAAGATATATTTATTGTTGACAAACATTGCCTGGAGAAGTATGATGTAATGTATTTTAAAGTACATTACTGTAATGCTGAAATTGTCATTAGATAGATGCATACCTGTTCTCATTTCTGAAGGTTCGAATTATGGACGCCACTGTAAATCAACTCAAGTTGGTTCTCTCATGGTCAACCCGTGGTTGATCACATGATCAACAACTGTGGCCCTGATCTTATCAGAGATGGCTCTCCTTCCTTCTCTTCTTTGTCCTCAACTTGTCCTGGTTGCCTCTCCCTCCTCCTCTCCTTGCTCTCCATCTATTATTGACACCCATTGTAAAAAAAAAAACAACAGGTAATCTGACCTTTGACCTATTTATAGGCCTATACTAAAGCAGTGATTGGTTAGTGATCAGTTAAGCAATTAGTGTTTGCACATGTGAGGAGTGGGTGTGTGACCTGGTGAATAAGTGTAGCATTTTGATTGGTTTTGTTTGGAAAAGGAAAGCAAGTCACTTCCTGTTAGATTTTTATGTCTTTGGTAGAGAATTGTGTGCAGGGTTTGAAAAAAGTGTTTTATGCAATTGAAAACTAAGCGAAAGCCTAAGAAATACATCATGGTTTTGGAGATTTGGTGGGTAGTTTTGCTCTTTCAGTGAGAGGTTTCAAAAATCATATGACTTGAAGGTGCTCTACTTGATATTCAGAACATTATTATAGCAGTAAACAAATATTTGCTATGTAGTGGAGTAATGGCGTCCTGAGCAGAGAATTAAGTCGCACTCTTTTGTGTGTGTGTTGTAATCCGAGCTTCTCTGTTCTCTGTTTTGAAGGCTGGCTAGCGCATGTGATTGCCTTCTGTATCGGTAGCAGACACAGAGGGCCGTGACAAAGCGTTGGTATTTGGAAAACGATTTGTGAGAGCTGTGTGGTGGCAATCCCAGACCACTTCTTTTTAGTATTTTGAGTACAGCCCCTTTAAGTTACTTTACAATCTGTCCGCCCAAATTGGCAATAAAAAACAATTAATGCATGTAAAAAGTTACATACGTCACATATGTTTAGTTACATGTTAAAGAAAGTTTGGTGTTGGCTGTCTGTTGTTTACCAGAAACAAGGACCCTGTCCCTGAAACCTCCCATTTCCTGGTTGTTTTCACCGCTGAAAGTTCCTGCTGGTTCCTGTATAAAAGAGCTATTTGGGACATACAGTAAGGGTCGCGTGGCGACTAGACGTCGAGGTCTAGAGGAAGTAAAATCAGTGTGTCGTCTGTTACAATAAATACAGGGGGGGCTATATTCCTCCACATCCCCTGCTATTCTTCTTCAGAAGCATAAAACGGGAGGGAGGGAAGTAGGAAACAATGCTTTTCCTGTGACACCAAAGACCATTGTAATCATCTAGTCAGGTACTAATGATGCATTCATGTTGCCTCTCCTCTCATTCCTCATTAGCACCTATCTCTTACAAAAATTTGAGGACACACATTTGTGGGGGACACAAATGTGTGTACCAAATTTCATGGCAATCCATTCATTACTGATTCTAGTGCAGTGTCCATTCAAAACGTGCCTGTTTGGAACGGGCTGACTGCTTGGCCGCCTGTATTGCTGCTTGCATCTTGCAGCTTTCTCTAAAACCATTGTACCCCAAAATTACTTACAGAAGGAGCCCAAATAAATTAAGACAGACACAGTTCAGAAGTCAACATTGTACCCTGAGCCAAACATTTTTTTATTTTGAAATATGTTTTATTTTGTTAAGTATCTGGCTGCGCTGTGGCCTTCCTGTGTTTGATTATCTACTTATCTTGACCCATTCGCTCGCGGCTTGTGGAAGAAATAGATGAGATGCCAAAATGATCGCTGCTGCGCACGGGTGAACTGACAGATTGGATAACATGGGCACCAAAATGTTAATAGCTTCACAGCGCTTGACAGCGCTTCCGCGTCCGGTGTGTTGACGTTAGTGCTTGACAGTTATAACGTCAAGCCACTAACGTTATAATGTTAAAGTGTACAGTAGATTCATATTAGAGAGGCCTTTGATTGGCTTGACCATTTCCTGACATCAAGAGTCACTGGGGGCATACTTTGATTTTAGCAAGATGGCGCTGTCCAGTATTCCAGGATTAAGTAAGTAAGTAAGTAAGTTACTTAAAAAAGTTAAACAAAGAACTATACAGTTACTGATCCCGATCCTCCAGTGTATTATCCAAAGCCTGAACATTGACTAGCAAGATGCAGCAGAGAAGATCCATGTTGTCAGGAGTGCAGCTGGTGTATAATACCTCCATGCGTGCCTCAATGCTTCCTCAGATGTAAAGATGGACACAGAGATGGTCTTGCTTGTCCATCCTCTGGGGATCATAGCTAGTGCCCATCTTCTCAACCCTTTTCAGTTTTTGTCTGTTTACGTTTGAAAACTTGTGGCTCAGGGGTAGAGCGGCTGTCTTGTCTTGGTATTCTTGTCAAATGACAGTGTACTCTGAAAGTGTGATAGTTACCCACTATGTAATATTGTCCAGTTGCTAAAATTGTATATTTAGTCAGCTGAATAATATTGATGTCAGCCATGGCACACACTACACTTTCAACAAAACATTTATTTCTCAATGTATGTACATACCAGCCAACTGCAAATTCGTGAAGGAAGCTTGTACAGAAAAAAAAGGTATGCAACAGCAAAATAACCAGGAACTACTGTACAATATGTGCAAGGATAAAGAAAATATGCTGCAAATGTATCAAGCTCATGGGTCATCTCTCCTCTCTGTATGGCCACAACATATCATAGACACCGCACCTGATAATCCTCCTTTGCAATGCAATGAGGGAAAAATCCTTTGGCATGACGCAGAATCCCCTTCCCCCCCCCCCAACAATCTTCTGTGATATACGCATAACCAGCATTCATTGCTCCCAGTAAGGACAACTGGTCATGAGGACGGTGATCATATACCGTCCATCTCCATACAGAAAAGAGACAATGGGATCATGACTAAATGGTATTTACTGTAGGAATAGTGAGTATGGTAGGAGGTTGGGCAACAAACTATGTTTGGTTGCTCTAAATTGGAAAGAAAATTAAATTGTTAAAGGTTCCATGACATGGTGCACTTTGGATGCATTTATATAGGCCTTAGTGGTCCCCTAATACTGTATCTGACGTCTCTTTGCCAAAATTCAGCCTTGGTGCAGAATTATAGCCACTAGAGCCAGTCCCACAATGAACTATCCTTAGTATGTGCCATTTCTGTGTCTGTAGCTATTGAGGAGGAGAGAGGGGCGGGCAAGGTGGAGGGTGGGGGTGTGGCCTTGACCAACTGCCACTTTGCTCATTAGAAAGCCATGATGTCTCTCTCTCTCATGGGTGGCCAAATTCTCTGGGCGGGCAAAGGAGAGAAAGGGGAGGTAACCTTCCATTCCGATTCCAGATCGGTCCATCTGAGCTTTCATTTTCTCAAAGGCAGACCAGGATACCCAGGGCTCGGTTTACACCTATTGCCATTTCTAGCCACTGGGGGAGCATAGGCAGGCTGGGGGAACGCATATTAATGTTAAAAAACTTCATAGAGTGAAATTTTCATGCCATGGGACCTTTAAATTGTACCCCATCTAGCCTAAGTCCATCCATCTGACAATTTTTACAACAATACCACATACCTATTATGTATCTAATATATATGTGACAGGTTATTGTGGTTGCTGGTTGCTCTATTTAGTATGTAGGGATTTGAGATTAATATGATTCAATAACAAATGAACGCAAACTATTTTGATCTGCAAGGCTTACTCAATGTATTTTGTGCCAAAGCAGTTATAAATGACTATAGTCATGTGAACAACTGACCTAATGTTCATATAAATAGTCATATGGTTTGACAAAGTTTAATAACCATTTGACATCTGTGCCAAAGCGATTGAAAAAAAACTGTAAATAGAACAACAAAAAAACAAAAATAAAAATCCAGGTTAATGACAACAGCTGTGTGATGTTCCTTCTGTTCCTGTTAATCATTTTGACTTGTGTAATCTGCATTGCAGATCTTCGTCAGGCCTGTATGAGCGCATGTACACCGCCTGCATGTTTGTAATTCCTCAAGAGGTTTTGGCACCAGACCAGTGTCACAGAAACGTAAATTTTTTAACCCCACCCACAATCTTTTCCTAACCCTAACTGTGCCATTCTTGTGCCGCACGTCAGTCAGAACGTCCTGACCCAGAGCGCCAAAAGTGACGTCAAAAGTCCCGACGAATAACAAACGCCAAAGGCACATAACCAAGCATCCGTATTTTACGTGATGGGAGAATGAGAATGTGTTGGATGAGACAGCAGCCAACGTTGGCATACAGTGAGTCAGCTGACGATAAAGTTTTAACGTGTTAACTATAAGGAGTCAGAACTCCACAACAGTTTAAATCATGTCACCAACGTTGTCCACTTCACTTACTTACTCCTGTAAGTACTCATCCCTTACGGGACAAAAGGCTGCAAAGAGATCTCTCCATCGCATTTATTCCTTGGCAACATGCTGCACATCTCCCTGGGACAGGTGCAACTTGTCTAGCAGCTCCTCCAACTGTTAGACACACCAGCTAGCAGGGCCCTTTCTTGCCCAAAATGGGCCAACTTCTTAAAGGAACACGCCGACTTATTGGGAATTTAGCTTATTCACCGTAACCCCCAGAGTCGATACATACCCTTCTCGTCTCTGTGCGTGCTGTAACACTGTCTGACGGTTCCAGCATTAGCTTAGCCCAGCACAGATCCTGCAGGTAACTGGTTCCAACTAGCCTACTGCTCCGAATTGTGACAAAAGTGACAAAATAACGCCAACATGTTCCTATTTACATGTTGTGATTTGTAGAGTCACAGCATGTACAAAAAACAACGTAACATGAGACACAGCCATCTTCTAACAGTAAACAAACCGGGAACTATATTCTCAGACAGGCTTGCTGCGAGCATATCACTCCGCCCAAGTACTATATTCTTCCGCCTGAGAATATAGTTCCCTGTTTATTTACAGTTAGAAGATGGCTGTGTCTCATGTTACGTTGTTTTTTGTACACGCTGTGACTCTATAAATCACAACATGTAAATAGGAACATGTTGGCGTTATTTTGTCACTTATTTTGAGCAGTAGGATTGCTGGAACCAGTCACATGCATGTTCTGTGCTGGCCTGATGCCGCTGGAGCCGTCAGACAGCATTACAGCACGCACGGAGATGAGAAGGGTATGTATGGACTTGTCTAACTCTGGTGGTTACGGGTGAATAAGCTAAATTCCCAATAAGTCGGCGTGTTCCTTTAAGTAGAACAGCACTTGTTGCTAACTTGGCCTTTGATTGTGTAGTGACTGATTCACCTCTAGTCTAAAATTTATACAGATTTTTGGGCATAATTCGATAGGACAGCTTAGACATGAAAGGGGAGAGAGAAGGGGAATGACATGCAGCAAAGGACCACAGGTTGGTACTGAACCTGAGCCTCTGTATATGTGCGGACTCTCTGCCAAGTGAGCTACACAGGCGCCCTCAATTATATTTTGATTTGACAAAATATGTATGATTTATTTATCTTAAAGGTCACTTTAAAATAATCTAACTATTGATAATGTAGAACTATAATCCAGTTCAAGGATATTTAAATGTGCAAAAAGCCATAGATAGGCATTGCTAAGGCTTTATCATGATTGACGATATTGTCATTGTCGCCGTGGAAGCAACTAGTCAATCACAAGTTAGCCACTCCCTAAAGCATCCCCTGCTTTATCGTCTATTTTAAAATAAACTGGACCATCATTTACCGAACAAACATCATGCTGTATAGAAGAAGACTTGAAAGTAGTGATTGAGACCATAAACTCATTATGAAAATGTTTATTGAGTCTTTTGCTCATAGACTTGTATATAATTTATCTTCTTTTTACAACCAGTGCTGGAAATTAAAAATGCAGGTTGCAGGCACTTCAGCATTGGTTTTAGGGCCCTATTTTAACGATCTGAAACGCAAGTATCAAACGGCAAACGCAAGTAGCTTTGTGGGCGGATCTCAGGCACTGTTGCTATTGTACTGGTGGGATAAATGACTCTTGTGTGCGGTGTGCACACTCTACATTACGGCCAAGCATGCACCCTTAAAATAGCATCTGAATAACGCGCCACTGACTAGGTTTTTCCAGGTCTGTGGCGGAATTTTTTTCTGAAACTGCGAAATAGCACTAGGGAATGTTTGAGCCGGAACACGCCTCCTCTTTTTGCTGAACCATCCCCCAGGAGCGCAAGTTCATTCGCTAATTAACCGACGTGAGACTGTGGAGGGAAAAGTCTGCTGTGCGTCGGGTGCAAATTAGGAATGATACATGCGTCGGTGTACCAAGTCAATTGCGCTGGGTGCAAGATAGGGCCCCTAAAGTCTATGTCCAATTCTTTTATACAGCCTGTGGACCTTAGAATCACTTTCTCTGATGAATGATGAATACAAATATAATAAATACAATCTCCATCACAATAGGAAATCAGTATTTCACAATTGAGTACGTGTTAACGTGCAGCTGATGAAAGTGTTGTGTGAGCATGCAGATTTTAATTTAATGCCACGCAACCATTACCACTTTTTGGTTTTATATTTACAGTTTGTGAAAGGCCTCTCCCAAAAGTGACACACCTGTTCGTTATGTACACATAATGGATTGTGGGACTTGCGGGGGAGTAGTGTGGAATGAATGGAAACACATACCAGCACAATGACAGAGATCAGGTAGCTGCACTCAGTGTATGTGTGTGTGTGTGTGTGTGTTTGTGTGTGTGTGTGTGTCACCACATCACCAAACAATGCATAGTGGACTTTACAAAGTAATCATTGCATGCCGCTAACACCCACGGTGTCTGACCTACTTCTGTAGGTTAGACATCGACAGTCTTTGCAGCCACTGGTTCATTTAGACTTAATGCACTGAGCAGGAAGTGTCTAACTAGCTGTCAGCATGTCACTAGCAGTAATTGCACTGTTGTAACATATCTCAAAAGATGTTTGTGTGGCATTTTCACATCAATACATTATAATTACTGTAATTACCAAGAAGACCGACGGTGACACATTGATGCATTGTGTGTAACCAGGCTGAATTGAGCACATGGGAGCTCATTATGAATATGAAATTACATTACCTATTGGTAGTTAATGGCTTTGGGCCAGGACTCCAAATGCAGTTGGCATGTTCCCAGAATGAGGTTGCAGACTCCAATACTATGGTGACGCCAATGACCAGATTATTAGCAACCCTGTGAGATCAATGCTAATGTTAACATGCTAACATGGTGACAATGAAAATGCTTACATGCTTATGCTAAGCTAGGGTGACCAGATTTCCCGGAACTTTAACGTGAACATGTGCCAGCCCAGGTCAGACATAGAAACAGACAGATTAGACATAATTTTGCCAACAGCACACGTAAGCCTACTGCTCACAACATAATGGGGTATCTCAGTTAATATTCATGAATTTTCTTGGTATGTAGCCTACATATCTAATAAATAATATTAAAAGACATTGAGTGACTTTCGTGTGGGACCAACTTTATTTTTCAGAATTAAAGCATTCTTTTGGACTTTTTCACCCACTGAACTTGTGAAAAACTTTGTGAAAAGGTATTTTTCATTGCATGGCACTAAACGAATTATTTGGAACTGTTGCAACAGGCTTGAACTAAAGTTATGGTAACACTTTACAGTAGGGTACATGAATTATAAATTATGAATTTGCACAGTGATGACCACATTTTTTTACAGAAAAATAAATAATGATGATCGTGCTTAATAAATCATAATTCATAATGATGTGCCCACGTACCTAATGCTTTAGTTGTGTTGTTCATGTATGAGGTCACAAATGACAGACTATGAACATGTCAATTCCTGATGATTCATGGTATATTAAGGAATGCAGTAATACATAAATCATTAATTACATAATGCATAATAATACATACATCAATTAATTAATGCATGAATTAATGATCATTTGTGTATCCTTACCTTACCTTACTGTTACCAGTGTTATTCTAACCAACAACACACACACACACACACACACACACACACACACACACACACACACACACAAATGTAATCTCTTTTGATTGAGCCGATAGCTTCCCTATTGGAAACATTCATTACGTATATTTGTTAGAAGAGTGAATTTGCTCAAGAATCAATTTGTTGGCTGAAAGCCTACTGTGAAATTGTGCACGTGTCAGCCTAATTAGCCCGTGTGACGAGTAGCGCCTTTAAAGTGGGAATGGTCATGCACTTCCTCTCGTCAGTCCATGTGTTGTTCATGAGTGAAAAGATCGGCTCAACGGGAGCATTTGTGCTCGGTTAAAACCCTTTCACTGTCTATGGTTAAAACAACACAGATAAGAAGAGGCATTGCAACAATGTTTACAAATATACATTGTAACGCTGGCTGCACAGATTATGCAGACGCAGACCGCTACGATTGACTGACACACACACATTGTTAAAATCATATGCTGGATGTTTTATTAGTCTTTCTACATGGGTTTAGTTAATGATCGGGCTATAATAAGACGACGTTGGCTATGTAATCGCTGACAATCGGGACAATATCATAGTGGTTGGTGTAAACCGGGACATTTTAGCGTCCTGACAGGCTTTTGTCGGGACTCGGGACCCCCAACTGAAAATCAGGACTGTTCCAGTCAAACCGGGACGTCTGGTCACCTTGTGCAAAGCAGGTATGTTCACTGTACTCACCATCATACTTTAGTGTGTTAGTATGCTAACATTTGCTAATTAGCAGTAAACAAAGTGCAACCGAGGCTGATGGGAATGGCATTAGTTTTATTTGGCCACAAATTAGACAAATGTACATTTTGACCAGATGATGGCGCTAGATAGAAAGTCAGCGGATCACCAATAAGAGTTTCAACTAAACTTCACGACATTCCACCCAATAGTTGTTCAGATATTAAGATGAACCTGTTGCCAATGTACAAAGTACATAGAGATACTGTATTTCATTGAATAAGTCAAAACTTTGATATGCAGGTGCCACAGGGAAAAATGTCAGGGGAACAAAGTAAATAGGATTCATCCTCTAAGCACCGTGAATATGCAAAATTTCATGTCTATGCAATGTAGTATTCATGAGATATTTCAGTGTCAACCAAATTGTGGATCGCTCGACGGACCAACATTGCCATCTCTACAGCCACGCCGCTAGCATGGCTAAAATATGCATATACACTCTTTTCTGCAAACTAATGCAGTTGGGTATATGCATAGTTCTGTTCTATAAATCTCAGAAAATGTGAAACTGGTCACAATAAGGCCTGATTTCAATTTCCACAATTAGCCATAAATGGATGTAGACATGCCTCCATTCACCTGTTAGCACATAAATATCTCTCTCTCTGCTCCATGAAAACCATGGTAAAGAACTTCAATGTCACATACAGGCTGTGTTTATTAGTAAAGTCCTCTAACAGGCATTTTCCACTGCTGCGTTCCGAAGGTGCAACGGGCCCCGTGAGCAATCGCGGCCATTCAAGTCAACGCTTGATTTTCCACGAGCCGCGTAATGCTGCGTCCCAGAAGCGTGCGTGTAGCGACTCCTGCAAGGAATTCATTTTGGAGGTGGAAAAAATAATACATCACAGATCCTTTTTATCAGGACAATGCCAGAAATGAGAAGGCATGGAGTTTAATTACACGAGTGCTTGGAGTGGATGGTAGATATTAGTTTAATTAATGTGATTGCTCTGTAAAGTACTTGTAGAGACAATAAGCGAGTCGGGCAGCAAGATGCTCCGCTGTTGAGACACTCCCGGTGTGGTATGGCGCTTGGCGCAGGACGGAACAAAATCGGAATGCAGCCGGAATGCAGCAGAGTGGAGAATGCCTGTAACAGTGCCAGAGCAGCCAGAATCACACACAAATATTACACCATGCTTTGGGTATTAGGGTTGGGCGATATTGAAATCGTCCATCCCCTATTAACGACATTGCTTTATAATAAAAGAGCGACAGTTGCTAGCTGTTTAGGCTGCCACAGAGCTTCATGATGAAGGCTACAGACCTCAGTCACAGCTCGTCATATCAGCAGCAGTTAGTAGATGTGTTTAGCCGCTACAGAGCTCTGCAACATCGGCTACGGTGCTCCGCATGGTGCTGCGCATGGTGCTGCGCATGGTGCTGCGCATGGTGCTCCGCATGGTGCTCTGTCAGGTCAGCGGTATTTGGTGGTTCAGTTACTCGAGAATAGGTGACTGTGAGCCGGGTACAAAGGACCTTGAGCTGCCCGTCATTTCTTCGAAGCCCTGATGATTGGGGGTTAATTGCTCACCATGGTAGATGTGTTGGTCTAGCTGTTCTTTGTGGATGGAGTCCTGGGAGACTTGCGTATTCTGTTGGATAGTGAGTTTCAAGATGGGAGAGGAGATTTGTTGATATTTCCATCTTTAGTCAAGACTTGTTTATCGCACAGCTTAATCACTTCGAGGGTGTATGTTGCTCACCCTCACTCTACTGACTTGGAGAGAAAAAGACAAAGTTTGCAGGTTCACTTTCATGCGTCAAACAATGATTACGTAAGGAAATATTTGTTGTTGGTGCTGTCAGGTCAACAGTGAAGTCTGTCGGCTGCATCTCTTCACCCATCATCTACAGTACAGCATGCAGGTGATGAAAGATGACAAGCTCTGATTGGTCGGGGGCCAACTTGTAGTATGCCAAACCCCTCAGACAAGAGACAGCAAGAATGAATGCCTGTATTATCGCCTACACTTACACAATGACCACCTCATAAGATGTGTAGTCTGATCAGCAACAACAAAAATTCTATTTTGCCTGTGACAACCCTAAACTACTTGTTCAAAGCAAGCAATTGCAAGGGTGAGAGGTCAATTTTTGACAAGATGTTTAATCCATCTTAATTTGCTTTTATTTTTGTAAGATCCATGTTGTTGTTGTGTAGTCTCCAATTCAGAATCTTCACGTTTACCATGGGATCGATTTCATGTATTAGGCAGATTAACAGACAAAATAAAAAAATAAAAAAACTAATCTGATGGATCAGTAACTAAATGATAATTTTCCAGTCATCAACAGCTCAGTAATTCACTACATGTACTTGGTTCTGTTACGATGGTCAAACTTTATGATTAGAAACAGAATTAGCTGCTGACAGCCACTGCTGCCTGTGAGCACAGGAGAGCTCCTCCACAGTTCAGGAAAAATATGAGAGGCTAAATAAATTTTAAGACTCAACAAAACCAGACTGCCATCCTCTAAGTGGAGTGGAATGATTGCTTTTGAAAGTTCGTGTGTGTGTGTGTGTGTGTGTGTGTGTGTGTGTGTGTGTGTGTGTGTGGGGCCAGTACAAACAAAAGTTCTGAATGGCCTGGCTTTCTCCCTCCAAATAAAAGACTGCGAGCGAGCAAAGGAGGAATGAATAGGAGAAAGCAAAGTAAGACAGGAGGCTGTGTGCTGCTTCGGCATGCAGCCTGTGAATTACCACAGCAGATGGTGTGTGTGTGTGTGTGTGTGTGTGTGTGTGTGTGTGTGTGTGTGTGTGTGTTTGTGTGTGTATTTTTGAAACACAAAGGGCCCAGGAAGTGGCGGATGAGTGGCGTGCAGAGGCGCAAGCCACAAGACCTCATGTCAATCACAGCCCTTTACTGCCTGTCTGTCTGACCAGCTGGACACACTGGCCCTCATTTATCAATCTAACGTAGAAACCAGCGGATATATGAGCGCAGAAATCATCTTACGACAGGCTTCACGTGTGATTCATGAAACTTTAGTATCACACCAATCAGAGCATAAGAATGGTCGGAGATTGATAAATGCAGCGGCTGGAAACAACCGTAATTTAAATATCACGCCCCAATATATTCTCGGTTTTGAGGCCTCGCCCCTACAATTTACGACATGGTGAGACGTAATCTTAGAAGTGGAACTTTTCAGAGGTGGAGATTGAAACCCTAACATCTCAGGTTCATTTTGCACTAACGTGTGTAATATTTGGCAGCCTGAAAACTGGTATTAAAGGCTGTAGAAAGAATGCAAAATGGAAAGAGATCACTGATGCGGTCAACAGTGTTGCCATAGTAAATCGGACTCCAGCTGAAGTTTATTTAATTTATACATCCTTGAAATATGTATGCTATAGTCCTAATGGTAATATACAGGCTTATATTGCAATCTCATAGGCCTCCATGTAGGTGTACCTATATTTAAATAAACACACAGTAGCAGAGTTTATTTAGTGTCTTTTATTTTACTCGTGTTTTTTCATGAGTCAGAGCCAGGCAACCGTGAGCTGTGAGGGAGAGCGCGTGTCCTCCGTCCCCCGTGCTGTACCACCACCCCAACCCTGTCTACAAGCCGAAATATGTCAGTCAATAGCAGAAATAAATCGTTCACTTGTGGCCATTAACAACACTTTAAAAGAGAAACGAAAACCTGAAGAATAAATAAAAATGTTTCGCATCGTCATGTTTCCTGCATTGAATATCATTGCCAAACATAACATTATACCTATTTAAAGCGAGGAATAATATCCTGTCTCCTTCATATACAGTACAGGCAAAAAGTTTGGACACACCTTCTCATTCAATGTGTTTCTTTATTTTCATGACTATTTACATTGTAGATTCTCACTGAAGGCATCAAAACTATGAATGAACACTTATGGAATTATGTACTTAACAAAAAAGTGTGAAATAACTGAAAACATGTCTTATATTTTAGATTCTTCAAAGTAGCCACCCTTTGCTTTTTTGATAACTCTGCAAACCCTGGGTGTTCTCTCAATGAGCTTCATGAGGTAGTCACTTGAAATGGTTTTCACTTCACAGGTGTGCCTTGTCAGGGTTAATTAGTGGAATTCTTTCCCTTATTAATAAAAAAGCAAATGGTGGCTACTTTGAGGAATCTAAAATATAAGACATGTTTTCAGTTATTTCACACTTTTTTGTTAAGTACATAATTCCATATGTGTTCATTCATAGTTTTGATGCCTTCAGTGAGAATCTACAATGTAAATAGTCATGAAAATAAAAATGAAATGCATTTGAATGAGAAGGTGTGTCCAAACTTTTGGCCTGTACTGTAGCCCCCAGTTGGGGCTGTGTTTTACACTGCTCTCTGGGCATCGGGTCATCTATCGTGGCCCGTGTGCGTATGTGTGCACTGTTGTACCGGCGCACAGAGGTCTTCTAAAAGAGCCAGATCTGCCATTGCCGATAAGTGATAAACTGATGACTTCTCCTTCTCCTGTTAAACTGATTATATGCTGCACCGTAAGTCCATACTGACTTGCGTACACGATTTAAACTTGACATGAGAGTTGATCGTAGCCTCAGCTCACATCCATTTGTGTGGAGATGACCGTACGCCGGTTTTACGCTTGCTTTCTGTCGTACGTTTGTTTCGTAAATGAGGGCCACTGTCTACTGCCGTAACTCGGTCTCACTGCCATCAGTCATTAATACAGATCTACACTGCCTGTCTCACTGCCATCAGTCACTAATACAGATCTACACTGCCTGTCTCACTGCCATCAGTAGGCTGGAGATATAAGTAGGTTGTGTACCTAACAATGTCTAGGTCATAAATAGCAACATGTGCATTTTTTCTCCTCTGGTACAGATATGACCAACCTAAAGAATAGTAAAATGCAATAGTGAGTGCAGAATCCAATTTTATTAGTGACGAAGCGATGAAGCATGCATGTAAATTACATCACCATAGTTCAATGCAGATAAAAATGAGTTTTGCACAATTATATTTCTGGCCTAAAATGTAAAGTATGTCTTCCGTAAAGAAATCCC
The DNA here is from genome assembly GCF_004354835.1 of Perca flavescens. Lineage (NCBI taxonomy): Eukaryota > Metazoa > Chordata > Actinopteri > Perciformes > Percidae > Perca > Perca flavescens. The sequence goes on from NC_041331.1 coordinate 10,763,021, forward strand.
AGTTTTGGCCTAAGCTTTTCAACAGATTATCAATATGCACCTTAAAGGTCAACTAATCGAGCCATATGCCTAGACATTTGTAGGAAGTAGGGTTGGGTACCGAAATCTGGTGCCAATGGCACCGATGCCTAAACGACAGGTATCTACCGGACCAAACAGCAACACGGATTTCTGTGCCTTATTTTGGTGCCACTTGCATGCCTGCGCTGCTCTCTGATGCTTCGAACCAGGCAAAAGAACCATCGCTGAATGTTACGCTGTGTGAAAAACTGCAATACACATTATTCGCTTGCTCTGTCAGCTCCGCATGTGATGTGTGTGAATGGTGAATTGTTAGACTGGATGCCAGCCAAACTTAGCCCCGCCCACAACATTTGAGGTCGGGAAGTTCAGTCTGGATCTGATCCGTTGTGGAGCAACTATGCTTGAACCAGAGCTGTTCAGACCAATCAAATTGTCAGGGTGGGCTTTATACGATGATGGACAGATGATCAACAGTAACGTAATCAACCATGTCACCAAAGAGCGCTTGGGTTGAATTTGTTTACAACAAAGATGGCTGGAGAATTGAGATGTGTAGATTCCGCCATCGTGTCTGTTATAGAAGATATCGACAGCGCATTAATTTTAAAAGAGGAACAGAGAACCGCGATCACGTATGTAAACACATTGCCACACCCGTCCGCACAACATAGAAACTGCCGCCTCTGCCTTTGCTCTGTTGAAGCCTGCCTTTGACTTGCAGCTTCTGTGACGTCTGTCTCCGTTGCTCTGATTGGTTGTAGGTCTATCCAATTGAGTGCAGAGGCATTTTCTTTCCTGGTCCGGTTGAAACACGCCCCATAATCACAGCCCAATGGAGCAGTATCAGACTCATATTCTGACTAGAATCTGAGTATGACGACGTTAGGCTAGTGAATTGTGCCTGTAGTGTGTAAAGCTCTTTGAGTAGTCGGTAAGGCTAGAAAAACACACTTTAAATTCAGTCCATTTACATTCAATGGAGATTGTACAGCCCACTTTTATAGTACTTTGCTGTTTATACTTTCAATACAGTGGTTTGGAACCCTGAATAATAATGTTCTTTGGATTCGCAATACACAATAGCTTATAGTTATCAATATAATGTCAATTTTAATATAATGCTTTCTTACAGTAAATGTGTGTCTCAATACATTATCAGTTTGTCTCTCAGTGTGTGTCTCAGCCCTCTCACGTGTGGTGGATGCCATATTATGGCCTTCTTGGGTGGCAAACCCTCCTACATAACAGCTGGCCATGCTTGCCTCCAACAGAGCTGGTGGGCAGATTAGCAAAACAATTTAGTGAACTCTGCTAGACAAAACAGTAGATGCACAATGTTAGGGTGTGACTACAGCTGGTAGTTTAGACCAGTGGTTTCCAACCATGTGCCACCAAGCCCCACAGGTCTGCAGGCTTTCATTCCAACCAAAATCTGAGTTTATTGATAAACACAAAAACTCAGCAGTTAGTCATCAGGGAATGCTTCATCTACTTTTTTTACCAGATAAGAATGCATGAAGCAGTAGTTGGTGAGCCTCTAACCTGACTTTGTTCAGCTATGCCATGTCTTAACTTCATCTGCTTATTCTGTCCCAGCACAGTAGAGAATTATTTCTCCACTACTAGCTGACATTTTATTTGACACAACATTTATGTTGTTCCATTTCTGTGATCATTACACCATTTTTCCTCCTGTAACTAATCAACTCTGCCTTTCATTATGACTGTAGAAAAGCACTAGAGTACTCAAGTATGTGGACATGTTTCACATATCACATAGGGCACAGTCAGAAAGTATTCAGCTTGTCAAGTCTTTTTTGTCATATACACAACAATTAGAGTATTAGTAATTCAAAATGGCTGTTGTCATTCAAGTCAAATTAGTGCAGGAAGGATGTGTCCATGTTAGTTTTAAACTTTGGTAAAGAAGGACATTCCAGGACCCGGACTGATTGATGACAAATATTTATCACCACACTTTGGTTGCATTCACACCTAAATGTGCGGTCCGTTTTAACCGAACCCTGGAGCGTTTCATCAGATAGCCCGGATTGTTTGGGATGGTGTAAAAGCTCATTCGAGCTCTGGTGTGGACCAAACGACTGATCTCTGGTCCGTCTGAAAACGAAACAAAAATATTTATTAATTTAACTAATATAACTAGCAGGAGACAAATTATAATTGAGGTAAGTTTGGAGACATTACCTTATTTAATCATTAAATTAATAAATATTTTTGTTGTATCTCTTTTCGGTGTTGTAATTTGTAGACGGCCCTAAGCACTCGGTAGCAGCAGCAGCAGCAGCAGAGAGGAGAAGCCAACAGGCAAGTGTTATTTACATAAACTTCTGGTGTACTTACAAACTTTCCAATCCATCGTTTTATGAGTGCATAACCTATTTGTACTAGTGTAGAAGTTTGGTATCATTTTGGGCATTATTAGTGGGGTAACTTACGAGATACAAACCTGGATCCATTAGCCCCTGCGCTAAGCTATTCAGCTGATAACGCTACTCTACGCTAACTCTCCCAATGTTTGACCCAGGTGAAAAAAGCTTCTGGGGGGGGTATTTGGCTCGAGGTCATGGTGCAAAGGACCCTAGGGTGAAATTACTCCGAACCATCACTTTAAATGTTTATAAATGTAGCTATTCCAAAGTACAAATGTGGAACTTTATAATTGTAATATAATTATATAATTGATTTTCAGCCTGTATGTAGTCAGAGATGTCCTGAACTCAAATGTTCCCCACAAATGTGGGACTTTAATTTTGGTAATTCTCCAAATTGATCCAGTAAAAATGCTTGATTTTTAGTCTGTATATAGTCTGAGTTGTTGAAAACAACTGATCACCAGGGCTAATAATTTTTGTCTCTCTCACAGTTTCATTTTCTTTTGAGTAGACACAATTTTATTTGGGCCATTCTAACAGCTCAAAGAGCTGTCTCTTGAAACCATTGACATAATCCAACAGGTTTTTTGGGGGATCATATCACTGTCAGGGGATAGGAATTTCAAGCCTTAGACTTGAGCAATGGTCTGACACAGTCAATCAACAAATGCTCAAAGGGATGAGACTCTGCAGGAATAGGAGACAAAAGCACAGGTTTAATAGCTTGGTTAGGTTTTTACCCCTTAACTGACAAGAAGGTCTTTATCCTTTTCAAACGGGGCCAGTAGAAATTCCGCAGCACTCTGTTGTAAGTCTTCTGCACCCCCAAGTGACCTGCAGTGTCATCATGTGCTGTTTGCAAAACACCTTTTAGCTTGTTGGGTATCACAATTTGAAATATTGCCTCTGCAGCAAAGCTTTCACATTGAGGCAACCATTTTCTTACCAATACCCCCTCTTGTAGGAAATAGCCATGGGCTGCACTGGTCATTTCACTAGCAGGGTGGATTTGAGTCAGGAGCTTCTTGCTGTTGCTTCGCCAAGTCCTGTGCTATACAGGTCTGGGCACGGGTTACTGCACAGGCCGGAAATATCTCACTTACCTCAGTAGTGCCCAGGGTCTGGTAGGTTCCTCACCACTTGTATGGAGGAAACCACAGGTAAAAGAGGTACATCAGGCCATAGTCTGCCACCAGCCAGATCATTCCCCAAAATGAGTGTAACTCCTGGAACGGGTAATGAATGCCAGACTCCCATGGTCACCTTACTAAATCAGAAAACAACACAAACCGATGCAAAAGGAGCAGACAACAGTTGCAAACCCACTGCCCTAAAGATAACACACTTCCCGGTGTCTGTTTCTGAAGAAAATAGTAAAGAACAGACTCAATAAATGTAAAACTCTAGAGCACCTGTGTCCCTCAGAATCTCAACAGGGACTTTCTTGTTGCTTCCTGACAAAGACACATAACCCTCATGTATGTAAGGTGCATAACCTGGATCACTGTTGTTTACTTTCCATGTATATTCCACATTACACCACTAGGTGGTGCTGTGAGTTATGTGACCGTAGTCATTAGACAGGAAGAACTGTAGTCGTTCAACAGGAAGTACCGTTGTTGTTGTCCCTACTACCTGCGTGTGGCTGTAGACTGTGCCGTGCTGCTTGGATTAAACATCTATAATCATCCTAACTGATATTTGATTCTTGGACATCCAAACCTTACAATCACATTCTTCTGTACTCAGGTTGAGCGAGTCTGCACCTCCGGTTTCTCTGGACTTAAGTCAGAAACTGCAGCAGCAGCAGCTGCTTTTGGATTGGCATGGAGTTTTGAGCGATAACCTCATCTCTACCAATCCGGTGTGCAGGAGTGGCAAGAGCAGCAGGCTTATGTTTCCAGCTAATGGTGCCTTGGTAACCTATACCATGACAAAAATATCAACTTGGATCTCCTTTACTGGTTTTGGTGTTTTGTCTTATTTGGTAGTCTGTTTTTCTGTTTTGTATTTTGCTCCGTTTCCTGTTTTATTTTGACGGTCTGGTTTTCCGTCTTGTCTTACTTCCTGTCTTTTGGTTTTTCCCGCTCTTCGGATTGCTTGATGTTTTTCACCTGTTTCCCAGCCCTTGTGTCACCTGCCTCTTGTGACTTCGTTACCCTCTGTATTTAGTCTTTGTGTTCCCCTTGTCCTGTGTCAGATCATTGTGTTTTTGTCTCCAGTTAGTATTCATGTGTGTTAGTCTTCCCTGTTAGTCTTAGTGTTCCTATTTTTTGCTTGGACTTTATTTTGTATTACCCTTTTGCCTGCCTTTTCTGGGACTCCTTTGGTTTTGTATATTTTTTATGTTTTATTAAATCATCAAACGATCCTCTGCTCCCGTCTCTGCCATTCATCAACCCCCCACAATATTTACCCCTTCTGTCATGTGAAGACTTTACCACTGGACTCTCCATTACTCTACCCACTTAAGCTTGGTGGCCATTAGACGAGTTATCTCTGTGCCCTCACTCTTTTCCCCTATATAAACCTTATGGGTTAAAATATACTCATCAGCTAACACTGCAGCGTTGGCCACCTTTTTTGTACCTGATGTTCATTTAGGTATGTGGTAACACATGCTGGGAGCATATCTTTGAACTGCTCTAGAACTATCAATTCCATCAAGTCATTACTGGTCTTTACCTCAGAACCCAGAAGCCAATTGGCATTCTGTTGTACTGGTAGGCTGTAACCTGGAAGGTGCAACTAGAAGAAGTGCTCTCTAAAAGAAAAGAAATGCTCTCTAAAAAAAAAAAAAAAAAAAGCGGTTATTAGTCCAACCCCTTTTAAATGTGGAAACCTATAAGAAATAAAAAAATAAATTCACACAATCATTAAGGAAAGCTAAAAAGAAATCATTTTTTCTGACAAAGGCATCCAATGATATCAAGTCAACTTGGACCCTCATTAATCAATTAAATCAAACTAAAACTCCAGCAGTAGTACCTGTTGAGGTGCTGGGGAGAGACGGTACTCCTCTTAACCCCAGTGAAATAGCTAATGATTTTAATGAATTCTATGTAAACATTGGATTCTCTCTGGCATCAAACATCAAAGACTCTGGTGCAAACCCATGTAGTATTACCCAATTTCTGATGTACAAACGACTTGGCTATTACTTGTAAAAAGTCTTTTCCCTATTTTATTTTCAGATGATACCAATCTTATGGCTTAATAATTCGACTCACTTCTTGGTTCCTCTGTCCCATATCATTTACCAAATGTCTCTCATAGGTGGGAAAGAGACTTGAACAATGAATACATTTGAGGATGACTGGCAGGCAACTATATGTCTGATCAAATCCACATCGACATGTAAAGTAACAGGTTGAGGGAAACTCAGTACAAGATACTTCACAGGTTGCATATTACACAAATGTTACCTTAAACAAAATCCACCATTACCAACTTAGAAAGAGGGACGTAGTTCCATTATTTTCGGGAATGTAAACTCATGACAAAGAATTTATCTCAAAAGTGGGATTTTTAAAATAAAAATTACGAAAGACCCTGGTGTTTTTCTCCCAGGTCTTTCCTCTAGGGACTTACATCTCCCTGCATTACATTATAAGCTTGAAAAACTCCTTCTAGTCGCTTGAAAGTGTATTCTGAAAAACTGGATCAAAACTTCTCCACCTAGTGGTATATAAGATCTATAATAATCTTCCTCACGAAAGGTTACAAGCTGTTGTGAAGGGCACGGAGGAGCTATTCCTGAAGGTTTGGACACCCTTTTTAGATTACATACCTGTGGACCTGGAAATGTTACTACTAATGGGCAGGCAGTTTTCTGAGTGGAGTAAGACCTCTCCTTACAACCCCAAAACTGGAGGACACAGAATATGATGGTGACTGGTTACCCTCAATTTATGCTTACATACTGGAAACAAACTGTATTGTAGTTTGTTTTCTTTTTTGATGTAAATCTTTATTGTTATAAGTCTTTTCACCTTTTCTGTCTACTGTTTAATATTGTATGTGCTTTTTTTTTATTTCTTTTTTTTACCAAATTTCTAGTGGGGAATACCCCCAGCTCCTGCTGTTGCCCTTGACAAAGGTACTGGCATTAGAACTGGAGTTGGTCCCCTTCCTAATCAGGGAGAATTGGTTAAATGCAGAGGATAGATTTCTCATATATGTTTAAAATGTACTTGGCAAATAAAGTTATTATCATATTATTGTGTTATAATACAGAATAGGACGCTTAGGTGCTGTTTAAACACTTTTTTTTTTTTTTTCAAGTGCAGCACCATGAAGTTGATTGTTTTGGTGGTTAGCCAGCAGACATAAATTAAATAGGTTGCATAACCTGGGGCCCCATCATTGCTTTGTTAATCATATTTCCATATTTTTTGCATGATTTGCATAGTTTTTGCATCTTGAACCTTAACTGTCCTCAGCTGCATGGTACAATTGTGCATGGGAAAGCCCAGTGGCTGTTACTCATTACACAACCAGGAAGCAAAAACAGCAGCAGCTGGCCAAGAGCCTCCAGCTACAGGGATGGTACTGATACCAGGGAGGTTTACACCAGGCAGCTGAAATGAAACCAACAGCTGAATTCACAGTCACTGAATTGTTCAAAAACCCATCCTTCCTTTCTGTGCTCAAGTACAAGCCAGCCAATGTTTTTATCCAATCGGTAACGGTAGAAAACAACAGAGAAAAGTGTCTAGGAAGTAATAATAATAATCAGAGCTGTTAAAAATAACATGTTCATTTTGATTAATTTATTAAAGAAAAGGGAACGTTAAAAAAAGAAAAAACAGATGAATCACACTCTACGATCCCCCTTGACCCCATATGTTACTGAACATAGAACAGTCCACAGTAGCTTTGTAAAAATGATAGAAGCACATGACAAAACGTTGCTCGTTCATTCACTGGGCTTAATTAGCACGACTAAAGACGGACTCAGCCAGCCAGTGTCAAGGCTGAGCTGAGGTCCAGGGAGAGATAAGTACAGGCCTGTTAGCTGCAAGCTGCAAGTCATAGGAGACCTTTACCAGAGCAGTCTCAGTGCTGTGTTGAGAGGGAAAACCAGATTGAAATATGTTTTGATTGAAAAAAAACCTTCGTGGGAAATTAAGAACTCTCTGCACTGGTGGTGGATGTCGTTGATGCACTTGCATCATTAGGTTTGCTTTTTTAATAACAAATCTGTCCATTTAATTCTCACTCTGATTACCTAATGCACATGCACGCACTGTTGGGGGGGGATGGAGGCATTTTCATCCAAGAGACGCTGTGATTGGTGGATAGGATATGTAACAGGGGACTGATAGCGATATCACCAATCACATTATGACAGACGCTCCACTTAGCACAAATTGCAATGTTTAATTTTAAATGAATGTAGCCTAATGGCAGTCTGGCACACATGGGTGCTCAGTATCGGCGCCTATGGTTCGAGTCACACACGTCTCATCCTCATATCAGAAACAAGGAAATGAATTTGGTGACATTGGCAAATTCTGATTTGAACACAACTTGTGCATAATGATGTACCCACCTTACCTAATGCTTTAGTTGATGTGTTGTTCACGCATGAGGTCATGAATGAGAGGCTATGAACTCATGTCAATTCCTGATGATCCATAAGATATAAAAGAATGTGTGATGGTTGGGGTTGGCTGGCTGTGAGTTTTCTGTTTTGTTTTCTAGTTTCCTAGTTCTATTTCATTTCCACTGTCAATTTTGTCAATTTTGCCTTGCCTCTCTGTCTCCTGTGTTTTCCCCTCCTCCTGCCTGCTTCTGCCAGCTGACTACACACACCTGCTCGTCACTCCACCATCACCTCTCACGCTGTGCACACCTGCCAGCCATCCACAATCAAGCCCAGTATATGAACCCCGGATCCACTCATCATCTTCGCTTGATCGTTGCTTCAGCCGTCCTGCCATCTCCTCCATACCTCTCAGTTACCTCCAGTCAGCTGGCTTCGCCATTCGGTCCCCTCCTCACGGCTCCCTGCTCCACCCTGCCTCCGCTTCTGCTCCGACCTGCCTCTGCTCCTACTTAACCACCCCCTCCTCGACTCACCTATTCCCCGGACTGCAGTGCCTCCCCCTCGGCCCCGGTTTCGCCGCGTTCCCCTAGCTCCCTCGCCATCCTATCCCAGCAAGCTCCCTCACCATCCTACCTCAGCCCCTGAGCCCTCACTCTTGTCCTTGGCGTCCACCTCCCCAATCCTCCCTCTTTTCTGTTTCTCCCAATAAACCTGTTTTTGCTGAGCCAAGCATTTGGGTCCGTTCTGTCTCCCTCACAACAGAATTAATTAATTCATGCATGAATTCATAATTCATGTACCCTTACCATGTTACCATAACTTTAATTCAAGTCTGTGGCAGCAGTTCCAAATAATTCGTTTAGTGCCATGCAATGAAAAATACCTTATCACAAAGTTTTTCACAAGTTCAGTGGGTGCATTTTCCAAAAGAATGCTTTAATTCTGAAAAATGCATTTTAATATTATTTCTTAGATATGTAGGCTACATACCAAGAAAATTCATGAATATTAACTGAGATACCCCATTATGTTGTGAGCAGTAGGCCTATGTGTGCTGTTGGCAAAATTGTGTCTAATCTGTCTGTGTCTATGTCTGACCTGGGCTGGCACATGTTCACGTTAAAAAGCGTGTGTGTGCACGAGCACTACGGTCAAATCTGGTGTCCCTAAATATTGTAGGACTACATTTATTTGTACTGTGATGCAGAATAATGTGCAACAACTAAATAGATGTAGTCTAGCGTAGACAGTTGAAGACTGACTAAATGTCCATATTATGCTTGCTACAGTTTAGTCACTCATGTTGGGCTGGTCTCTCAGCCTCAGTCATAGTCAGGCCATGATTTATGAACTGGTCCACCACAGTCGTCAGAAATATGTCTGACGACATTTCCTGGTCCCCTTCTTTGTCCTCATCCCTGATCTCCTACTCCTCTCTCTCGCTCTCACTGACTCCATGTTTGCAAAGTTCTCACAAAAGACATGAGCTCACCTGTGGTCTATTTGTAGGGCTGAGGCTCAGACTGATTGGTGTTCAATTACTGTCTAAGTGTTTTCATATGTGTGGGTGTGTTGCCAATTTCAGATAGTGTTTTGCGTAGCATTTTTTGCATGTTTTCCCAATAATTGCAAGAGTTTTCATTTTCAAACAAAGTGTCTAATGTAGTGTGTAGTATAACATACTGCAAAGCAGAAAACGTGTTTTTACTTTTGGTGCCTTATTATTATTATTATTATTATTATTATTACTGTAGATAGGACAGCTGAAGACAAGGGAGAGAGCGAGGGGAAATGACATGACTTTCCTGCAGCTATTAGCTATTAGACACCATGAAGTGTTTTATGAACTACTAGTACAATACAGTAATATCAGTTTTGCCAACTTAGCGACTGTCACTAGATTTAGCGACTTTAAGACACCCTTAGTGACTTTTTTCACTGTAGAAAAGACAGCGACTTTCTGTAGAAAAGACACCAGTATTTTCCAGCGAGCATGCAAGGTATTTCTCTCCTGTGGCCGCCAAAACAGTCACCTCTCTCTTCTGTTATGTGACTCAGGAGCAGAGGAGCAGCCCCTCCCCTCTCTTGTGCGGGGGGATGAGACGGGTTTGAGCAATGAGACGTGGAAGTTGGGTTGAGTCTTCAGTGAAGCTGGTAGTTTGAGTCTGACGGAGGAATGGTTAATGACACGATCAATCATAAAGGGTCCAACATGACGAGGTGCCAGCTTACGTGATTCCACTTGCAGAGGAAGGTCTCGAGAGGACAACCACACGCTCTGACCCGGGGCATAGGCAGGAGCAGGAGTGCAATGGCGATCAGCCAGGCACTGGTTCCTGCCAGCTCTGGCCTCTCTCCAGACCCGGCGACAATGACGAAGGTGTACCTGCACAGACGGAACCGCCACTTCCTCTTCCTGCACAGGAAACAGGGGAGGTTGGTAACCCAGCACGACCACGAAAGGTAGAAGAGACAGCGGGACGCGACGGGAGAAAGATGCCACTGAGCTGGCCTGGCCCTGGGCAAGCCAGCCTTCTTTGAGACTTCTTTATCGATCTTTTTCCCTGCTTTTGTAGAATTTCTTTTTTTACTTTAAAGATAGGCTACGTAAGTAATAATTATAAGGTAAAATAAATTCCTGTATTGAATTTGTGATTATTTGGCTAAAGATTTATATTTCTTTCTATCTACCTTACTGACACAACCACTAAGCTTTATGCAAATGTTGCATAAAGACGTCACACGTATGCAAAGGAGCATATGACATCATCAAGCTACTTTTAGCGACTTTTGGAGCTGGTGCTAGCTACTTTCATTGGAAAAGAGTTGGCAACACTGAGTACTATTCTGTCACCAGAATTACCTATAAGTTACTCACGACAAACTTTTAAAAGAATAAATAATTCAATGTATTGAATTTATAAGCAATGACATCACTACGAGTGCTCCATAGTCAAAATAAGAAGAAGGGAGGGAGGTGTATTTCTTTAAAGTGTGTATTATCAAGGTTTCTACAATCTAGCCATTAAAAGTGTTTAGTTTGAAAAGTGGGAAGAAAAGGTTTCAATGCTGACGTAACCTCCCTGCCTGCACTTTCTAAACACAATAGGCCTGTATTAAAGGCATTCCTCCGCCAACAGTGAGCTATGCTGTCTGAGCTTTAAAGACTTTTAGGAGTGCCTTTTCACAGCATTAAAAATCTTTGTTTAGAGAAACAGTCTTGTAAATCCAGCCTGCGTTTGTCATCCAAAATGGTCCTGAACCTGTTTTGACTGACAGTTTGTTTGCCCCAGCAGCTTTTAAAATGAACATTTCCCACAAGCCGGAGTTAAAGTAGTAGGCCAAGCCTTCTAATGTGCCTGTATGGGCAGGAATGAACTAGCTAACAAGTTGCCTGTCTGTGGCGGTGAGAAAATGCTTGATGGGAAGTGATAGCACATTCCTTGTAGTTTTCCCACACAGATGGAACAAGCATAGCACAAGAGAAATGAATGGTATCTTAGCAGAGTGTGCACACGAGGTGATGCATGTGTTACACCATGTGTGTCTGCATTGTCTCCTTCGTTTTTATCTGCTTGCAGTTTGGGTCAGCAGGTTAATGCTGCTGTGCTGTTGCTTCAAACGTTTGGAATCCCGTTTGACTCGATTTGGTCATATCCTGGAAGCTGTTACAGAAGGGACCACATTCTTCTTCACATAGGGTTACCAGACAGTCCCGGTTTGACCGGGACAGTCCCGATTTGACTGGGACAGTCTGAGATCTACCATATCAGCAGAGAAATCACGTAATGCACAGCATGGTGCAGGTAGCCTATAGATTTTTTCTGAAATATAGTGACTTTATTCTTGTAATAGCCTGTTATAACTTTATTTTTCTCAAAATATCACGACTCCTCCAAATCACAGAGAACACAGATATACTGTATTTTGAATGTGCACAAAGTTTTGGACATTGCTCAAACACATCTGAAATATTACAGTCCAGGGGTTTATTAATACATTAACAACAAAAGACGCAAAACAGGAGGGAGGAGTAAATGATGCCTAGGCTACATGTGTGCTGACTCAGATATAATTAGAAAAGTCGATCCAAAGGAGAATAAATAGTTGAAAGCAATACAGAATGCCTGAGAGGCTTATTGCAATATATTCCATTATGTTTGGATTGTAATCTGTTTCTCTTCACATAAAGATATTTGCAGCATTAATGTTGCAGCACTTACACTTATTAGATGAAGAACCTACGATCAAAATAATGAAGTTACTGTCTGTGTCCATGTCTGACCTGGGCTGGCACATGTTCATGTTAAAAAGCGTGTGCGTGCACGAGCACTATGGTCACGCGTAAAGTGTCCCGTTTTTAGCTCTGGGAAATCTGGTCACCCTATCTTCACATGACATGCGCTAAGCATCTATGTCAATCTCTTTGAGGTGTAGCAATCACTGTTCTGATTAGTGCAGCTTTGCACTGAAGAACACAAGTTTGTTAATGATTAGAAATACATTTGAGTGTATTATCTGGTGAGCAAAGTACCCACAGAATCTCCGTCCCCCAGATGTTAATGGACGTACATTGCCATAGCAACCACTTCTGCTAGGCTGAGTCGATGTTAGCTCAAGTTAGGTTGTGCATTAGCAAACTGTCTCTACTTCTGGAAAGCCAACGAGTTGGGAGCAGCCATCACAAACTATAGCAAACGGACAAGGTTAAACTGACCTGTTGAAAACGACAAACGGTGAAACAGCAAGCTAACGTTACTCACTTGTCCACAACGACGAGAGCCCTCATCAGTTTTCAACTGTTGAAATCACAGAGGTTTCTGCAGCGTTGAAACGCCTCACCGATGTTAACAAGGCTCTTCCTCCTTTCCCGATAATACAATTTCTTTTTTAATTTGTATTGTTCAGTCCTTTTCCTCCTGTTTCTTTGCCAACTCTTCTCGTTGATAACTCCTGGCCCTGGCCGCTGCCTCCACCTCTTCTTACTGCAACTTTAATTACAAAAGTTCACAGATAAGTCATTGCTGTTTGGTTATTTCTAATGGTGTGTTGACACTGAATTTTGCATTGTGTTACTCGCATGAGTGTAACTGCTGTGGAGATAGAGCTGGCAATGCGAGACTATTTGCGTGAGACATGCCAAGTGACATATATGACCGTTGTATTTACTGCTGCACGGTGGCCGTTTTAAACACGTGACTGTTCTATTTAACTTAAGGGCTGCCGTTTTAAAACACGTAGGTAATGTTATGAATCAGAACTATTTATGTTTAGGCAACCCAAAAAAACATATCTTTACGTTTAATATGTTTCCGCCATGCGTCCACACTACTCCGGTATTTACGAGAAATTCCAATTTTCATAGACGCCACCAGCAATCGTAGCCCTTCAAGACAATGCTTGTTATTGCACCAGACGCGACGCAGCCGGTCCTAGAAGCGTGGGAGATGCGTCTCTTTGTTCCGCTAAAAATACGTGCCAGGTCTCTTTTCACGCGGGACATTTATCAGGCCAGGCAGGATGTTTTAGGATGAGAGCATCCAGTCAATTTGCCAAAAGACACCCCAATATTGTATGTCTTCTCTACAACACAATGGATGATGAGAGATTCATCTCAGAGGTAGAGAAACACACAATATTAACGTCATACGGCACCACAGATCCTTTTTATAAGGACAACACCACAAAAGAGAATGAATGGAGTTTAATTGCAGGAGTGCTGGGAGTGGAACGTAGGTACTAGCTAATAAACACGCTATTGTTCTTTCAAGTAACTAGTACGATTAGTCTTGACATATACTTAGACTGCTTTTATCCTATAGACCTTCAAAAATTAATGTTAAAGATATCCTCAGCTAAGCCTTCTACCTGTCTCTTAGACCCCATCCCAACGAGATTACTCAAAGAAGCGTTACCCATGGTAAACACTTCATTACTAGATATGATCAATATGTCCTTATTAACAGGTTATGTACCGCAGTCATTTAAAGTAGCTGTGATAAAACCTCTTCTGAAAAAACCCACCCTCGATCCTGAGGTCTTAGCAAACTATAGACCTATATCTAACCTTCCCTTTCTATCCAAGATCCTTGAGAAGGTGGTTGCTAATCAGTTATGTGATTTTCTACATAGCAATAGTTTATTTGATGATTTTCAATCAGGATTTATAAAGCATCATAGCACAGAGACGGCACTGGTGAAAATTACTAACAACCTTTTAACTGCTGCAGACAAAGGACTTGTCTCCATTCTTGTTTTACTAGATCTTAGTGCTGCATTTGACACTATTGACCATTCAATCCTGTTACAGAGATTGGAACACTTAGTTGGCATTAAAGGAATTGCTCTAAGCTGGTTTAAGTATTATTTCTCTGATCGATCTCAATTTGTTAATGTTAATGATAAATCCTCCAAGTACGCTAAAGTTAGCCATGGGGTTCCTCAAGGCTCAGTGCTTGGACCAATTCTATTCTCCTTATATATGCTTCCTCTAGGCAATATTATTAGGAAACACTCAATTAACTTTCACTGTTATGCGGATGACACCCAATTATACTTGTCAATCAAACCAGACGAAACCAGTCATCTAGCTAAATTTCAAGCGTGCATTAAAGATATAAAATCCTGGATGACCTATAATTTTCTGATGTTAAACCCTAACAAAACTGAAGTTATTGTACTGGGACCTAAACACCTCAGAACCTCATTATCTAAAGACATAGCTACTCTGGATGGTATTGCCTTGGCCTCCAGCACTACTGTCAGAAATTTAGGAGTTATTTTTGATCAGGATATATCCTTTAATGCCAATCTAAAACAAACCTCAAGAACAGCCTTTTTTCATCTTCGTAACATTGCCAAAATTAGGAATATCCTGTCTCAAAACGACGCTGAAAAACTAGTCCATGCATTTGTTACGTCCAGGTTGGACTATTGTAATTCCCTACTGTCAGGGTTGCTCAAATAAGTCCCTTAAGACTCTCCAGCTGATCCAGAATGCTGCAGCGCGTGTTCTCACAAGAACTAAGAAAAGAGATCATATTTCTCCTGTATTAGCTTCTCTGCACTGGCTCCCTGTTGAATCCAGGATTGAGTTTAAAATACTTCTCTTTACCTACAAAGCTCTAAATGGTCTAGCGCCATCATATCTAGAAGAGCTCCTAATACCCTATTGTCCCACTAGAGCACTGCGCTCCCAGAATGCAGAGTTACTTGTGGTACCTAGAGTCTCTAAAAGTAGAATGGGAGCAAGAGCCTTCAGTTATCAGGCTCCTCTCCTATGGAACCAGCTCCCGATCTGGGTTCGGGGGGCAGAAACTGTAATCGCTTTCAAGAATGAACTTAAAACTCTTCTATTTGATAAAGCTTATAGTTAGGGAGTGAGGAGTTGCAGTGTTCACCTAACTGGCCCACCTGCTTCTCTTCATAATTGTTAGATTAATAATACATAACAAAGTAGAGGGAGGCAGGCCAGCCAAGCCCGATCCGGCAGGGGGAGAGTTCTAAGCCCGAAAAAGCTACCTCTCCTTATGACCTGTCTCTCTCTTAGTTACGCTTTTATAGTTACGCTGTTATAGTTCTAGACTGCCGGGGGACTTCCTTCCTTTGACACACTGAGCTGCTCTCTCCTCTCCCTTTCTATTACTATTATTACTATTATTATTACTATTTGTGTGTATCCCGTCCCAGAAATGCTTGTTACTAATCCTAGCTTCTGGGGAGTTTACTCCCCGGAGTCCTTATGTTTTTTCCCCAGCGTATTTCCTTGGAGAACGTTGGCACCGAGATCCTGGTTCCAGCTGTCGCCGTGGTCCTGCTGCACTCCCTGCTGAGCTCAGCGGTGCCCTGCAATGTCATGCAGCTTCCTGCTGAACCCTGCAGCTTCCCGCTACATCCAGTCACTGTTCCATTATTAATGTGACTACTATCGCCACTGTTCATCACACCCCCAACCGGCCCGTCAGACACCGCCTACCAAGAGCCTGGGTCTGTCCGAGGTTTCTTCCCAAGAGGGAGTTTTTCCTCTCCACTGTCGCACTGCTTGCTCTTGAGGGAATTACTGTAATTGTTGGAATTGTTGGGGCTTTGTAAATTATAGAGTGTGGTCTAGACCTACTCTATCTGTAAAGTGTCTCGAGATAACCTATGTTATGATTTGATACTATAAATAAAATTTAATTGAATTGAATTGAAATAAAAATTTAATTGAAGTACTTATAGAGAGCCTTTCAGTGACAGTGAATGACAGTCGGGCAGGCAAGACACTCCGCTTCTGAGGCGCTCCGGTGTGGTATGGCACGTGACGGAGGACGGAACAAAACCGCGGTGCAACTGGAACGTGCAACTTCTGTGCCTGGTGGAATTTTTGAGTAAAACGGAGACAACAGTTCAAAAGAGGAGGCAAGGGGGTGCCCCTGATCACCCACAATGCTATTTCCTTTTTTTTGTTTTCTGTTTTTTTATATGCATTCCATACTTGGAAATGGAATGCCTGACAGTTTACTGGAAGTTATTTTTCTGATGCTCAAGTAGCTTTGCCAAACCAACAGATGATGCCAAAGGAAAGAACACTTTCAATAAACACACAATAAAGAGTTATTTTTTTATCAGGATACGCCCACGTAAAACAACTCTGATTAACTCTCGTAACATTGCAAGAATAAGGCACATCCTGTTTCAAAACGATGCAGAAAACTAGTCCATGTATATGTTACTTCAAGGATTGACTATTGTAATTCCTTATTATCAGGCTGCTCAAACAAGGCCTTTAAGACTCTCCAGCTGATCCAGAATGCTGCAGCACGTGTGCTGACAAGAACTAAGAAAATGGATCAAATGTCTCCTGTATTAACTTCTCTGCGTTGGCTTCCTGTAAAATCCAGGATTGAATTTAAAGCTACATTGTGTAAGAATTTATCCCATCTAGTGGTGAAATTGTATATGACAACCAACTGAATATTACTTTCTAGCTCCTCCCATTCCAAGCGCATTTTAACTCCTACGGTGACCGTATAATTCCAAGATCAACATGGCTTCCAGTACGACTTTGTCCATGAGTGTTCTTTCCATGATGAGGTTACTTTATAAAACAATTATAAATTGCATTTAGTTATTTAGTCAGTTAACATGTTGGTTATGACCTATGCAAAATTAATAATAGTTTTACATTTTAGTTATTTTGGTCCCATTTCATTGCTAACATCAGCTACCAGGTTCCCAAACAAATGCAAGCTAATGTTCGTGAAGTATCAGTGCTATCATTATTCTGTATATTGTACGAGATTAATAGTGTAAGGCAATGTTTACAGCGTAGGCTACATATTTTTCTCCGTGAGCAGAGTCAGAGATCAGTTGGTGTGATGGAGGTGCGAGGGAAAGCTAAAGGAAGACGGAAAGACAGAGCCGGTGGCAGTGGATCGGTGAGACCTCCTAGGCAAAGAAAAACACTCTCCAAAGATGACGAGGAGAGAGTGGAAGCCCTTCAAACACAAAAGAGAGAATCAACAGAGGTTTGTGTTTTTAATATATTTCTCTGAGCAGTATGAACAATGTCAAACCGAAATGACCTCTTAGTATCTCCATCGTTGTCCACATGGTCACATTTACTTAGGTGGCAAGTGGTTGTCTGGCTTTAATAGTTTCATTTTTATTTTTGGTTTTTGTACAGAATTCCAACCACAGAAAGAGGTCGGTCATCCTGAGGGGGCTGCCATATTTCCTTTGTGAAGATCCTTCTAAGTTCCTCAGGACTGCAGAGGTAAGCTTGATTTTGGATGCTAAATGAATCAATGAAACTTAACACAAAAGAAGCAGTTTAGCAATCTGTTTCAAGAAAAAAGTCCTACGTAGGGGTGAACATTACAAAAGAGGTAGACACGCCATATAAGGCAAATTATAGACAGATTAATCAGAACATTAAGAGGGATTTGGGAAAGTGGTCAATACAGACCCTGGACCTCAGTTTGAGGATCAAAATAGTTAAAATAAACATATTGCCAAGGCTATTGTACCTCTATTAATATTTACCCATACATGTACCACAAAGCCAATTTATGGAGTGGGATAAATGGGTCTCAAGGTTTATCTGGGGGTGAAAGAGACTGAGAATCAGGCTTGTGACACTACAATTACCTAAGTAGGGAAGAGGAATGGCAGTGCTGAGCTTTAAGCACTATTATTATGCAGCACAGATCAGAGCTGTGGCATGCTGGTGTAATAAGGAAAGATATCGAAATGAAGGGGGAGGAATACCAGATTCAACACCTAATAGGGGATAAAGAATTATTTAGGATACAACAAAGTTTAAAAGACCAATCACTAAATTCACCTTTGGGTAGGAAGGGTAGAGTGATCTTGGCCCTTTATAAAGCTTTATTGAAGAGTAGAGGGAACTCAACAACGTACATAAAAGAAAAGTGGGAGAGAGAACTGGGGATTGAGTTGACGGAGGAATAATGGTACAATATGTGCAGGGTACAGCATTCAACCACTAGTTCAAGGGTATGGATAGTCTGGCTATCACCAGACCAAGCTCAATCTTTTAAGACTGAACATTAGTCTGGGGAGTCTGCTCTGTATTTTCTCTGCACAAAAGGAGTGTTCAACGGGCATAGTTCAGATGACTCTGTAAGCAATTAGATAGTCCTTCAACCAATCAGACCAACAATCCGGGTGACGTACTTTGCAGAGCAAGGCAGAGCAAAAGCCGGTCGGTAGTAAAAATATAAATAAAAAGCCGGTCGGTAATAAGGCAAACATCCTTCTTTTGTAGGAATTGTTCCAGGGCAAGTTTATGTTCCGTTTTCAGAGAAAACTTGCCTTTGAAATCTTTTAAAACGGCAGCGACAGCGGCAACAACGGGTTGCTGCGCTTCAGTGGCCGTAATGTTGAATGTAAACAAAAAGCTGCTTGCCTTCGCTTCTCTATCGTCATCGCGTTAAACCCGCCAATAGCGTGCTAGGTGGATAAGCGGGTTTGTGATTGGTTCCCACAAATGTGTAACGGAAGCAGAATAGATAAACGTACAGGTTTCCAGCCTGAGCTGCAGGGCGAAATGAAATTGCTGGCAGATCAGGCTGGGTTTACCCAGTCTAGGGTATGGAGGGAGTTTGAGTAAAAGACTATTAAAGACAAAAGGAAGGTTCGCCCCAGAACAGACTAGGTGTTGGAGGCAATGTGAACAGATAAGGGCGGACCACACGCGCATATTTTGGAAGTGCCAAAAGATGAAAGGTTATTGGGAAGAAGTATGGGGAGTATTGAAGGAGATTATTAGGTTATGGGGTGCCTAAGACCAACTCAGTGATATATCTGGGGAATCTGGCACAGGGAAACACACAGGGTGAGGACAGGTACCTGATCAAGGCACTGCTGGCAAGAAAACTATAACCAGGACATGGCACAAAGCAGACCCACCTACAAAGGAACAATGGCTAGGTGTAGTAGAAGAAATACATGACACAGAGAGATTTACCCACATATTGAGGCTCCAGGAGGGTACATTTGAGATAAGGTGGGAAAAATGGGATGATCTTGAAAGATCTTTGCTTCTGGTTAGAATATTCTAACATTCTAAAGAGCTGACAGAGGAAATTGTGTGCCAGACAACCCAAGTGCTCCTTACACTTAGCTGCAAACGCTCTAGCACCACTCTAAACCAAATTTAAAAACATGCTACTCCTACATCTAACCTTTCCCTAACATAGACCACACCAATGGGGCACCAGCAGTGAAATGTTCTTGTTTTCTGAGTTTTTTTTTCTGTCTTTGGGAAGGCCACAAATGCTAAGGGGCAGCACGACAAGGGAAATGAAGGTCGGCATCCTCCTGATAAAAAAGGAGAGGATCTTCTTGACTTCTCGGTTGTGCTGGAGATTATTCTGCATGGCATCAAGGACTACTCTCATGCCGTAGCTATGCTAATGTATCTGCTGTAGGCACTGAACACTGACTACCCGAAGGAGCTGCAATATACCTTCAAAGTCATTCAATAGGTTCAAAGAGCACTGCTTTGCAAGACTTCAGGGCCTAAGAAATAGAATTCTTTGTGAAACTGTGTAGGCACTACACTGAGACAAAAGTTGTGTTAAAGCTACCAATGATGCATTGGTAGAACATGATCCCACATTTTTCTTATAAGTTGTGTTCCGGTTTACTAAATTCTCTCATGACTAATATTACACTTATACTGAGAATGTAGAGCAAGAAATGAAAAAGGCTGGGGATTGGAGGTCTTAATTGCAAAGTCTGTTTTACGCAGAGTCAAATCTAAAAATGAACATATTTTGTCCTGATTTTGTTTATTACATTTAATCTATAATAATAAAACATTGACATTTATTTAAAAATACATTTTTCTATCTTTGTAAGTTCTCATAAGGCCTTTTGGCCCCACATTTTAGAATGCATTTTTACATGCAAGAAAGTATAGAATAGAAAAAGTATGGAAATATACAATTACATATTACAAATACATAAAATATAAATTATTTAGAATGGAAAAGCTGTACAGATTCACGTAGGACGTGCAAAAAAGAAAATACAGTGTCATCAGTGTAAGGTCTTTTGGTTTTTGATTAATCACTGTATTAGAAATCACATGCACCCTTTTGGCCATAGAAAGAGCGCATGAAGAGCTTTATTTAAAATTTTCACCCAAAATGTCACTTACGCCCCTCGTGTTCTCACCCCTTGATATATTCATTTTTTCAAAACACTAAGCCCAAAGATGTATTTGTGCACATTCTAGACAGGGATGCTTTACCCACAAGCTTGAGTTGTTACAGGACAAAAGTTTGATTTTTGATGGGATCTGTGCTGGTGTATACTCAAAGGTGGTTTTATTGGCCATTTCATTAAACGTTTTGAAGAACTTGAAATGGGTTTACTTTCTTTTAAACAGCCAATAAACTTTAGAGATGAGACCTTTCTAAACCTAAAACTCAAACTAAAATTAAGTTGAGGTCTAATAAAAATAAAGAGAATTACTTATTAAGTATAGACTTAAGCAGAACTGGTTAACTCAAATAAAAATGTATATTAAAGTTGACAAAGAAAAGGTAAACTAGATATTGTAGGTAGACTGAAATGTCAATAAAGGATTTCCGCTTTGGAATCCCAGTAGAACGAAATTGAAAGATTCTTTACTCAACTAGAGAACTGAATTGTGATCAATTTACTTTTAAAACTAAAAGATTACAGTTGAATTAATATCAATTTTACATGACTAGAAAAGTTTAGTTGTTTGTAATCAATATACCATTACCTCAACTTGTCTTTTCAAATTCAGCCAACTTTATGGATGATTTGGCATAATTTCACACAGCCACAGATCACTCGCCGTACTCGTCCTTAGTGCTGCTATCTCTGACTCTGTCACTGGACCGTTGAGTCGACCTGACAAAAAACTGCATAGTTGGTGATGGCGCAGTGGATATGACACATGCCTTTGGTGTGGGAGATCTGGGTTCAAATGCCACTGCGATACATCAACCAATGTGTCCCTGAGCAAGACACTTAACCTATAGTTGCTCCAGAGCAAGCAGCCAGGGGCATCGGACTGGGGGGAAAAATGGGAATGAGTACCCAGGACCCTCATGTGAGGAGGGCCCAAATAGATGCTAGAATTAATAGCTGTGGATGCGGGGAGGGGCCCATAGAGAATTTTGTGCTACACCCCTGCGTGCAGCCTCTGACATATGTAGCAACTGTAGGTTGCTTTGGATAAAAGCGTCAGCTGTAATGTAACATAGGCGGAGCTCGGCTACATAGGCTGCGAGCCGAGCTTCAGAGCTAAGGCGGGGCTACAGAAGGTGTCCCTAAAGAACCTGCATATCTAACAGTAGTTCCGCATTATATTAGTTCTGCATTACATTAATTAATTTGCATGCAAGTTTTATTTATTTTTATACCGTGAATTCATGCACCGAACCGTGATGCACCATGCACCGAACCATGACGCCCGTACCGTTTCGGTGTATATATATACACACCTGAGAGTAATATTATCCTGTCTAATATGTCAGTGACTGTCATTGCTTTGCTTTAGAAGATGTTGCAAGTTTAGTCAACTATTCCCTCTTTATGTCAATCACAGTGCAGCTCTGCTCTAATGAAACCTCACAGACATTTAGGGTGAGAATGCGAGAATATTCTTTCATAGAGTTTCACTAAGATAACTTCATACAAAGTGACAGAAATAGTATGAAAAAGGAGAGCTTGAGAGACAAGTTTAGACTCTGCTTACGTTTTAGCTCTGCGCAGCGTGAAGTGGGTATGAATGTCAGATTATCTGTTTCCTAAAGTAATGGAAATCAGGTTCCTCCAGTAGAAGTTGACATGTGTTACCAGTTACTGCAGAAAGCTGCGAGTGTACACACTAAATGACCCAAACATTAGCAAATGTATTTGTCCAGCTACACCTGACTTCCCGCACTGAACTCCTCCAGCCCCTCTGAAAACTAAACCTGTTTGATTAGTGATTCACTCGGACCTTTAACCCGAGTCTTTAAATTGACTAACGAATTGTGAGTCTCTAGTATAATTAACTCGGATCAGTTGACAATTCAATCTAAAATGATAACAGCGCCACACACAAACCTCTCGCAACATTAGCTACTACTAGTCCTAGCCATTTTAGCTGCCAAAAACTTTATAACTTACAATTTCAAAGGCAACAACAACTCCACAAGTCAACTCAAGCGACTGAGCAGAAAGACAGTCCGAACTTCCCGACCCGCAGACTCAGAGCTGGAAGCTCTGCAGACCATGGGATTCACTCGAGATCTCATGAGTTCTCGATGACTTGTGAGTTGTTGATGACTTGTCAGTTGTCAGTGATTCATGAGTTCTCGCGTGAGTCAGTCAATCAAGCGAATCAGCCGGCTATGAGTGGATCAGTAGCAAATGAGCGAGTGAAGTCTCTCCTTGAGCTCAGGGTAAATCAAATCAAAACAAAAGCCACTCTTTCACTTCTGAAATAACATACAATGTTCTGCACGTAGCCTAGCTAGGCCTACTGTAGGTTTGGTGTATAAATGTAGTATGTTAAAATGCAATAAGGTCGAGCAGACAGTCCGAAACATTGCAAGCTTGCCTCGGCTTGAGCCGATATAGCATACAATACTGACTCAAGTGACTTGCACAACCCGGATCAGTTTAGTGAGTGACTCAAAATAAACCGAAGCCTTAAAAGGAATTGAGTTTGCCAGGCCTACTGAAAACACTCTTCACTCAGCCCAATCATTCCAGACGGCTTAAAGACGAGAGCTGGATTTGCCCTGTTTGATATTTGATCTGATTGGTCAAGTCATCCAACCCCAGTCTCTCTCTCTCTCTCTGCTGCTATGTCTCTCTACCACTGAGTGATAGGTAAGCCTGCTGGGATTCTCAAGCTCCTCTAGTCTGTCTGTCATAACAACCATCCCTCTCCATCTGACCAAAACCCTGTAGTAAGAAAAAATGTCCAAACACAATACGGACACTGCTCAATGGATGCTTACTTAATGTGCTCATATTATGCTGTTTGGCTTTTTCCTTTTCCTTTATTGTGTTATATATCTTTTTTGTGCATGTTATAGGTTTACAAAGTCAAAAAGCCCAAAGTCCACCCCAAAGGCACTTACCATCTCCAACAGAAAACACTGTTCACAAACTGCTCTAAACAGCTCTATTGTAGTCCAGCCTTTACTTCCGTGACAAACGTGCGTCACTTTGTAACACATTATAATGCTTGCCTAGCTGCTAGCGTGGCACGCCCTCATACTCTGCTTCTGACTAGCAGTGCTTACCTGGGTACTGCGCATGTGCGACTTCCAACAAAGATGGAACAGAAGTGAGATGCCTCACTCTGTAGATAAAACAGAGAGCTCGACACAGGGTTAAAAGAGGAGCTGCAGCAATGTATAGTACAACAAAAATGTTTTTTAAAAATTTAACCATTCTGGTACAACCTCAAAATCCAATTATGAAGCTGAAAAGGAGCATAATATGAGCACTTTAACTTCACGTGGATGCCTTTGCATCGAATTTTAGCATTTTCACACAGCCTGGACACAGCACTCACACAGTCCTTCAAAACTTCCCCATCAGCCTCATTGGGACTTAGAGCTGGGCAATATATCAATATTATATCGATATTGTGATATGAGACTAGATATCGTCTTAGATTTTGGATATCGTAATATTGTAATATAGCATAAGTGTTATTTTTTCCTGGTGATGTCATTTTCTGAACTTACCAGACTGTTGTAACTGTTCTATTATTTGCCTTTACCCACTTAGTCATTATATCTACATTGCTGATGATTATTTATCAAAAATCTCATTGGGTTAATATTTTGTGAAAGCACAAATAGTCAACCCTACAATATTGTTGTGGTATCAATATCGAGGTATTTGGTCAGATATATTGTGATATTTGATTTTCTCCATATCGCCCAGCCCTATTGGGACTGATATTAAACTTTATTCCAAAGTCTTGGCACTACACTACTGGCTTTAATCAGTTAACTATGTTCTATTTTTCAATATGTTTCCTGCGATTTCATGGCAGGGATGCCGGCCAAATGGGTGTCTATGTGAGTCATGCAACTTTCGGCCAGCATGTGACCTGAAGCTGTTCTCTAATTGGTTTCTTAAAGATTCTCCCTTCAGATGCAGGTTGCTGTGTCCCTGGCGAATCAGAATTGGATACATGTTATTTTATCCACTCCGAATGGTTGTCGACGCCTGTCATTCGACAGCCCAAAACCCGCCCAGATCTAACGTTTAGCAAGCAACTTGAACTAGTAGGCTAGTAGTGACAATGGCGACAAGTAGCGTTACACCTGCTGCAGCAGTGAAATAAAATTCAGTTGTGTCCTTAAAACAAATATCCTTTACAAGGAGGTCAGCTGGCGAAAAAAAGAGGGTAAAAGACTTCAGACCCAACCGTCCAGATCTCCACATTCAACAACAGACTATGGATCGAGGGAGATCTTATACACAAAGCTTCTCCAGCACTATGTATGGAAAAGCGGGGAATTGGCTAACTGGATGTGGTATGAGTAATCTCTTCTTTTGCTTTCCCTGTCTGTTATTTCAAAGTTCTGGAAAAGAAATGTTGTGGACAACCACAGGGGTACGGGACTTAAAACATCTCTCCGAGAAATGTAAAAGACATGAGAGCAGCCGCAGCCACTTTGATAATAGCATGAAGCTACATCTTTTTAGAAGACTTAGCATCGCGGAACAGCTAGATAAAGGCTGCAGAATTGGTATCAGAAAGCACAACGAAGAAGTAACAAAAAACAGACACATCTTATCAAAAATCATCGACTGTGTGAAATTTTGCGGAGCGTTTGAGTTGGATTTGCATGGCCACGATGAGAGTGAGGGCTCCGATAACCCAGGGATATTCCGTGGCTTGGTGGACTTTGTTGCTTCACTTGATAGTGCATTGAAAGAGCACCTTGAGAGCGCAACGGTGTTTAAAGGAACATCGAATGAGCTACTGTGTATGCTGTCTGTTGTGAGGGGACAAATCATCAAAGAAGCCCAGAACAGTGATTTTATCTCAATCCAGGCAGATGAGACATGGATATTGCTACACAGAACCAACTTGTGCTTGTGCTGCGCTACATTGATGATAAACACAATGTGTAGGAAAGATTTTTTTAATTCATCCCTCTGCAGTCAGCAACAGCTGAGTCCATTTCTACAGCACTGAAAGATCGTCTTGTTGCCATCCTTTCTGAGGAACAGAAAGGCAAACTAATCTGCCAGGCATGTGATGGAGACAGTGTCATGAGGGGGGCACTGCAGGTGTCGAGAAGAAAATACAGCATGTGTACCCAAATGCCCACTAAATCCATTGCTATGCACATCAGCTAAATCTAATAATGCAGCAGGCCACCTCTCACGTCTCCAAAGTGAGAATTTTTTTTTCTGACCTAGGTGGATTTGCCAGTTTTTTTTTCCAGATCTCCTAAGCAAACCAGTGTCCTTGATGAAGTAGTGGCTCATAGACTGGCAACATCCAGAAACGTGGGATGGAACTTTCACAGTTGTGCTGTCAATACTGTGTTTGAGCACAGAATGGACCT
Source organism: Perca flavescens (assembly GCF_004354835.1). Lineage (NCBI taxonomy): Eukaryota > Metazoa > Chordata > Actinopteri > Perciformes > Percidae > Perca > Perca flavescens. The sequence continues at coordinate 10,789,072 of NC_041331.1, forward strand.
CATTCACTGTTTTGAAAGACAGTCCAGTGAATTTGACCCCAAACAGTCAGAATAGCAGGAGGCTATGCTAAGCTACTGGAAGATCCAGATTTAAACTTCTTCCTGGAACTTTTCCACCACATCATGCCAGATGTGGACCTCCTCTATGCTAAGCTCCAGAAGAGGAAGATAGATTCGGTCCATATAAAAGGATGCATCCAGCAGTTCCAACAGGACATTCAAAAGATCAGGTAATAACTGTATACCTGTTATAATGTGTTTATTATGCTTTGCTACTATTATTGCAATATAATAATAATTATGATCAGTGTTGGGTGTAACGTGTTACAAAGTAAAGTAACGCGTTACTACTGAAAATTTGGCAACGAAACGTAATTCCTTTTTCAATTCGGCGCAACGTTACTTTTCCAGGGACAGATTTGACAGCGACACTGCCTTCTGAGCTGCACGCTCACAAGCTCCACAAGGTATGTGACAGAGGCTAGTAGTAGCGGAGCAATGCTGCAGCCAACACTAGCTAACTTTAGAGATCATTTTTAGCTTTGTGGATTTTTACTGGATGGCGCTCTGAGCGGAGAGCTGTGACACACGCCACTACATCGCTGAGGACTGGCGGTTAAATCGGCCGTCCTACAAACAAGCATGCCAGGCAGACACAAAGCTGACAACCTCACAGATGTATGCGGTGGAGATGGGATCATACACACCGCTGTGGACTTGTGTCGGTCGCATGGACACGCAAGCACTTCCAGAAAAGAGGCTGCATGTGTCTATGACAATGCACGGACCATCGTGGCTGCGCCACCAGTACTACAAGTAGATATGGACATTACATATTAACACTGTGTAACGCCGATGATCTGCCGATGTGCATTCAACCCACGCTGGACTCGTTCATAATGAATCAGCCGTCACTCTGAGTAGAGAATCTGCAATGTATCCTAGTTCAGAAAATTCACTGATAAACCATAGATTGGCTTTATGGTCAAAGATAGCTTTTGTATAATTAATTTCAGTCTCTGCCAGAGACACCTGCTTTTAAAAGTAATGTAAAAGTAACGAGTAAAGTAAAAAGTTACTTTCCATAGGGGGTAACTAAGTAAAGGATTACTTTTTAAAGAAGTAACGAGTAACGAGCAAACATTACTTTTTAAAAGTAACTTCCCCAACACTGATTATGATGATTAATTAAAAAAATCTATATCCTTTACAGAGATTCTCTCCATGCAATGGGTGTGGGGCAAAGCAGTGTCTCTCAGCAATTGGGGAAACGTCTGGCTTTCAGTCAGCAGGACCATGAAAGGATTGCTGCAGAGGTGAGTTTATGTTGTAGAAATTGGTCACGGTCCATGTGTAACAAAAAGTGCCAACAAAGCAAAAGTATTTGTTGCTGAAAATGCTGCTGTTCACTGGGTGCTTGACTAGTATAATCATTGTTTTTTTTTATTTTTTTATGTGTTTTAATTGTTACTTTAAAATAAAGTATAATTAAGTACAGTAATCAAGTAAATGTATTTAGTTACTGTCCACCCCTGTTCAGGACTGAAAACGATTTTCAATGTGTCTTTTTTATCTCTCTGTCTGTAGGTCTGTGATACCATACTGGGCCACTGCAGGGAACAATTCTCCTTCACAAACCACCTTGTCAGTGCCACCTTGCTGGAGGGATACCGGTTCGTAGAGTACTGCTCTGCATTCCCTGAAGAAGCACACCTTGAAGGCCTATCCAATGCTCAATGGAACCAAGCTGAAGACCGAACTTGGTCTCATCTACAGCAAGGAAGAATTAAAATCCTGTTGTGGTGCTCTGGATCTCTCACAATAATCTGTCAGAGGTGTTTTCAGAGACTGTAACCCTCCTGAAAATCATCATCACCACACCCATGACCACTGCCGAGGCAGAGAGGTGCCTCTCAACTTTGAAAAGGGTCAAAACATTTTTGAGGAACACTATGACCCAAGAGAGGCTGAATGCCTTAGCCACCCTCTCAATGGAGAAAAAGCTGCTGACTGAAATAACTGAATTTAACCAGAGTCATTGACAAATTTGTCAGTTTAAAAGTAGTAGCCAATGTTTATTTAAATAGGCAAATGACTCAGTTCATGTTGTGCTAAAGCGCGCGCGTGTGTGTGTGTGTGTGTGTGTGTGTGTGTGTGTTGTCAGTTTAAGCAACATTAGTGTTTTTGGTTATTGATTTAGATTTGTGTGTGTTGTTCCTGATATGAGGTGCCTCAGATTGTTTGACTCGATCGCGCAAAACTGCGCCCTCATCACCAGCCACCACTTTAATGGAGAGGCTTGTTTTGGGAGCCAAATTCATTGACATGGTACGTACTTTATATGTAAATCCCATGGCCACAGTCTCAACCAATGGCCTGCATTCACAGCCATTACCCATAACGCAGGGCTCTAGACAGGGATGCCTGCTATCTCCCATGCTATTTGAGATCTCTCTTGAACCGTTAGCCCAGGCCATAAGGCAAAATAAAATATGTAATGTCCAGATTAAATACAATAACAACTCAATATCTTTATTTGCAGATGATATTTTGCTGTACATATCTGACCTTCAGGACTCTGTTCCAAAAATTCTTAAGCTCTTTGTCGAATTTGGCTCACTCTCCGGCTATAAAATCAATTGGAATAAATCTAACCTTCTGTTGAACAGACAGGTGACATCAGCTATTAGTGACACAATACCAACCCAAAGCAAAATTACATATTTGGGCATTACCTTTCACGCATCGCTACAGCGAGTTGTCCAGGACAACTATGAAACTATACTAAGTAGTGTTCAAAGAGATCGGACTAATTGGTCTGCGCTGCCAGCATTGCTACATTCCAGGATTGCTGTTGTTAAAATGAACATAGTTCCTTGTGTGAACTTCTTAAGAACAATGATCTTACACCCACCAATACATTTCTGGAAGAAACTTGATGCCGTAATCCGACAGTATATTTGGAATAGTAAACAACCTAGGCTAAAATACTCTACCTTGCAACGTACCACGAACACGGGTGGTCTGGCCCTCCCCAACCTTAAAGTGTAGATAGAGCCTTTCAGCTACGGGCCCTCAGAGTGTGGATAGACAACTCATTTACAGTTCCATGGAGAGGGTTTATGTTATACTAGGCTGCATTACAGAGCATATTAATATGTCAGAAAGCATGGCAATATCTAAAAACATCTCATTAAAGTTTGCTTGTCAGGGGACTGTCATGAAGGTTGTGGAGAGGAATAGAAACCAGTCTCTCCAGGCAAGCACAGGAAATATGGTCTGATCTACAGTATCTTTATTCTCCATGCCAAGTAGCACTTATTCTCTACTGGCACCCCAAAGTAAACATTTCTAAACTACATAGGCCTAATTTGGACCTACCTAAATTAAAACTTTAAATAATGTTGCTTGAGGCTGGTTGTGCAATAGCTTCATGATATAATGCATATAGGGTTGTGTGTAGGTTGTTCTTTGTGGAAGAATAGCAATAGATTGTGGCTGTGTGATGTATGATAAAACAATATGTCAAGTGTCATGTGTGAAGCATTCTGAGTTAAGGGGCCGTGTTCATTTCACAGAATTCTGTGAGACCAGGTTGTGTGGCTTCAGAGCACAGTTGTGATGGTCAGTTCAATGAGAGAAACTGATATGCTGAGGATCTTGAAAGCTGAGGCCGTCACAACTGCCAGTGCAAAATATAGGCGCAAAAGTCTGAGCACAGCTAAAAAGGTGAAAAGACATCAGGGGGCCTACATATAAAACAGGTGTGGAAAATTAGGCTGTAGAAGATATCTAGGCCAGGGTAGCAGTTCTACATGGGACAGTTTGTGTGTGTGTGTGTGTGTGTGTGTGTGTGTGTTTGTGTGTGTGTACACTGTTTTTTACTGGGGTTCTGTATCAGTTGGAGGCCATAAATGCTGTGTTTTAAGTGTTGATATGTTTTAATTGGTTTGTATTGTTGTTGCTAATGATTTGATTTAAGTAAATAGTTGTTTCTACTAAAAAAGTATGAATTTTTACAATACAAATCTTTAAAGGCCGTTTTCTCAAAATGTTTTTTTTCTCATACTCTGAGCCAGAAATCTCCACTTTAGCAGTACTTACATACACCAAACTTTCCAGTTGTGTTCCTATGTATATTAGAGGTGTGAATCTTCACTGATCTACCGATTCGATTTGATTCCGATTATCATGTCAGCGATTCAATTCGATTCGATATCTCAATGCATCATGATGCGTCAAATACATTTTTCTATTAAAGCCATGTAGGATATATAATTCATAGCTTTTCAAGCTTCAAAAACAAAACATTCTGCAGTGCTCTAATACTAAATAAATTGGATACATACAACTACAGCACTGAGCACATGGGACTTCCTGAATGTGCAAAACACTATGCAAGAAACATCTCATGGATGCACTGGGACGCATCCTCAGTGATGTATCCTGAGATCATTGGGTGTTTCGGGTCTCACAACATCATACACCCTCGCCCAGGCAACCCAGCCGGGGTTGATCAAGCCCCGACTTGCGTCCCAGTAGCAGTCCACGGATCAGCCCTCTTAATCCAAAGCCACCTTTTGGTTGTCTCTGAGGCTTTGCTTGCGGATTGAATGGCCCTCTTCTTGGCCGCCCCTGTCACGCCCAAACGACTTTGCAAAGTGAAGGTCCTGCAAAGCCTCTGCAGCCAACTTCTATAGGCTCATAGGTTTTCCAGCCTCTCTCCCTGCACTCTTCCACCAGTTCCTGGTACTTAGCATGTTTCCTCTCATAGGCTTCCTCAATACGCTCTTCCCAGGGCACCGTAAGTTCCAGCATGATCAGATGTTTTGAAGCCTCGGAGGTAACTATCATGTCTGGGCAGAGACTTGTTGTTGCAATATGCTGAGGGAACCTCAGGTCGACCTGCAGCAGCCAGTCAGAGGCTTTGTGGAGGAGGCCTGTTGTTAATTGTGAGCATGCCTGGGGTTTCTCTCCAGCTTTGATGAAGGGGACTGCCTTCTTTGGCGCATGATGGTGTTTGCTGGTGCTGATGGCTAAGGCTAAGCTCTCAGCAATTGCCTTAAGCACCTGGTTGTGGCGCTAACGATAGCGACCATCAGCCAGAGCCCTTGGGCAGCTGCTGAGGAGATGTTCTAAAAAACCTCTTCCAGAGCAAAAAAGGCAGCAAGGTGTCTCGCTCTTACCCCAGACATGGAGGTTAGCTGGACTTGGCAGGGTATTGTAGACAGCTTGTACCAGGAAACGGACCCGATGGAAATCTGCCTGTAAGATGTTTGCCCAAGTTATCCTACGCTGCAGTGTACTCTCCCACCTTGTCCATGCCCCCTGCTACCGGAGTCCCACAGCCCTGCTCACTTGCTCTTCCTCCACACCTGCTCGAATCTCTTCCTTGAGTAGATGGTGTCTTTCCTTGCCACAAGCCTGGCTGACCAGCGTCTTTGGGAAATAGCCCAATCCCACTCTGCCTGTTGCCACGGTGCCCACCAATGCCTTTTGTCTGAGGCGTGACTCTGCCACCTCCACTGCTTTCCCAGCCTTCCATTTCCTTTCCGTCCTCACCTCAATGCCGGCTGATGACACCTTACCGTCCCTGGAATGCCTGTACTGTAGGACTTCTAGGGTGCGTACCACCATGAATTCTTCAGTAAGGCCGCTGAAGGGCAGCTGCAGGATGCTACTTGTCCCATACAGTGCAGCACCGGTAAGACTGCATGGAAGGCCCAGCCACTTCCGAAGAAAGCCAGTGATCTTCCTTTCTAGGGACTCAACTTCCCCTTCTTCAGTGCCATGGACCTTGACTTTGGAGGGCTTAAAAACTCATCCTTGCAAATGTGATGAGTCTCTCAAGTCCTTGTAGGATCCACCTGCTCCCTGGGACCGATGTTGTTGTGATGGTAAGGTCATCCATTTAGGCTCTTATAGGGGGCTGTCGTACGCCTGACTTGGTTAAGGGCCCTCTACATTCCACCTCGACTGACTTGACCACCATGTTCATGGCAAGAGCAAAAAGAATAACATAGATGGTACAGCCTGTTATTATTCCTTTCCCAATGCAATGCCATTCTGATGTTCCTGACCCAGAAGTGACCCGCATCCTGAAATTATTGTAGTAATCCAGGATCAGGTCCTTGATCTTACTGGGAACATGATGGAGGTGTAGAGCGAGCTCGACCAGTTTGTGCGGTATGGACCCATAAGCGTTGTCCAGGTCCAACCACAAGACAACTAAGTCGCCTCTGTTCTCATGGGCCTCTCTGATGAGCTGTGTACCTACACCAGTGTGTTCCAAGCAGCCGGGAGCTCCAGGAATCCCCCCCTTCTGCACTGAGGGGTCGATGTAGTTGTTCTTGAGGAGAAACTCTGTCAGTCTTCGTGAGACTGAAAAACACCTTCCCTTCAACACTCAGTAGTGAAATAGTTCGAAACTGGTTGATGTTTTTCAAGTTCTCCTTTGGGGATCCACACTCCCTCAGCCCACCTCCACTGGTTAGCAACTCTTCCTCTTTGCCAAATCACCTTCAAGATCTTCCACAGGTGCCGGAGAAGCTCTGGGCAGCGCTTGTAGACCAAATAAGGTACTCCACTAGGGCTTGGAGTAGATGCCGAGCGAGCTGCCTTGATGATCCAACATCCCTCAAACTTGGCTCCCTCAGATTGAACTCTGTTGTTGGGGGAGCGGGGCTGATGAGGGCTTTGTTGGGCTCCAGCTCTTGCTCTCTCATTGAATCACTCACTGTATCCTGGAGGAAGTGATTCACTTCCTCTTTTGAGCCCTCAAGCCAGCCACTGCGCTCGTCTCCAAGCAGTTTTTTTGTGAATCCAAAGGGATTGGCGACGAAGGCCATTCGCTTCCTGACTCTCTTCCCCGTCTCCGGTGCCACTTTGCTCTGCGGAGGATCATCAGCTTCTTCCATCCATCCATCCATCCATCCATCTTCGTCCGCTTATCCGGTGTCGGGTCGCGGGGGGAGCAGCTCCAGCAGGGGACCCCAAACTTCCCTTTCCCAAGCAACATTAACCAGCTCCGACTGGGGATCGGCGTTCCCAGGCCAGGTTGGAAATATAATCCCTCCACCTAGTCCTGGGTCTTCCCCGAGGCCTCCTCCCAGCTGGACGTGCCTGGAACACCTCCCTAGGGAGGCGCCCAGGGGGCATCCTTACCAGATGCCCGAACCACCTCAACTGGCTCCTTTCGACGCAAAGGAGCAGCGGCTCTACTCCGAGCTCCTCACGGATGACTGAGCTTCTCACCCCTATCTCTAGGGAGGCGTCAGCCACCCTCCTGAGGAAACCCATTTCGCCGCTTGTACCCTGGATCTCGTTCTTTCGGTCATGACCCAGCCTTCATGACCATAGGTGAGGGTAGGAACGAAAACTGACCCGGTAGATCGAGAGCTTTGCCTTCTGGCTCAGCTCTCTTTTCGTCTGGCGGTGCGATAGATTGAATGCAATACCGCACCCGCTGCGCCCGATTCTCCGACCAATCTCCCGCTCCATTGTCCCCTCACTCGCGAACAAAACCCCAAGGTACTTGAACTCCTTCACTTGGGGTAAGGACTCATTCCCTACCTGGAGAAGGCATTCCATCGGTTTCCTGCTGAGAACCATGGCCTCCGATTTAGAGGTGCTGATCCTCATCCCAACCGCTTCACACTCGGTTGCGAACCGATCCAGTGAGTGCTGAAGGTCGAGGCCGATGATGCCATCAGGACCACATCATCTGCAAAGAGCAGCAATGAGATCCCCAGCCCACCAAACTGCAACCCCTCCCCACCCGACTACGCCTTGATATCCTGTCCATAAATATTACAAACAGGATTGGTGACAAAAGCGCAGCCCTGGCGGAGGCCAACCCTCACCTGAAACGAGTCCGACTTACTACCGAGAACCCGGACACAGCTCTCACTTTGGTCATACAGAGATTGGATGGCCCTGGTAGAGACCCCCTCACCCCATACTCCCGCAGCACCTCCCACAGTATCTCCCGGGGACCCGGTCATACGCCTTCTCCAAATCCACAAAACACATGTAGACCCGGTTGGGCATACTCCCAGGCTCCCTCCAGGATCCTTGCGAGAGTGAAGAGCTGGTCCGTTGTTCCACGACCAGGGACGGAATCCGCATTGTTCCTCCTCAACCCGAGGTTCGACTATCGGTCGAACCCTCCTTTCCAGCACCTTGGAGTAGACTTTACCAGGGAGGCTGAGAAGTGTGATACCCCTATAATTGGCACACACCCTCTGGTCCCTTTTTTAAAAAGGGGAACCACCACCCCAGTCTGCCACTCCTTTGGCACCGTCCCAGACTTCCACGCAATGTTGAAGAGGCGTGTCAACCAGGACAGCCCCTCCACACCCAGAGCCTTGAGCATTTCTGGACGGATCTCATCAATCCCGGGGCTTTGCCACTGTGTAGTTGTTTGACTACATCAGTGACTTCCGCCTGGGAAATCGGCGACAATCCCCGTTATCCTCCAGCTCTGCCTCTAACATAGAGGCGTATTAGTCGGATTCAGGAGTTCCTCAAAGTGCTCCTTCCACCGCCCCTATTACCTCCTCAGTTGAGGTCAACAGTGTCCCATCCTTACTGTACACAGCTTGGATGGTTCCCCTTCCCCCTCCTGAGGTGGCGAACAGTTTTCCAGAAGCACTTTGGTGCCGACCGAAAGTCCTTCTCCATGTCTTCTCCAAACTTCTCCCACACCCGCTGCTTTGCCTCTTTCACGGCAGAGGCTGCAGCCCGCCGGGCCCCGGTACCCTGCAACTGCCTCCGAGTCCTCCGGGATAACATATCCCGGAAAGACTCCTTCTTCAGTCGGACGGCTTCCCTGACCACCGGTGTCCACCACGGTGTTCGTGGGTTACCGCCCCTTGAGGCACCTAAGACCCTAAGACCACAGCTCCTCGCCGCAGCTTCAGCAATGGAAACTTTGAACATTGTCCACTCGGGTTCAATGCCCCCAGCCTCCACAGGGATGCACGAAAAGCTCCGCCCGGAGGTGTGAGTTGAAAGTCTGTCGGACAGGGGCCTCCTCCAGACGTTCCCAATTTACCCGCACTACACGTTTGGGCTTACCAGGTCTGTCCAGAGTCTTCCCCACCCCTGACCCAACTCACCACCAGATGGTGATCGGTTGACAGCTCTGCCCCTCTCTTCACCCAGTGTCCAAAACATACGGCCTCAGATCAGATGAAACGATTATGAAATCGATCATTGACCTTGACCTAGGGTGCTCTGGTACCAGGTACACTTATGAGCATCCCTATGTTCGAACATGGTGTTCGTTATAGACAATCCATGACTAGCACAGAAGTCCAACAACAAACAACCACTCTGGTTTAGATCAGGGAGGCCGTTCCTCCCAATCACGCCTCTCCAGGTGTCTCCATCATTGCCCACGTGTGCCTTGAAGTCCCCCAGCAGAACAATGGAGTCCCCCACTGGAGCCCCATGCAGGACTCCAGTCAAGGTCTCCAAGAAGGCCGAATACTCCGAACTCCTGTTTGGTGCATATGCACAAACAACAGTCAGAGTTTTCCCCACAACCCGCAGGCGTGGGAGGCGACCCTCTCGTCCACCGGGTAAACTCCAACACAGCGGCGCTCAGCCGGGGCTTGTGAGTATCCCCACACCCGCCCGGCGCCTCACACCCTGGGCAACTCCGGAGAAGAAAAGAGTCCAACCCCTATCCAGGAGTATGGTTCCAGAACCGAGACTGTGCGTAGAGGTAAGCCCCACCAGATCTAACCGGTAGCGCTCCACCTCCCGCACCAGTTCGGCTCCTTCCCCACAGAGAGGTGACGTTCCACGTCCCCAGAGCCAGCGTCTGCCGCCCGGGTCTGGTCCGTCGAGGCCCCTGACCTTCACTGCCACCCATGTGGCATCGCACCCGACCCCAACGGTTCCTCCCACAGGTGGTGGGCCCATGGGCTGGAGAGATGGGAGCCACGTAGCTTGTTCGGGCTGTGCCCGGCCGGGCTCCGTGGCAAACACGGCCACCAGGCGCTCGCCCGGCGAGCCCGCCCGTCTGGGCCTGGCTCCAGGCGGGGCCCCGGCTTCCTCCGGGCAGGGTCACTCCATCTCTACCTTGCTTCTTCATTGGGGTTTTTGAACCATTCTTTGTCTGGCCCCTCACCTGAGACCACTTTGCCCTGGGAGACCCTACCAGGAGCACAAAGCTCCAGACAACACAGCCCTCAGGTTCACAGAGACACACAAACCTCTCCACCACGATAAGGTGATGGTTCACGGAAAAGCTTCTTTTCTCATCAGCTTCTTCCGCAGGATGTTTTGCAGCTCTGCTATTGGTCGCCTCTCCTCAGCAGTAGCTTTCTTGTACTGTTTCTTGAGGGTGCGAAGCTCCTGACGCAGGTGATGTATCCTGGTGGCCCTGCGGTTCATGGTGTAGGGGGTGGTCTTGGTTTTTCCCTTCTCTACCTGACCAAATCTTTCTGAGGCATAGCTGATATGATGGTAGTCATCGTTTGGAGTCGGCTGTCAGCATCTCCTTTGGCTGTGGCTTGGATGATATTGGACACATCCTCGTCAAACTGCAGCCACTCACTCCGTTTGCTGGCTGGGGGCCATTAAATCCGTTGCTGCAGAACTACTCTGCTGGGATTGGGAGGCTCTGGTACGTGGAGGGACTGGGCTCTGTGGGTTGCCTCCTGGCCGGGCTCCTCCTGTGTCTCACCAGGTTCAGAAGCTGTGCATTGCACCTCACTCTCCCGCTCCAAGCATTTCATTCTGGCCTCATGGATTTTTAGGCCACGATGATTCTCGCACAGCTTTCCGCAAATGCATGTCACATTCGTTGTCTGTCCATTTGCATGGGTTGTTAACCTTTGATCCGTCCGATTGGAGATCTCATCCTCCCCCCACCCCCTCTCGGGATCTCCTAGGGGTATCTTTCTGTAGGGCTTTCCGTAGCTTGTTTTGGATTCTTTCTCACAAAAGACACAGGTTGGGGTGCTAACCCATACTGTCCCAGGTGCTGTCTTTCCGTGCCGTTAACTGTCTGTCCAGTAGTCGACCAAACTATTCTTGGTTGTCACCTTGTCTATTCCTAGGGGTTACTGGCTGAGCCAGACATTAACTATGCAAGAAACATCTCATGGATGCACTGGGACGCATCCTGAGTGATGTATCGTAGGATCATTGGGTGTTTCGGGTCTCGCAACATCATACACCCTCGCCCATGTGACCCAACAACAGAATATGTAAACAGAAATGTTATTAGGCCTACATTAAATTAAATAAAAACAGAAATAATCGATTATGAGCCTGCCGATTATCGATGCAGCATTGTCCATTTTTTTATGGCTGTTGACAGTATTTTCTGATTAATGGAGTGATAAAAAGAGATATCCAAAATACCCTCTGTAAAAACCTTTGACTCTAATATGTCAACAAAATGAAACAAGAATTTTGAATCTGGCTTTATCCAATCTTCTGGAAATATATGCAAATTAGCACATATTTAATGAGATAATACCTTATTTGCATATTGAAACATAAAAATTCTAAAAAATTGTAATACAAGATATTTGTCTTAATGTCAGAATCAACTGGGGAAGTTTAATGCTGATATCTATTAGTTTTTTCTTCTATTTCTTTCTTCCTATTCACCTGGGGTGTCTCCCCTAATATTTGTGCCTGTGTCCCTGCTGCAGTGTTAGTGCTGTAAATCTCCAGCAGGGTGGAGACCAGACAAACATGCTTCTTTTAGACAACAGCATCATCTTCCACTCCACTGGCAACAGGGAGTGAAACAGGAAGGTCCTGTCATTTATGTACGTCGACACAAAATAGTCATTTTTAAAACATAAAGAATTCCATATTGGATTGACACATTTTTTTTTTTGCCATTTATTTCCACAGGACAGATGAAGACATGAAAGGGGAGGGAGAGGGGGAATGACATGCAGCAAAGGGCCACAGGTCAGAGTCAAACCCGCAGCCGCTGCATCGAGGAGTAAACCTCTATATATATAAGCACCTGCTCTACCAACTGAGCTAAGCCGGCCATTGGATTGGATAGACACATTTTAGCGTTTAAAAAGTCTAAATTTGTTTACTGTACTGGTACTGTACTATCCCTGACTTTATTACAATTACCATTGCAATTACAGTCCTTATCAATGATAACATTCACAAAAAGTAGAACAGATCTGCAACAAGAAACTCTGCATCAATCTTGCAATGCTCCCATGTTCTTTGTCTTTTTGCAGCAGGCAGTGTGTGTTTGGACTGAGCCCAGCATTTCCACAGCAGCTCTGAAAGTCATTAAAGCCTCCAAGACACACAACTGGCTTTCATTTTGTCATTATGGCCCCCGTGAAGGCCCTGATTGTTGGAGGCGAGCCTCAGCCAGTGAAACAGTGCCATGGAGGGGGAGGGGGAAAAGGATGACGGAGGGACCACACATGTCTTCATGGACAGGGGATCCCCCGCTAACCCATGGACTTTACTGAGGCCTGTGGGAGTCAGCTGCCTCTGTAAAGTCATGCTGGACAGCACACGGTAGGCTAGTATGTGCAGTGTCTAAATGTGTTTTGTGTTTGAAAATGTTGGCGTAAGAGTTCCAGTGTTGGATCTCGTCCAGTTAAAGTTTCGGCAGCAGTGTCTAAACATGGTTGTTATTAAAAGTAGTCTTCTTGGAATGGATTGATCTTGGCTTGCCTCATAGCAGGAAGGACCTGGGTTGAATAACGGCCATAGATCTTTCTGTTTGGAGTTTGTATGTTCACCTTGTGTTCAGAAACATCAGGTCTGTGAAATATTGGCAGTTGTTCAGGTTTCCTGTCTGATAACTTTAGGCTGTGTATTTCTGTGCAGTGGAGATGGCTTCTTATGTTCACAATCACATCTGCACTGGCATCAGAAAACGTGTAGGATAAAACGTAGCCCAGTTTGACCAATCACAGTTCTTGTGGTCCCCATGTGGTATCGCTGTAGCCACCAGAGCTCCAACCAGTAGCTACATTTTTGGCTACAGGGAATGCACATCTGTATATCCGCCATGTAAATCATCTATTTCTTTCATTGCATCACATTAGCTCATGTGTGTAACCCAGATAGCAGTAGATAGTTATTTTTTCCTCCCCAATGTGTCTGTGTGGTTGTGCAATGTTTTTTTGTTTGTTTTTTTACTTCTGCTACAGCAGCTTGTACAGTACATCAGGACCTTTCTGGTCTGGTTGGAGGGTGTTAGTGTGGGAGAGTATCCGTTTGGCCACCGCCTCCCTCTGCCTCAAAGATAACAATGTTATCATGGGTGGAGGAGCCAGGAGGGATGAGGAGAAGAGAGGACAGGAGGGGTGGGACTCTGCTCCACCTCTACAAATGATATTCTTATTAGGGGTTCAAGCATGAATGGCTGAATTCCAATTGGCTTGGCTTAAAAAGTATTTCCTAATTAATCTGCATCTTCGCAATGGTCTTCTGCTCTAAAAATGTCAAATGTTACAACTTTTTCTTAATTTACTCAAATCCTATTTTCACAAACTGGTCTGAGATCGTTGGGCCAATCAGCCCCAAACTATGTCAGAAGCATCTACATACTTTGCTGATCTAAAGTTTTAAGAAAATGTTGATAAGTCAATCCGTTTTTATCAAAATAGGTAGTTTAAAAAAATAAATCATGAATGTCTTGAGATGTCAACCTGACATTCAAGAAACATGTTCAGGAGTTTTTACTAAGCTTATGTTTTTACTAAGCTTATGTTTTAAAGCGCGTTGCTTCACAGGGGCCAACACAAATGCGAAAAGTTTAGATCTCGTAATTGGCTGCATGGATTTGCATGAAGTTTGGTTTGTATGATCTAGGGCAGTGGTTCCCAACCTTTTTTCCTTGGCGCCCCCCCTACTCATGTCTAAGAAAAGCTGAGCCCCCCCCCACCCAAAACCGAAGTTGAAGTAACTCTCGAGATAGAGCCTCTCTTTCTTTTTTGATACAGAGGAGTTATCAGCACTGTTTCTCCGCCATGTTTCATTCATAAAATAGTGATGCCGTAGTGGCAGGAAAGACGAGGATACAAGAAAATATATAGTTTTCATGCAGACTTTTGTATACATTATATATTCTAGTGTATTATAATTTGTTTAACATGTGCAAAACATTTTTTTTTTACCTCAACCTCAAACCAGATAAAGACTCGCGCCCCCCCTGTGATCTTTGCCGCCCCCCCTGGGGGTGCCCGGACCCCAGGTTGGGAACCACTGATCTAGGGTCATGTCTCAGTGGATGCATAAAGTTTGGTAATGATTGCTTAAAGTGGAACAATTACAACAATTTTAAATTTCAGCAGAGGTGGAGGTGTGGCAACTTATGCTACTTCTACATTGACGTCTTTTTGTTAAGATATGTTTTCATCATAATAAACATTTGGTTATAGGACATTTCTATAGACCTCTGCTGGGAATTGGTACGGGTACAGATTCAATTATTGGCAAATTATCAAAGATGTTTTATCAATATTAATAAAGTTATGAATATGTGTATTAATAACTTTACTAAATTGACAAACAATCAAAACGGGGCACCACCCTGGAATCAGGGACCAATAACTGAGCTGTGAAACAGTCTCATTGGTGGTGTTCCCTTTAAAATACAAATCTTAATTTATCTGATTAATTTATCTGGTATTTTTGAAGGAACAAAAGAAGGGGTGAAGCAGACATGTCTCTCTCTGTGTGTGTGTGTGTGTGTGTGAGTGAGAGAGAAAGAGGGGGGGGAGGCGATGAGACCTGATGGTTAGCTAAGCCACGCGGTCAAGATCTGCTCTTCGTAGTTTAACCCAAAGCCTACAAAAATGGCTACTCCTGGTAGCTGGCTGTTCGAAATGGTGCGTGTATGAAGCTTTGTTACACACCACGTGACCAGGGTTTAGCCATTAGCTTTTCAGGCTAACGTGTTACAGGCAAAAAGCAAGGGGTTAGATTCTCCTCGGAACGCGTAGCTCCTATGGCAGCAATTTTTTTTTGATGCTAACAAGCCATCACCTCCTGTTAGCATTCCATTGACTGCCATTCATTTTGGCGCCACTTTGACAGCAAAGATGAAGCGTTTAAAGACTCTATTTGTTGTTTGTTTATTTCTAAAGAAACACAATGATGTATAAAAGGCTCCATTACTTTGTACCTCACGTTATTGCTGCGTAGCAGGCATTTTTGTAAAAATAGGCTAACGATTGTGTCATAACCACGCAACTTACTTTTGCGCAGTAGAGAAATTACCGTACAGTACAGGAGAAGCTTGCAGGCAGTTTTGACTCACATTAGCTGTTTAAGTTTAATTACTAATGTTAACTAGCATTTTAGTTAGCAATAATTAGCCTGTGCCTATGTTATCTCCTTACGCATACCTACGCTCTCCATCTCTGCAAGATTCTGAATTATTGAGATTTCTCTTGGCACAGCTACCAGAAGACTTACAACTTTCAGACAGGTTGCTCACATCACATCTACGTCTTCGAGCTCAGTTGGAGGCTGCGCAGTAATGCTCAGCCATCACCAGAAAAGTGCTTCTAATATCCTTCACTGGTCTCCGTCCAAAGCAACGGGATCTGTTGGTCCATTTTATATATGTCAATGGCAAAAAGGGATACACAATAGGCTACTTTGCTATGGGCTAGCTGGTTAGCCTATCTGTGTATGAGACTGTGGTAGCTAGCAAGGCTAGCTGTTCACAACACATGTATGCGTGTGTGTTAGGTTAGAAAAGGGAGAGACAGAAAGTAGGGAAACACGACTAGCAATGTAGCATTTCTAGTTTAGCACAAGCTACATATTCAACACAACATCAACCATGCACCATGATCAGTGGTGCTTTCACAGAAATAGATCGGACTCGGTGGTCCCAAAATCAGATTAATAACCAAACGCGCACCAGTAGCGCTTATTAATCAAATCACATTATCATAACAGGGTAGCAGTACAGTACAGTGGTGTGTTTTTTCATGGGATCCAAGGCGTTCACCAGAACACCGAAATAAATCCACTTTTTGCTTGCGCGCTCCCTGCAGCAACGGTGTTGCAATGGAAGACAATGAGAAGATGTGTGCTCAGAGTCTTTATTTCCCCGGTCACCGGATGCGGCGTTCAAAGTCCACTGACCAATGGGAATTCAGAGTGTTTTTGAAGGTGTGTGAACTACACGCCTATAGTTCGTAGACTATTTTGGGGACTTTTTCACACGATAGTGTGAAATCTCCAGGCTGTAGCTTCTCTGAAGGCCTTCTCTCTTTGTTTGAGAAAGGGTACTCAGGCTGTGGATTTTCCACAAAGGCCACATATTGGTCATGTCTCAGAAGCCTCTGTTTAAAAGATAATGTTTAATACACTGCTGTTCGGACCCAACACCTCTATCTACCTGGAGGATTTATCGTTAACATTAACAAATTGAGATCGATCAGATAAATAGGACTTAAACCAGCTTAGTGCGATTCCTTTAATGCCAACTAAGTGTTCCAGTCTCTGTAGCAGGATGGTATGGTCAATAGTGTCGAATGCAGCACTAAGATATAGTAAGACAAGTACAGAGACAAGTCCTTTGTCTAAATTCTGACTGAACGCAACTCTGCCCTGGGAACTACGCGCGGGGGAAGAGGGTTCGCCTTTGCTCTGGCTGCAGAACCGGGTATTTTCTGGCTAGAATTGGATTATCCCCCGTCGCAAGGAACCGGAGCGCAACCGTGGGACTTTGATTCAATAACGGGGGCCGCGACTGGAGGACTCAGCACCTGTGGACTAACGGTATTTGGGCCACTTTACCGAGTTTGACTGGAGGATGCTGTGTGTAAGTTTTGAAACCAACCGTTGGAGGGACATCTAACCAGACTGTAAGGAATGATGAATGCTGGCTACACAGTCTACAATCTATATTTTTGAGGACACATCATTGGGCAGAAAAAAAGGAACATGATGAATCCTGAAGATGTGTTATGTAAGTTTTGTAAGTAAGCTTTAAAGGGACACTTAACCAGACTAAAAATACATGATAAATGCTGGCTGGTCAGTTTACAGTTTAACAGTTAAGCTAGACTGAAAGAAC
Source organism: Perca flavescens (assembly GCF_004354835.1). Classification (NCBI taxonomy): domain Eukaryota; kingdom Metazoa; phylum Chordata; class Actinopteri; order Perciformes; family Percidae; genus Perca; species Perca flavescens. Next base: position 10,806,128 of record NC_041331.1, read on the forward strand.
ATGAGGGATACAGTCTGTTCAGCTCATAGTCTGCTTATTGATCCAACTAAATTGGTCTGTTTTTGACACAGCTTAGTCCAGAAATTGTTTGAAGGTGTTTATAATATTGTTCATGTTTAACATAAGAATTCACTAGACCTGTTTCAATTAACCTATGACTTAAGAAAGGAGGTGTAGTTTTGAGCTGGAGTTTTGCGCAAACTGCATTTGATGTGGTCACACATCTTACAAATAGGGGAGGGGGTCTGCGGTCAAAGAGGGTTAGGGGATTTATTTTACTTTTTATGTTTTTGTCACACCTTGCTCAGAGCTAACCTTTGCTACAGATTTGTCAGCAAAATCCGGTAGGGTACTCGAGACACGTATGCGTTTCAATTTTGAAGATGGCTGAGCTATCAATCCTTTCAGTTAACATTTCAGTTTATCTCGAGCCTACTTCCATCTCTAGGTCGCGGATCATGCCTTTTTAGCAGGCTACTCTCCCTTAACACCTGGCTCCAGCTTACATGCAGCATTCACAAGCTAGGTTTTATTGACAATTTTAATCTGTTTTGGAAACGTGGCTCCCTGTTCAGCAGGGACGGGATCCATCCCAATACACGCAGAAACCAGGTGCTCCGTGAGAATTTGCACCACGCCTTGCACACTCAGAACTATGATTGACTGTGCTCCTCTGTGCTTGCTCCTTTGGAACAACCACCCGTTCGTAATCCCATAACCACGGTGTCTGTTCCCCGACTGAGATCGATTAAATTAAACATAAACAAAAGAGGTGCTATACTGAACAACCTAATTGGAATTAAAGTTTTTTTGGATTGCTTACACACTAAAATTAAAAGTAGTACACTATTAGCAAAACCTTACACTCAAGAAGCAAAACATCAGCCCATATTTGCACAACTATAAGCACATTGTCAACCTCACACTTGTTGCAAAACTCTACACACAGTGATATGCAAAACACTAAACACACTTAACATACATTACACACAAAAATCTAACATGAAGTCACTTCCTTGCAATACCAAAGCACTGACTGTCAAATTACCGCACCTTCCAACCAATTGGTTCAACACAGTCATCAGGTGTGCAAACACTTGTTTGCCTAATTGTAGACACACCAATCAGGTGTGTAAGCACTATAAAAAGCAGCAGGTGAGTTCATCGGTCTTCAAGTACAATGGAAAGAGTCAGTGAAAGAGTAAGACGGGGAGGAGAACGAAGAGGAGGACAAGGAGGAGGAAGAAGGCGAGGAAGAGGAGGAAGAGGAATCAACAGAGGAGGAATCAACAGAGGAAGAGGAAGAGATGGAGGCCATGCTAGAGGTAGAGGAAGAGGAAGAGGAAGACAAGAAGGTGCTCAAAGAGGACCGAATCTGACAAATGAGATCCGCGCAACACTGGTTGACCACGTTGTCAACCATGGCCTAACGCTGAGGGAGGCTGGAGTGCGAGTACAGCCAAATCTAAACCGATACACAGTGGCAAGTGTGATAAGAACATTTCGACTGGAAAATAGGTATTGTAAAAATATCATCATATCAAACACATCTGCACGGTTTCAGTAACTGCTTACAGTACTGTATTCTATGCACTATCAGCACTTCTGTTACCTTTTCCTGTGAAATTACTGTACTATTGTATACTGTTTTTTTTTCTACATAGGATTGAGGGTCAGGAACGACAAGGGGGAAGGCCTCCTATGTTCACAGAACAGCAAGAGAGGGGGATAGTAAACATGGTTTTGGCCAACAACACTCAATCCACTCCAAACTAACATTGTCAATGACCACGCCAGTTTCAACAATATCCATCAGGTCTCAACATCAACACTGGCACGCATCCTAAAAAAAAAACATATTCAAATGAAGCAAATTTATCGAGTGCCTCTCGAGCGCAATTCCGACAGGGTGAAACGACTGCGGCATGATTATGCAGAGGTATGTATTCACTTTAGCAGTGTGATCTTGCATACTGTCTCATAATCTTTTACTGTACTGTAATATGTATACTACATCTACACTGAACTACACAATTTTGCCTGACACTGTTCTTCAGAGAGTTTTACGAATGGAGAGGAGATCCAGCATGAGTCTGGGTTCAACCTGACGAGAGCACGAAGGAGGGGAAGAAACATCATTGGCCACAGGGCTATAGTCGATGTCCCAGGGCAACGTGGGGGTAATATAACACTCTGTGCAGCCATTACACAGAACGGGGTCCTCCACCGCCATGCCCATATGGGCCCTTACAACACAGCACTCATACTTACATTCTTGGACCAATTGCACAACATAACCGCAGCAAATCAAATCGATCATATGCAATACATTGTTGTCTGGGACACTGTCTTTCCACCGCTCTGCTCTGGTTCAGAACTGGTTTCAGCAACATCCACATTTCACCGTCCTATATCTTCCACCATACTCTCCATTCCTCAACCCTATAGAAGAATTTTTCTCAGCATGGCGGTGGAAGGTATATGATCTCCGTCTCCAGGCTGAGGTACCCCTCATCCAAGCCATGGAGGAGGCCTGTGACCAGATGGAGGTAGCAGCAATGCAAGGATGGATTCGTCATTCAAGACGTTTCTTTCCAAGGTGTCTTGCTAATGACAACATTGCCTGCGATGTTGATAAAATTCTCTGGCCAGATCCAGCTAGGCGAAGAGACAATGTCTAGTTTTGTTGTTTGTTTTTTTTACAGTAAACTTACAGTACAATACGTAAAGTGACATTTTGTTACAGTATTATGAATCTCCATGTCAACATTTTGGGCGTGTTGAGAAATAAATGAGTTTCTTTAGTCTGCAACATTGGTCTTGTGTAGTGTTTGGTGAATTTACATTATATTTGTACTTTGTTGATGGTAGCCTACGCTAATCATAGGGAAGTAGAAGTACTAAAAGTGTTTTAGGTTTATCACAGAAGAGTGTAACTCATGCAAACAGAGTATAGTAATGTGAAACGTGTGTGTTTCCTATGGTAACAAAGTGTGGTTTTTAAACAAAAGTGTATAGTTTTTACAAGAGTGTTTAATTATGCAAAGTATCTGTAGTGTTTTGCTAATTGGGTGTGTGGTTTTGCTAATTGTGAGTAGTGTTTTGAAAACATGGGCCCTGTTTTGAAAATTGTGCTTAAGCAATCCAAAACTTTAAAACTGCACTGACAACAGAATAGGAAAATCAAATGTGGACTATTAAACATTAGATATCTGTCTTCTAAAGCAATATTGGTAAACTAATTGATATCAGATAACCAAATTGATTTATTTTCTCTCACTGAAACATGGCTGAGCCACAATGAATATGTTTGTCTAAATGAAGCCACTCCTCCCAGTCATAAATACTCAAATTCCACGAGGCTCAGGCCGAGGAGTGGGAGTTGCAGCCATATTCGACTCAAGCCTGTTTTTAATCCTATTAATCCTAAACCTAAACTAAATTATAACTCATTCCAAAGCCTTGTTCTTAATCTTCAACACCCAACGTGGAAAACGGTACAGCCAATTACATTTGTTGTTTACCGCACACCAGGTCCGTATTCTTAATTTTTATCTTATCATGTATAGTCCTTCAATCAGACAAAGTACTTATTGAGAGATTGAGATTTTAATATCCATATGGACGTTGACAGCAATAGCCTCAGTACTGCTTTCAATTCACTACTAGATTCAATTGGTTTCAGTCAGAGTGTGCATGGGGCCACGCACTGTTTTAACCACACCCTCGACCTTGTGCTAGAATATGGAATCAAAATTGAAGATTTAATAGTATTTCCGCAGAATACTTTATTATCAGATCATTTTTTAATAACTTTTGAATTCCTATTACCAGACCATAAGAAATTAAATAAAAGTCTCTACACTAGATGCCTATCTGACAGTGCTATAGCTAAATTTAAGGAAGATATTCCAACAGCATTTAACTCAATGTCGTGCCTTAACATAACAGAGGACCTTTATGTTAACTTTAGTCCCTCCCAATTTGGTAATTTCGTAGACGCTGCTACGGCCTGCCTACGGACAACTTTGGACTCGGTCGCTCCTCTCAAAATGAAGACAATGAAGCAAAGGAAATTATCACCTTGGTATAACTCCCAAACTCAAATTTAAAACAAATCTCATGAAAACTTGAAAGTAAATGGCGTTCCACCAAACTAGAAGAATCTCATATAGATTGGCAAGATAGTCAGAAAAATTATAGGAAGGCCCTCAGAATTGCCAGATCAGACTACTACTCATCACTAATAGAAGAAAATAAGCACAACCCAAGGTTTCTTTTCAGCACTGTAGCCAGGCTGACAGATAGCCACAGCTCTACTGAGCCTTCTATTCCTGCAGCTCTGAGTAGTGATGACTTCATGACCTTCTTTAATGATAAAATTATAAAAATTAGAGATAAAATAAAACCAGTAGGGCTGTCACTTTACGTTTGAAAATTGATTGCACAATTGATCGGACCAACCAACACAAGTTTTGAAAACGAAAATAGGGAATCGATTTTAACGGTCTTTTCTCGGAGCGCGTCCAGCTCGTCACGATACGCCCGCAGCGAACGCGCGTCACACAGCAACGGCAGGCTCTGACAAACACAAATAACAGCAAATTATATTTCTGCATAATGTTTCTCTTTTTACTACAAAAGTGTGAATTCTGCCAGTATTCACACAGTCTCATGCATACAGATACATATTCGGGTTACAATCGCCTACGTAGGCAAAATTTGTTTGACATTTCTAATCGTAAACACAGCCATGTTGAAGACTGCAGTAATGTTTTTCATTGATGTTATGGTAGTCCACTCAGCTTATTGTTTTTCTAGAATGTTGCACTCCTGTTTGTCATTGTGCACGAAACTTCACGCCAATAAATCATCAGGAATATTGCTGACTTGTGCGCGTCTCAAGCGCCGTCTTTACATTCGTCCTAATGCCTGTTAGTTGTCCGTGGATTTGTCCATATTTGGCGTTAAAAATGGAAATGTCTTAAGACATAGAAAATCGATTTTACAATCGATTCAATGAACACTTATGTCTCAAAAATCAAAAGTGACAACCCTATAAAAGCATATTACCCGAAAAGGTGCCACTGCTCCTCTTTTACCTTGCTCAGGTTTTTTGAATACCCCAACCACAATATCTTTTGCTGTAACTCCCAGATCCCACATATATCCATTAGATGCATTAGTAATATATAAATGCAGATATATTGCCCATGAAGTTCAGCTTTATTGGAAACATGTTTAATATTTTATTGTAGATTAATTTAGTGTAAAAGTCTATACTATGAAATGTACAAGTCATTATCTATTTTGTTGTAGCTTTCAACAATAATACTCCCTGAAGACTACAGTGAATTTCTCAGGGACAGTCAGAGAATGCAAGAGAGCACAAGAGAAAAGGTCGAGGAGAATATTGCACGGTCACAAAAAAAAATGACAGAGGCATTTGCAAAAAGAGTTCAGAAATAGTACAGAAATGTGGAGTTTAAAGAGGGAGATGAAGTACTCTTACTGAACATGAGAAAGAGAAACAGGAAAGGAGGGAGAATGGAAGCAGACTACACTGGAACCTACACAATTAAGGAGATTTCAGGAAAGACAGCAACTTTACAAACACCACAGGGTGTCTGTCTTAAAACAAAATATAACATCAGTCACCTGAAACCTTTTTAAAAAATAAGTGCCAGCTCTCAGGTCCAAGCTCAAGCCAGCTCTCAGGTCCCAGCTCAAGCCAGCTCTCAGGTCCCAACGCCAACTAGCTCTCAGGTCCCAGCCACAGCCAGCTCTCATGTCCCAGCTCAAGCCAGGTCTAAGGTCCCAGCTCAAGCCAGGTCTAAGGTCCCAGCTCAAGCCAGGTCTAAGGTAACAGCACAAGCCAGGTCTAAGGTCCCAGCTCATGCCAGTTCTCTGGTACCTGTTTGGAATAGTGCTCAAGAACAAGGTGCAATAGAAACTCATAAGTTACTTCCGACCTGTTGGTCGTTGGTTTAGACCGGTTCGTCATCAAGTTGCATGTTTCTCCCATGACCCGTTCCTGGTCATGGTTGCATGTGTTCTTTGTTGAAAATGTAAATGGTACAGTTTTTCATCTAAATATTAACAAGACTAATTTGAAATGTTCTGTGTTGCAGTCCAAAAACTTTGGTCTTCTAAAGATACAGGACAAGTGGAAGCGGTCGTGGGACCATACAAAATTTATGATACCTCTTTTAGAACACTATCGGGACACGGCTGGCTTTCAGATGAGGTGAAAGTACATCCATGTGATATACAAGTTTAATGTTTCAGTGCTGTATCAAATTAAATTACTAACAACTTTTTTTGGTTACACAGATCATTGATGCATACCTGCACTGCATTATGAAATTAGTCAAGGTAATAAATGAAATTTCACTCCTTATCTGTGTTTTCATTCTGTTGTTAGAAATACTGGATTTTAACAGACCAATACTGTTACAGGTACCTGTGCATTGTTTGGACGCTGTACTTGGGTCCTCTGTCTTTCATCGTGGCCATTTCAGAGTTGTTCAAAAGGTAATATGGTTTTATTACAGACTATGTAACCTTATACACATGCATGTTGGAACTTTGGATTTTAAGTGCTCTCTTCTATTTTTAGATGAAGTTACCCACTAGCCTCGTGAGACCGTCCTGATCTCGTGAGCTCCAGTTTTTCACTCGCAGATCAGTCTGGCATCTTGAGATAGAGAAAATTTGGAGCCGTTAGCCGCTCTAATTCTGTTAGCCGCTCGCTAATGCTTTTTTTCTCTTGGATCCTTCTTTTGGAATATGGTCCGGGAACCTGAAATGGTGCCTTTTATTCCTAAATTAGTTACACAAATGGCAAATATCCTTTACCGACATGTTGCTTGCATGCTGAGCTAACGAGCTATGCTTTGCCTGCAGCAGCAGGGGCAGGCTTGTGGTTGTATTTTCATACGCTTCGTGGATCTGATTGGTTGATTTGGTCCGTCTATCACCAACATAGGTGATAGACAGATGGTTCATCTAATCAACTAACCAGTATTTCCGCCCCTTCCCAAAAGTTCTCCAACGGAAAGTTCCCAGATGGATATGCCGAGCAAATGCGAAGCAATCCATCTGGCGGAGTCAGGTTAGTTACCCACAGCCTCAACTTGGATTTGTCCTGTAAATGTTGGTCACTGGATTTTAGTGGTACTTTTCTTGATTCTGTATTTACCACAAACTTTATTGGTAGTTTTTGGTGTGTAAAATCTTTAGGGATTGTTTTAGGATTAACTAATAATTTTTTTTAAATTTCAACAGATTGTCAAAATGGATGAAAAATCCCTCCTTGTGATAGACCCCCTCGGTAATGAAAATATGTACCAGAGAAAAATTCTTCGGAATTGGAGGTGATATAAAACAAGCCTTTCTTACTGTGTTTGTAGACTTATGTATTTGAATATGTTTCTGAACTAATGACTTGTACAATAACAGAAATTTTTGGAAGACAGGAAATGTCAGTGAAGGGCCGTGGACAATCCAAACTGCAAAACACAATCTGCAGCAGGACGGCTCTAGTTGTGGAGTCTTAATTTTGATGGTATGGATATTATTGATATATGTAATTGGGGTGAATGTGTGTTACTTTACACCTACCCTGACTCTTTGTAGTTTGCAGAGCTCATTCTCCAAGGTAGAAGTATCTGCGTTGCTCAAACAGACACAGAGGAGGTCTCAGCCGCAAGAGTCAAAATTGCAACCACTCTTCTGGAATGCAAAGGTATCCATTAATTATTCATGTCAGACTTGTCCTTTGACAATAGACTATATTCAGGATAAATTGTGCTAAAGTCTTGCAGCAAATGTCTTTAAATTAACATTGCTTGTGTTGCACAATTTCAGTTTTTCATTTAAGATGGTGTGGAAGATCTCTGTGTTTCCTGCAACATGTTGCTGTTTGATGCTGAGGAGGATTTCACAGAGATGGTAATAAGACAATAGGTTATATACTGACAAACTGGCAACTTTCACTATCCATCCACTCAGCTTTTTGTCTTTATCGGATTTAAATCAATTCTGATACACCCGACAGTTGCAGAGTCGTCTGAGTATTTCTGCAAATAACAGGTCTCTGACTTAAACTGGAAGTCAGTACAGGGTGAAAAGGAATGGTGAGAGTACGGTCCCCTGTGGTGCTATTGTGCTGCTGACCACCTGGTTAGACACACAATCCTTCAGTCTCACAAACTGTGGTCTGTTTGTCAGGTAGTCATTGATCCAGGCGATTGTTGAGGGCTTCAACTGTGTCTTCTGGAGTTTCTGACAAAGCAAATCAGGCTGAAGTGTGTTAAATGCACTGGAGAAATCAAAGAACATGATCCTCACAGTGCTGCCTGCTTTGTCCAGATGACAGTGGGTTGGTTGAAGCAGGTGGATGATGGCATCTTCAACGCCAACTCCACTATGATAAGCAAACTGCAGGGGGTCCTGATATGTTTTAGTTTGCTTACTCAGGTGGGGCAACAGGAGTCTCTCCAGGACCTTCATGATGAGGGATGTCAGGGCAACAGGTCTATAGTCGTTGATGACTGATGGGCGACTTTTCTTTTTACTGGAACAAGGCAGGATGTCTTCCACAACACTGGAACCTTCTGGGTTAGGCTAAGGTTAAAGAGGTGCTGTAGCCATCCATCTGGACCTGCAGCCTTGTTCCGGTGTTGTGCCGAATTTTGACCCCCTGCCAAATTATTACCTCCCTCGTTGAAGTCAGTACTGATTGCCTAATCCTAACCCCACCCCTAATCCTAACCCCTCCCCCACAACTAATCCTAAACCTACCAATACTAGGGGGGTAATAATTTGGCGGGGGTCGAAATTCGGCACAACACCGGTTCAGTCTCTCCAGCTGCCTCTTCACCTGACTTCTAGAGACAGTGGTAGGTGAAGGCAAATGGAGCAGCAGCATCTCCTGGTTTGGTTCAACGATGCTGTGTCCTCTTTTTGCTTACCTGCAAGCATTTTAGTATAGTGTTGTGACATTTTCTTCATAAGGGATGGCAACAAAATCCTTTGGTCTTTTTATGAATTGATTGCAGCTTGTTAACAAGCAGAGCAGAACGCAAAGCATTTTGTAAGACTCTTCTCCCTCACTCATATCCGCTCCCCAATCCAGCCTACATGAACATTAGATAAAATGTTCTCAGGACTGGTATGGCCTTGTAAGATGTCATGGTGTCTTCTGGGACAGTCCACTGTTCTGTAGTAGTCAGTAATCAGCAATCTGACATTCATAACTGCTTTCACTAAAGCAGGCAATACAGGCATCCTTGAAAAAATTTACATTACAATAGTCTTAACTATGGCTATTTAAGGCTCTTGTAGCAGTAAGAAGAAATGTATTTCTTCTTACTGCTAGTACAGCTGAAAAAAGTTCGTAACAATTCTTCAATGCTTCATTGATTATATATTGCACTTCTAAAGTGAATTTTTTTTTTTATTTTGTCTTTAAAGGTGCAGTGTCAAGATGGACGCACAAGGAGTGTACCCCTGCAACCCTTGCCTCAGAGCATTTCAAGTGTAAAAAGTGTATGTTAAATGCATAATGTTTGCCTCAAACTGTTGAAAAGTTCTATGTTGTACATATTGTACAATATGTACCTATTTGAAATTTGTATTAAAATATTTTTCAACCAGTCTATAAACAATGAATGTTTTTATAATGTATTTTCTTTTAGTAAGATACACAGAAATAGGTTATGAAGGGGTATGCTGGTAAGTGTGAAAACTAACAAAAAAGGATACCCCAACACCCCTTTATAAACTGTATTTTTATTAAACAAAAGGGGCTATCAAAACAAACACTGGTATGCTGTTTTGACAAAGTATGCTACATCGACAGAACACCGGTGCTCGGAAGCTCCAACGGCGGCTACGAGTTCATGTCGCTGACCAAGCCGTTCAACCGGTTCTCGCTGTCGCATCTCCTCCAGCGGCAGGGCTCCGAGCCGGCCACGGAGAGCCCCACTTGGTGCGTGTGTGTGTGTGTGTGTGTGTGTGTGTGTGTGTGTGTTGTAGTAAAGAGAGAGATTGGGAGAAGGAAGTTTGTGTGAGGTGGACCTGGACACCACAGACCCAAATCTTCTCAGCTGTTGCTATTGTCATATTCTGAACTGTCTCTTCATGTGGCACATTATGTGTGGCACATTATGTTTGGCACATTGTATGGGTCACTTCTTATATATAATATATTATATATCATAACAAGGTAATACAATGTGTATCATCAAGTGATGACTGATTAACAGTAATGTAAATGTTAAATGTCCTAATACCTGTTGATACTACAACAATGCAAAGTATAGGCTCTTAACCTTGCAGTTTTGCACATATGTAAGACTCAATTTCTCCATTTCTTTGCAAAAAACTCTCCAGAAATTGCAATTTAACGGATTATTTAAAAAAAAAAATGTCCCTAGGGCGAGCCCCCCCAACATAACAAATCCAAATTTGATCTCTGTACGTAAACATACAATTTTGATTCCATGGTGTGGAGCTGTGCCTCAAACTCACTAAGCCTTGCCTCCAGAGTAGCGAATAAACTACATGTATTACATGTATCTTTATCACTAAAGGAGGCAGAGGAATAGCTAAACATTTGACAAACAGATCAAGAGAGAGATGGAGAGGGAGAGGAATTAGCCAGTGCTAATGGCTAAGCTGAAGTTGCTAACAGCATTTTTACAATAGTGAGATCAGCGTGGAAGTTGCTGTAAGAGAAGAGAACTATAAGTGCTTGAGTATAACTGGTGTAGTTTAAATTCAAACCAGGCAAATAGTCACTAAATTAAACAATAAAGCAGAGTTGAGTAAGTTTTTGATGGAGCAGCAAACCAGCTTCCGTAACACGGGAACACCGGAAGTGAGAGAATACGCTTACCGTAAACGTCAGCACGTCAGCTCCCAAAGGTTCCTTGACTGTGCTTTGTTGTTTGGCAAACATTTGGCAAACATTTAGCTGTTCCTCCAAACTCATCAGTCATCAATTACACAGGGATTCCTCACTTCAAGTGTCAACAGGGAGATAGAGACCATCCCCCACATTTTCTCATTACAGTATATACTTTAACTATCCTCTATATTTAAAACAGCTTTTAGTTCCATTCAGATCATCATATTCACTTAGAAACAATTTTTTTTGTTGCTGTATGCACCACGTTCACTGCTGCTGTAAAGGAACGCGGCTGGGTAGGGAGGTGGTCGGTGTGATGGGTGGCCATTAAAACGCAAGATTATCAAGCCAGGGAGCGGAGTTCGCTTCCTGGGGAAAACGTAAGACTTTCACCCAGGAAATGAGTGTTCCTTGGGAGTGTTTTAATCTAAACCACGATCTTTTACCTAAACTTAACTAGTCGTTTTGGTTCTTAAACTTAACTTTCGTGGCCGCATAACGCTTACTATTATTGTCTTTTTTTTTAAGATTATTTTTTGGGGCTTTTCCCTTTATTAGACAGTAACAGTGGATAGACAGGGAAGGGGGAGAGAGATGGGGGATGACATGCATTAAAGGGCAGCAGGTCGGAATTAAACCCACGCCACTGCAAAAGACTCAGCCTACATGGGGCGCATGCTCTTACTTGGTGAGCTAGAGGCCGCCCCATAACGCTCACTTTTTGTCGCCTAAACTTAACGTAACGTCCGCCGAAATGACCGGCCGTGCTTTGTTCCCAGCTCAAAGTCACCTATTCTCAGGTTAACTGAACCACCAACTACTGCTGACCTGACGGAGCACCATGGGGAGCAGCGGAGCCGGCTCCGCAGATGTCTGTAGCTGTTAAACACATCTACTACAGTAACTGCTTATACACAAGTTTTCGTATGATATCTTATGTTTTGATGTGCATACATTTTCGTACGTTATCATACAAACCCGTTTATGAGAATGCGTTGATGAGATAACTTCAAAGTAAGAGACAAAAGAAAGAAGCAAAAGCAGGAGACAAAGAGAAAATCCAGTAGAGAGTACTTGAAATCTGCCTCCATTGAACATACAGTTCTAGAGAATCAAAAGTCAGAGTCCCCTCAGCAGGGGCGGATTGGCCATCTGGCGTACGTTTTTGCTACATATTCTATTGCATTTCATGCTATTGTTATTACTAGTTTGTATTCATGTGTATTCTAATGTTGAGAACAGTCAGCGAGAAAACCTTTAGCTGCAATGTTTACTTCTTCTACTGTGTTCCTTAACACAGTAGCAACACACATGTTACTGGAATCACTACAGCCAGAGACCCCTGGTTTTCCAGTACCAGTGCTGTGAGGAAGGATGCTACAGTTTGGGTTTGTAATTAACTCTACAGTAAAGGGGAACACATATGACAATAATCCTAATGATGTCTACATGTAGATACATTTAAACTTAACTGTACATTAGGTCATAATTATTAATAATTAATTATTTAATTATAATTATTAAAATTGCAGAGTTAGTCAAAAAAAGATCAACAGAGTGTGTCAACAGAGAGAAACAAGGAGAATCAAACAGACATTGACAACAAAGAACAACATACTGTAGAGAATGACAGTAACAGCATACAAATGGCATAAACAGACAGCACACAGACTCTACAACATCCTCAGATTCTTTTTCTTTTGTTTTTTACAGTATGTGTAAATTTGTTATAAACGTGTGCTCTTTAAAAAGTAGTAAGCATTACATTACTTCACAGTCACTTACATTAAATGTTTAAAATTCTGTTACATAAGGTACTGCTTATATCATCTGTACACAAATGTAATTAGTGAATGCACATCTCCATGGGTGGGGCTGCATGGGCGTGGTAATGTGGGCTGATTTTAACCTGTCATAGTTGAAAAACGACAGTTTGGTGGGTAAATAGGACATACATAGAACCTCAAAATCCCATTGACACCTCTTTCCTCTGCAAATCTCACAATTTGAAACTGCTGCTGAAAACGGGCGAATCTCAACAAAGCAAAAAGTTGACGTCAACTTCTCAACTCCTCCTCATCTGGCTCTTTGTCTGCGTCTTTGTCACGCCCCAACATTTACATAGGCTACACAACTGACCTCAGGTCAGTTAGTCGTCTGAATCTAGGTCACGCAGATCTCTGAAATTGTATACATTGTTCATCTGCTATTTTACCACAAAATTCACTTTTGAGACTTTTTTTATGCGAGAAATCAAAATTGATGGCTAATTGAAAATTTGGTAGGACAGTATCGGACTTCACAAGCTCCACAATCTGCCTGGACAGGCGGCGCTATGTAGGACTTTAGAAAGAACAAACTTTGGAAGAACCTCGGTCGTAAATGCAGTGTTCCAGACTGTAAAACGGAATAGCCTACTGGCCCAGAGAAAAGTGTTTAGAACGAGTATATTGGACAATGGAGCGGGAGTTGTGGATCTAACGCAGCGCTGCAAAGGCACTGGCAGAGGACATTGCAGGTGTTCACTCTCCGCTCCCCGCGCTGGTGGAGGTTTTTTATGTTCCATCAATTATAATGAAAGTGTCAAAACATTTTGTCTTGGCTACAGCCACTGCAGCCCGCGTCCAGGCATGTAACAGACAGTGTGTGTGTGTGTGTGTGTGTGTGTGTGTGTGTGTGTAATAAGAGACTCCAATGTATGCGTATGTGGGTCGCTCAACCAATCAGCGCACAGCTCATCTAAATATTCATGAGCATACCATATTTGGAAGAAAAGCTCTTGTTCAAAATAGGGCCATATTCACAGGGTAGTTAATGGCCCACAGAAAATCACTTGCGCCATTTTCAGCCCAACCAATGTTACATACCCTATTAGGAGACCTTAAGGAACAGTGTGAAATACCCTATATAATCATTCTATCACCCCTTTAAGACTGACAGACTCTGAGAAGTTTGGACAAAGCCTGACCCCACACAGTGATCCAAGTCACCCAGCAGTCCTCTTTGATGTCTAATACTGGACTGCAGCAGGCAGGAAGCACCCTGATACCAATCTGATCCTTTCTGCACGGCAATTTAATCCCCCTTCCACTGTTTCCTGAAGCACAAGCTACCCAAAAGCGATATGATAGGCGCTTGATTTTCAGCCCTAAATTGAATTAAGGTTTGAGCCAGAGACGTGTTTCCTTACTGCCTTAAAGCTTCTGGTTTGAGTGAAAAGCCGTCCTCTTTTTTTATTTCAACAAGCTGTCTTTCATTTCTTCACAGCAAATTATTGTCTTTTGAGTCAATAATGGTTCTACTTGGGTACGTAACATTCTCTATAGAGTAGCCATTGTTTCTATATGACTCTATAGTGGGTCTTCAGAGGTTTTACATGGAATGAGACTGCATAGGTGTGGTGGATAGCTGGTTTAAGCATTTACATTTGAAATGGACCCTAGTCCAAAAGTGCCCCCAAATGCATCCAAAACTTAAATCTGTGGAACTGTGTAGAGTTTCAAAAGTCCGAAGGGGGTACATTTTGTGATTAAGTGGTGCGTTAGGGTTCTAAAAACGAGGGAGTTTACCTTTAACAAATTTGTATTCCCTAAACCTAAAGTTGCATTAAAGCTTTAGTGTGTAATTTAAATTGTGTGAATTGTGTCATTATTTAGAATTCCTCATGGGGGAGACTGAAACTACGCACTATGGCCTTAATATCTGGGGTAATATCTTTGTATTAACAATCAGTCAAATGACTATTTGTAATGTGAAAGGGGTCACTCATAGTGATGAACCCACCAAAAATTATCACCCGACAACTCTGCAGTTCCCTTCAGCTCTATGAAGCATTTTAGCACCTTTAGCTCATCAAGCCAGCTTGTTTTGGTTTTACTGCCCGCAACTGTTTTTGTAGATATTTCCCCCGATATAGACCAAAAGCAGAGCTGAAAGAGAGTGAATAGTGGACTCAAACAGCAGTCCTAATGAATTATCATGTTGCTCTGCAACTGCCAGTGTAGGGATGTACAGTGTAATACATTAATTATCTTAAGTAAAATTTTGAGGTAGGCCTACTTGTACTTTACATTTTATACAACACGGATGTCTCCTCTTTTGAAAGACAACACATCCCATCAAACAGTACACATAACCTGTATTTATGTTACCTGTGTTACGAGGGAGACAGAACAGACCTAAATGCACAGCTCAAAAAAAACAAGTTTATTTAAAATAATAATAATTGGGGAAGGAGGTGTGGGGAGGCGGACAGCAAGGACAGGAGTGAGGGCACGGAGACGGGGATAGGATGGCGAGGGATCTCGGGGAACGCGGGGGAGCCGAGGCCGAGGGAACCGAAGAGGAGGCACTGGAGTCCGGGGAACAGAGGAGCAGGAGAGGGGAAGACTGGAAGCAGGAACAGAGGCAGGATGGAGCAGGGAGCCGTGAGGAAGGGACCGAATGGTGAGGCCAGCTGACTGGAGACACGGAATGGTTTGGAGATGATGACTGCAGGGAAAAAAACACAAAGAGAGGTAAGATGTAAGGTACAGACAGAGACAGGTAAGTACTAAGCTTTCTAAAGGAGCTTGTAGCAAGTTTCACCCGAGTGGCTGAGAAAACAATCAAGTGAAGGTGATGAGTGGATCCGGAGTTCAAATACTGGGCTTGATTGTAGATGGCTGGCAGGTGTGTACCGCGGGAGAGGTGATGGTGGAATGCTGAACAGGTGTGTGTAATCAGCTGGCAGTAGCAGGTAGGAGGGAAGGGGGAGAAACACAGGAGACACAGAGAGAGGCAGGGCCAACAGAGAAACTGACAGTGGAAACAAAATAGGAACTAGGAATCTGGAAAACAAAACAAAAACTCACAGCCAGCCGACCCCAACCATCACAACCTGTGTCTTTATACTAACCCATTTTTATGTCAAGAGCAGCAGGGATCTTCAACAGGGGGTCCAGGATACTATGCAGGGGGGCCTCCAAACTATTGTTAATCTTTGAACGTTTTTTTCAAAATTTAAAAGCCTAAACATAAATCCAACATATTATTAACAAATATAAATCCCCACTGCTAACTGGCCTATTGGGTAAGGTGGTCACTAATGCCATCCACAGATACAGTTAATCCTAATGTAACCAAGGTTAAAAATCTATATTAAAAGAGCTAAGTTTATATTAAAAAGTAAATTCATGAAGTACGTTATTAATGTTAAAGATTAAAAACTGATATTTGTCTAAATAGCAATTCAACCGTGATAAAGAGAAAATAAATAGGAAGTTTATTTTGAAGGAGATGGGTTGGAGACGTGCTGTCAGCCAATCAGAAAGAAGTTCGGACTGTTGACCTGCACAGAGTTCACTTCCCCTTGAGCTGCTGGAAGAACACAGAGCAAATCCCGCGTCGAGAACAATACCTACCTTGTGAAGATATTGCAATAAAAGTTGTTAAAATTGATTAAAAACACTTTGAAATAATCCAGTGTGGAGCCCTGGACCTGTGAACTGACGTCACCCTCACGAAGAAAACGCATCGGTCAGGTTTTTTTGTTGGACCCTTTGAACCTTTGATCTACCTGGATGTTAGAGCCTGAATAGAGACGTTGATGGCGAGCCACAGCCCAGAGGAGAACTAGAGATACAGCGCCTGCAGAATTCGACACTTCCTTACACACACTCACCACCAACTGCGTGGTAGGACAAACTCTCTCCACTTCCACAGTGGACTGAACTGAACTGAAACAGAATTGAAGTGACTGAAAACGGGGGAAATTCTGAACTTTAAATCACAGCTGTGAGTTTTGTTTACATTTTTTATTTTTCTACTTACCCGGGTAAGATTTGTGTCATTTGAAGACTGTGCAATTTTTATGTTTGCTTATCCTTCCCATCCATGCAATAAAAAGGGAAGCGTTTATTGTTTCTCAAAGAAAGTACAACTGTGTTTGAGTCTTTCCTGGTGTATTGTTTGGTTAATACTGGGCTCCGTAGTCAAACATAGAACTACTGGTCCCACTGGCCATAAATAATTATTATATAGAGTAATCCATTTCTGTTTCCCACCTCTAAAGGGTTACACTAAGGATTCACTGTGCCACATGTATGTTTTAACACTAAAACCTGATTTATAAAATCATGCCAACAATTATTAGCCTATTTTAATTTTATTTGAATTATTATTTTATTTGAATTTTTTTGATTTCTTTATTTTAAAGGGACAACACACATTAATGTAAATGTGCCAGATTTAGCCATGCAGGCAAATTTTCATCTGCAGCTGTACAACAGTACAACACATAAAACAAGAACACATAGGCATAGACAAGTAAAATGACACAACCACTATTCCAGATAATGACAGAGAGGTTGATGGCATGAGGAAAACATAACACAAGTAGCATATACAGTAGACGGGTAAAAGTGCATAGATGCACATTAAAACACATCAACAACACAGAAGCACGGAGCACATAAGCACACACAGAGACATTACTACAGCGACAAAGACAAACACTCCCTCATTTTTGGCCGGATGTCCGTCAGCTTCCTCTTTCTTTGTGGATTCATGAGGACTATGGTTAACTGCTAGACTATCAGCTAGACTATCTGTCCAATCTGAGTTTTCCGTTACACAACTAAAACAACTTTTGAACGTACACGTTACACCATAACAAGGTTCTTCCTGAGGCTATTTTGCAGAAGCACCGTTACTCTGTCCGGTGCTTAGCACCGCCCAAGACGATTGTAATTGGTTTAAAGAAATACCAATAAACCAGAGCACATTTTTCTCCTATCCAGGAATGCTGTTTGGACTAGCCAGACCCTGCATGCTAGTAGCAATGATGACATTTTGAAGGTTTATGCTAATGGTTACCATAAGTATGCAGGAGACAGGAGAATACGGTACGAAAAGCTATTCATGGAGGGACTGATAAACAAAAAAAAACGTTTCTATCAAATGATACCAGTTTCCAGTAGCGATGGCTATTACTGTCCATTCAGGTGAGTTCGGGTTATAGTCATATTGTCAATACACAATATGACTGTGTCCAGCTGTGCAATGCAGTGTAATACTACTCATGCTTTTTTTTTCAAAACTTTATTTATTGAGTTTTTGGTCGTTATTAATAAACAATAAAATCCCCTCCCTCCCTTCCTTAACCAACAATCCTCTCGGAGGAAAATAAATAAGTGAGTAAATAAGATTAAAAAAAGGATAAAAAATATATGGTAATAATTAAAAAAAAAAATAATTAAAAAAATTGCACATCATTAAGTACATTGAATGGAAACAAACAATGGGATAATAATAACTATACTGCTCATGCTTACTAAGGAGGTGTTCTTATTTAAAGCTCTGCTGCTGGATTTATAAAAATCTTCACTTCCTGTATCTCAGAGCTCAAAGATCACCTATACAGTCTGTTAAGAACAACAAATGTGAAAGCTCTCATGAACTGATAATCCATTCACGCATGGGTTTTATTAAATGTGGAATCTGGGAAAACATTTATAGCATTTTTACTTTAAAGGTGATCTATTATGCTTTTTCGTATTTTCTGTCATATCTATAATGTTAAAATGTCAGATTTTCATGTAAAATGTGGCCAAAGCTTCAAATAATGAGATAAACGTATTTCAGAGAAATCCCTGTGAGCTAAAACGTTCAGATTTTCCACTGTTCTGAACGGTTATAACGTTTTCACAAGGAGCCGAGCTTCTATGATTGGTCATCTGCTCCAGCGGAATGAATCTACTGCAGTGTTTACATTGTCACACGTAGCTACATGCTAAGTCAGGGAAAACTGTAATCTTGGCTGCCAATGTTCATTTCTCCCTAATTCTCAGGTCACATTACTGCTGAAACATGTCTGGTTGTGTAGTATTTGGTTCGGAAGCCTTTATCTGTGGTTTTTGACGGTAGAAATTGCTGCTATATCCCATTACAATCTATTGCTAACTACAAGTAGCTGCTTGCTAACGCCAGGGAAAGCTATAATCTTGGCTGCCAATGTTGTTAATTTCTTCCCAATTTTGGGTCACATTCCTGATGAAACATGTCCAGTTGTGTCATATTTGGTTTAGAAGCCTTTATTGGTATTTTTCACAGAACGAAGTCATGCTATAAAGAGACATGCGCTCCTACAGAGCGTCTCATACAGAGGGTGAATACAGGTGCAGCAGCCATGGGCAGTATGACAAAAAGAAAGTGTTTCTTTAACATTAAAGTATGTAAACATGTTCTAGTACAAGTATTAACCTGAAAAGGCTATATAATAGGTCACCTTTAAACAGCTTTTCTTCCCACCTTTAAAGCTCTGAGTGGTTTGGATTGAAACATCAGCCATCTAACACACACACACACACACACACACACACACACACACACACACACACACACACACACACACACACACACACAGTCTGTGCTCTGGATTGTTTCCTCTCTCTTCCACTTGTTACATCGTTAAGCCTGTTAATGCTCTCACTATTCCTCTCCCACATTATCTTTTCCTCCCTCCCCCTTTCCCTTCCCTCCCATCACTGTTTTGTCTACTTAGGCAATAAAAGCCTGCCTCCCCTTCAACACATGAAACCACCACCATCCTGCCATGGGAAGAAGTCCATTTTTGTGGGCGGAGGCTGTGGAGGAATCTCACTCTGTGGACTTATTAGAAAGACATTGACACTCTCAGACACACATGCTAACGGCATTCTCTGCAGGCTGGCACTTGATGACAGACAGATCAGAGCAATAAAGCTTCCTCTGAACAAAACCGGATGGGCTTGCAACATACTTCTTCCCATGCCCTCCAATTGCAGAACACAGTGTAAATAACTAAGGGATTGTTCGTTATTTATTTTAGGGGCCACTGGAGGAGTTTTGGGATCTTTAGTCAAAATTGACCTGACCCTCCCTTCACCATAAATAAATTTTGGATGACCCTCCAAAATGATATGGAAAAGAGACATGATCCTCTCAAACAACTTATTGATGCCTTGTATACTGGTTAGCATTTTGCAAAGATGTACAGATTCCCATTGTTTTTGTACAGCCATGACATATGTGACTTAACCTCTACATTCTCATCTTACGCATCACACTCCTCTGTTATGGTGGTCATTTCAGTAGATTTACTCACTAACATTGTTGTGGAAACACAGTAAGCATGGAAACACACACTTCCTGCATTACTGCATTACTTCAAATACTAAGTTACTCATCTAGTAAACCAGCATTTACATGAAATAAAACAATAAAACATTGAGACCCAACAAAGCACACTGGGTAATAAGAAATTGGTTGCTGGTTGCTATGGACTCATCACTAGGCATTGTATATTTTAGCATAGGTAAAGCTGTCGAAGACGAGCGTCAATTCGGGAGCTTGCATGCTACCACTCCTTCCTTCTCAAATGCCTCGAAAAGGCTGTTGTTTGCACAATTTCACAAATAATGACCGGACCGAAAGGATATTTGAGTCAGGTATTAAAATTATGAATCCCACTATGGTCACGCCAAGACCCAGTGAAGCAGCTTGATTGGTTGGAGTTAGGCATTTGACCTTGAGTGGTTAAGGTTAGGATAGCCAATTGGTCAGGGGATAGGAGTACAAATGGGGTTACGTTACCTCGCGTAAGCATGGACGCCTGGCCAATAAATGCTATTGAAGGGTCTTGGCGTGGCCATAGTGGGATTCGGAATATCACAGCCTGGAGACCTCCCGTCTCATGCCCTCCCGGCTTGGTGCTGTCCGCAAGCTTTGACTTTTCAAAATAAAAGCTTGCGTCTGGTCCACTATGTTTTCGTACAGTGTTTTGGATGTTTTTGAACTAAACAGTATGGCAATCATGCTCAGATGTCTTAGTTACAACACGATGGAGCTAGCAAAGCAGTTTTGTGTTTATATGTGCGAACAGGATTTATTCAGTTTGGGAAATCCCACAGTCTCTAAAGCGACTAGACAAGGAGGGATCCATCTGCTAGCAATAGGGACCGAGACTGAGAGAGCTACATGGAGCTACATGGATAAATATGCACCAAACAAGCCACTTTGAAATGTTGCTGTTTTCATGAATACAAAAGTTGGGTGACCCTTCCACCTAGACTAAAAAAAATTGGATTAAAGACATGACTCTCCCCTATTTTCCGCCAGTGGTCCATTCCATAAATACCAAACGGTCCCTAAACATCTGTTGGAAAATAATTGGCACCGACCTCAACAGCATTGGGTATGTGTATGAGGCCAGAGCCTCACAGAGGGAAATGGCTATTTTGGCTAACATCACTCACCCACTACACTCTTGAGTTTTGCCTCCTACCATCAGGAAGGATGCATACCTCCCGAAAACATGGCAGGTCTAACAGATACCTGAGATCATTTGTACCATCAGCTGTTGGGTTTCTCAACAAGCTATATGTCATCTGCCATCCCTGCCCATGTCACAGCACATATTATTTTAAGTTTTTTAAGTATAGTGTATCTCATGTTTTTGTGTTTTTGTGCGAATGTGTTGGCTACTTGTGAACCAAATTGCCCCGTGGGGATATTAAAGACATTTCAATTCAATTTCAATTTCAATTTAATACTGTGCATATATCATTAAATGTCAAAGTCTGGAAATACAGCTGTTAAGCTCTCGTGCAATCGTTACACTCAATGGCCCTCATTTATCAACCTAATGTAGAAACCAGCGCAGATATGAGCGCAGAAATCATCTTACGACAGGCTTCACGTGGGATTCATGAAAAGTTCGTATCACACCAATCAGAGCGTAAGAACGGTCGTACATTGATAAATGCGGCGGCTGGAAACGATCTTAATTAAAATGTTACGCCCCAATATATTCTGGGTTTTGAGGCCTCGCCCCTACAATTTACGACATGGCGAGACGTAATCCGGCTGAGAAGCGGAACTTTTCAGAGGTGGAGCTTGAAACCCTGATATCTCTGGTTCATTTGCACTAACGTGTGTACTATTTGGCAGCCTGAAAACTGGTATTAAAGGCTGTAGAAAGAATGCGGGATGAAAAGAGATCACTGATGCGGTCAACAGTGTTGCCGTAGTAAATCGGACTCCAGCTGAAGTTTAGACTATTTAATTTATACATCCTTGACACATTTTCTATAGTCCTAATAGTAATATACAGGCTTCTATTATAATCTATTAGGCCTACATGTAGGTGTACCTATAATTAAATAAACACACGGTAGCGGAGTTTATGCAGTGTCTTTTATTTTACTCGTGTTCGTCGGAACGAGGCAACAGCTGAGGGACAGCGCGTGTCCTCCGCCCCCCCGTGCTGGACCCTGACCCTGTCTCCTGACAGCAGAGGGGCTGGAAAAACAAGCCAAAATAACTTGGTCAATGGCAGAAATAAATCATTCACTTGAAAGAGAAACAAAATCCTGAAGAATAAATAAAAATGTTGTGCATCGTCATGTTTCCTGTATTGAATATCATTGCCAAACATAACACTATAGGCTACCTTTTAAAAGAGAGGAATAATATCCTGTCTCCTTCATATAGCCCTCAGTTGGGGTTGTTCTGGACACTGCTCTCTGGGCATCGGGTCATCTGGCTCCATCGCTACATTTATGGCACTGTGTTTTCCTGTGCGATGTTGTGCAGAACCCCACAGGCTAAAACAATGTTGCAGACCGGCGCATAGAGGTCTTCTAAAAGAGCCAGATCTGCCATTGCTGATACGTGATCAACTGATGACTTCTCCTTCTCCTGTTAAACTGATTATATGCTGCACCGCAAGTCCACACTGACTCGAAAACTTGCGTACACGAGTTCAGACCTGAGGCCTGTACTACGAAGCAAGATTTGGCGTTAACGAGCTAACTTAAGGCTCAACCCAGGATTTTCTGTACTACGAAGGTGGATCAGTTGTTATCGGGTTCAATTGCTGTGGTAACTCATGCTGAACACCTAACCTGGTCGGGAGCAGGTTAAGTTGGAGATCAGAGATCAACCGGTGTAAAAGCACCGCCTACTGACCAATCAATAGGTCGATTGATAACGGCGTCACTATTCTTAAAGAAGATCAGGCGGAGCTCAGTGCAGAGAGAGAGAGAGGGGGAGAGAGGGGTAGAGAGGGGTGCGCTCATAAAAGTTAAAACATTTAGAGACCAACAACCCTGTTAACATGGGTATTTTTATGAAATATAGCCTATATATTTTAATGGGAGGGAATTAGGCTACATATTGGCTTCTTGAGCTGTGTATCGCTAATGCGCACATCGGTTTGAATTATGTTTTTATATTTTTTATTTGCACTCACGATCGCTTACCACTGCCAGGGTTGCAACTGAAATAAAAGGCTAAAGCAACGACAGTTTATGGAAAGCCCAAGTTAGATCTTGGTCCTGACTGATGGGGAAGTGGTATTGGAGTTGTGATTTAAACATCTACAGCGTCGGCTATTTTTTTTTTTTTGCCATCTTTCCTTCCTGTTTTAGGAAGCAGCGACTGTATTGCGTTTTGCCTGGAAAACCGAGTCTGTGTCCTTCATATTCATGTAGAATTATAATTTGCTCTCCTTATATATAACATGCGGCTCTGGTAGATGTTTGCGATTGGTCGTGGTGCCCAAACACCGCCTCTTTTATGTGAACGCGCGCGTCTCTAGATTGGACAAACCTGGATTGATTGAACTAGTTGATAACCACCTTCGTGACACTGGTTATCCGGGTTATAGGTCGTACGCACGTTTCATAAATGAGGGCCAATGTCCTCATTATCAGTCCAAACTTTAGTACAGTTCTTGACAAAACCTGCATGAAGAAAAGTGTGTTTGCCTATTAGATTTTCGTCTTCAAATTGTATCTCGGGTTGGGGGGGGGGGGTACCACTAGTTGATGCAGTGATTTTGGCAAGGTGTTAACAATCACAAAGTGGGTGGTGATGGCGCAGTGGATATGACACATGCCTTTTGTGTGGGAGACCTGGGTTCGATTCCAACTGCGATACATCAACCAAGCCCAACCAAGTCCCTGAGCTGACACTTAACCCATAGTTGCTCCAGAGGCGTGCAACCTCTGACATATATAGCAATTGTATGTCGCTTTGGATAAAATCGTCAGCTAAATGACATGTAATGAAATGTAATGTAATGTAATTGTTGTAAACATATGTAGCAGGTTGATTGGTCACCATGCTTTCAATCACACTCACTCTTTGACCAATCAAGAAGTAGCTCCATGTTATATAGGCAGGGGGTTTGTCCTCTTGACACTCTCTACTCTTTGTAACCGGAGCCACATTTCCGCTCTGGGCCCCTCGCTTCCGCTGCGCGGTGAAGGGAATTCGACAGGTAATGCCGTGTTGCTAATTTCTTTGTGTTACCTATAGGCCTCTTTTGTGTTAGGATGGGCATTACGTTGTGCATTGTCTTTTGCAGTGTCTCCCTGTCACAAACCCGACTCCTGTAACGGGACCGCGTTGAGCATGCTGTTGGTAGGTTGGGCAACTCTCTTTCTCTTGGGTATTATCATGATAAGAGTGTTTAAGTAACCAGCCATTCTATTGTAGGCCCTGTGTAGCTGAACTAGCGGCACTTCTGTGAAGGTGGTGTATTAGTAAGATAAGACAGTCTCTATGTGCTTTTCAATTAAAAGAAAGGTCAATGAAAATTTTAGAATAAAGATTGATGAGAAGGAGATAGATGAGGTACATGAATTAAACTTTTTAGGGGTTACTTTAGATTTTCATCTTAAATTTGATAGTCATGTAAAGAGACTGTGCAGAACTGTCAAAACGAATTTAAATTGCTTCCGATTAATAAGACAATATATACCCATTAAGGCAGCACAGCAGTTTATGCATTCATGATATTTTCTCATTTATTGTATCGGGGTCAGGCCAATCAAACAACAATTACACCCATTAGGTCATTATTTAAACAGGCATTAAAAGTAAGGGACCAGAAACCTGTAAGATGGCACCACTGCTTCATTTTAAGGAAGCATAATATATTGAGTTTTGACAGTTTTGTAAATTATTAATTTCTAAAACTAATTTTAAAAGTGTGTGAATAACCTTGCACCAGAAATATTCTGTCAACTAGTAGTGAAACAAAAGAGCGGAATAAGAACTATAGGGCACAATAAGTGGTAACTGTATAGCGGCAAAACGTAGAACATTTGGTCAGACATCATTTTCAGTAAGAGGCATACAATTGTGGAACGCCTTACCATTAGAAATTAAAACATTGACAGAACTCAAGGGTTTTAATACACATTTAAAGCAATGGCTGAAACTGAAACAACTCTGTGATCACTGACTGTACAAGATACAACACAATTCATACAAACATAATGTTGCATATGTTAGCATGCACAGACATATGCATACTTTTGTGTTCTTGTATTGTTAAATGTGTCTAAACTCTGTTTTATAGTGATTTCTACATTCATTTAAGTCCATATTTTATTTCATGTATGGGATGTATTTATTGTATGTGTTTTAATAGTTACAAATTTTTATATTAATAATAAGCCTAACCAGGGACAGGGGTTGCAAATTAGTCATGGCTATAAACCTGTACGCATGGCATCTACTTTGTATTTTTATAAAGCAATGTTGCATTTGTCCCTGTCCAATAAACATTAAATAAATAAATAGTGCAAAGCTCCCGGACGGGTATGTATGCCCATCTCATACCTTGTTTTGTTTATTCATAAACTGTTACTGAATTCGGTTTGTTTTGCGTACACCAGGGTTTGTAAACTGCTTCGCCGGCGCTGGTGTCTGCACTAGCCCCTCTTCCTGCGCCACGCTGCTGTTTTGTCTCGACTGATGTTTCAACGGGTACAGTTAGTATCTACATGCTTGCCGTTTCCTGTTAAACGTAAACCCTCTACATCAACGGGTTATTTGTATGAGTTCACTCCAGGCTTTGAACGCCTCTGCGCGCCTTTCAGCGCTGCATTTGCAATCGGCTGGTGTTTCTGGTATTATATTCAACATGTGACTGTTGTAGGGCCCTATGATTTCCGTGATGTGGAAAACATGGACGGAATCGCGGAATCTACACATGAAAATGGAATTCTGTTATACACGTGGAATCGCACGTAATTTGTATATATTTTGTTGACATATTAAATAAAGGATTTTTTTTTTACTTCCTTCTCATTTTTCAGTTTAAAACAACAAGCATAGAAAGGTCTCAACAACAAGCAGAACAGGTCTCTATGTCAGTACCCGATCCGTTCCACCTGCACAATCCGTTCTGCGCATGTGCAAGATGTTCACGCATGCGCAGATGGTAATACTGTTTTACGACCTGCCCGATCTGTTCTACATTAGCCTCCACCCAAGCTAACGTTAGTTTAGCTAACAGCTAATTCGGCTAACCGCTAGCCGACAAATAACGCATGCGCCGAACGGATCGTGCAGGCAGAACGGACAGCTAGATTCAGTCTAAAATAACATTAAGTCAAACATAATGGGAAAAGCAGGCTACAGCAAAATTAAGACTTTACAGTAGTAACAATAAAGATAAAGTATTGAGTGATTGTATTTTAAATAAGCACAAGTAAAGTAAAACTGACGTAACAGCTGTTATATATGTTAACGTTTGTTTTCAAGTTTTATTTTGAGGGTCTTTTAAAGTTTACATGCTGTCTCAGCTAGCGGTTAGCCGAATTAGCTATTAGCTAAACTAACATTAGCTTCCCGGTGGAGGCTAGTGTGGGAACAGATCGGGTAGTGTCGTAAATCCTCGTACCACAGCGCATGCGCGAACATATTGCGCATGCGCAGAATGGATTGTGCAGGTGGAACGGATCGGGTACTGACACTCTACCTAAACCGTAGCCAAATGGCACAGCCTGTTGCCTAGTAACCATACGTCATCACGTTCACGTTGAGTTTGTTGTGAGGGAAAAAATGTCGAAGAGAGTGGCGCCTCCCGATAAGACAACGGTGGCAAAAAAATTAAGAAACTCTGAATTAACTGCTAAATACCGGGCTGAACAATACCCCAACGACTACTATGAGTCTGGACAACGACTGTTTTGTAAGTTTTGTCAACATACTGTTGACTGGACCCGCAAAGACACATGTAACGTCCATTTGAAATCAAAAGCTCATCTCAAGACCAAAGCTAAAAAATCCCTCCATTGAGGCAATAACAAAATCAATAGATGCAGGCGTGAGTTTGTGGAAGATTTTGTTGCAATGTGTGCTGAAGCTGACATACTGCTAGAGAAAATGAAGAGGATACGTCCGTTTCTTGTTAAACATTGCAAGCAGGGAGGTGCGCTTCCAGAAAACGCCAGCAGGCAGACCCACCTGCTACGGGTCTTTGACCAGCACATGCAAAAAGTGCTGCAAGAGATCCGTGGAAAGAAAATCTTTTTTGTTGTTGACGAAACCTCTGACAACCGAGATTGCAGTGTCCTCAACATTGTTATAGGTGAGCATCCAATTAGCTATCATTTAGGTAATTTTGAATGTGCTTTGCTGAATATATTAACAGTTTCAATAAAAAAGCTGAATTGTGAGTTTGTGTCACTGAGTTTTTAAAGGTAAATACTGCTTAGAAGTGAAAAGAAAACAAGCAATTCCGAAAAATCCGAAACGGCTAAAAATAAAATAAAACACGGAATTTGAAACAAAATTAAACGGAATTTGAAAAAAAATAACGGATTTCATAGGGCCCTACTGTTGACATGGTTGAAGTGGCAACATATTACGATCAATAAGCCTTTTAACATACAGCTGCATGTAAAGGTCTGGATACCAGTATTACATTCTGATTTTGTTTTTCTTCCTTTTTTAAAGCTTAATACTGTAGATTCAAGCAGTGCACTAACCAGTTACAAAAACATGCAGACATTATGACAGGACATTTTGTTAGAAATAGCTCAAACTGTTTTCAGGATAAAGCATTAGTAATAGTGAAATTCATCTGGATTCTGGTTCTACAGTATTCAAAGAAGGTAGCAGACATGAGAGAATATAGCAGAAATAAAAAAGAAGAGAACATAATTTTGAGAATGAGATTTGGACAAACTGGACTAAATAGTATGCTTAAAATAATTGGGAAACAAAAAACTGGTATATGTGAGCACTGTAATAGTCTAGAAACAGTAGAACATGTAATTATAAATCGTCCTAGGTACCAGCAGGAAATGATGATTCTGAAAGAGGCTAAATAGAGAACAAATGAGATTTAATATTAAAGAAATATTGCAACTGAATTCAGGGCATGTGGGGTATGGAGCAATATTTTATATTTTTGGAGAAAAATAGCTATATAGTTTTATTTTATACAGGCCTATTTATTTTAGTAGTAGTGGTGATTGTAGGATATTCTGATTCACACTCCATTTCAGAAGGTGGCGGTACTGCCAAAAAACGTCAAAAGAAGTCATCATAACAGAGCAATTTATC
Source organism: Perca flavescens (assembly GCF_004354835.1). Lineage (NCBI taxonomy): Eukaryota > Metazoa > Chordata > Actinopteri > Perciformes > Percidae > Perca > Perca flavescens. The sequence continues at coordinate 10,834,431 of NC_041331.1, forward strand.
TGTAGATATGGATTTAGCTAGTAATAAAGAATCTTGGTGACACGGTAAGTTAAGGTATACTCATCATGGTCCTTGGTTATACTATCTGTATTTCGTGATGTTGGAATGTTTAGTCTATGACAGCTAGCTATAGCCTAACGTTAGCTAGCTTGCTGTGTAGCCTATTTATTGTTGCTGAATGCGATCCCATTTACACTGTCAATGATTATGCTGTGACAACTCACAGATAATCATGTTTTTGTGTGAACATCTGTAACAGTATTCACCACTGATGTGCCGCTTTTAACACATCCAATCTGCCAGTAACAAATTCTCTCTTCTGTCTTCACAGGCAAACAAGGGACGACGCGGCAAGCAGCTGTAACATTAAAAGATCAGACACAAGTGAACTGCAAAGCCTACACAATCAATCAATGCATTTTTGAAATATCACATGTTTATTTAACCTATATACTAGATGTATACTATTATGAAAATATATGCATCAATTCGTCAACATTCATAGTAACATTACATGTTTCTTATTAGCGTCTAACTGTGTTTGTTTTTTGTCTAATAAAGACCAAATAATTTCTTGTTTTGGTCTAACTTGATAGAAAGTAAGGCTTATTATATCTTATTTATGTACTATCCATCCATCCATCCATCCATCCATCCATCCATCTTCGTCCGCTTATCCGGTGTCGGGTCGCGGGGGGAGCAGCTCCAGCAGGGGACCCCAAACTTCCCTTTCCCGAGCAACATTAACCAGCTCCGACTGGGGGATCGGCGTTCCCAGGCCAGGTTGGAGATATAATCCCTCCACCTAGTCCTGGGTCTTCCCCAGGGCTCCTCCCAGCTGGGACGTGCCTGGAACACCTCCCTAGGGAGGCGCCCAGGGGGCATCCTTACCAGATGCCCGAACCACCTCAACTGGCTCCTTTCGACGCAAAGGAGCAGCGGCTCTACTCCGAGCTCCTCACGGATGACTGAGCTTCTCACCCTATCTCTAAGGGAGACGCCAGCCACCCTCCTGAGGAAACCCATTTCGCCGCTTGTACCCTGGATCTCGTTCTTTCGGTCATGACCCAGCCTTCATGACCATAGGTGAGGGTAGGAACGAAAACTGACCCGGTAGATCGAGAGCTTTGCCTTCTGGCTCAGCTCTCTTTTCGTCACAACGGTGCGATAGATTGAATGCAATACCGCACCCGCTGCGCCCGATTCTCCGACCAATCTCCCGCTCCATTGTCCCCTCACTCGCGAACAAAACCCCAAGGTACTTGAACTCCTTCACTTGGGGTAAGGACTCATTCCCTACCTGGAGAAGGCATTCCATCGGTTTCCTGCTGAGAACCATGGCCTCCGATTTAGAGGTGCTGATCCTCATCCCAACCGCTTCACACTCGGTTGCGAACCGATCCAGTGAGTGCTGAAGGTCGCAGGCCGATGATGCCATCAGGACCACATCATCTGCAAAGAGCAGCGATGAGATCCCCAGCCCACCAAACTGCAACCCCTCCCCACCCCGACCACGCCTCGATATCCTGTCCATAAATATTACAAACAGGATTGGTGACAAAGCGCAGCCCTGGCGGAGGCCAACCCTCACCTGAAACGAGTCCGACTTACTACCGAGAACCCGGACACAGCTCTCACTTTGGTCATACAGAGATTGGATGGCCCTGAGTAGAGACCCCTCACCCCATACTCCCGCAGCACCTCCCACAGTATCTCCCGGGGACCCGGTCATACGCCTTCTCCAAATCCACAAAACACATGTAGACCGGTTGGGCATACTCCCAGGCTCCCTCCAGGATCCTTGCGAGAGTGAAGAGCTGGTCCGTTGTTCCACGACCAGGACGGAATCCGCATTGTTCCTCCTCAACCCGAGGTTCGACTATCGGCCGAACCCTCCTTTCCAGCACCTTGGAGTAGACTTTACCAGGGAGGCTGAGAAGTGTGATACCCCTATAATTGGCACACACCCTCTGGTCCCCTTTTTAAAAAGAGGAACCACCACCCCAGTCTGCCACTCCTTTGGCACCGTCCCAGACTTCCACGCAATGTTGAAGAGGCGTGTCAACCAGGACAGCCCCTCCACACCCAGAGCCTTGAGCATTTCTGGACGGATCTCATCAATCCCGGGGCTTTGCCACTGTGTAGTTGTTTGACTACATCAGTGACTTCCGCCTGGGAAATCGACGACAATCCCCGTTATCCTCCAGCTCTGCCTCTAACATAGAGGGCGATTAGTCGGATTCAGGAGTTCCTCAAAGTGCTCCCTCCACCGCCCTATTACCTCCTCAGTGGAGGTCAACAGTGTCCCATCCTTACTGTACACAGCTTGGATGGTTCCCCCCCCCCCTCCTGAGGTGGCGAACAGTTTTCCAGAAACACTTTGGTGCCGACCGAAAGTCCTTCTCCATGTCTTCTCCAAACTTCTCCCACACCCGCTGCTTTGCCTCTTTCACGGCAGAGGCTGCAGCCCTTCGGGCCCTTCGGTACCCTGCAACTGCCTCCGGAGTCCTCCGAGATAACATATCCCGGAAGGACTCCTTCTTCAGTCGGACGGCTTCCCTGACCACTGGTGTCCACCACGGTGTTCGTGGGTTACCGCCCCTTGAGGCACCTAAGATCCTAAGACCACAGCTCCTCGCCGCAGCTTCAGCAATGGAAACTTTGAACATTGTCCACTCGGGTTCAATGCCCCAGCCTCCACAGGGATGCACGAAAAGCTCCGCCGGAGGTGTGAGTTGAAAGTCTGTCGGACAGGGGCCTCCTCCAGACGTTCCCAATTTACCCGCACTACACGTTTGGGCTTACCAGGTCTGTCCAGAGTCTTCCCCCACCCCTGACCCAACTCACCACCAGATGGTGATCGGTTGACAGCTCTGCCCCTCTCTTCACCCGAGTGTCCAAAACATACGGCCTCAGATCAGATGAAACGATTATGAAATCGATCATTGACCTTCGGCCTAGGGTGCTCTGGTACCAGGTACACTTATGAGCATCCCTATGTTCGAACATGGTGTTCGTTATAGACAATCCATGACTAGCACAGAAGTCCAACAACAAACAACCACTCTGGTTTAGATCAGGAGGCCGTTCCTCCCAATCACGCCTCCAGGTGTCTCCATCATTGCCCACGTGTGCGTTGAAGTCCCCCAGCAGAACAATGGAGTCCCCCACTGGAGCCCCATGCAGGACTCCAGTCAAGGTCTCCAAGAAGGCCGAATACTCCGAACTCCTGTTTGGTGCATATGCACAAACAACAGTCAGAGTTTTCCCCCCCACAACCCGCAGGCGTAGGGAGGCGACCCTCTCGTCCACCGGGGTAAACTCCAACACAGCGGCGCTCAGCCGGGGGCTTGTGAGTATCACCACACCCGCCCGGCGCCTCACACCCTGGGCAACTCCGGAGAAGAAAAGAGTCCAACCCCTATCCAGGAGTATGGTTCCAGAACCGAGACTGTGCGTAGAGGTAAGCCCCACCAGATCTAACCGGTAGCGCTCCACCTCCCGCACCAGTTCCGGCTCCTTCCCCCACAGAGAGGTGACGTTCCACGTCCCCAGAGCCAGCGTCTGCCGCCCGGGTCTGGTCCGTCGAGGCCCCTGACCTTCACTGCCACCCATGTGGCATCGCACCCGACCCCAACGGTATTTATGTACTAATTACAGAATAATTTAGGCGTTTGACCTTTAATTAGGGTATAACTGTTACATTATTTCTAGTTATAGTCTAATTTGATACAAAGTACGGCTTATTACGTCTTTTTAATGTACCGAAAAATAAAGTGCGACCCAAAACTCTCCTCAAACAAAACACTTTAACAAGCATAGAATGGAGGGATCCCTCTACCAGGACGGACAGACATGCAATGGATTTGTGTACAGTATAGACCATGGTTTCTCAACGGGGGCGTTTGGACATTGTTGGGGGGGCGGTGTGAACGAGGTACAAGAGCGGGCACAAATGCGGGGGCGTTAATCACTGTTATTCATCAGAACTTTTAAGCCTCTGACAACACATACAATGTTCATTTGAATTTGAAATAAAATTAAGTCTGTTATTATTGAATTAATATTTCAATGTTGCTAGTAGCCCACTCCGACTTATCCTGCTAGCTTTCTCTCCCTATGGCTCTGGCTACCAGCAAATGATCTCCATAGCAACACCTATAAACAAATCCCGCTGCCGGCAGCTGTCAAAGTAGTAGAAAGAACGCTGTTGAGGACTTTGACAGCAGCCTCCGAACTCTGCTTTGTGGTTTAAGATTAATGAGTCCAATCAAAATGTACACAAGCACAATTACGCAGGCTAATACGACAATATTTTTATATCAAAACACATTCAAACATCATGGTGGAAAACAAAAAGAAGTGCAAACAGTATAGTGTTGAGTACATTAGATATGGCTTTATTCCCTCACCCGCGATCATCCAGCTCCCAATGTGCCTGCTTTACCAGCAGGTTTTCTCTAATGAGGCAATGAAACCGGCAATGGCACCTAACTAAAATTCACCCCGATAAGGCATCCAAGGATGCTGCGTATTTCCAGGACCTCAAGGAGCAACTTTCAAAACGGTCCATCTCCTTCGTTAGGAAGGTAAACTAGACAGAGAGTGGGTTAGTGGCCTCCTAACATCTCTCTCCTGATAGCAAAGTCTGGGTTGCCATTTACAGTGGGGGAGAAGCTGGTTATCCCAGCGATTAAAGAGGCCATCTCCACTGTCATGGAGAGAGACCCATCATCAGTGATGCAGGCCATCCCGCTCAGCAATGACAGTGTGGATAAAGGAGATGGCGCTCCTTTAGCGTCTCGGTGACATCTTTTACCTGGCAGATTTTCGGGAAGATGAATGAAGTGTCACTCAAACTCCAGGGAGATGCCGTGACACTAGTCCATTCAAAGGCCACCATCTGCAGTTTCCTCGCCAAGCTGGAGCTGTACAAACAAAATGATCATTATTATTATTATTAGTAGGCCTATTATTAGGTATATATATATATTAGGGCTGTCAATCGATTAAAAAAAATTAACTAATTGCACAATTTGCTGTAATTAATCGCGATTAATCGCTTTTTTAAATTGAGACTGAAGCTTATAATAATGGATATTTAAATGCTAAATCATTTAACTTTGCAAATATGAAGAAAAAAACAAACAAGGAAAGGTTCTGCTAAGTTCAGAATGTTTAATATCTTTCAGAACAACAGCAGCAACAATTTGGCTTATTTAGTCCTGCTGAAGGCTGCTGAAACGGCTAGAAACTGTCTGACTTGAGAGCAGATTTTTGTCACCGTCCCCGGCTGCTGTCGCCTGCTCTCGTCTACTTTACAGGCGAGGCGCAGTTCATCTCCAACGAGCCTATGTTCAGTTGGCGGCAGGGCAGTCGGGACTCACCCGGAAATGGCAAGTGGAATGAGGTGACTAGTCTCCCAAAATCTGACGAAAATCTTCTAAACTGACATTTGTTGAGCTGAAATGAAGACAGATTCAGCAACTGCACGGCCTATTTCTCGCTTAAAATGTTTTCAGAAACATGTTTCAGTGAACTATCTTAGTACAATATGAAATCGTATTCTGAATGGAGAACATGGAGATCCATTTCAGGGACCTCGAGCAACTGGATGTCCCTGAGTGGGTGATGAAGCCATTTCAAGTGGAAGTGTCCAGGAGTGAGGCCGAAATTCAAGAAACTCTCATCGACCTCCAAAATGATGAGGAGGCCAAGGCAACCTTACGGGCCTATGTCTGGCGTGTGATGTGGGCCACGCATGGTCAGCGTTTCCCTCTTTTGTGGAAGAGGATTCGTCTTCTGCTCCTTGCTTTTCCGACATCATACCTTGTTGAGCAGGGGTTCAGTCAAGCTTTGCAGTCTGTGCAGGCTGGTGGTGGTGGTGTAATGGTGTGGAGGATCCCTTTCGCCTTCAAAACTGCCTTAATTCTTTGTGTCATTGATTCAACAAGGTGCTGGAAGCATTCTTTAGATATGTTGGCCCATATAGGATAGGGTCAAACACGGTATTAGTATGGTGTTCCTAATAATATGCTACAACACGAGTCATAGATGCAATGCTTCCGGTAAATTAATTGCAGTATGCAACCTTAAAAGACGTTTTTTTATTATGAATACAAAATATAATATATTCAACTATTAGATGATAATGTATTGTTGTAGATTGAGCTACCCAGTAGTATAGGAAATAATCAGGTTTTCCTCAACTTTCGCCAGCTGCAGCATTGGGGTAATGAACACATCTAACACAACGAGCTGTAGTGCAGGCAGCAGTGTATAACTTTGGCGCTGTCCACTCTGCATGATGAGTACTGTTGTATTCAGTGTTTTAAATGTCACGTAACGGGCCATGGTCTGCTCAATAACTTAATACAGCTCAATGTTGAGACATCTTTAATTATATATCTCCCAGGAAGTCCTTTGTTTTTTATTTTTTTTATTTTTACTGACTAAGATAAGATTCCTTTATATTATTATAATATAATGAGATTCAGGTGCACTATCTGAGACGCAGCTCAAAAATATACCTAATAAACATCTCACATTCACATACAGTACATGCAACTCACATACACAGTTGTCAACATATACATGTTAAAACGTTTATAAAGAGTTCAAGTTTTGTGTACTGCACATTTGTAATAAAAAATGATAAATGTAAGAAAATGTATATTGCACAGTTGTGTCTATAAGGTCTTTGATTTCAGTGCAGAGTTCAGTGTGGTAATGGCTTTAGGATAGAAACTGTTCATCCGTCTTGTGTCTCTTCCCTGAGGGGAGGAGTTCAAACAGTTGATGTGGCCGATGTGAGTCTTTCATGATGCTGAATGCCTTCCGCAGGCTTCGGGAGGTGTAGATATCTTCCAATGTGGGCAAATGACTGTTATTGATTTTTTTCTGAAGTTTTTTATGACTCTTTGCAGAGACTTTTTGTCAGTTGCACAGTGTTGCCATACCATAAGAGTATCCCATAGGTCAGGACACTCTCAATGGAACAACAGTAGAAAGATACCAGAAGCTGTTGTGACAGATTGACCTTCCTCAGAGTTCTCCGAAAGTAAAGTCGCTGTTGTGCTTTAACCAGTGACTTTTTACAGTGGCTGGTAATCTACCTGCTTCTTCCTAAAATCAGTCAGTTTCTGTACTATCTCCCTGTTGACAGTCTCATCTCCATCAGGGATCAGCCCTACCACTGTTGGGTCAATCATATGTGTACAGTAAGAAGAGAAAAGGGCTCAGCCCACAGCCTTGTGGAGCTCCTGTGCTGAGTGTCAGTGGAGAGCTGGGTAATGTGTTGTGTTTTGTGTGTTGTTGTTGTTGTGGGGGTGTGATCTTTTTGTAATTGTGTACTGTCACGAATAGAGTGTTGTGTGTGGAGCCCATGAAGAATAGCTGTTGCTTCGGCTACAGCTAAAAGCTTGATAGTGTTTTAAGCCCCGAACGTCGACTTCAGGGCAGCGCTGCGACCGTCGACTTGAAGACACCTAATCCTAGTGTCTTCCAGGCAACTGCCTGGAAGGCACTAGGATTAGGTGTCTTCAAGTCAGACACCCAGCTAATGTAGATCCTAATGAATGAAATGACGGTCTGTCTGTCTGTCTGTCTGACTGACTTAACAAAGAAAGACTAACACCAAGATAAGGAACACCAAATATCCTTTTCAACTGCTCAACTAGTAAGCAGTTGAATTCCTGATTGAATGGGTTGATAATGGTTGGTGTTGGACAGTTGTCTGTTGGCTTCAGTTAGGTACTGATTCATGTCCATGATAACAATTTTGGATTCCTTGTCAGCTGGTTTAAAAATTATATTTGGATTCTGACGGAGTTGTGACAGGGCCCTGCGCTGTCTGAGTTTTTTTAACTGTATGGTCAAGTTGGTGATGGAGTGGTTCACAATTAGATGGTTGAGTGAATGAATGAGACGGGCGTGACTAGGCCTGGGAGTGAAAGTTACTGATGAGTTTGATGCATCTGTGGTATTTATGGAGATAATATAATTTACATTCCTGGTGCTTTTATTCCTGGTGCTTTTATTTAGTTTTTTTACTTGCCTCACAACTTTTACAGACAGCCAAGAGTGTGGACCCAATCCAGGGCATTAGATGTCATTGATGATGCTGTACAAGCAGCCTGGGTGACCAGATTTACCCAGTGTGCGCCACAGTGTACATACAAAGCCAGTGGCTGCATCTCCCTTATCCTGGCCTGTGCTCCCTTTTTGTTGCCTGACATGTTCTCTGCTCCATCATATGTTTGTCCACACAGACCAGACAGTGGAAGATTAAAGCGCAACTTTTGCTAGGTTTTCCCCAGTTGTGCTTGAGACTTGGTAAAACCCCAAGAAGACCTTGTGGGGGACCAAATTATGGTCTACATATTTGACACATATGGCTTCCTGTTCAGTTCCTTCAAAGTCCTGTTTCCATCAATAATAATGGAATATTGGTGGAGAGGCAGCATATGAATTGAGCTAATAATAGATTTAAAATGTCATTCTGGATTTTGGGGGATTTTTGTTGACAGCCATTTCTCTAAGCCAGGGTCATCTTCAGATCTTACTTTCAGTAACTGGTTTAAGTTACCCTCTTCAGCTCCCTGGCGTGCAAAGAGCTGGACAGAGCCCAGAATTTTCATAAAACACCGTCTGGATTTGTGTTGCTGTGCAGCTTTAGCCAAAAGATAAGTAGACATCTACTGTTTGTTTTTTGGTAGTGGGTAGTAGGGCTGAACGATTAATTGCATTTGCGATAATATCGCGATATGTTAAAACGCGATTTCCTAATCGCAAAGGCTGCGATTTGGTCTCAATTTGGTGACTCGCGAGAGCAAATCAGTCTGCACTCCGCAGAGAAAGCATCAACTTAGCACGCTAACGCTACACCGTACCTTGAGCTGATCTCTGTCATTCAAACAATTCTGAGTTGAAGTTTAAATCTTTTACAGCTATTTTAATAAAATGAAGGGTTTTGTTCAGGCTCGAGTCCATACATGCAGTTAATGGATACAGGCACACAGAACTGAAAGCTCTGGTTAGCGGTTAGCTCCGGTTAGCGGTTAGCTCCGTTATAAAGATATGGAGTGGAGGAGCTGCCACTGAGAGGGGTATCAATCAGACTGATAAATGACGGCTCGGGGAGCTTTCACAGCAGCGTGGCCGCGGTATTTCAACGGTTTTATTAGTACAGTTAATCCCACGGCAAGACCACCAGCAACTAACGTAACAATAGCCGCTCTGAGCTAGTGCAATGTTGACGGTGTCATGCACACGGCACGCAACTTCACGAGGGGGAGGGGCTGGAGGCAGCTCCTCTCTGTGCACTGTAAAAAACTACTTGTGTGTGTGTGTGTGTGTGTGTATATATATATATATATATATATAAACTATATTTTTACTTATTTAACTGTCTAGTGTGTAATTGTGTGTTGTTCATACTATACAATGATTTATTGTTTGTCTTTGTTGAATAATACAGAAGACAAAGAGTTTAAAAAATAATCGAATATTGAATCGCAATCGCAATATTTGGGGAAAAAATCGCAATTAGATTATTTTCAAAAATCGTTCAGCCCTAGTGGGTAGTGACGGCAACTTTGTGTGCATTGCTTTGTACATGTTCTGCAAATTTTCCAGTTTCGGAAACCAGTTTCGACAAATGTTGGATCTGCATTCTTGGTCATATTGGATTTTTAATGCCCAAAAGCTTGAGCACAGAAAAAAAACATAGAATTCCATTGACTCCTGAACTGTAGTGGAGCCAAGGAAATTCACAATACCACTTTTCTTGGAACCGCAGCGTTTTGTTGGTGAGCTGCTGCACTTCAGTGAGCTTTGAGTTATCGTGGTTGGGTTCAGCTTCCTGCTTGCCGGCCTGCATGTCGCCACTTCCGGCAGTCCCCTTAGGTCTCTCCTATGAAATATTAAAATTTGCTAGCCCGTTTCTGATATGAGACATAATTGAATTTACCTGACCCTTTACACAGAGCACATACCTGCAACTCTGAACTGCTTCTCCCTGTCTCACCCTCCCTGTCTTGAAACCTCTCCCCCTCATCTGGGGTCTCATTTATAAAACTGTGCATAGGATCCTTACTAAAAGTGTACGTACGCCCAAAAGCCCATAATGGCGTACGCCCAAAAAAGGTCAGATTTATAAAACCATGTTCCCTTTATAAATCAGAGATTACCTACAAGCGTGCATACGTGGATCAGCCTCTTATCCCGCCCTGTACACGCCCATTTTTAACCATAAATAGTCAATGCAAAGCACCTCGTAAATGCCGATAAATATGTTAATGACCCTTGCAGTTGTTCTTTCGTTACACCGAATCATGCCGAATCATGATGACTGGCGGAGAAAAAAAAGAAAAACCTCTCAGACGCTCGGGAATTGCTGCCAATTGAATTATAATTTCGGCCTGTTGTCGAACAGTGTAGGGAAACCTGATCTATAGACTACCTTTATTAATAAAATCTTCCAAAACAGCAGGCATTACGGCACTCAGGGACAGCTTCGATATACCAGATGTATGTAATAAGATTTAACAGAACTATATATTATATCCAAACAAGCGTTAGTGATGAAGTTGAAGATTATATATAATATTTATTTAAAAAAAAAACACATAGCTGTCTGACATTTCCCTCTGGAAACAGCCGATTTCACCCAGAGTGGCGAGGACCTGTATTTGGACCGGGATGGCACTCTTCCGGCGCGTTGCCCTCTGTACTGGACCCAATTCAGTACATAGATCCATAGAGCGCAGCTAAATTACTATTACAGCTATATTAGGGAACTTAAATCGGCATATTAGCCAGTCATCGTCATGGTCCCTGAAGTCTCTTTCTCCTGATTCTTCCATTAGCGTAGTCCTCCTGCAGGGCCAGCAGTGCCATCATGCAGCATTACGCACGGGTTCACCGCAGTATTTATGTTTACAACAATTTGTGATTGTTAACACCTTGCTAAAATCACAGCATCAACTAGTGGTATCCCCCACCCCGAGATACAATTTGAAATCGAAATGTAATAGGCAAACACACTTTTCTTCATGCAGGTTTTGTTATGAACAGTATTAAAGTTTGGACCGATAACGAGGACATTAAGTGTAACGATTGCGCAAGAGCTTAAAAGGTCCAATATGTAATATTTGTACTTTAATAAATCCAAAAATGACACCAATGCCTCATCAGATATTAATTCAATTCAATTAAATTTTATTTATAGTGTCAAATCATAACAGAGTTATCTCGAGACACTTTACAGATAGAGTAGGTCTAGACCACACTCTATAATTTACAAGCCCCAACAATTACAGTAATTCCCTCAAGAGCAAGCATTAGCAGTGGCTATTGTGACAGTGGCAAGGAGAAACTCCCTTTTAGGAAGAAACATCGGCAGACCCAGACTCTTGGTAGGTGGTGTCTGACGGGGCCGGTTGGGGGTGTGATGGCAATAATAGTCGCATTAAAGATAGTGGAACAGTGACTTTGAAGGTAGTCGTTGTAGTTAATGTCACAGCAGGACGTTGCGGGATGAAACGTGGCGCTGCAGAGCATGGGTGGGTGCAGCAGACGCAGCAAAACATAAGGACTCCGGGGAGTAAACTCCCCAGAGCTAGGTTAGTAACAAGCAGTTCTGGGACAGGATGCATACAAAAGGAAACAAATGAAAACATTAAGGAAACATGTTAAACTGAAATACTATCGTTTTTGACAACAATGCTAATGTCAGTATTTTTTCTTTTTGAAATTTACATTCCGTGACAGAATTTATGTTTATGTTTTGATCTGTGTGTTGTTATCAACGGCCCAGTTTGACAGGCAGGCCGGGTTGCCAGATATACCTGTAAAAACGTAAACCCAGCGCGCTACAGCTGTAACAGTAGTACAGCCATGAAAGCAGCAAACAAACGAACAGGATCAACGGAGATAGATTCTACATGACATAAAAAAAGAAATATTTCTAACAGTTGCGTGACCAGACACGTTACAAACCCCGGGTAAATATTGGAGATGTATTTGAAAGATGAAGACAGCTGCAGCAGAGTTGGCTTATTTTCTCCTGAACAGGTAAGCATTAGCTTCAGGCTAATTTATCACAGCTACTAGGGATGGGCATTTTTTGTCATTTCAACATTTGTGTACTCACATTAAATTATATAGCTGGAGTACCCGAGTTGGTTACTCGCAAAAACAACTGAGACATAGCTAGTGATGCACCGATGTGAAAATTGTGGCCGATACCGATAACCGATATTAATATTGCTGTTATGGCCGATACTGATATTTACCGATGTCGATATCTCTGTATAGAACACATTTTTTATGATAATCAAATAAGGAACTATTTTCCAAAAGGCATTTTTTTTACTTTTGTGATTTATGTTCAGAAATCACTGATATTGGACACCTTTACCTGTGTGCAAAATATGACTGTCATCAGATTTTCAGAAGAAAAAATAAATATTTATATAAAAATACATTTTTAAAAGGATACAAGTGTGTCCTGAATTCACACTATGAATAAGCCAACCCTGAGTATTCACAATAAAGATCTAACTCACTTGAGACCAAGTCACTGTATTCTGTGAACATTGTACAACAGTTCAAAACTTTAAAGTACAGTAGTAGGCCTTAAATGGCCAAAGCCAAAAGTATTGAAAGAGGTAAAATGTGAAAATGGAGCCAGAACAAACTGGACTGAACAGACACTGGCTTTTGCAGTCTGAACTGGAAGTACAGTAACTGCCAAGTACTTAAAGGTTAGGCCTAACCCTTGAAATTATAGAAATTGGTGCCTTCTAGGCCGAGATAAGCCAGAAAATGTGTTTTTTGCTCATATGGATGAAAGACACCAAATCCCAGAATGCACTTGCTTCGCTGCTTAGACTATACTCCCAAGCCACATCCACCTACAGACCGACAGTGAGGCAGCATTCAACTTAACCCAAATGTGTTTTATTGTCATTTCAACCATATACACAAAACAACATTTCACCGTGGCTGTAATGGTTACACATTTAAAATATATAAAAACGACATACGAAACAGGTGTTTACAGTCAACCAAGCGCTAATGCTAGTATGCATTAGCTGAACTTTACGTTTGTGTGCAATAGCTAAATGTAGCAGATTATAAACAGTTGTAAATTTGCGTCACAAACTTCCCCAGCAGTTAGCATTTAGTTGGATACAAGCAGCTAAGTCCGTGTTAACAAAATCTCCACTCTTACCCGGCGACGTGTTTCCACAACAAGAAAAACACAGTAGTCTCTGAACTCGCGATGGGAGTTTTGTTTAAGTTGGATGTACTCCAGTTTGTTGTCTAATGAGCAGACACTTGCAACCAGGATTGATGGAACAGGCGGCTGGCTAGCGTTAGCTTTCCACCTAGCTAGGTCCAGCCCTTGTTTGCGTTTCACCGCTGAGAATGTCCCCCCATGATTGCGGCTGCTGCCCACTTCGGCCGCCGCTGCTGCCCGTTGGGCAAACTAACCTGTACGGCGGGCCGCAGCAACCGAACAGCAACCTCTTATTTCCGAACATTCATCTCTCCCCCGCCCACCGAGAGCCGGTGGTCTACTAAAGTTTCCAGTGTCCGGCCGATATTATATCGGCGGCCGATATATCGTGCACCACTAGACATAGCCAGTAAAGTGATCCCGACTGGTCCTGGCTAATGCCGCCATGCTAACCCTGTTAACTGCTAACGTTACCGGGAGGACCAGGCAAGCAGCCCATGGCTGTTTACAACGTGTAGTTCAGCGGCTGGAGCCGACAACGGTGAGTTATTTTAAGCCACGAGAGGGGGGCTGTAAATCCGGTTCCTACTGTAATTTTAATCCGAAAAAGTGTGTCTGTCAGTTGGTTACAGAGCTCCGCGTGAGCACGGGCTTTTATGACTGTCAATATAGCCAGCATCTACCGTCAGCTACTGTGCTGTGGAGTAATGTCTGGCAATGTGAAACTAGCGTCTAGCAACTTTGTTGTGAATGCTGCAGTCTCAGCCTGGCAACCCCCGTGAACTTCGAGTCTGGGCAGGAGGGGGCGGGGGAAACAACTCTCCAGTATTTTAAATTGGTAGTGCAGTAACTATTTTAACCGCTAGCTGCCAGTATTACATACAATATTACATATTGCATCTTTAACGGCTGTATTTTCAGACTTTGACATTTGATAATATAGGCACAGTTTTAAAGACAGATATTTAGTTATTTACACTGTGTTCTGCAGTTATATGCTAGGGTATTTGATGCTATCCTGTATTCCATGCAGTCAGGCCATCTCCTCCTCCTGCGCTCCGTAGCGGACAATGTGACTGCGAGACAGCGCCGATTAAATATTAAGAACGAGTTTTTATTTAAGATTTGAGTTGGAGGTGTGTATGGAACAATTATCACTCAGTACAAGTGCAAATAACACCGCTGGATTTAATCTTCATGATATGGTGTGCAGAAGAGTAGCCTAATCGTTATTCCCACATGTACTTTCTGCAGTCTGACTTCAGTTCACCACCTCAACATCTGCGTCGCCAATTCCTATTTTGTCTCCAAAATGTGCGTATGCAAGGTTCAGAATTTGCGTTGAGGACCGCACATTCTCCCGTCAAGTTTGTTTTTTATAAATCACAACCTTTGCGTGGCAAGTGGTGTACGCCCATTTTCAGCCCCGTTTTACGTTGTACGCCACGTTTATAAATGAGACCCCAGATCTCTGATATGAAAGCATTACACAATCAAAAATAAACAAAAGTTTACACATCACAAAAATAAACAAAAGTTCATCACAACTGAACATTTAAAATCCCCTGGCTCTTCATACAGCCCATTTCCTAACTGTAATGTGCTGCTGCTTCTCCCTGTCTCACCCTTTCTGAAGCTCCTCCACCTCATCTGTCCTCTGATATGAAAGCAACCAAAATTATGTTGATAGGAAAGCCGCAGCTATATCTAAATTGGTTGAATCATTATTGCCGTACTTTTTTAATTTGTAATTCTTAAATTAAGCTGTATTTTTAATTCAAACTGTATTCACTTCTTATCACGTGAATGTAGGACCTGCAGGAAAAGTTTACTTATTGTAATGTATTCAAGTTGAATCATTATTGCCGTACTTTTTTAATTTGTAATTCTTAAATTAAAAAACTTTTACAACAATTATGTGCATTGAAACTACCACACATGTGTACCACTGGGATACGTTGGTACGGATTGGAGAATATGCAGGAAACTTTATTACAGACGGAATACTCAATACACTACGCAAGCTTTGCCTGCTATGGAGACCAGCACCTCAGCCTGCGGTCTCACTCTATGCCGCTAGCCGGTAAGGGGACATCCTCAGTGGTGAAACGCGGAATGAGGGCTGGACTATGAGCTAGCTAGGTGGAAAACTAACGCTAGCCACCCACCTGTTCCATCAATCCAGCTTGCAACTGTCCACTCATTAGCCAACAAACTGGACTACATCCAACTTCAATAAAACTCCCAACGCGAGTTCAGAGACTGCTGTGTTTTTGTTGTTGTGGAAACATGGCTGAACAACAGTGTACCAGACTATCCAGCTACCAGGCCTGTTGCTCTATCGCCAGGTAAGACTAGTGGAGGTGGGCTGTGTTAATACGGACTAGTGCAGAAATGGGCTGCTTGTGTCCAACTAACTGCTAACTGCTGGTCGAGTTTGTGGCTGTTAGATGCCGACCATTCTACATTCCACATAAATTCACGGCTGTGTTTATACTCGGTGTTTATAGCCCACCAAACGATAATGCTAGTATGCGTTAGCTGAAATTTACGGAGCCTATAATGTGTGTGCACTAAATGTAGCCTGTTTTGTATGTTGTTTTTATATAATGTCGTTTTTATATATTTTAAATGTGTAACACCACATGACCCACGGTGAAACGTTTCGTGTATATGGTTGAAATGACAATAAGTTGAGTTGAGTTGACTGTCTCACTGTCTGTCTGTCTGTAAACGATAGGCATGGCTTGGGAGTGGACTCTAAAGCAGCGAAACAAGTGCATTCTGGGATTTGGTGTCTTTCATCCACGTGAGCCAAAAACTAATTTTTTGCCTAGAAGCCACCAATTTCAAAAAAATTTCTACTACATAAGTGACCCAATTTAAAGATATATTCATCTTTCCAACGGTGAAATATCCCTTTAACGTTAGCTTGGTCAGCGTTAGCCTAACATTAACAGGTGTGACAAAAAATATACAATGATTATCCTGACCTAAATCACTGAATCAACAAACTCACATCTCGACAAACATACCTGCTTGTTAGAAGTTTCAGTGTGCATGCGGCGTTCCTGGACACAGATGCATGAATTGGTGTGCGAAGAGTATTATCTGCGCATGTTATATAAATATAATTTGTTCACGTTTTATTGCGGTCGCAAGACCTGATAGCTCTCGCTTTGGACAGGGATTGGATAGCCCTGAGAAGGGACCCCCTCATCCCATACTCCTGCACCTCCCACAGTATCTCCTGGGGATCCCGGTCCTATGCCTTCTCCAGATCCACCAAACGCATGTAGACTGGATGGGAATACTCCCAGGCTCAGGAATCCACCCATCAGCCCCTCCACACCCAAAGCTTTCAGCATTTCTGGACAGATCTCATCAATCCCCGGGGCTTTGACACTGTGGAGTCAGCCTTGTCTCACAGAATTCCGTGAAATTATCACAAACTGTTAACACCGCATTGTGTGGTGGTAGCACAGAATGTGTGAAAATTCTGTGTGGCCGCCATGGAAAACAATGCCAACGTAAAGTCAATGAGAAGATGACGTAGCATTAGGAGCGACTACGGTAGCGAGTAGTATGAAAGCCTGAAAATCCACGTAGGGAGGTTGGTTGGGGTGGTGGATGGGTCAAACACAGGACTTTCACCCAGGATACCGGGGATCGTGTCCCGCGTGTCACATTTCCTAAACCCATCCGTAACCGTTCTGTTCTTTTTCCTAAACCCAACCGTCCCGTTGTTGTCCCACGTGTCATGGAAACGTAGGCCCACCCACAACCTTTTCCTTAACTTCTTCCGTGGGCCCATCACGGAATTTTCTGCGATTCCGTGAAACTGCCACTGATTTTGAGTTAAGGGGCCGTGTTCATTTCATGGAATTCTGTGAGATCAGGTTGGTGGAGTTGATTAACAACCTTAGTGACTTCCAACTGGGAAATTGATGATGATCCCCCATCAGCCTCCAGCTCTGCATCTACCATATAGTTAGTTGAATTCATGAGTTCCTCAAAGTGGTCTTTCCCCATCCCAATTACCTCCTCAGTTGAGGTCAAAAGCATCCAATCCTTACTGTACACAGCTTGGATGGTTTCCCAGATCATGTAAATACTGGCAAAAGCTTTCAACGTGTTGTTTAAACGCTCTGAGCGATAAAACAAAACACATTCTTTGTAGCATTACATCACATTACGACTTAAAGCTTAATTAATTAATTTTGTCCTGAAGAGATCCAACATATGGGAATATGTAGAACATGTAAAAGGATCCTTCTGTGGCTCCAAAAGTTACGATGACTAACAAGTTTGGGGTGCTGTGGGACTATTTCTACTTCTGCTTTGGAGTAATACAATGGAATTTGCTTAACTACTTGAATCTGTTTGTATTTCCTTTTTTAAAGAATGTTGTCCTTCTTTTAGCTTAATCCACCACAGAGTCAATAGTGCAAAGGCTTCATATCTGGACTGTGTTGTATTGATAAGTGCAGCAGCTTTTCAAAGCATTTCCGTAGCGAGTCGACAGCTCTATCTTTCTGGGTTTCCTCTGTTTGGACAAGGTCAGGTGACAGGCTCTGCCAGATATTTGTGAATGAACTTTGTGTGTGTGTGTGGTGTGTGTGTGTGTGTGTGTGTGTGTGTGTACGTGCATGCGTGCGTGCGTGCAGACACGTGCATAGAAGGCCTTCCATTCATACATTCCTTCCTGCCACAGTAACCTGAGCTTGGGGGGGAGGGGAGCAGGAGAGAGAGAGAGAGAGAGAGAGAGAGAGAGAGGGTGGAGCCTCTTTGACTATTTCCGTGGACAATACACATTTTTCTGACTTATCTAATGATTTCTTTCTTGTGAAATAACTGACAAACAAATCAAACGAAAAGGGAAAATTACTGGGATGTGATGTGGTCACACACATAGACATTGCTTCATTTTAAGGGGACACAAGCCAGAAATGCTGGGAACCTTGCCATTAGTTTGTACTCCACAACCCTGAAGTACACGTCAAAGACACCTTTACTGGGAACATCTGGGAAATCAACTCTTGTCAATATGTCAACGAGTTCTGGATCATTCCTGACAGCCACAGACGATGAAGATCCAAACTTGGAGGTCATTCAGACTTCATTCAAACCATGGGGACATAATAACATGTTTGGAGTTGTAATGGAGAAGCAAAGCATACTCCTATCTTTTTCTTAATATTGTTATTAATGTTATTGGTTGAGTTTGTTGCACTTTCCTCTCTGACCATGCTATTAATTTTGGATTCAAGACATTTTACTCTAAATATTTACAATACAATACAGTACAGTACTTTCCAGTTGGCTTTGTTCAGCCTTTAATGCACAATTTTATTTATGTTGATTATAACAGTATTATATTCTTTCTTTTTCTCAGTCCAAGCCCAGACTTTGACATCAGTAAAGAGGGTTTACAGCCATCTTCTTGTTTTATTTCTGCAGTGAATAATCAGGCTAAAAGTATACTAATACTTGACAAGCTCCTCTCCAACAATGACTCCAGTACTCTTTAATGTCCAGAAGAATCCTGACTGGGCTCTACAGCCCGTTGCACCAGCTGTGTGTAAGTTCTCTTTTAAGTTAGGGTGTAAAGTCCAAACTAAATGAAACGTTGAAACTAGTTAGTTTGACACTAGTCTCACATTGCCAGACCTTCCGCCGCTGCGGAGGAAGGTCTGGCTAGTCCACACAAAATTCCTGAATGGGAGAAAAACGTGCTCTGGTTTATTGGAATTTCTATAATCCGATCACAATCGTCATGGGCAGTGCTAAGTGCCGAGCGGAGCCCCGGTACCGCTGCAAAATAGTCTCGGGAAGGAACTTGTTTTGGGTGGATCATGTGTATATGTGACAGGTTAAAGAAAATACTCATAGCCTGTTATACACTAAAAGGTATTGGTACATTCATAGCATGTGAGGATCTTAAAATAGCTCAGGATAAAAGGTTCATGCACTCAGTACATAGTTCATAGAGATTGATAAAATTCATATAATTGTATTAAAAAGTTAAAATCTGTCACGCATACAAAGGGTAAAAAATTGTAAGAAGAATGTGTAAACATTACATTGATTACTTTATTTTGTGGTGCATAATTTAAGAGTAAAAGTATTAATCTGTGATCTACTAAGTGCTCTTAATCTATTAGCCTGAGATCGATTGCTTTGGTCTCCACCCAAGTTCCGGGGAAATCGCGGTCGTTTCCTCATTACACTAAAGTTCTCAGTGAGGAAACATCAGCGCATCACTCTTGTGATTATTTCTCCCCTTTTTGTTATTGATATAAAACGGAGTTCATTTAATAACTTGCTACTTTCTAACGTGTCAATAGTGTTTAAGGTGTGTGTTACTAACAGTTTGAGTAAGTTAGAGTTAAGTTTGCAGAACGTAATATATGTGTGTGTCAATTGTGAATTAACATGTACGCAGTTAATAATATATTTCACAGTGTTATTTGTATAATGTGTTTCAAGCACTTTATTGATATTTGTGATAAATGTAGTTACGGTTTACTGAGCTAAAACTAATTTGTGCTTAACAGTTGTATT
Source organism: Perca flavescens (assembly GCF_004354835.1). NCBI lineage: Eukaryota > Metazoa > Chordata > Actinopteri > Perciformes > Percidae > Perca > Perca flavescens. The sequence continues at coordinate 10,854,241 of NC_041331.1, forward strand.
GAAAATGTTTTATATGTTTTAGTGAATTACACTGTATGCTATTGTGACTTGAGTAAGCCTTGTACTTCCTGTAGAAATGTGGTACTGTTGTAAGATGAAATTAATGTGGTACTGTTGTAAGATGGAATTAATGTGGTACTGTTGTAAAATCATTACACTAAAGTTCTCAGTGAGGAAACATCAGCGCATCACTCTCGTGATTATTTCTCCCCTTTTTCAGGGGCATAACATATATTTAAAAATTGTTTTAGTCGTGCAACAGAAAATACGATAGATAGTAATACAAATAGTCTAGCTAGCTGTCTGGATTTACCCTGCAGAGATCTGAGGAGCAGTTAACCATTGTCCTCATAAATCCACCGGAGTTTAAAATGCCAACACAAAGAAAGAGGAAGGTAACGGACATCCGGCCCTAAAGAGTGACATCCAGTGGAATTTCCGGCAGCACTGGAGCAATCTCGGAAGTGGAACGACGTGGATATAGACTAGTTTGACACTAAAGTTGTGTCGATGTTTGGTTGCACCACGGAGCCGTAAGCTTCATCTCAGTTACACTGGCGTAAGTCCACACTAACCATAATTTTGTCGCAGAAAAGGACATTTTCACTTCCAATCAGTAACAAGCACTATTCTTGATGCAGTGTTTATATTAATTATTATATTATTATTACCGTGTTGTCTCTTTTGCAAATTGTCTTTTAACGCTTAGCTCCGCAATAGTGAAGAAGCTAACAGCTAAAAATAGCAAATGTTGGTAACGTTAATCACCAAACAGCCACAGAAAGGTACATCAACTCAGACAAAGCGTTATGATTAGGTGATAACTATACAACCCTGACCTGCAGCTAACGTTAGTGCAAAATAACAACAGTGACATTGAGTGGTGAAATGTCAACTAAAACATGGAGTAATATAACAATATTAACATTATTATTAAAGTTAAAACAAACATGATTATAGCCTACACTGGCAAACTGTGTTAACGTTAGTAGCTGTGGTTGCCGACGCAGACAAAATCGCAAAATCATGCCCCAAGTAATCCCACCTTTCAAAATGATGCACCATGACAACCCATTTTACAGAGGACTTTACATCTACTAAGGGTGAGGTGTAAGATTTAAATTGTACTTATGCCTACGTTAGAACTATTTCAGCTGGTGCAACCCTCAAAATGTAAGTAGCACGTAAACTCCGACCCAAGTTAGAACTTTGTTTAAACTAGTCTACGTTTGAATTTACACATAGATGCTGCAACCTAGTGCTAGACAGAAAGAGAAAGTCCAGGCGGAGTGGGAGTGCATGACTATTTCCTTCTTTCTATCACTGTTCCTTCTCTTGTGTTGTACTATAGAGACTGCTGGGGTGGCAAGACAACACAGAAACACACACACTCCCCTCCCTGTGTCTGGTTGCAGCCCTCCTCCGTCCTGTGACCTGCAGGCATTTAACCTCTGACCTGCAGGGCCAATATTAACTCTTGTGTGATTGTTCCCGGGCAGCCGACTTCCCCTGGCCCAGGCCCTGAGAACATTCCTGGGCTCTGTAGCTAGGAGAGCCTTGCTGTCACACTGCTGACCTCCTCTATGGCCAGGGTTACCCTTGATCTTCCACACACACACACACATACACACACGCACACACACACACACACATATATACACTCAGCAGGCCCTTCATCCCCACCCCCCCAGCCGGAGTCCTCTGGGGGCTGCTGGTCTGTCTCGGAGCTGAAGGCCACCCAGTCCGCGTACTAGCTCCCACACATTCATCAATAACTGCTGCTATCGGTGGCTGGATGGATGCTTGAGATGTTCTGTGAGAAGATCAGTCAGTGTGTTTACATGGCCATTAGAAGCCCAGTTTGGAGTCTTCTCCTGGTTTGGATCTTATTCGGGATATGACATGGAACATGAACTACCTTGTTATTCCTCTCCCTGTAAACATGATCACAAAAGTATCAAGGGTTCTCATCATCTGCATACAGGTGTGTCTTAATTCCTTGTAATCTCAACATCACTTATTTCTTTAACAACAGAGAATGTTCAGAAACCTGATCAGGTGTTCACATGTCAACATTTTGGAGTTTCTTTCCAAGTACTCCAAAGAGGAGGAGCGACTAGGTCGAGCCAGGATGAAGTCATTCAGATAAATGCACGTTCATGGCTTTCTTCAACAGACCGCAGATTTACTGATGCTTAGTAATGACCAAATTAAGCTTTGTGAAGCATTTCTTTATTTTCTGAGCCCACTGTTCAACAAAGGGTTGAGAATATACTGAATTGCAATGCCTTAGGCCTTTCTCTTAAAACAAGAGCGCCATCTAGTGGGCTCAGAAAATAAAGAAAATGCTTCACAAAGCTTCATTTGGCCATCACTACTGATGATGAAATTGAGAAGATGCGTTCCGCCTATACTTTACACAGAGTGAGCAGCAGCTACTAAGCTTACGAGGAAGTAAAGAATATGCCTAAAAATGTATCATTACCAACTACTGCTCTTAAAAGTGAGCAGAAGACGACCATGCTAGAATATGACCATATCATGCTCATGCTCTCTCTCTCTCTCTCTCTCTCTCTCTCTCCCCCTCATATATATATATATATATATATATATATATATATATATATATATATAGGCTATAATATACATTTCTTAAGTACAATATTATCTTCTCCTAATTTTTTAATTAAAATGTAAAACTGTGTAAATGAACTCTTTGGATGGTATAATAAGAATTTAAGAATTGCGAGCAGTGCTTAGTAATTGTATATTTTTAGACAATCATTCAGTCGGTCCGCTAATGTCTGCCACACTTTTTCTCACATTTGAAAAGCGTAATGGTATTTTTTCAACCTGGACCCTATTGCATGCATTTGAGCCTAATAGACTGATGTGAACATCCCAGTGAAGCTAGCTGCAATGTAACTTAATGGGGCAACTGTGCACACTTAATTTTTGTCCACTAAAAGTGATTTTCTTTTTGCCACTGACAGGCTCAGATTGTTTTGAAGTTCACCTAGTAGAGTGTGCGTCCCATGTAGCAGAGTCCTTTGCAGCGGCCCATGTTTGAATCTGACCTGCGGCCCTTTGCTGCGTGTCCAGTTCCCAGGAGACAAGTGATCCCAGTTAAATATAAGGTGTTCTCTCCCTGTTGTTTGTTGAATGTACATTCTCGTCAACAGGTTCCTATGTTATCCAACCAAATGACAGCGCCCACCAGCCAGTCAAATGATGGTTTAGCCAAGAAAAGGCTCCTGTTAGCCAGGTAGCTGTTACAGTCATATTTAGCAGATAAAAATTGAGCGTCAAGCAGCGTCGACAGTTAAGTTTAGACACCAAAACGACTAGTTAAGATTATAATAAAGATGGTGGTTTGGATTAAAACAGTGGCCCCCTTAAGAAGAACTCCCGGGACTCAAACATACGTTTCCTGGGTGAAAGTCTTGTGTTTTCCCAGACACACGAACTCTGCTGCCCAGCTTGAAAACGCCCCAGATCTTCACGCTGTTATACAGCAGTAGTCATTGTTGTGCACACAGTAATAAATAGATTGAATACAAACGAATTACAGTGCTTTCCTTTTGGTGGCTTTATGTACGAATGGTTCATGAGAACAGGCTAATTTTGTTCAGTGAACAGGGACTATAATTTGGAAGGATGGTACAATTATGAAACCAAATAACTATACATGCCAAATAAAATATGTTACACTTTTCTTGTTTCGGGCTCCAAGACCGGCCGGGAAGCAGCTGGTGAGACGTTCCATCCAGGGCTGATTTTCTTTTGGGGGTAACACCCCGATACTGACAGTATTAACAAAAGATGAAGCCATCATGTCTTGAGAAGCTTCTTGTTTATTGTTAACCGTTAACTCACTTTACATCGTCTTTGGGATCTCTTTTTTCTCTCGCTTTTTCCTCACAGCCACACGTACGCTTCTCAGTCTAGCAATGTACATTAGTGGTTGTAATTGATCTTTATATTGTGCAAATGATTAGTAGCCTAACTTAAATGTTATGATTAGGTTTCAGTTCAGAGCAGTGGTCAGTTAATGTATTTTTTTATTTTTATTTTTTTATTAACCTTTATTTTACCAGGACATAATCCCATTGAGATTCAGAATCTCTTTTTCAAGTGAGTCCTGGCCAAGACAGTAGTACAATAGTTCCATATTTATAATATACAGTAAAAAAACACACAACAGAAAACAGAAAAAGACAGTTGGCAATTTAACATCATCTCAACATAATCACCAGCAGTGCCCAGTAACAGCACATGTGCATTTAGTACTCAAACAGTCATTTATCCTAATTTTAAACTGTGTCATTGTTGGTAAGTAGTCTAATTTAAGATGATTCTGCAATTTATACCAGGATGAGGGTGCAAAAACTTTAAAGGCATTTTCACCGAAGACAGTTCACGTTCGGGGAATGTCATACATGATTTGCCCATATGATCCAAGATTACATTTCCTGGTAGTGACTTTAGGAGTCAGGAGAAAACATAAGTAAGGAGGCAGTTTACACAGTATGGCCTTAAAAAGAAAAATACACCAATGCTCCAACCTGCGATTGTTCAAAGAAGGCCAACTAACACTCTCATACAAGCTACAGTGATGAGTATGAAAACTAGAATTAGTTACAAATCTTAGTGATGAGTCCAGCATTTTCAGAGAAAATTGATTTGCATGCATGTACAGTATATAATATCACCATAATCCAGCATTGACAGAAATGTTGCTTGTGTAAGTGTTTTTCTTGCACTAAAAGAGAAACAGCCTTTGTTTCTATAATAGAAACCCAACTTTACTCTAAGTTTTTTGTTAGACACTCTATATGCAGCTTGAAGGACAAACTTTCTTCTAAGAAGAAACCAAGATATTTGTAGACTGATACTCATTCACTTATTTTCTCATCTAGTATAACAATCTGACAAGCATCGTCTGTGTTCCTTGATTTGGAGAAGCACATCATTTTAGAGTTTAGTGCAAGTCTCAATTTATGAAGATTCTTCTGAATAATGTTAAAAGCAGATTGCAGGTCTTCTGAAGCCCTTGTTAAGGATGAGGCAGAACATTACAAAATGGTGTCATCTGCATAATAATGTCATTTTGCTTTTGTTACATTCTGATACAAGTCATTTATATAAATAGTAAATAAAATGGAACCCAAAATGGACCCCTGGGGGACACCATTTTGTATAAGTAATGAGTTTGAGGACACACCATCAACCTGAACACTTTGTGTTCGGCCACTCAAGTAGTTGCCAAACCATTTGACAGGTTTTGATGACATTCCAATATCCACCAATCTCTGAGACAGGACAGAATGGTCAACTGTGTCAATAGCCTTTGACAGATCTAAAACAGCGCAGCACAATACTCTTTAGAATCAATAGCACTTATTAAATCATTTAACCCTTTCATAGTGACGGTGACAGTGCTGTGTTTTTTACGAAAACCCGACTGCAAATCATTTAAAATGTTTTTTGTTGCTAAATAATCTTTCAACTGGTCACTTATAAGCCCTTCTAAAACTTTGGCTAAAGCAGATAGCTTAGATATTGACCTATAATTATTTGGATTTGATCGGTCACCACCCTTTAATAAAGTAGTGACATATGCTGACTTCCATACACTAGGTATTAATCCAGTTTCAATAGTCAGGTTGAAAATGTATCTCAAAGGTTCTGCAATATGTTCAGCAGCAATATTTAGAAAGTATGGATCCAACCCAAGAACCCAAGAGCATCATATACCTCCTGTGTTGCAATAGGCACAAGATCAAAATCGAAAGGTACATTTTCCCTAGACAACGAGTAATCCTCCTGTGTCATCTGTTATTTTTGTTGTCTGTAATAAATGTATCATTCAACTTTAATGAATTTGGCAGCACAGTATCCCTAGAATCTGAAAACAGTGATTTTATAACTTTCCAAAATTTAGAGGGGTTAGCTGAACTTTCACATAATTCACATAATTCATTTACATAAAAATATGATTTAGCTTTGCGTATTTGAGTGACACATTTGTTTCTCAGGTGCCTAAAATGTTGCCAGCCTGAGCTATTTTTGGATTTCTTTACCGTTGCCCAAGCAAGATCACGCTCATGAATTAGATCAGACAATTGCTCTGAAAACTACAGATTATCACGCCCTTTAATCTTATATTTCCTAAGAGGAGCATGCTTGCTGATAATGTCCAAAAAAAGTGATTTAAAGTATTGCAATGCTATCTTGGGCTCCGAGATCAAATTTACCCTGGTCCAGTCACAAAGATTAAGATCAATTAAAAAAGCTTGTTTACAGAACGACTTAAGATTCCTCTTAATTATAATATGCGGTTTACATTTAGATATCCTGGTATCTCTTACACCCGCGATAATGCAGTGATCACTCAAATCATTTGCAAAAACAGCAGTAGCATTGTATTTCTGTGGCATATCGGTTAAAAACAAATCAAGGAACGTAGACTTTTCAGGATGTGGCCTGTAGGGTTTGGCCTAGTAGGCGAGTCTATAATTTGGGTCAAATTCGCTTAGTCACAAAAACTTTTAATTAAATCACATGCCGGAATTAACCAGTCCCAATTTAAGTCACCCATTAAAACCAATTTGGTATATTTTATAGATGACAAACAATCAGCCAATGAGGACAATGTAACCTTTGGTGCAGGAGGTCTATAACATCCCACAAATGTTAAAACACAATTCTGCGATAATTCATTTTCAATTCTAGCAATTCAAATTGTTTAGGCACAGACTTGGATAATTGTACTGTTGCCTGCAAACTATTTTTTTTACATAGATCGCCACTCCACCTTTAGTACGGCGATCAGTACGAAGTATATTATACCCCTCCATATGACTATAACTATCAGGAGTGGATCTACCCAGCCATGTCTCAGATAACACCATAATATCAACATTTGTCGATTTGGCGCTAATTCTGACCATATCAATTTTTGGCAGTAGACTTCTCACATTTATAAAACATTTAAACCAATACCAGACCTATTTAGAAAGTCAGCAGGAGTTTGCAGTGATATCATATCGGTCACAGGACCTGGGTTAGGTTGCACATTTCCTGACATCAGCATCATAAGTGTAATAATACATTTCAATATGCGTGTATTAAGACTATAATTATTGCTTTATACAATTTTTAGAGTCACAACTCATTGTGATTTTGGGCCAAAAGTTTTTTGATGGTATAAATCAGTCACTAAGGAGGAGCAGGCTTAAAAGATGTTTAAAGTTTGCATGTTGAGAACCCAGGCTCATGTCATACATCCAGCCCCCCTGACTGCCAACCAAGTCCTGTGCACAGTCAGTAACCTTTGATCGTGGTGACATGTCAAGTGCATCTAAGGAAACATTATAGTCACTCACTAGGACCTCCTGGTGCACTTCATACTCTGAGATTTTAAGCAGACACAGCAAAGACAGAAAGGCAAGAATCATACTCGCCATGATGGAATTTGCACACTACAGAGCAGGGTAGCTGGAGTGGCACAATGGCTAATGGTGGAGTGGAGGAACACAGGTTGTAGCTGGTGGAAACCCAGGCTATAGCTGGTAGCTAGTGGAGACCCAGGCTGTAGCTGGTAGCTGGTGGAGTGTAGGCCAGGCAGTAGGTGGAACCCAGGCTGTAGCTGGTAGAAACTCAGGCTATATCTAGTAGCTAATAAAGACCCAGGCTGTAGCTGGTAGCTGGTGGAGGGTAGGCCAGGCAGTAGCTGGTGGAGACGCAGGCTGTAGCTGGAGCAGGAGGCCAGGCTGTAGCTGGTGGAGACCCAGGATGTAGCTGGAAGAAGAGGCCAGGCTGTAGTTGGTGGAGACCCAGGCTGTAGCTGGTGCAGGCAGAATGATGCAGGTAGGCTTGTGCTTCAGGCTAAAGACAAACCCCACAGCAGCAGATGTTTTTTAGTAGAAGGGCCAAACTGATTAGGCACAGCAAATGGAGTAGGTCTCCAAATCAGGTGAAGTTCATAAGTTGAGGAGTAAACCTCAAACTTTGTTGAGAGGCAAACAATTTGTTAGAGAGGATATTAAAATCCATTTAAAAACATGTTAAAACAGACAAACACTAAACAGAACAAAGGACAGGCTGCAATCTTGGAAAGGATATTCTTAGGCTACTTACGCATTCAGTCGGTCCACGATCATCTGCCACGCTTTCTCTCACTGTTTTATTACAGCGGCCAGTTTTCTTTTTTTACAAATAATGTTTCACTTCTTCAAACTTCCATAAGAAGTCATGGCATCAATAAATCTGTGATGGACATGTGGTCAGTTGAAGAAAGCGCTGAACATGCATCTATCTGAATGACTTCATCCTTGCTTGACCTAGTCGCTCCTCCTCGGCCTGGCTTGTAGCTGTGTGTGTGTGTGTGTGTGTGTGGGATAAATCTTGATGTGAAGATGTGAAGAACAAGATATGATAACAATGTTTTCACTGAAGGCATTCAGAAATGTTACTGTTGTCTCTGTCATGGACAACAATAGCATGCTAACCGACGAGGTTTTCATTGGCCATTAGTCAAATTGTGTTGTCAGACTGTGGATGTAGTAGATATTAATGATATGTGAAACGTAATCAGTCACCATGCATCTGCTGAGCATGCAGATTAAGGGGGGAGAATAGAGGACAAAGGCTCCTTCTGATTTGTGCAGAGATTTCATTTTGAAAGTAAAAAGGAGAACTTCAAAGTCACTTTACTACTCAGATTGCATCCCTTACTCACCTTCTGTCATGTGCCTTTAGACTTTAGACTTTATTGAAGGCTTTGTCACAAACCGTACCTTATGGCCACAGCACACTTACAAAAAAACAAAAGTACAAACATAACAGAATGACATGCAGGAGAATAATACAGACAGGTAACACAGACATAGGGGCAGTGGTTTATCTCTGTCTCTTGTTTAGGGCCGCTATGGCTGCAGGCACCAGGCATTTGCCAAAGTGAGCTCTCTTGGCCCTCAGGGTCCTGTACCTGCATCCAAAGGGCAGAAATGGTGAAGTGGCTGTTGACTGGGTGTGTGTTGTCATGTGCTTTTGTGGTTGTGATGCGTGTTATGCCCTTAAAATTGAGATTGTGGGAGTGGAGAGACAGATTAATTTGGCAGCAATATATGTATGTTGTATGTTGTTTCTCTTCCACATAATCGGTCTGAAGAGAGAAAGCACCAGATCTCCGTTATCCTCTATATGAGTTTGCTTGGTTTGTGACAGAAAGCATGTTAAAGAAACAGGTGGCACAGTAGAGCAGGTTGGACTAGACAATACCCTGGTACAACAGTATGAGGACATGGGGGGGAAAGATAGAGTCCTTTGAGTTTATGGATGGCTGACAGTTTTTGATGCCTCCTTTATTGAATGTCCTTTGTGTGCTGGTAGAAAGTGAGTTTGGTGTCTAGTGTGAGTCTATGGTATTTAAAGCTGGCAACCATTTCAACTGTTTTGTTGTTTAAGAGAATGGGGTGCTGGGGATATGGGGAACCTATTGCTATTTCTTTTGGCTACGTTGAGATGGAGAAACTTATGCTTACACCACTGGGAAAAATGTGCGAAAGAGTTGTGGAAGTCCGTTACAGAGTTATTGTCCATTAGAAGAGCGAGGATGGCAGTGTCGTCTGAGTATTTTAGGTAGGCGGTGGTGCGTGAGGGGCTGGTGCAGTTGTTGGCGTCCAGAATGTAGAGAAACAGGCTTAGCACACAACCCTGTGGGGCTCCTGTGTTGGTGATTTGTGAGGGTGATGTTTTTCCAATTCGAACAGCTTGCCGTCTGTCACTGTGGAAGATGTGCAGGAGATGAATCAGAAGGGGTGAAGTCTTGAATATGTGTAGCTTCTGGATATGCTGGTGCCTTTGGATGCTGTTAAAATCCATGTAGAGGATCCCTAGCGATGGTGCCTCAAGAGTCTAAATGTTGGAGGACAAGATGTAGCAGGCAGGAGACAGCCTACTCTGTATCCCTTTTTTCCCTGAAAGCAAATTGGAGGGCGTCCAGTTGTTTTTTGACAAATGGGAGGATGGTCTTGAGCAGCAGTTTCTCTAGACATTTCATTATTATTGGTGTGAGGGCAATTGGGCGGTAGTAGCTAAGTTCAGTGGGTCTTGGTTTCTTGGGCACAGGGAATATGGTTGTGCTTTTCCAGAGGATGGGTTTTGTGGCAATCAGGTAGGATTCACAGAAGAGGTAGTGAACAATTGGAGCGAGTTCAGTGGTGCAGGTCTATAGCACCCTGGCTGGGATGCTGTTGGGCCCTGGAGCCTTGCCTGGATTGCACTGGCTGAGCTAGTGCCAACGTCCTCCACTGTAAAAGGGGCAGGCTCATAGGGATCCATTGGGGGGAGAGCCTGCAGTGCTTTTATGCACTCATCAGAAAAGTCCTGTGTGTCAAAGCAGTTGACAAATGAGTTAAAGTCTTTCCCGATTTCTTTGTTCTGTCTGACCAAATGATGGCGAAGTTGCCCAGGCTGACCTCTGCATCGTAGACCGACTCATCCAGCCACGTCTCGGACAGGGCGATGATGCAGATGTCCCTGAAGACCCTTTCCTTTCGGAACCTGGCGTGTAGCAGGTCCATTTTGTTTTGAAGGGAGCGGACATTCGAGAGGATGATGGAGGGGAGAGGAGGTCTGAAAGCCCGTCTCCTTATTCTGCTTTGAACACCTCCGCTTCTCCCTCATTTCCTTGGCCATAGCTCCGGTGGTATGAATACCGCCGGTTTGATGTTACACAGCAGTGAATTACGGTGTAGAAAGAGTCAATCGCAGCCATAGGTGAGTAACCTGTTTCCAGAATCAAGCTGTACATCATGACTGTCTGTCACGCAATCCATCCAACAGTGCTGAATTTCAGTCAGAACAAAAGACAATGCCACTCGAGCCATAGTACAAACTGTCTGAAATCGAGTTGCATTGTGGGTTATGCATGCGCCAGGTTTTGACAAAGACGAAGAACCACATCTGTGGTTGTTCTGCATCAATTTCAGTCCTTGTTTTTGCCCATTGCGAGTCCAACTGTGTTGTAGAAGTGCAATGATACATTTGTATAGTACACTTTTTAGTGCTCTTGCATAATATCAATAATCCAAGTATATTCATACATGCATCTTTTTGTTTATTCTTCTTATTCAGATCATAACACAGTGATAGCAAAGTAAGGACATCTCTTAACCATAGGCATGAGAACCACTGCATCATTCCATTTAGAAAGCAGTGATTGAAAAGGTTAAAGTTGGTGTAAGCCCAGTGTGCAGTACAGTCTGTTAACCTCACAGGGATCACTGTGCCGTGGACGGCACACTTCTGCTCAAAATAGATGCTGCATAAACTTCATTATAACTTTGAAACATTAAATCTTCAAAATATACAGCCATTTCAACTGATGTGCATCACAACACTGGTTGAAAGCTTAGACTCTCAGGATTCCATTAAGCCCACACACAAAGCATAAGATAATTTATAGCAGTTAGAAAACGGTAATCTAGTTGCGATAACACTGAAAAGGACAGCGCCAATTCAAGTGTGCTTACATACCTGCACATTCTTCCATTTATCCACTTCGGTGAAATTGTTTTTTTTTATAAATCCCCAAGAGTCCAAGCAAATGTAATATCCAAGCAGTTGTCTCTGCCAGTAACAATTTTATGGTAACAATTTCATGGTTCGAGACCCTCCTACCTCTTTAGCCGATAAGGAGACAATTCCAACGATATATGATAATGTGCCATCAAGTTAGGTTGTGCCCTGGTATAGCCGTGTATAGAACCTTTATAGCCTGTGTGTAACACGTGTGCCCTCGCAGAAAACATCTTTCGAGTTGGATTACGCACACGTTAGTTACAGAGAGCGACTTTGGTGAGTTATCTAATTTCAAGACGTTTGTGTGACACTGTACCCTGTACCAGTGTTAGCTAGACAATTAATTTGCATCTGTGGTTCACTATGTAAATAGTTTATTTTATCATTCATGTGTGTGTTTTTATATTTCTATATAAAAACCTTGCCAGTGCAGTTTGTTTGCCCTTTTTTTTATCAAAATCTCTTATGCGGAATAGAAGAAAATATAGGTGGCACAAAACAAAAACGCACAGACATATCTGTAGAAACAAATTCATATAAAATCAATTTCTGAGTCTTTTGACTTCAAATCGTTTTCAGTAGTAAGCTGACACATGTGGCTATGGCCTTGTGTTGTCTGTATCTCACCAGATGTGTTTACAGCAGTGTATTTTAGTCAGATTTTACAGATGAATGACTGACTGTGTCAGTAAGGCCTAGAGTCACCCTGACACTTGTAAACGAAACTCGAGAGTGTTTCCTTTCCAGTGACACCAGGCACACCCCTGAGTGTCAAAGTATGTGGGAGCTTTAATTTGGGTTTGTCATTTAGACCAAAAAATCTGCCGTTTCTTAACAGGCTACACATAGGGAACCAACTTTTAAAATCTCCACAATACAAATGGAATGCCATTGAAAATACTCTGGAACTATGCACATTTTTAAGTTACTATAGTGTTACTTTGACTTTTGTGTGAAAATGGAGAAAGACAAAACAAATCTACTAATGTGATAGATGGAAACATGTTACAGTTTTTTTTGGATTGCTTAAGCATGATTTTCAAAACAGGGCCTGTGTTTTCAAAACACTACACACAATTAGCACAACCACACACCCAATTAGCAAAACACTACAGATCCTTTGCATAATTAAACACTCTTGTAAAAACTATACACTTTTGTTTAAAAACCACACTTTGTTACCATATGAAACACACACGTTTCACATTACTATACTCTGTTTGCACGAGTTACACTCTTCTGTGATAAACCTAAAACACTTTTAGCACTTCTACTTCCCTATGATTAGCGTAGGCTACCATCAACAAAGTACAAATATAATGTAAATTCACCAAACACTACACAAGACCAATGTTGCAGATTTATTTCTCAACACGCCCAAAATGTTGACATGGAGATTCATAATACTGTAACAAAATGTCACTTTACGTATTGTACTGTAAGTTTACTGTAAAAAAAACAAACACAACAAAACTAGACATTGTCTCTTCGCCTAGCTGGATCTGGCCAGAGAATTTCATCAACATCGCAGGCAATGTTGTCATTAGCAAGACACCTTGGAAAGAAACGTCTTGAATGACGAATCCATCCTTGCATTGCTTCTACCTCCATCTGATCACAGGCCTCCTCCATGGCTTGGATGAGGGGTACCTCAGCCTGGAGACGGAGATCATATACCTTCCACTGCCATGCCGAGAAAAATTCTTCTATAGGGTTGAGGAATGGAGAGTATGGTGGAAGATATAGGACGGTGAAATGTGGATGTTGCTGAAACCAGTTCTGAACCAGAGCAGAGCGGTGGAAAGACACAGTGTCCCAGACAAGAATGTATTGCATATGATCGATTTGATTTGCTGCTGTTATGTTGTACAATTGGTCCAAGAATGTAAGTATGAATGCTGTGTTGTAAGGGCCCATATGGGCATGGCGGTGGAGGACCCCATTCTGTGTAATGGCTGCACAGAGTGTGATATTACCCCCACGTTGCTTGCATGTTGATGTTTCTTCCCCTCCTTCGTGTTCTCGTCAGGTTGAACCCACCCTCATCTACGTAAATGAACTCATGCTGGATCTCCTCTCCATCCATTCGTAAAACTCTGAAGAACAGTGTCAGGCAAAATTGTGTAGTTCAGTGTAGATGTAGTATACATATTACAGTACAGTAAAAGATTATGAGACAGTATGCAAGATCACACTGCTAAAGTGAATACATACCTCTGCATAATCATGCCGCAGTCGTTTCACCCTGTCGGAATTGCGCTCGAAAGGCACTTGATAAATTTGCTTCATTTGAATATGGTTTTTCTTTAGGATGCGTGCCAGTGTTGATGTTGAGACCTGATGGATATTGTTGAAACTGGCGTGGTTATTGAAAATGTTAGTTTGGAGCTGATTGAGTGTTATAGCATTGTTGGCCAAAACCATGTTTACTATCTCCCTCTCTTGCTGTTCTGTGAACATAGGAGGCCTTCCCCCTTGTCGTTCCTGACCCTCAATCCTATGTAGAAAAAAAAAACAGTATACAATAGTACAGTAATGTCACAGGAAAAGGTAACAGAAGTGCTGATAGTGCATAGAATACAGTACTGTAAGCAGTTACTGAAACCGTGCAGATGGGTTTGATATGATGATATTTTTACAATACCTATTTTCCAGTCGAAATGTTCTTATCACACTTGCCACTGTGTATCGGCTTAGATTTGGCTGTACAGCCTCCCTCAGCATCAGGCCGTGGTTGACAACGTGGTCAACCAGTGTTGCGCGGATCTCATTTGTCAGATTCGGTCCTCTTTGAGCACCTTCTTGTCTTCCTCTTCCTCTTCCTCTACCGCTACCGCTACCTCTATCTCTACCTCCAGCATGGCCTCCATCTCTTCCTCTTCCTCTGTTGATTCCTCCTCTGTTGATTCCTCTTCCTCACCTTCCTCCTCCTCTTTGTCCTCCTCCTCGTTCTCCTTGTTCTCCTCCTCATCTTACTCTTTCTCTGACTCTTTCCATTGTGCTTGAAGACCGATGAACTCACCTGCTGCTTTTTATAGTGCTTATACACCTGATTGGTGTGTCTACAATTAGGCAAACAAGTGTTTGCACACCTGATGACTGTGTTGAACCAATTGGTTGGAAGGTGCTGTAATTTGACAGTCAGTGCTTTGGTATTGCAAGGAAGTGACTTCATGATAGATTTTTGTGTGTAATGTATGTTAAGTGTGTTTAGTGTTTTGCAAATCACTGTGTGTAGAGTTTTGCAACAAGTGTGAGGTTGACAATGTGCTTATAGTTGTGCAAATATGGGCTGATGTTTTGCTTCTTGAGTGTAAGGTTTTACTAATAGTGTACTACTTTTAATTTTAGTGTGTAAGCAATCCAAAAAAACTGTAACACCATAGACGGTTAAAATATGGACGCAGTCTCCGTGACGTCACCCTTAGGTTTCTGGTGAGACAAAATCAAACTCAAATTGGCCGGCTCCGGTGGCTCCGGCTGTCACCTTGGCAGTAGTTGGTACCATATAACTGCAACATGGAAATGTGATTGGCTGTGGATGGTTCACCCATTCATTACAGTTAGTCGAGCTGTTGATGCTGAATTACATGTTGTGCTTCTTGGTCAAAAAAAGTCAAAGTACTTTATTATCCCAAAATTGGGAAATTTGTTTGGTCAAAGTGCAGCACATTTAAGACACACAGGCATATAAGTAGGTACCCGCCCCACACACCTACACACACACAAAAACACGCCGACTTATTGGGACTTTAGCTTATTCACCTTAACCCCCAGAGTAAGACAAGTCGATACATACACTTCTCGTGTCCGTGCGTGTTGTAACGCTGTCTGACAGTTCCACCGGTAGCTTAGCCTAGCACAGAACTTGCAGGTCACTGGTTCCAACTAGCCTACTGCTCCGAATAAGTGACAAAATAACGCAAACATGCTCCTATTTACATGTTGTGGTTTGTAGACTCACAGCGTGTACAAAGAACAACATAACATGAGACACAGCCATCTTCTAACTGTAAACACATTGGGAACTCAGATTCTCAGAAGGCGAAGCTCAGGTACTTCTGCTCCTTGGGCGGAGTGATTTGCTTTGCAGCAAGCCTTTCTGAGAATATAGTTCCCGGTTTGTTTACAGTTAGAAGATGGCTGTGTCTCATGTTACGTTGTTTTTTGTACACGCTGTGACTATACAAATCACAACATGTAAATAGGAACATGTTGGCGTTATTTTGTCACTTATTTGGAGCAGTAGGATTGTTGGAACCAGTTACCTGCATGTTCTGTGCTGGGCTGCTACCGGTGGAGCCGTCAGACAGAGTTACAACACACACGGAGAAGAGAAGGGTATGTATAAACTTATCTAACTCTGGGGGATACGGTGAATAAGCCAAAGTCCCAATAAGTTGGCGTGTTCCTTTAAGAATCTGCTCAGCCTTACTCACAATAAAATCTGACCATAGCTGAGTGACTGACGTCTGAATTTTGAGTTGGGCATCAATTTCAATGCCTAAGTATTTGTAGCTACTAACCTTCCCAATTGGTGTGTCATTAACAATGTTGTTAGGGATCTCACTTTTATGACGTCTCAAATCAATGACCATTTCTATTGTTTTATTTCCATTAACTGCCAGGAAGTTATCTTTACACATTTGGTGAAGTTACTCACCTCTTCCTCAAAGCTGGTTAGCGCTGAGCTATCAGGTTTCAAATACCCCACAATGGCAGTATCATCTGCATATTTTAAAAAAGTATGTGTGGATGTACTAGCTCGGCACTCATTAGTATAATGTCTGTACTGTACAGGGGACAAAACACACCCCTGAGGGGCTCCGGTGTTAATGGAGGTGGAGGTGACTGAATTAAACCTAACCTGTTGTGTCCTATTTGTTAGAAAACTGTTTATCCAAATCCTTTTGGTTAACCCCTAGCTCTGCCTGTGTACCCACCAACAGGTGGGGCTGTATGGTGTTAAATGCTGAAATCAATGAAAACAATCTTAACAAAGGTACTAGGCCTTTCTAGATGTACTAGGTACTGCCCAGCCAATCTGCACATTTTAAAGGTGCACCATCCATGATGGATAGATGAGATGCAGTTGCCCAGAATCCACTTCTGTCCATGCTTATAAAAAGATATTTATATGCAACTTTAAAATAGGATTTATTTTTCAATGTTAGCAACATCATCATAAAGAAATAATTCAATTTCAATTCAATTTTATTTATATTGTCAAATTATTTCAGGACACTTTACAGATAGAGTAGGTCTAGAACACACACTTTATAATTCTCTATAAAAGACCCAACAATTCTCCCCAACAGCAAGCATTTGGTGTGACCATGGAGAGGAAAAACTCTTTAAACAGACAGAAACCTCAGACAGAACCAGGCTCTTGGTTGGCAGAGAGAGAGAGAGCGAGGGAGAGAGAGAGAGAGAGAGACATTAATACCTAACTACAATTATACAGAAATATGACTCTTAATAATTATAGCAATGGGTATACTGGGTACTGTAATGTAATGTACACACACTGTGTGGACTGTAAACTACACAGCTTGACATTTATAGTTGATCTTTTTACTTTGGTGTTTTTACTTTGGTTCAACTTGGACAATTTTGTGTGTGTGTACTTGCACGTCAACAACACTCATGTCCATTGTTCCCTAGAATATGTCCTGCTGCTGCCTTTGTTCACTGACATCAATGGCACATAGCTACCAGCCCTGTACTGTAGTGTCTACACACACACACATAGACACACACACACTACAGATGGATATACTGGACTATGCAGATAAGTTGGACTCATTATCACCTTCAAGTATGACCTCAATAATAAACACGTACTGCTAATGCTACCTGAAAGTGAATAATATAAACTTTTTGAATGTATGTCGAGCTGCTGTATTGATTTGTTTCAGATTGTACAGGTATACCTCGAAGTGCCCAGTGAGTGTAGAGGGTATTTTTTAATAATACGCTCACAATGTCCTTGTAGTAAAACATGGGGGGGGGGGAGCAGCTGCTCCACAGTGTCTCAGGTCTTACTAAACACGAGGTGAGGATGCAGCCGTCTCCCTGAGCAAACTTCCTCTGTCAGTGACAGTTGATAGCTGATGAATGGGCTGCTGCCGTTGTTTTAAGGCGGTACACTTCCCTTCGAAGTAGTCAACATCTGCGCCTGTGTTAGGGGAAAAACCAACAGGTGACTGCAGGCAGCCGAGCAAACAGAGACACGCTCTGGAAGCAAACACATCCCACATGCCTCAACTGAATTTTACAGGACAGCCCTGAATACATGGTACATTGATAGTTAATTCAACTTTAGTTAGAAGGTAAACAATGAAATGATGATTAATAATGTTATCTTATTATGAGTTACATTATAATTCTTATTATTTTATTAGTTTAGTGTCATAATAAAGTTTTAGTTTATGAATCTAGATAGATAATTAATACTTTGTCAGTGGTTAATACTTGTTCTGTAAATCATCTATAAACATCTGGATGCTATTATAAAGCTGAAACTAATGCTTATAATAATTAGTTCATGATTAGTAAGTGGTTTATAAAGCATCAGGTAGCATTAATATGACCCTATTAAATAATTTGTGGTGATCTATGAAAGAGATGTTTATTGATTATGTGTTCACTGATATGTAAATAATGTTTATAGATGCTTTATTAACCATTAACAAGTTATTACAATCATCAGCTGCAACTTCATAATAGCATCCAAATAATGTTCAAATACTTAATATAATATATAAAATGTTATGATGTGTGGCTCAGGAAAGGGAAATTTGGAGTCCCCTGCTGGAGCTGCTGCCCCCGCGACCCGACCCCGGATAAGCGGACGAAGATGGATGGATAGATGAGATGGATGGATGATGTGTGCAACAACAAACTGTTAACGTGACAAACTATAGCATTACTAATAATTAGTCAACATTATTAATTATCATACCAATGTTTGTTAAAGCTTTAGTGCGTAACTTTTTATAATAATGAACGTCCTTTACATTCAAGCTGTTGTCAAATGAGTTGCTACAAAGCTAATAAAGACTATCAGCTTCACGCAAATCTCTCTGTATTTCTCAGTATGGCTATATTAAGAAGATTGTCCAGTCCAGTGACTTTTGTGCGCAGAAACTCAAGTGAAGATAATTACGTTTTCTGAAGACTCCATGTTTTTGTAATCCTCGGTGTCCTCCTGGCTACTAGCAACTGCGTGATGGAGGGGTTCGGGCTGTGCGCAATCACGGAAGGCTTGTATCATGTGGACGTGCAACAGTTTTGTTGTCATTACTTAGAATTCCTCATGGGGGAGACAGAAACTACACACTATAGCTTTAACAGTAAAATAACTATTACAGTTTCTTTGGATTGCTTAAGCACGATTTTCAAAACAGGGCCCGTGTTTTCAAAACACTACACACAATTAGCACAACCACACACCCAATTAGCAAAACACTACAGATCCTTTGCATAATTAAACACTCTTGTAAAAACTATACACTTTTGTTTAAAAACCACACTTTGTTACCATATGAAACACACACGTTTACATTACTATACTCTGTTTGCACGAGTTACACTCTTCTGTGATAAACCTAAAACACTTTTAGCACTTCTACTTCTTGATGTTTTGCTTCTTGAGTGTAAGGTTTTGCTAATAGTGTACTACTTTTAATTTTAGTGTGTAAGCAATCCAAAAAAAAGTGTAACTCAACTTTATTTACTGTCAATTTAACATTTATTTGTGATGGTTACTATAAAATGTTACCAAAGTCAAATTTGACACTAAGCTGATAATAAAAACTAGGAGAAAAAAAAATCAAAGATGCACTTTAAAATTCAAGGAGGTCCTCTGGACAGGGTTTACATGACAGGAGGAGCAGCCAGTTATTGTAGCAGTAATTATTACCGGGCCTGGGGTTAGAAATGTCCCACATACTCTGGACGGGAATAAATCACTGACCAAAGCAGGTGATATTAAAGTCCCCCCACCTCCACTAGACACATGAAACCAGTCCCAGTGGGGCTTTAGTGGCCTTGAGACTACCAAGATACACAAAACACACACAGATGTGTGAGACAGTGGGATGCAGTCAGGAAGAGGACATGACAGCAGGCTGTTCACAACAGCTATGGACCATTTTGCCTTCAGAAGTGGTCTAGTCTGGATCAACAAAAGTACATTTCCAGGAAAAAAGCCTGAGATCTGCTCTCTGTGTGTTGCCGTTCTCAAACTCCCTTCACTACAGGAAACAACAAACTTCGAGCTAGCAAGCTACACACAGAAAATGACAAGAAGAAAATATCCTCTACAAGAAAATTTGGATGGTGCAACAACGCAGGCCTGCTTGGTTATTTCTGGGAATGATTGTTAAGAATTATAAAGAATATGTTTATGGCATTTCCTCTCTAACTGAGGACATTTTAGGACAGATTGGTGGTATTGCAAAGTACACATGGAGATACACTGGTAAGAGCAAATGAGGTTTAACCATCCATGTATATTGTTCTCACTCCGAACTCGTAAAATACGGACGTTTGGACCAAGCGTGTTTAGTTAAAGCGCGTTATATGATGCTAAAGGGGACTTTTAGCATCAATAACACCGACAAAGGCACCTGACCAAGTGTCCATATTTTACAAGATGGGAGTGAGAACCTGTTGCCAGAAGAGCACCCCATGTAGGCTAAGTCCTTGGCAGTGGCCCGGGTTTCGAATCCAACCCACGGTTGCTGCATGTTGTCCGCCATCTCTTTTGCCGCTTTTCCTGTCTTCAAGTTATCCTGTCAATTAAAGTCCTAAAAAACAATGTATCCAGCTGTATTGTGTAAATGAAATACATTTAATATTGTATGTGGCTTTTTCTTTTTTGGGGTGCAAATGTAAGTTCCTTCCTGAGAATATTTAGCAGAGCCACCATCGCTGCATCCGGAGCCAAGACCATTGTGATTGGTTTAAAGAAATGCAAAGAACCCAGAGCATTGTTTTTTCTCCGATCCTGCAATCTATCTGTGGTGTAGCCAGACCTTACTCCACAGCGCTGTGGAGATAGAGCTGGTAATGTGAGACTAGAGGTGATCTGAAAACAAACTTCATCATGAAGTAGACTGAGTACAGCATGGAGGATAAGTTGGTCCATTTGTTCAGGCTGTGGTGGCCCAGGCATTACAGGAGCACAGGAATAAAAGCGTCATGTCACCACACATGGACCCACTGTTCGAACTATACCGTGGCCTTTGGGGGAGCCCACTTTTTTTTTCACCAGGGGGGAGGGGTCGTGCACTTGCAACTTACAATGACTTACAAAGATACATAACAGCTACAAGTGTATGCACTATACAGAAATGACCCTGTTATACTTTATCGACAGGAATTGATAGGTCAAACAGCAAACAGCCACCCACAAATAGTCTATAAACAAAGCATCAGGCTGTCTTTGAGATTTCACATGAACATGGTTAAAGTTACTCAGGCTACTGAAGAATACCATAATTCCTCCGTTCAATTAGGCCTAAGTGACGCACCCCAAGCTTCTATCCTTAACAAACAGCCATGTATATTGGCTCTTCCAGTTTCTCCACTGCTGGCTGTTCCAATTTAACGGGAGAGAGTCATACAGTTCATTAGCTGTGAAAGGGGGCGTGGTTAAAGCATAGGGGGCGGACCAAACCATGAGCAATGAAAAAGGAAGTCTCTGCAGAGTTCAATGATACCTCACACAAGACTCTACCTTAGATGAGTCAGCATTTATGAAAGGGGGCGTGGCTTAAGCATAGGGGGGCGGGCCAAACAATCACTAATGAATAAGGAACTTTCTGCTGAGTTCATTGACAACTCACACAAGACTCTACATTAAATGGTTCAAATGTTATGAAAGGGGGCGTGGCCTGAGTAAGTGGCCATGGTTATATTATTGGGGCCGGCTCAGTATCACATGTAGACCACACATTATAAGTTTCATGTAAATCGGATGATGTTTGTCATATAAGGCGCATTTGCTGTTGCCAGCGGGGGGCACTATGACCAAAAGTCAATTTTGGCCTGTATATGTCCTCAGACCTAACCTGACTCCGCCAGATGGATTGCTTCGCATTTGCTCGGCATATCCATCTGGGAATTTTCCGTTGGAGAACTTTTGGGAAGGGGCAGAATACTGGTTATTTGATTATCACCTATGTTGGTGATAGACGGCCAAATCAACCAATCAGATCCACGAAGCGTATGAAAATACAACCACAAGCCCGCCCCTGCTGCTGCAGGCAAAGCATAGCTCGTAAGCTCAGCATGCAAGCAACATGTCGGTAAAGGATATTTGCCATTTGTGTAACGAGAATTTAGGAATAAAAGTCACCATTTCAGGTTCCCGGACCATATTCCAAAAGAAGGATCCAAGAGAAAAAAAGCATTAGCGAGCGGCTAACAGAATTAGGGCTACCGCTGGCTGATAATACTGGTTAGCTGATTGGATAAACCATCGGTCTATCACCACCTAACCCACCTCAAAACCAGCGCTGATTGGCCCGGTCGTTTGGCTAACGGCTCCAAATTTTCTCTGCCTCAAGATGCCAGACTGATCTGCGAGTGGAAAACTGGAGCTCGCGAGATCAGGACGGTCTTACGAGGCTACCTCAGACCTGGACCCTTGTCAATTGTGAGAAGTTTCTGGCAGATACGACAATGTACACTCAAGTTACAACGACTACTTTGTTCATTGCTAAACACTCAAAATGGCCGCCACGCCCACACCATCTGACAAAAAGTTTTTCTTTTAATAACTTTTAATCTTTAAGGTGTTGAGATGATACAGACCAAGTTTGAAGTCCATTGGACAAAATCTCTAGGAGGAGTTCGTTAAAGTATCGCACCTTGACTTTTAGGCCTACTTCCTGTTGCCACTAGGGGGCGCTATGGCTTTAAGTAAATATCGGCCTTTATTTGCCCTCAGGGTTGGACTCTTATGAATCCTGAAAAGTTTTGAGCCAATTGGACAATGTACACTCAAGTTACACCCACTTCCTTTTTTGATGGCAAAACGCACAAAATGGCCGCCCCGCCACGCCCTATGACGAAAAGTTTTGCTTTTAACAACTTTTCATCTTTAATGTCTTAAGATGGTACAGACCAAATTTGAAGTTGATCGGATGAAATCTCTAGGAGGAGTTCATTAAAGTACGACATGTGGAAATGTCCAAAATCGCACTAATTCCTAACATTGAAATAGAAATGGCGGACTTCCTGTTGGGTTTAGGGTATGGCTCTAATGATGTTTCTTGTACATCTTGACATGCTACATATGTCTACCAAGTTTTATTAGTCTACGTTAAACACACTGCAGGGGCTCAATTTTTTTAACTTTGTAGGGGGCACTAGCGAGCCATTTTTGCGCTCCTATTCCCAAAACCCTTAAAATACATAAATTTTCACCAGATTTGATGCGACTGCCAATTTTTGGTGAGTTTTTGCCGCTTTCGGCGCTCGTGCGAACTCCATTCTGCTAACTGCAGAATGGAGTTCAAGGACTTTGCGCGCCGATTAATGGCTTCGGGAATAGGCGCACAAAAATGGCTCGCTAGCGCCCCCTAGAAAGTAAAAAAAATGTAGCCCCTGCAGTGCGTTTAACGTAGACTCACGAAACTTGGTACACATGTATCATGTCAAGATGTACAAAAAACGTCATTAGAGCCATACCCTAAACCCAACAAGAAGTCCGCCATTTTGATTTCAAAGTTCGAAATTACTGCGATTTTGGCCATTTCCACATGTCGTACTTTAACGAACTCCTCCTAGAGATTTCATCCGATCAACTTCAAACTCGGAATGTGCCATCTTAAGAAGTTAAAGATGAAGAGTTGTTTAAAGAAAAACATTTCGTTATAGGGCGTGGCCGTGGCGAGGCGGCCATTTTGTGCGTTTTGCCGCCGAAACAGGAAGTGGGTGTAACTCGAGTGTACATTGTCCAACTGGCTCGAAACTTTTCAGGATTCATAAGAGTCCAACCATGCGGACAAATAAAGGCCGATAAGTCATAGCGCAACAGGAAGTAGGCCTAAAAGTCAAGGTGCTATACTTTAACGAACTCCTCGTAGAGATTTCATCCGATGGACTTCAAACTTGGTATGTACCATCCCAACACCTTAACAATGAAAAGTTATTAAAAGAAAAACTTTTCGTTAGACGGTGTGGGCGTGGCGTGGCGGTGTTTAGCGATGAACAAAGAAGTTGTTGTAACTTGAGTGTACGTTGTCGTATCTGCCTTTCAAAAGGGTCAAGGCCTGAGGACACCTACAGGCCAAAATTGACTTTTGGTCATAGCGCCCCCCGCTGGCAACAGGAAATGCGCCTTATATGACAAACATCATCCGATTTACATGAAACTCAGAATGTGTGGTCTACATGTGATACTGAGCTGCCCCCTATATACTTTAACCACGCCCCTTACTCAGGCCACGCCCCCTTTCATAACATTTCAACCGTTTAAGGTAGACCCTTGTGTGAGGTATCATTGAACTCAGCAGAGACTTCATTCTTCATTGCTGATGGTTTGGCCCGCACCCTATGTCTAAGCCACGCCCCCTTTTATAACTAATGACCCGATTGATGTAAACCATTGTATGAGGTATCATTGAACTCAGCAGAGACTTCCTTCTTCATTGGTGATGGTTTGGCCCGCCCCCTATGTTTAAGCCACGCCCCATTTATAGCTAATGACCCGTTTGATGTAAACCCTTGTGTGAGGAATCATTGAACTCAGCAGAGACTGCCTTCTTCATTGGTGATGGTTTGGCCCGCCCCCTATGTTTAAGCCACGCCCCATTTATAGCTAATGACCCGTTTGATGTAAACCCTTGTGTGAGGAATCATTGAACTCAGCAGAGACTTCCTTCTTCATTGGTGATGGTTTGAACCGCCGCCCTATGCTTTAGCCACGCCCCCTTTCACAGCTAATGAACCGTATGACGTATAGTCTTGTGTAAGGTATTGTTGAACTCGGCAGGGAGTTCCCTTTTCATTGGTGACGATTTGCGGTGTCTGAGTGCCACGCAAATGCATGGTCACAAGGAGCAGAATCTGCCAGTAACCCTGACGCACGCCGAGGCGCGAGGGCCCGTCCATCGCTGCTCGCAGCTTTAATTATTATTACGGCAAATTAATTGGCTTTTTGAGGGCCTTAACATATTCAAAAACTCACCAAATTTGGTGGTCGCATCAAGTCTGGTAAAACTTTACGTATTTTAAGGGTTTCGGGAATAGGCGCACAAAAATGGTTCGCTAGCACCCCCTACAATGTTAAAAAAATTTAGCCCCTACAGTGCGTTTAAGGTAGAGTCACGAAACTTGGTACACATATGTACCATGTCAAGATGTACAAAAAAAGTCATTGGAGCCATACCCTATATCATTCTAATTTCCATTCTAAATGGAGGTGTGGCCATCCTTGTTAATAAGAATATCCCATTTGTTATGTCAAGGTGGAAACAGACTCCTCAGGGCGTTACAGAATTGTAGTGGGAAGGTGTATAACACACAAATCCAGTGCAGCCTCTCAACTGCAGCTTTTTCTTAATACTAATGGTATAGCTGATGCATGGCGTTTTTCAAAATCCTACAGCTACACACAGAAAAAAAAGGTGCTTACTGGAACCAAAGTGGTTCTTTAGAGTGATGCCATAGAAGAACCATTTTCAGTTCCACAAAGAACCTTTTAACAAGAGGTTCTTTAAAGAACCATTTCTGTAAGTGCTTCAAAGAACCATATTAAAAATTGGTTCTTTAAGGAACCATTTTCAAGAAAGTTTGTGGAGCCAACTGGTTCAATAAAAAAGCTCTTTTAAATGGTTCTTCAGAATAAATGGTTCTTTGTTAATTTTAAATGTTATGGATAAATTCAAAAACAAGAACAATACATACGTATATTTGGCCATTTGACAATTTTATTGTTGACCATATTTAATTCAATTACATTACAAAAAAATTTGAAAAATGTAACAAATGTTACACAATGACAATACAAGTAGATCCAACCAGGCAATCTGATTGGCCAAACATTCAGAACATGCTAAAATCAGCAAGACAGCAACATTACAGAGTTGAATCAAAAACTGGTTTTGAAACATTTGTATTGATTAAATTAATCAGGAACCAGAGTGAAACTAACATATTTATATAGTGATTCACAACGCTGGGAGTTCTGGATTCCCCAGTGTCCTGACTGCCATGTCACAAAGTTCCCCTGGTGTCCACTGCCATTTGGTAAAGTAACTGCCATGGCACAAAGGACACTGGAGAACCCTGAGTTCCCTGTCATGAGTGTGACAAATGTCAGTTTTAAAAAATGAGGTTATTGACGTGTGAGGAGGATTTCCGGTCACAACACTTTGAAATGAGTTATGACTATGAAATTTGGATGTGTTGTACAGTGGGGAGTGCTCTACTAAACCAAGCTGGTTCCAGATAGTAGATAGTAGTAGTCTATCCCTAAAAGAAATAACAGTGAGGAAACTGGGGAAGTTCCCATTCACTCTATGACATTTGTTAAGTATTGCACTGGATATCTATGTAATTTAATAAAGTGAGATACTTTTAACCTTTTTTCAAACTCAAAGGTGGGCCTGTGTTAAGAATACCTGACCAATTTGGTGTTCATAGCTTCATGTTTAGGCTAAGCGTGCTCAGGATTATAGTTGTGTCATTTTAAGTAAAAAAGTAACTTGTATTAAACACATACCAATATTGAACAACATTTGAAAACACACTAAAAGAAAATTAATCTTAACATCTATTAAAATAGAACATACAAAATGAATCTTAACCAATCTATAAAAACACAATAAAACAACTATTTACGTGTGTGTGTGTGTGGGGGGGCTGCAAGTCTTTTGTGCCACACAATACACTGCCCTTCTCGCCCTCTCTGAAATCTTCTTTGACAGGTGGGGTTGAGCCTCTAGGGGAGTCAGTGCCACCATCAGCCTGCCGTACTGGCTCGTCCTGATTGCGTTCTCTGGTGTCTGTTGAGGAAACACAAAACACAGAGTGAGGTCTGGTGTAACGGACTGAGTCTTTAATGTACATATCTTAGAGTTTTACTTACATTTTGCAGCCTCGCCATAAACTCCCTCTGCTCCTCCAGTCCCGAGGTCCCTGACTCCTGGTAGGGGACAGGGGTTTCGTCCTTGGAACTGGAGGAGTACTCAGGCTTGCAGGACCTCTTCCTGGTGGTAGAGTAGGAGGAGACTTCTGGTGACTCTGGTGATGGCATGGTGTGGGTGAGGGCCTGACGGGAATGCTCCCTCATCCTCTTTGACTGGGCCACGTTCAGGCTGAGGGCGTAGAAGCAGTCAGCTGTCGCCGTGTTGTTGCACATAAAGGTGGCCACCATCTTCTGCTGCTCAGCAGGCAGGTTGTTCTTGGCCTTAAAACAGTAGAAGAGAAAATATTGCTACTGTTAAGTTAAGCCAGCAGAGTTGAATGAAAATGAATTAGTTATTAGTTAATGAAATCCACCATGAACAGATAAGTGACTGAGGAGAACTCACATGAGCAAACACAGCCGTCCTCAGGTCGTTGAAGTTGGGGGACCCTTTAAGGCCCATCTCCGCCCTGACACAGAAAACGGACAGACTCTTTGAGAAGAGACATTAACAAAAATAACA
This sequence comes from Perca flavescens, assembly GCF_004354835.1. Classification (NCBI taxonomy): domain Eukaryota; kingdom Metazoa; phylum Chordata; class Actinopteri; order Perciformes; family Percidae; genus Perca; species Perca flavescens. The sequence continues at coordinate 10,881,498 of NC_041331.1, forward strand.
GACTCACAAGCAGTGATGACAACAGGACACAAGTCGAGATTTTAATACAAACAGAGATCACAAAATCCCCTGCGCAGCAAGCTCACCACATCCATCGCATTCAGGCGAGACTGGGCAGGTAGTGTTTCCCGAAAGTATTCAAGGAACTCCTATGTTCCTCAGGTTGTTCCTGCTGTTGTGATGGTCTTGCCTACTGACTGGAGGTGGGCTGTGTATCTGCAGAAACATAGGCTTTGAGTCAGTCACTGTTCACAGCAGGAGTGTGTCATAACCACTTCACAATAATTGTTTTGGAAAGTCACACTTACTTTTCGATGCCATCAATATTCCTTAAAAACAGCCAACTGAACAATTCAGTCTGACCCTTGGTTTTACCTGCCAGGTAAAATATAAAAGACCTGACTCCCAACACTCAATCAAGTACAGTATATGCCTACTTCTTGTGTAATCATTTTTTAATACTGCACTACATTTATTTGGTGTCTTTAGTTAGAAGAAAATACAATTACACACAATTTTTTCAACTGCAAAATTTAATTGACATTTACATTAATCCATCAATATTTTTTGTACTTTTACTTAACATTTTGAATGCAGGTAATTTACCAATTTCTAGTCCTGTTAGTACTTTTACCACTGCAGTAAACCAACCACGCCAAATACTATTTGGGAAACTGTGCTGGGCATTTTTCACTGCTTTCTGATGTTTATATGCAAACCAAACAATCGAGAAAATCTGCAGATTAATCAATAATGAAAATAATTGTTGGTGCCCTAACTTCATTGTTTTTGGCTATCAAGAACTTTTAGTACTTAAAAGAACCATATAAAAGGATTGAAGAACCATTCCCTAAATATAGAGGTTCTTCAATTGGTGATGATTCTTTGAAGAACCATTGAGTCCTTTGAAGAACCGTTAAAGAAACATTCTTTTTCTGTGTGTAGAAGTTAGTCCTTCTTTTCTCCGGTCCACAGAACATACTCCCGCATAGATTATTTCTTTTTGGATAAAAGCCTTCTTTCACTAATAAGAAAGTGTGAATATCAAGCTATAATTATTTCAGATCACGGCCCTTTGTACCAATTTCTCATGCTAACTATCACCCCTGGCGTCTTAATACTTTACTACTTTCAGATGAAGACTTCATTAAGTTTATTTCTTCTGAAATAATTTTCTTCCTCGAACATAACCAGACCCCACGAATGTCTCCTTTAACAGTGTGGGAATCCATGTAGGCATACTTGAGGGGACAAATAATATCATATAGCACACAACAAAGAAAACGTCACAATATAAAACTTGAACAGCTAACAGATGATATTCTCAAATTAGATACTACACTTGCCCCACCCATCCAATGATTTATTTAAACTGCGATTAACTCTTCAAACATAGTTCAACCTGCTATAAACAAGACGCATTGAAAACCTAATAAATAAATCACAGAGTAAAGCATATGAATGTGGTGAAAAGACAGGGAACATTCTTGCCCATCAGCTCCACCAGAAAACCGTAGATAGGACTGTAGCTGAGATAACTAAGCAAATAGATCATTCTGAGATTAATTCATGTTTCCATAGATTTTACTCGAAGTTGTATGATAGTGAATCCCTTGGCGACCACGCTTTATCTGATTCATTTTTTAGGAAAATAAACGTCCCCACAATTGATAACAGAACTGCATCCCAACTAGACAAACCATTTTCTGTAGAGGAACTTATAAATGCAATCAAGTCCATGCAAACTGGAAAATCTTCAGGACCTGAGTGAATTCTTAAAAAAATTTGCAGACTAGCTTTCTCCTATTCTGCTCTCTGTATTTGAGGAGTCACATGCCACTGGTTCCCTTCCTCTGACTATGCGACAAGCGGTCATATCTCTTATTCCTAAAAAAGATAAAAACCTTCTGGATTGCGGCTCATTCCGTCCAATTTCACTCTTAAATGTAGACAGTAAAATCCTTTCTAAAATGCTGGCCTGCCGCTTAGAGGCGGTCTTGCCTTCAATTGTAGCTGACGATCAAACAGGCTTTATTAAAGGTCGTCACTCCTTTTTTAACATTAGATGCCTATTTCATTTTTTATGGTCCCACTCTACCTGACATTCCAGAAATAGTACTATCACTGGACTGAGAAGGCGTTTGATCGGGTGGAGTGGGATTATCTCTTCTATACTCTCGAACAATTTGGCTTTGGTGAAAAATTCATCTCCTGGATTAAAATTCTGTATTATTCTCCATTAGCAGCTGTCCGAACAAACAACAACCTCTCTTCTTACTTCCCTCTCCATCGTGGCACCCGACAGGGCTGTCTGCTGTTGCCCCTCCTATTCACTATTGCGATTGAGCCATTGGCTTTAGCGTTACGTGGTGAAGCTAATATAAAGGGAATACAGAGATATGACTCGGATAATAAGGTGTCCCTGTATGCTGATGATATGCTTTTATATCTGTCCCATCCTTTAACTAGTCTACCAAATACCCTGAACCTGCTTGAGGAATTCGGCAAAATATCGGGGTACAAAATTAACCTACAAAGGTGTGAAGTTATGCCAATGAACACAGCAGTTAAGAAAATTGACTTTGGTTTATTCCCACTTACAGTCAGTCCACAGAAATTTAAATACTTAGGAATCTGGATCATGCATGCCTTTAAAGATATATTTAAAGCAAATTTTTTATGGAGTTATATTCCTATCTTTATTCAAGAGCGCATTCTTTCAATTTGAGAGCATTTCTCACAGATATTACGTTCAGATTTTGTAATAATTTTGATAGTGTTGTAACATAGAAAAATCCAAGCGCGCAGGAGAGATCCGAGAGCAGCAGATTTGCAAGTGCGCAGAATCAGGCTGAGTGCGAGGAGAAGGTTCAAAGCTGAGAGCAGGAAATCTGTCCACAGAACAACATATCTGAGTCTGAGCACAAAGTTTGAGCACAAGCAGAGCAAATCCAAGCGCGAGCATGACCATTTGAGTGTGAGAGCAAGGTTTTGAGGGAAATTATTACAACATCTGAACGTAATATCAGTGAGAAATGCTCTCAAATTGAAAGAATGCGCTCTTGAATAAAGATAGGAATATAACTCCATAATTTTTCACCACTATCAACCCACTTTAAGAGAGATTTGGAACGTTGGAATTTACTCCCTCTGTCACTAGGAGGCAGAATTAACATAATTAAAATGAGTGTTTTGCAAAAATGTCTCTATATATTTCAATGCATTCCCCTACACTTATCTAAATCTTTTTTCATGTCAGTGGACAATTTGGTGTTGGGATTTATATGGAATAAGAAAAACCCTTACGAATACGGAAAAGGATCTTACAACAGCATCGTCAAAATGGAGGATTATCCCTGCCTAACTTCCCGTTTTACTATTGGGCTGCCAACATTAGATCTATGCTGTTTTGGAAAGATTCTCCATCTGGGAAAGGGACTATTGGGAAAATATACTCCTTACTAAATACATATAATTTGGAACCTTTGATGTCATTAAAGACTCAATGGGAGAGCGAATTGAGGTTTGAACTTCCTGAGGAGGTCTGTGAAAGGGCCTTAGATATAAATTATTCCTCTTCAATCTGCTTACGACACACCGCCTTCACTGGTCTAAAGTGCACGCCGAGCATCAATCCTATTTATGATCGGTGTAGGTAAATGCCAGCCACCCTCTCACATATGTTCTGGTTTTGTTCAAAACTAGATAATTTCTGGCAGTCAATATTTAAAATTTTTTCAGATGTTTTACAAGTACCTATAGAACCTTCTGCCATCACTGCTATATTTGGAATAACTCCACAAGACACTCACCTTAACCGGCAGGCAAAGAATATGATAGCTTTTGCATCTCTCATAGCAATGCAGTTAATACTCTTTAAGTGGAAGGAGAAACTTCCATTTAAAGAGTATTACAGTGCATTTGTGTGTGTACATTTATGTGTACATGTAATTTTGATACTTAAGTGATGCATGTAATATAAGTGGTTGCATACAAGTTCAGTCAATACTAGTTTGTTGAATGGTACAGTAATATTGTTGCAGGGATGGGGCTCTGCTGGAGCGAAGGGTGTGATGTTTATACTTGTAATATTTCTGTACACCTATGCTTCTGAATGTATGTACTTTGTACACTATCTCTCTATGTATAACTATCAATAAAAAGACTTGGAACAACAAAAAAATGAAACACTCAGTATTTTTAGAGACCCCACAAAATTTCACAAATCACTTTTTCAGCGGAGCCCATGTCCCCTTATTAAGATAAGGGGAGCCGAGATCCCATTAGCTCCCCCATAGTTCGCACCCTGCATGGACCTCTCACTCACAGTCAATCAAACTAAACTCAGTGGATACGCCATGTTTGCATATGAGCCTGATGCTGACCCGCTGACCACATGGCTGATGACTCTGATCATGTTAATGGCTGGTTGCACACACTGTTGCCCTTCAGCTAATTGAGCTGTGTATGTGACTGAGCAGCGTGAAGCTGAAGCAAGGCTCGCTTATGAAGATGTGCATGTTCAGCCTGCCTGCCACCTGCTGCTCTGACTACACCCTCACTTCCATATGAAGCTATTCCTCTTTCTAACTTAAACCATTAAACTGAGCCCTCCCTTTGAAATGACGCCTTGAGGAAGTTAGTTCAGGAAGTTAGAGGACCCCGTTACCAGACGAGACAGCATTTCGGTGGATGGTCGTCAAAATCCAGGAAGAGGTAAGTTGATTAAAAAATAGCCAAGAACTCTTTTTTTATTAACGTCATCCTATCTGCAGTGTCCCCCCCCCAAATTCATGTTATTATGGTCATGACGTTAGCGCTGACTAAGTAGCCTAGTGCTAGTTGCTACCCACATTTAACACAGGCTAGCTATTTTTCATTACACTCCGCAAGATCTCCACTAGTTTTAGTTAATATGATCAAGCAAGTTGGAGCAAGCTGTGTGAAATAATTTAGTAATCAGGTTTCAGAATTAAATCTGCTGTTTTACATGAGAGAGACGACACAGTATCTGTAAAGCACTTTGAATTACCCACCAAACGCATGCATTAACTGCCTGCTGTTGCCAGTCCTGAAGAAAAGAAAGTATGGATTTCACATTAAAAAACACTCAGGGATTTGGTCAGGAATGACTTTCGAGAAATCCTGAACATTAGTGATGGCCAAATGAAGCTTTGTAAAGCATTTTCTTTATTTTCTGAGCTCACTAGATGGCGCTCTTGTTTTAAGAGAAAGGCCTAAGGCATGCAATTCAGTGTATTCTCAACCCTTTGTTGAACAGAGAGCGCCATCTAGTGGGCTCAGAAAATAAAGAAAATGCTTCACGTAGCGTCATTTGGCCATCACTACTGAACATACATTTTTAAAATATTTTGCCTGTTGAACTTGATTAAACTGATGAGACAAGTTGTAAATAACTCACCATTTTCTAATACATTATTAATGTCTTGTTTAAACAATTGAAAATGGAATAATCTATTGACTTAAAAGGAAACCATTTCGTTATTTTATTTTATTTTTCAACGTTGTGAAGCAGAAATTGTCACTGGCCTTTTATTAACCTCCCAATAGTGTCCTTTTTTATTATTACCATCATTTGCAAGAAAGATCATCCATTTTTCATCTTTTATATGATTACTTTATTAATTTCTTTTTCATCGTTCTTAACTTCGAGCCTTATTGTCTCTCATTTTCTCCTCATTTTCTTTCCCCTTAGGTCACCATCAGTCTCATTTTTGCTCAGTTTCCATCCACTTCATCCATTTTCAATCTAATATTAATCATCTGGAGCTGGGTTTTCTCAATCCCAATAGTGTCCTAATTGCCTTGCCACTAATGAACTTGCTCACTAATAGAGTTCACCAGGCCCAAAATAATTGTATGCCATGGTTACCGTCATCGGATAGTTGGGTCTACAGTTTCAAGAATTCTGTTCATAACTGTTTCGTTGAAAATAAAGTCATTTTCTGGAACAACAACATTGTTTGAAGTCTCAAAATGTACTGGCGGGTCTTCATTCATTTCAGAGTTGTCACTCCCAACTAAAATGTTCTGCATTGCCTCTGCACTGTTGAGAACACCTCTCAGCCACCGTTGAAGAGGCGTTTGTGATCCCTGTGTTGATAATCCGTGGTTGCTCCGCTGATTTCTGAATTCTGCAGTTGCCCTTTGGTCTATTGGCAAGTAGATGTAGTGTAGACAAAATAAGTGCAGTTAATTTGTAGAGTCCAGTATGCCCTCATTTTCCATGAAGGAGAAGAGATCACTGTAGTAGAAAGAGACAACCCTGTTTAACGCTGCCCATAATCGCTCAATCCTCTGGTTGTGAACACTGCGTCCAGTGATGATAGTACAACTATTTAACCCTCTTCTTTCCAGCATATAGTGGGCAACCCCGGTGTTCTCATGCCATGATCACAGCGTATTCTCAAGGGAAGGCCAAAATGCCTTACACATACACAAACCAGTTCAAGTACACTTGATGCTCTATTGTTATTTAGGCTCTGCAAGTATATGATAGTCCTACTAAAGCTGTCAACACATCCATGATAGACCATTCTCCACCTGACCAGTTTATGGTTTCCATCTATATGCCTATGGAAAGAAAATTTGATAATTCATTTTTTACCATGTGATTACGAGATCTTAACAGTTTGTTTAATGTAGTGTTTTTTTAAACAAAGAAAAAACTTACCATAATTGATTGGGATTTTGAACAGAATAAATTCTTCGTTGAATTGCACAGCGTCAACGGAAGGCCCGACCAATTGGGTGAAGATGTTGCAGGCAGCGTCTCACACGCCAGTGCTGTATTCTAAAGTTGCGTGTTTGAAGTGCCACATGGAAATACCTTTCCCCTGAATATGGAGGGGTTTGAAGGATCTCTCTCAACGACCTCATCAAACATTGCTGTATAGCTGAGGGAACCAATTTGTAGCTGCTGTCTGTGACGGTACAGTGTCCTCCTGCTGATTCCAAAGCATACAGCTATTTGTTCCCATTTCATGCCAAAGGCCAAACAGTAGGCAATTTGTTGATGTAGTATATTGTATGGAGGGCGACCAGGATGACCACTTCTGATAGTTGTTACTCTTAAGGTCAACATGTTCCTTCCTACTGACCTTGAGTTTTGATAGGAATTTATGATGTATTGAAAACATGCATGGAGCGCCTCCAGGACACCAAAGCTTCCCTGATTGTCACCCTCTTCAAACTGCTGGTTAATCGAGAGCAAGAAAGAGATTGTCCGAGTATAACTATTGAGCTCAGAAATTGATCTTTCCAAAATGACACTGTCATGTCCCAAATTGTCAGTTTCCCTCACAATTCTCTGATAGATAACAATGTTTTCCTCATTACCATTTACTTCCACAAACAAAAACTGACCTTGAAAAATAAAGTAAATAAGAAGAAATACCCCTGAAAACTGTTTTTGTCCTTACAGTTTCTGCTGCTTGATTTAAATGTTCTTTGTTCCTCTGAGTTGGTGCTAGCTGTACTTTCAAAGCAGCAAGGCGACCGGATAATGAAAATTCAAAATGGCCCCTTTAGCCAATGAGGAGGTGAGAATCAGTCTTTCTGATTGATCAAACCAACTTCCTTTTCAACTATACTCTCACATACACTACTATACTCTCTCACATACACGACTATACACTCTAATACATACAGTACAGGCCAAAAGTTTGGACACACCTCATTCAATGCGTTTCCTTTATTTTCATGATTTTTTCCATTGTAGATTCTCACTGAAGGCACCAAAACTATGAATGAACACATGTGGAATTATGTACTTAACAAAAAAGTGTGAAATAACTGAAAACATGTCTTATATTTTAGATTCCTCAAAGTAGCCACCCTTTGCTTTTTTGATAGCGCTGCAAACCCTTGGTGTTCTCTCAATGAGCTTCATGAGGTAGTCACCTGAAATGGTTTTCACTTCACAGGTGTTCCTTGTCAGGGTTAATTAGTGGGATTTTTTCCTTTATTAATTATTATTAATGGAGTTGGGACCATCAGTTGTGTTGTGCAGAACATGCACAGCCGACAGCCCTATTGGACAACTGTTAGAATTCATATTATGGCAAGAACCAATCAGCTAAGTAAAGAGAAACAAATGAAGGTCAGTCAGTCCGGAAAATTGCGAAAACTTTGAATGTGTCCCCAAGTGCAGTCGCAAAAACCATCAAGCGCTACAACGAAACTGGCTCACATGAGGACCGCCCCAGGAAAGGAAGACCAAGAGTCACCTCTGCTGCTGAGGATAAGTTCATCCGAGTCACCAGCCTGAGAAATCGCAAGTAAACAGCAGCTCAGATTAGAGACCAGATGAATGCCACACAGAGTTCTAGCAGCAGACACATCTCTAGAACAACTGTTAAGAGGAGACTGTGCGAATCAGGCCTTCATGGTCAAGTAGCTGCTAGGAAACCACTGCTAAGGAGAGGCAACAAGCAGAATAGATTTGTTTGGGCCAAGAAACACAAGGAATGGACATTAGACCAGTAGAAATCTGTGCTTTGGTCTGATGAGTCCAAATTTGAGATCTTTGGTTCCAACCGCCGTGTCTTTGTGCGACGCAGAAAAGGTGAACGGATGGATTTTACTACCTGGTTCCCACCGTGAAGCATGGAGGAGGAGGTGTGATGGTGTGGGGATGCTTTGCTGGTGACACTGTTGGGGATTTATTCAAAATTGAAGGCATACTGAACCAGCATGGCTACCACAGCATCCTGCAGCAACATGCCATCCCATCCGGTTTGCGTTTAGTTGGACCATCATTTATTTTTCAACAGGACAATGACCCCAAACACACCTCCAGGCTGTGTAGGGCTATTTGACCAAGAAGGAGAGTGATGGAGTGCTGAGCCAGATGACCTGGCCTCCACAGTCACCGGACCTGAACCCAATCAAGATGGTTTGGGGTGAGCTGGACCGCAGAGTGAAGGCAAAAGGGCCAACAAGTGCAAAGCATCTCTGGGAACTCCTTCAAGACTGTTGGAAAACAATTTCAGGTGACTACCTCTTGAAGCTCATCAAGAGAATGCCAAGAGTGTGCAAAGCAGTTATCAGAGCAAAGGGTGGCTACTTTGAGGAATCTAAAATATAAGACATGTTAAGTACATAATTCCATATGTGTTCATTCATAGTTTTGATGCCTTCAGTGAGAATCTACAATGTAAATAGTCATGAAAATAAAGGAAACACATTGAATGAGAAGGTGTGTCCAAACTTTTGGCCTGTACTGTACATGTAAAAGGAGTATAATATTGAGTGTGTATTTGCAATATTATGATAGTGTGTGTGTAAGACCAAGTGTGAATTATTTCCTAGTATGAATTTATTATCCTAAGTCCCAAGTCAAGACAGGCAAACCTCAAGTCAAGTCCAAAGTCCTAAACTTTGAGTTTGAGTTGAGACATAATGCAAAATTTTACAAATCTGAACAGAGTAATACATTCAATTTACACAAATCATGAATGCCTTTTCAAATGTGTATTATTTTTAAACAAGTTTCATCAAGTGTTACTGAATTTACTTTCATAATGTTTTGTCTGAATAAATTAAGGCAATAATTTAAAAGTGTGTGTGCATGTGTGTGAGAGAGAACATAACAATTTGCATAAAACAACATAAACAAAGGCATTAACAGTTTCATTTACCCACAAGGTTGCACGTTTTCTGTTACTTAGGGTTAAGTACGAGTTAAGGAGGGAACCCACATAACCCACAAAGCCTCTGTTGATTAAATTATTTAGCCTTGACTTAACCCCTTAACGCCGACTGTCGCTAATTTGCATCAAACCCCTTCCATTCCGACTGCAGGCGAGATAGCGTGTGTATTCCCCCCAATGCCGGTTTGTTTACACGCGATGCATACCTAGGAACCTTTTACATGCACTGGTTTCTCGTAGGACTGGTCGGAGTGGGAGATACATACGGTTCACGTAAGCAAAATTAACCCTAACCCTACCCCTAAACCTAATCCTACCCCAAAACCTAACCCTACCCCTAACCCTAAATAAACTACTGTCAATGTTAGGGAGTAGGAGAGTGTTTTCTTTCTTGCCGTTGTCAAGATCCATGTATTTGTCATTTACAGTTTAGAAGTTCTAACAACTTTGTGACATGAATGAAATCTACTATGTGTTTAATTAATTTTACCATTTTGTAAAGAATTTTACCATAATGCCTGTTGTCGCTAATTTGCATCATACCTAAATTTATATCTATTCCATATGCTATAGACAAATTAACAATCTCAACTTAATTTAGCATCAGCTTGGAGCCAGAAACCCACATAATATTTTGTTTATATAATTGTGAATAAATTCAGGCGTCAAGGGGTTAAATGTGCAATATGTAATACTGACAGCTAGTGTTTAAAATAGTTCCTGCAGTACAAATTCAAAATACTGGAGAGAGTCGTCTCCCACGTCCCCTCCTCCCCAGACTCGAAATTCATGTTGGTTGCCAGGCTGAGACCAGGGCATCCAACAATGTTGCTAGACGCTTGTCTCACATAGCCAGACATGACTCCACAGCACAGCGGAGTAGCTAACGTTAGATGCTGGCTATATTGACAGTCATAAAAGCCCATGCTCACACGGAGCTCTGTACCCAACTGACAGACACTCTTTTTCGGCTTAGAATTACAGTAGGAACCTCTAAAAAACCCACAACCTCGCTGTCCTCTGCACACGCCAGACAGACACACTTCCTCAGCTTAGAATTATGATAAGAACTGCTAAAAATACCAATACCTTGCCGCCCTTTTCCACCCGACTGAAATACACAAGTTATTGGCTTAGAATTATGTCAACAATCGCTAAACACACTGTAAACTCACGGCCCTCTCTTTCCGATATACAGACCCCTTCTCTTGGCTTAAAATAACTCACCGTTGTCGGCTACGGCCGCTGAACAGGCTATACGTTGTAAACAGCCGTGTCCCGCTTGCCTGGTTTTCCGGTAATTCAAATACATCTCCAATATTTACCCAGGGTTTCTTATGTCTCCGGTCACACAACTGTTAGAAACATGCTGTGTTTTTTAGGTTGTCTAAAATCTAAAATCTATGTCTGTTGATCCCGTTTGCTGCTTTCATGGCTGTACTAACGTTACAGCTGTAGCGCGCTGGGTTTAGCTACATTTTTACAGGTATATCTGGCAACCTGGCCTGGCTGTCAAACTGGGCAGTTAATTCACACAGGCCAAAACACAAACAGAAATTCCATCACGGAACGGAAATTTCAAAAGGATTTATGAATAAATATTGCCATTAGCGTTGTTGTCAAAAAGGTAGTATTTCAACTTAGCATGTTTCCTTGATATCTGATGACGCATTGGAGTCATTTTTGGATTTATTACAGTAAATATACTGTATTACATATTGGACCTTTAACGTTCCCGTTCTTTGTGCAGCTTCAAATGTCAAACAAAGTTGGAAGTTGTTGCATCTTCATCTGTAATTTTCGACCCGCATATTTTGCATATTGCAAGTTTGTTGTTGACCACCATATAGTCTTTATACACAAACAAAATTATGTTTGGTGTCATCATTTCCACCTGATACTCAGTGACATAACTTCACTTATTGATGCTTCTCTCTGGTCTGCTGTCTGTCAGATTGGTTAAAGTGGATCCGGGTAAATGATGTGTTCATGTATCGACTTGCTGGGAATTGATAGCGCTAGTTGATTCAGGAAATGAACACAAATTTATTTATTTGTTAAACACGTTTTAAATAAGTCCAAGTGAAGTCAAGAGTCTTTGGTGTTAAAGTCCAAGTCGAGTTGGAAGTCTTTTCAGATTTTTCGAGTCCACACCTCTGGTGTTATCACCTCTGTAGTCTATATCCACGACGTTCCACTTCTGGGATTGCTCTGGTGCCACCGTAAATTTCCCTGGATCATGCTCTTTTTGCTCGGATGTCCCGTTATCTTTGTTTGTGTTGGCGTTCTAAACTCTGGTGGATTTAATTTTTTTTTTAGATAAATATTTTTATTAGCACCATTTATCATTCAAACATACAGTACATCCACAATTATATGTATTTAAATTAAAAACCCTCGCCCACCCCCCACCCTCTGCAGTCTTAAGGAAAACAAAATAAACAAACAAACAAACAAACACACCTTGCCTAATCACTCTCCTCTAGTTCTTGTGGCGCTGAGGTCATTAGGTCTGATATTTGTGCTGCTGTGCTTTTCCATAGGTTGATAGTTGATTAGTTGATGTTTTGGCTTTGTTAATCCTTGCTGTAGAGAGCTCAGGCATAACTATGTCTATACAAAACGAGTGGGGGGAGGAGCCAGCATTGAGCTATAATTTTCTTGTTTGCAGTTGAGCCGGCTAGCCAAATCTTCCTCTGTCTGTGGAGCAGGTGTAATTTAGAGTAATCATTAAGTAACAAAACATTCGGGTCAGTAGGAATTAGACATCCTATTGCATCAGATAGTATTGATGTTGTTTTATGCCAGAACTCATGCACCTGCTCACACTCCCAGACCATATGCAGGAAAGTTCCAGTTTATTCAGGTTGACAGAACGTACAATAGGGAGTGGGAATGGCTTTTGAGACGTATCTCTTCTGAGGAGTCTAATATGTCCTATGGCATATGTTGAAGTGGATATACTGGTGATTTGGTTTCTTGGAACAGTGGAAAATGTCCCAAACTGCCTCCCAATTAATTGTGTTCCCCTCAGGGCTCAGGTCTATTGACTATTGGGAGTTCTCCTATGGATACTTGCAACAGCTTAGCATAAATCTTGGACACTAATCCTCTCACAAGGAAATCAAAAAAACATTTAATGACTGGGTGCACCTCAAGACTGTTTCCCCATGGCACGCCATAACATTTTAGGGCTGATCTTAAGCAAAGGTAAAAGTAATAGGATGTCCTGGGGACCTCAAAACTACCTATCAGGTCTTCAAACATATAACATATTCAAACAACATACCTTTCTCATTGAATAACTGGTCTAGAGTATAAACACCTCTGTCTCTCCACTGCTCACAAGCAAAAGGTTTGTTGCCAGACACCAAGTGTGCATTGTGCCATATTGGGGTATTCACGTGCCACTTATTGGTGTAGTGTAGGTGCTCCTCCACCTGTTTAAAGTTGGCCAATGTGTTGGTGATAATAGAGCCATAGGTTAGCATACACTTTTTTTGGACAAACACCTGCAAAAAGGCCAGGTCTTGCCGTCTTAGACTTCCAATGAGGTTTTGCTCTATTCCTCTCCATGGAACTGTAGATGAGGGGTCCATCCACACTCTGAGGGCCTGTAGCTGAAAGGCCTTGTGATACATTTTAAAGTATGTTGCAAGGTAGAGTATTTTAGCCTAGGTTGTTATAGGCTAATATACTGCCAAATTAATGTATCAAGTTTCTTCCAGAAATTTATTGGTGGGGGGTAAGGGGATCGTTGAACTTAAGAAGTTCACACGGGGAACTATGTTCATTTTAACAACAGCAATCCAGCAGTGATGCTGGCAGCACAGTCCACCTGGCCAGATCCCTTTGAACATTACTTAATATAGTTTCATAGTTGTCCTGGACCACTCACTGTAGTGATGCAGGTATGATGATGCCCAAATATGTACCACTAATAGCTGATGTCACATGCCTGTTGTTCAATAAAAGATTAGATTTATTCAAATTAATTTTATAACCGGAGATTGAGCCAAATTTTTGAAATAGAGTCCACACAAAATATAATCAATACGGGAGTGGGTGAGGTGACGTGTGGAAAAAAGGTGTAATCCTTGCTAGTAGGATTGTGCATCCTCCATATATCTGTAAGATGGTGGGATTCCACAACTGCTCTAAACATGTCTGATGTGTGTTTTTGGGCCTTTGTGTGGTTGCCCCCTGATCTATCCTGATTTAAATCTAGCACTGCATTCATGTCTCCCCTATAATTAGTGAATATTCATTGAGGGAGAGCAGTTCATTGGTTAGACACGGGAAAAAGCTCACGTCATATGTAGACGGTGCATATACCGAAACAAAGGCTATTTTCCTACTCCTTATTGTGGTGCATATATAAGATATCCTGCCTAATAGATCTTTGCTACTTTTATCTACAGTGAGTGTGCATTTCTGCGACAGTAACACAATGGAGCCCTTGGTTTTGGTGTCGTCACTAGATGAAGCAGCAATCTTGTAGTATTTATTTTGTAGGCGATTTACATCTCTTTTACGTAAATGTGACTCTTGTATAAGCGCTACATCTATATTCTTTCTTCTTAAGTAGTCCAGGAATTTAGCTTGTTTGATCGGCCCGTTTAGCCCCCTGATGTTAACTGAAAGGATTGAAAGTTCAGCCATTTTCAAAATATACACGCATGTCTCGTGTACCCTACCAGAATTCGCTGATAAATTTGTAGCAAAGGGTGAACTGTTAGATCTAAGCAAAGTGTGGTAAAAACATAAAAAATAAAATAAATCCCCTAAGCCTCTGAGACTGCAGACCCCATCCCCTATCTGTAAGATACGTGGTCACATCAAACGCAGCTTGTGCAAACTCTAGCTCAAAACTGCTCCTCCTGTCTAAATTCACAGGTTAATCGAAACAGGTCTGGTGAATTCTTATGCTAAACATGGACAATGTTGCTAAAACCTTAGAACAACCAGCTATTAAGTTCTGAAATAGGCTATGCGAAAAATACACCAACCTAGTAGGAGTAACAAACAGATTATAAGATGAACAGTCAACATTCATCATGTTTTTTCAGAATTTGACAATCAGGTGTCAATCAAGTTTTCAGTATTCCCAAAGAAACTAGTGAAAATCTGTCTTCAGCATACTGAGGTGTGTGTGTGTGTATGTGTGTGTGTGTGTGTGTGTGTGTGTGTGTGTGTGTGTGTGTGTGTGTGTGTTTGTTACTAATGAGTTGAGAAGCAGGTCAGCGCAGCAGAAGATGGAGGCCTCCTGGTGAGGAGTGGTCAGCACTGGGTGATGGCCACGCTTCAGGACACACACACACACACACACACACACACACACACACACACACACACACACACACAGGGAAGTTGATCAAGTGTATGCAATGAGGTCAGGGCAGTGTGTGGGAAGAGGAGGATGGCGTGAGAACACAAGACGACGAGGGGGGGGGAAATATCCCTCTTACTTTTTTTTTTTTGTGGATCCATATTGTTGTGCAGTGGTGACCACAGGCTGGCCACATGCCTGCCGTTTGGGCAACAGGTGGTCAGCCATGTTGAGCTGAGGCAGGCCCGTAGCCAGCCTTGTTTTCAAAAGGATGACTTTTTTGTAGTTTTCCCCTCATTTAATATTTAATTATGAGGTTCAAATACTTCACTTTGGTGACTTTTTATGCACTAATTTGTGCTGGATTAGCTTTTCTGCTGGTATCTTACTAGCACGCTTTGTGACGCACCGGAAATATTTACTACAATGTTGTCAAATTGCTTACCAAGATCATTTACCACCTTTTTTGGTCCAAATACACACTGTACACTTCAAACTTTTGGTTATGAGTACATAAAGTTAGTTGCGTGGATTGTTGATATATTAGACGTTAGATAGTTACATGTCGCGTGCCGGTTAACACATTCACAAAAGTGGTGTTATGGTTAGCTGACTTTGTGTCAAATGCAGAATTTCAGAGACTGAAACCAGGAAGTAACCATGAACAAAAAATATTTATTAAACTAAATACTCAATTGTGCTAGGGGCAGAGTTCAGTGAGGGATCCAGGTCCGAGGGAACAGACAGAGGGGTCTTTCGAACCACCCAAACCCCCCCCTCCCCCCATATCAACGGGCCTGGCTGAGGTCAACAGACAGTGGTGAATAAAGAGCATTGCCACTGGGATGAACAAAAGATGAAAAATTGGGTTTGGTTTTTGAACAAGCTGAGCAGAAGTTGATTTAGATTGGTTGGTTTAGTGCACAAAGACCAGTCCCCTTCCCTTGATTAGTTTTATTTTTACCACTTGAATTCACAAGTACACGGCAGAATTATGAGTGACTACCAACAGCACTACCATCAGTCAATGAGAAAAAAACTGACATCCGAGCAAAGCAGGCAGCTGCTCTGGGGCTCCATATTCACTCCACAGTAAGTTCTGATAATGCGTTTAATTGAAGATGTGTTTCAGAAATTGCAGCATTAAGTACAATATCAAGTAATGATAATAATAAACTAAGAGAAGAGATCATATTTCTCCTGTATTAGCTTCTCTGCATTGGCTTCCAGTGAAATATAGGATTGAATTTAAAATCCTCCTCCTGACTTACAAAGCTCTAAATGGTCAAGCACCATCATACTTAGAAGAGCTCATAGTACCTTATTGTCCCACTAGAGCACTGCGCTCCCAGAATGCGGGGCTACTTATGGTTCCTAGAGTCTCTGGAAGTAGACTGGGGGCCAGGGCCTTCAGCTATCAGGCTCCAGTATTGTGGAACCAGCTCCCAGTCGGGGTTCGAGAGGCAGACACCGTTACCACATTTAGGAGTAAACTGAAAACCCTCCTCTTTGATAAAGCTTATAGTTAGGGACGAGGAGTTGCAGCGTCCACCTAACCCGGCCCACTGCTTCTCCTCGTAGTCATCAGTTTTTTCTATACTGTATAATTAATAATCGAGCGAGAGTAGAGGGAGGCAGGCCAGTACAGCCCGATCCGTTGGGGGAGTTCTAGCCCGACCAGGCACCTCTCTTTAACCTGCCTCTCTTAAGTTATGCTATTACAATTCTAGACTGCCGGGAGGCTGTTCCTCCCTAAGACACACTGAGCTGCTCTCTCATCTCTACTTGTTACTTTTGTATGCATCCTGTCCCAGAAATGCTTGTTACTAATCTAGCTCTGGGAGTTTACTCCCGGAGTCCTTATGTTTCTTCTTCGCAGAGCATAGCTCTGCGATTCTCTGCATTTCCCGGCTGCATCCTGCTGCGTCCTGCTGCATCCGCAGCCTCCACCCGTGCTCTGCAGCGCCACGTTACATCCCGCTACGCCCTGCTGTGATGTTCCTATGCACAGAGTAGTCAGGATCCGGTATAGGAGACTGCACTACTCAGTATGACACGATGTGCCCTGCTATGACATGAACTTCCACGATAACCTTCGAAGTCAATGTGACTTCTAATGTGACTGTTATCACCACTGTTCATCACCCCCCCAACCGGCCCGTCAGACACCGCCTACCAAGAGTCTGGGTCTGCCGAGGTTTCTTCCTAAAAGGGAGTTTTTTCTTGCCACTGTCGCAATAGCCACTACTAATGCTTGCTCTTGAGGGAATTACTGTAATTGTTGGGGTTTTGGAATTTATAGAGTGTGGTCTAGACCTACTCTATCTGTAAAGTGTCTCGAGATAACTTTTGTTATGATTTGATACTATAAATAAAATTGAATTGAAATTGAATTAATGTAGGTCTGCATTATTAGCTCATCTTGTGGCTCTGTGTTAGAGGGGACACGCTCTTCAACTTAAGCCCTTTATTATTTCAGTGGATGATGTGCTCATATGGTCCAACTTCCTAATTAATCAAAGTTGGGTTTAATCAAATGACCACAGATTAATGTATAGACAGAGAACCTGAGACCAGGTAGTGTTATTCCAGGTATGTTACCAACCTGACTACTCAGTTACTGAGAACAAGACTACTTGTTTTAAGTGATGTTGCTGCAAACTCAAACCCCAGCAATAAACAATGGTCTTGTAACTGATAAGTGATAATGGTGGCCAGAAGTACAAATTGTAATAAACCCAAATAATCCATTGGCATTTGAAGCAAAGCTTGTCAGTCTAATAAAAAGATCCAGTAGTCTGGATCAACGAAAGTACATTTCCAGGATAAAGCCATCTTGCATGTGGCTCACGCGTAGGATGTCTTCTTCGCTACAGGAAACAACAACAACCTTTGAGCTAGCAAGCTACACGCTGAAAATGTCAAGTTTTGAAGAATATTTGGATGGTGCAACAAGGCAGGCCTGCTTGGTTCTTTCGGGGAATGATTGTAAAGATTTACAAAGAATATGATTAGGGCATTTCCTCTCTAACTGGGACGTTTTGGGACCGATTGGTGGGATTGCTGTGGACGAAGTACACACGGCGATACACTGGTAAGAGCCAATGAGGTTTAACCATGTATCCAGCTAATTTAAATAGCTCACGTTACTGTATTGTGTCAACAATATGTGGCGTTTTGTTTTGCAAGGTGCAAATGTTCCACCAAAACAAGTTCCTTCCCGAGACTATTTAGCTTATCTAGAAGAAATTGCTGTGGATGCTGGGAGGGGCCCATAGAGATGTCTATGTACAGGGTCCAGAACCTTGTGCTATACCCCTGAATGTACGTCAACCAGGACCAGTGTGCACATGGGTGACGCCATACACTTCCTGCCAGTAGTTTCACACTATTTACTGATCAACAGGTGGTGTTAACACACCAACAAACACAGCAATGCTTGCAAGTAAACATGACTGTAAACATACAACATTTAAAATGTTAAAATAATTTGCATTGCAAATGTTTTATGAGGAAGGAAATCCAACATATAAGTTAAGGCTCAACACAGAATGTGTTTTGCTGAGAAACCCTGATTGTTTTTTCCCCAAGAAACCTCCACAGGGCACCTTTAAGTTACAGGACTGCGGGTTAGTGAGAAATTGATTTGGACAATATGCTCACCAGCCCCTCTAAAACCCTCGTTCAGAAGTCTACAACCCCTGGACACCAACTGACAATATGAACAACTGTGCCAAATGAACTTGAATCATTGCAATGAAATGATTGTGGCGTAATACTGCCGAAGAAAATGCCATTCCCCGCAATCAAAAGTTTTCTCCGCATTGAGAAAAAGATGGCTTTTGAGGAGTCAGCATTATAAAAGAACTCAATGATATGGAGAAGATGGCGTATATTGTCTGAAGCAAGACAGTTTTTGATGAGGCCAAAAGGCCAAGTACAATGAAACCATCCACACCCAGTGACTTCCCTTTTATTTTTTGTTGCGTGGCTCTATGCATGACCAAGTCTGCTCTATGTCTGAGTAACTGACTGAGCTTTGCTGAGTGACTCCCTTTAAAGCACCAGCTCAGGTGGAACATTCAAGACTATACTTTTCTATTTAGATTGTTTTATGCCTGATATTTATCACCCTTCACTGGCTCCCACAGAACACCAGGATTGCCCACTGATGACGTGTGCCATTTCCTTCTGTTTTCTGTCAACATGTATTCTATTAAATGCGTTTTTTGAAAAAAGGATACTTCTACTTTTTTCCTCCATAGGACATCTATAATGTGTGTTAGTTTGTCCGTTGGATTACTTCTGTTTCACATACGTAACAGGCGCTCCTCCAGGAGATGAAGCAGCGTGTATTTACATCCATCAGCTAGTGTATCAGATCATATCATGTTCAATTACATATGCATGGACTAGGCCACCTCTCAGAAGCCTGCTTGCCAGCCATCCCGTCTGTCTGTCTGCTGACCCCCTCCAGCTGAGGCTTTGACAATGTGACAAGGCAGCAAGCCGCGGGCCATGGGGCTGATGGGCCGCCATATTGTGTAGAGGGCAACTGTCCATTCTGGACTATTGTCTGGATGAGCGCTACTGTCTCTGAGACAAAAGAAGCACCTGCCTGATGATGCAAACACACACAAACACACGCGTGCACACACACACACACACACACACACACACACACATAATGGACTGCCATGTGCCTGACACAAGGCCACTGTGTGTCCATAACCTCCCATTACACAAAGGAAGGGAGTGTGATGTGGGGCTGGACATACGTAACACACGCTGTGTGTGTGTGTGTGTGTTTTAAGGTTATGGATATTGGCAGGAGAGAGGTGGGTGAGCTGTGTGTGTGTGTGTGTGTATGTGTTGGGGGTGGGAAGGCTCACTCTAGGGGTCAGTTTGGCGGGAATATCAGGCTTGTTGGATTTACATCTGTTCAGCAGTGTGCCAGGCTGCGCGCCACACTACTGAAAACACGCACACACATACACACACACACACACACGCTCATCCAGCCATTTGTGAGGAACAGCAAGGCATCATGTTGGCATGTGCCTGATTAACAACAGGTCAATCTGTCCCTCAGTGTATGTGTGTTTGTGTGTGTGTGTGTGTGTGTGTGTTTGTGCACATGAGCAGCGGAAGCGACACTAAAACACTTGTTGCGCATCTGTCCTCCGAGGCATGTCCAACGAGCAGCCCCTATAGTCAAAGAGAGGCTCTGTTGATCCAAGAAGCTTTCTATTGACAGTCATCCAGAGAGACAGAGGCAGACTCAGTCATAGCTGTCAGGCCTCACCATCCCTCTGGGTCTTAGTGAAGAATTGTGCATTCATGTGCTGTCAGAATAATTGCAGACACTGCTCTTTACACGGGAGTTTCACTTAAATGTCCCACCATGTCAGGCACTGAGGTTGAAGAAATCAGGACACAAGCTTTATTAGTTATAATGGCAAAACAAATCATCTGCCCTAACTGATCTGAAAATAACTTGCATTTGCATGAGCAAAGTCTCAAACTTGATTGAAAAAGTAATGTCACGAATAGATAGTCTGTGTTCTGGATCCCTCGATCATATCACTTGATCTTCATTAGTGTCCTATGGTTTCGGAAAAGGCGCTATGTAAATAAAAGTTTTTGTTATTATCATGAAATACTAGTATACACAATAAAATTGTAGATGTTCAAATTTTCTATTTTTGTGCACTTTAAGGACACCACATTGTCTTAAAAGTTCAATGTTCAAATTCATTAGCTCTAGAAAATCTCCAAAATAGTCAACTTTTAAAGGTGCTTTAGGTAGGATTATGAAGATCCAGGACTTAGCCAAAAAATTTGAATACTTTTTTGGATTTTTGCAAATCGCACTACAGTCTGTAGGTGGTGTCAGAGGAGATTTTTTTTTAAATGACCTGCTTCATGTAGTTTTACTCGAACATAGGTTCAGTTTCAGCAAATATGACAGAAAGTTAGTTTTATAAGTCTTACCTACTGCACCTTTAAGACAACATGGATGTGAACTCCTATTATTTCTTAAAAAGGAAATGACATTTATGACTGGTTGTAAACATCCATGATTGGTTGATTTTCACAAGATAATCATTTAATCACGTATGCTATTTAAACTTAACACTTCCTATGATTCATGACATTTTCTTGGGAAGACCTGCCACTGAGTTTTAAGAGCAAATATAAAAGCTTTTATGTTTGCTTAAAGGCCATTTAGAAGCTTTTGAATTTGAAGGAACGTTAATAATGTGCAAACAAAGCATGACAAGGTGACTTGGGTTACCAGGTGGAGACACATGGCTCGGTGATAACTGCAATATCTCTGTTTGTTAGGGAGTGCAAACAGTGACTGGTTAATGATAAAGTGGCGGTGACTTTGAACAACCAACCAACAACTCCCACACAAGGGCTGTAACACTGTTGGCATGGACATCAAGACCAACGTCCGGTAGTAAAATCTAAACACAGGGTGAGTTCAAATGGGAGAGGAGAGTATCAGCGATGACAAAGTATATCAACAGACCTTGTGGATTTTGTTTTGCTTTCATTTTTTTTCGCTTTGTCGAAAAAAGCTGCTGAACAAAAATATAAACTGCAGGCCCTTTCGCATTGGCTTTGCTCTTCAGCACCGGAAGTTGCCGCTTGATCTACACAGAAGTGCAAAAAGCAGTAAAGTGCAGAGTGAGTAATGTACAGAATAAAATATAGAACCCATAGAATGTATAATAAACAGAAAGTAATATGGATACATATATAGCAGGATGTGACATATTTCTGTTTGTTGCCTAAAGTTGAAAAAAAGCAACTTTTTTTTACCTTTACCTTTACTTTCAAACGGGACACAGCCTGGTCCTCTGTTTGTTTGACCCATCCACCATCCCAAGATACCTCCTTAGGTGGAGTTTTGGCACTCTTATACTTCCTGCTGTGCTCCAAGAAATCTTTAGAAGGTTCCTTGCTTTGCTCCCGTCATAACTACTACTAGAGGGCACTGCCACTATAGAAGTAAATATGGATTGTAATTGCTACTTAAACAAAACTGGCATGCACACTCTGTACTGGCACCTGATGGACATTCTTGTGCAAGTTCTGCTGCTTTATTTTGAGCTGTTTGGAGCTTAAACAGATCTTTTTTTTGCTGCACTCGACCAGACAGGTGAGCAGTAATCAAAGTGAGATAAAACTAGTCTGTGTCACCAACCCTCGAGTGGCAAGGGTAAGAAAAGGGGAACATCTTCCAATACATGATATTCCAATAGTTCAGATGGAAGTATGTTCCTTAATTCATTCATACTAGTTGAGGCAAAATTAATAGTTGTATCATCAGCTAAGAGTGACACTACAGTTATTGAAGACATGAGACAAGTCATTAAATAGATAGATAGATAGATAGATACTTTATTCATCCCCAGGGAAATTTTAGGCATCCAGTAGCTTAATGTATGACCAATGTATGACCATGAATTCTATTAATGTAAATTTGTGACTGAATGTATGTATGGATAGGACTGAAGGAATTACTGCATTTTTATAATGGATTGTAAGTATATTTATATTTCCAAATGGATACATTTTTTATACTGCCTTTTTAGAAAATGGTAACTTGTAATTTTGCACAGCTACTTGAGTAGCCTTTATGTTTAATGTCTTACTGTTTTAACCCTGTGTTCGATGTGTGTCTATGTTACTCTTGCAGCAATTTCTCTCTGTCCAAAACGAATTTCTCCTTTGGGAGACTAATAAAGAGACTTTGACTTTGACTTTGACTTAGACAACCATAACACAACAAACACATACACACATATATCTCATATACATAAAAATCACTCACAGAAAATTAAAGAGTTGTAAGTAGTAATAGTAATATTAAGTATTGAAAAGAGTAACAGCCCTATGGCAATCCACCCTGTACATGTTTAGCTTAGGAAAAAACATACTGCATCCAATTTAATAAATAACTATTCATCCAGTTGATTGCTGTTGGACCGAACCCACAAGTAGTAAGCTTTTTTTATAACCGCTGGTCTACGATAGCAAATGCTGTGCTAAAATCAAGTATCCACAGCTCCAATCATTTTATTATCAATACAAGTTAGCCATTTCCCATATCTGTCAGAGATGTGCACGTGAAGTGATCTGCTTTATATGCATGCTGAAAATGAGAATTTAAATCATTAAAAGAATCAACTTTTTCAATTCAATTCAATTTGAATTCAATTTTATTTATAGTATGAAATCATAACAAGAGTTATCTCAAGATAATTTACAGATAAAGTCGGTCTAGACCACACTCATAATATACAAGGACCCAACAATTCTAGTAATTCCCCCAAGAGCAAGTATTTAGTGTGACAGTTGCGAGGAAAAACTCAACACTTGCTCAACACTGCAAGGATACTTAAGGGTCTGCTATTACCAGCGGAGCACCTCTCCCGTTTATTTTTCTGAAAAGGTAAAAGCGTGGCAGATTTCCAGACCTGGGTGAATAACCGCTCCTTCAAACTCCGATTGAAAATATGACAATGGTAATGATATAGTATTTGAAATAACTTCCAGAAACCGCTCATCCAGATTATCCATACCAGCTGGTTTGTCATTATTTAGGCCATCAAGTAGTATTTTCACATTATCAGCTTCAAAAGGCTGACACTCAAAAACACAATTTATGTTTTTAGGATAGAATTGTTTATTATTATGTACAGGGACAAGAGTTGAGAATTAGCATTAGCTATAAACTCTATATGCTGCGCATCAGTTACGGGCTTTGTATTGTAACTATGTTTGCTTGTATGGTCCCTGTTAAATAAACAAATAAATGAAAATGAAATGAAAAAAATTGACCCCCACTAGGGGAGCCCATTACCATCATTCTTCCTCTCCTGAATTTTACTTAAATAAGCTTTTTTTCTTTTTAAGATTTTTTATAAAATGTTTCGTTTTAAAATATAACAACAGAACAAACACACTTGAACGAGAACAACCCCCCTCTCCCACCCTCCGCAGTCTCGAGGAAAAGAAAGAAAAAACAAACAAACAAATAAACTAAAACAGAAATCACACCTTGCCTAGTCGCCCTCATCTACTTCTTGTGGTGCTGAGATCATTAGGTCTGATATATGTGCTGCTGTACCTTTCCATAGATCTATAGTAGATAACTTGGCTTTTTTAATCCTTGCTGTAGAGATCTCAAGCATAACTATGTCCAGAAAATACGCCAACCACTGTTTTATACAAAGTGAGTGGGGGAGCCAGCGCTGAGCTATCATTTTCTTGGTCGTGGTTGAGCCAGCTAGCCAAATTTTCTTTTGTCTCCCAAGCAGATATAATTTAGAGTCGTCATTAAGTAACAAAATGGGAGCTCTCGCTCCCATTTCTTTACTATTGGGAATTCTCCTACGGATATTTGCATCAATTTAGCATAAATCCTGGACACTAATTCTCTCACAGGAAAATCATTGAACCATTTAATGATTGGGTGTGTCTCAAGACTGTTTCCCCATGGTACTACATAACATTTTAGGGCTGACCTTAAGCGAAGGAAAAAGGATGTCCTAGGGATCTCAAAGCTCGTAGCTGAAAGTCTCTATGGTACACTTTAAGGTTGGGGAGGGCCAGGCCTCCCGTGTACTATTCCAAATATACTGCCGGATTGCGGCATCAAGTTTCTTCCAGAAATTTATTGGTGGGGGCAAGGGGATCATTGTACTTAAGAAGTTCACACATAGCGATGTGTGGATGGTGATGCCCATATATGTAATTTCGCTTAGGGTTGGTATTGTTGTATTATTGAGCATATTAGATTTATTCCAATTGATTTTATAGCCGGAGATTGAGCCAAATTTGTTAAAGATCTTAAGGATTTTTGGAACAGAGTCCTCAAGGTCAGATATGTACAGTAAAATATAATCTGCAAATAACAATATTGAGTTGTTATTGGATTTAATGTGGATATTACATATTTGATTTTGCCTTATGGCCTGGGCTAACGGTTCAAGAGAGATTGCAAATAGCATGGGAGATAGCGGGCATCCCTGTCTCGAGCCCCGTGCGATGGGGAATGGCTGTGAATGCAGGCCATTGGTTGAAACTATGGCCGTGGGATTTGCATATAAAGTATGCACCATGTCAATGAATTTGGCTCCCAAACCAAGCCTCTCCATTACTTGCCATAGGTAGTTCCATTCTAGGCGGTCAAAAGCCTTTTCCGCGTCCAGTGATAAAACTGCTGCCATTGTTGGAAGGTTTCTGGCTTCTTCTATTACATGGAGTAATCTGCGTATATTGTCTGCAGCTTGACGCTTTGGTATAAACCTTGATTGGTCAGGGTGGACTAGCTTCTTGATGAAGCGTTCTAGGCGTAGTGCCAAGACTTTGGAATAAAGCTTAATATCAGTCCCAATGAGGCTGATGAGCCTGTAATTTGAACACTCCGTAGGATCTTTGCCCTTTTTGTGTATGACTGAAATTAGTGCAGTGTTGGTTTAGTGAAAGGTGCCCCTCTCAATGGCCGAGGTTAAAGTTTGTAAAATGATAGGTCCTAGTGTGTCAAAGAACTGTAGTAAGAGTTCCGATGGAATTCCATCCAACCCTGGTATTTTCCCTTTCTTAGCTGTTTTTAGCGCTGATTTGAGTTCCTCTAATGTAATATATTGACCCAGTTCTTCTGCCTCCTCTGGGTCAAGAAGAGGCAGGTTTAGCTCTTTTAGGAACTTTTGGCACTGCGTCAGGTCTGGATTGCAGGAGGATTCATACAGCTTTGAATAAAAGGATTGGAAAGTAGCAGTCATCTCCTAAGGATTCGTTGAGATACCTTGCTTTGTTTTAATTTCAGAGCTAGCAATTTGCTTGGTTTACAGCTGTTGAAATAGTAATTTTGCCTCACTCTGTGCGTTATGAATTCAGCTCTCCTTTTTAGCAAGTCATTTAGCTCTGCTCGATTTGTGACTAAAAGAGTATGTATAGATTTAGAAAAACAAGTCTTAAGAGATTGCTCTAACGATTTACAACGTTCTTCCAACTCCTCAATCCTTGCCTCTCTCTTTTTCTTCAAATTTGCTGCAAAGGAAGATGTGAAATCTCTAATAAATCCTTTAGTGGCTTGCCAGATGTACGCCGGGTCTGAAACTGAGCCAGTATTGATTGATATGAACTCCGCTAGTTTGGCTCCAAAGACTTTTGTCTATGGTGAGTGTGCATCTCTGTGACAGCAAAACAATGCAGCCCTTGGTTCTGGTGTCATCACTACATGCAGCAGCAACTTTGAAATATTTATTTTGTAGACGATTTACATCTCTTTTACGCAAATGTGATTCTTGAATAAGTGCCACGTCTATGTTCTTCATTCTTAAATAGTCCAGAAATTTAGCTCGTTTGATCGGCCCGTTTAGCCCCCTGATGTTAACAGAAAGGATTGAAAGTTCAGCCATCTTCAAAATTTACACATATATATGTCTCGAGTACCCTACCGGAATTCACTGATCAATTTGTAACAAAGGGTTTGCTGTTAGATCTAAGCACAGTGTGGTGAAAACACAAAACATAAAATAAATCACCTAACACTCCGAGACCGCAGACCCCCTTCCCTCTCTGTAGGATACGTGGCCGCATCAAATGCAGCTTGCACAAAAAGCTCTAAACTGCCCCTCCTATCTAAAGTCACAGGTTAACTGACACAGGTCTAATGCTTTCCTATGTTAAACATGAACAATGTTACAAAAAAGTACTATGGAATGGACCACCGGAGGAAAATAGGGGAGGGTCATGTCTTTTTATTCTTTGTTGAGGGGAGGGTCATCCAACATGTTTCAGTCCAGAGGGGGGTCACCCAACTTTTCTATTCATGAAACAGCAAAATTTCAAAGTGGCTTGTTTGGTGCATATTTTTCCATGTAGCTCTTAGTCTCGGCCCTCCTTCGCTACCAAAATGGTCTGACCCATGAGTTTGCTGGGGGCAGGGGGAGCTGCCCCCCTGGTGGCTGAAACGGGTAATTGCATTGTTTAAAAAATGAGTGGAATAATTACATCTGGCATGACCAGATATTTTATAAATATCTTAAATAACACAAAACAACTAAATGGTGGTAGGTAATACATCTGATTTCATATACTGCTTTTGTAAAAAAATATATTTCCTGGCTGATGATGGGAGCAGCAGGACGCAAAAAACGAAAATGACTGTTGCTATCTTACCATGCCAAGGTTGCAATAAAGGTTTCCTACATGCCACATTTGATGTCAGCTTACTAATTTATTGCGGGTTTTGTGTAGATTTGGACTTACGTTTAGGCTATTCCACTTTGTTTAAAGGAACACGCCGACTTATTGTGAATTTGGCTTATTCACCGTAACCCCCAGAGTTAGACAAGTCGATACATACCCTTCTAATCTCCGTGCGTGCTGACGGCTCCAGCGGCATCAGGCCAGCACAGAACATGCAGGTGAATGGTTCCAGTAATCCTACTGCTCCGAATAAGTGACACAATAACGCCAACATGTTCCTATTTACATGTTGTGATTTATAGAGTCACAGCGTGTACAAAAATGAGACACAGCCGTCTTCTAACCGTAAACAAACCAGGAACTATATTCTTAGGTGGAAGAATATAGTACTTGGGTGAAGTGATATGCTCGCAGCAAGCCTGTCTGAGAATATAGTTCCCAGTTTGTTTACTGTTAGAAGATGGCTGTCTCATGTTACCTTGTTTTTTGTACACGCTGTGAGTATACAAATCACAACATGTAAATCGGAACATGTTGGCGTTATTTTGTTACTTTTGTCACAATTCGGAGCAGTAGGCTAGTTGGAACCAGTTACCTGCAGGATCTATGCTAGGCTAAGCTAATGCAGGAAACCTTCAGGCAGCGTTACAGCACGCACGGAGATGAGAAGGGTATGTATCGACTTGTCTTACTCTGGGGGTTACGGTGAATAAGCTAAATTCCCAATAAGTCGGCGTGTTCCTTTAAACGGCGAAGTGGAGGAAGCCTAGTGACGAGTCCATAGCAACCAGTTTGTGTGTTGTATGTTACCCAGAGTGCCTTGCTGAATGGTCTCAATATTTTATTGTTTTATTTTATGTGAATACTATAACGAACAGTCCCTAAATACCAACCATCTATTAAGTTCTGAAATAAACTCTATGAAAAACAAATTAGCCGTGTAGGTGTAATAGACATAGATGATAAATTGCCGTCAAATCAAATGCTCCTTGTAACTCGGCTCCCAAGCTCATACATGATAATTCGACCAGCTATTACGCTCTGAAGAGCTCAGTCTCACTCAAAAGCGTACAAATAACACTGGTTTACACTTTGAAAGTGCAATGTGTACGCCAAAGTAAAATTGTGCATGCAGTAGATATGTGGAGGTCTCCAATTACAGTAATGGAGACCAGTGCATTTGTAATATAAAGGGACGTGGGACCATGTAAGGAAGTTGGTTGGGGTGGCGGATGGGTAAAACACAGGACTTTCAAGTGGGAGATTGGGGTTCGTGTCCTGTGTTTGGTGATTTTCAGCCTTTGTTTTTTTTTTGTTAAGCTGTTTATTAGCGTGTTTTTGTGGTTATGTTGCGTGGTTTTGTGACTTTCTTTTTTTTTTTTTTTTTGTTAAGCCTTCCCCAATGTTTCTTCCCTAAACCCAACCGTTTATTAGCGAGTTTTTGTGGTTATGTGCCGTGATTTTTGTGACTTTCTTGTGTTACTAAAGCCTTTCCCTGCATTCTTTTCCTAACCATTTTTTTTTTGTTTTTGTGTGACGCTGATAACACACAAAAGTGGCGACGCGAGCCGTGTGCATATAAAACGCACCGGTCTCCCTTACTTCAATTGGAGCGCTCCACGTATATAATGCACGAAGAATTTTACTTTGGTGTACACATTGCACGTTTTTTCAAAGTGTAAACCCGTGTTATTATTCCAAAAGAAGGATCCAAGAGAAAAAAGTATTAGCGAGCAGCGAACAGAATTAGGGCTACCGCTGGCTGAAAATACTGGTTAGCCGATTGGATAAACCATCTGTCTATCACCACCTAAACCCGCCTCAAAACCAACGCTGATTGGCCCGGTCGTTTGGCAAACAGCTCCACATTTTCTCTATCTCAAGATGCCAGACTGATCTGTGAGTGGAAAACTGGAGCTCGCAAGATCAGGATGGATATTCTGTGAGGAGCTTGAGGACTTTTTCAACCTCATTTTAAGCCTGTACTTGGTTTCATTCAACAGTCTCTGTCTCTGACCAAATTCCCTTCACAAAACATTCTGTTTGATCTCTTCTCGAGTACTTTAGGCCCAACTTTGGGAATTTGAGTTTTTCTTACAATAGCCACTATATTGTGATCACTAAACCCCACAGTCCATGAGCAGCATTGCCCTATATGTTTCTCTTTGCTGAGACATAAATCAGTGACTTTAAGATATTTCAACACATCCACCCTTTTAAACCTTTTTTGTCACCTTGCTTCATCTGAAGTTCTCTGAAATCACATATGAATGAGGGAATGTTCGCATCATTTTATGAAGAGATGAGAGTTAGTCATTAATATTTTTTGACATCTTTTATATAGAACACAGCACAGCTAAACACTAACTACAATTCCAGAACATTGATGAGAAAAATCTGACTAGTGGTAGGTTTCTTAGAGGTCATTTGTGAAGGGGTTCACATATAATTTCCTATGTAGATTTTTAATTTAAAGATTATTTAACCTACTAAATATGCCAGTTCGGAAAATGATTATTTGAGTGTAATCAGTTTACATAAAATATATTTATTTAGTGACTTAAAGATAAAGATCAGACCACATTTTATGGAGAAATTACACATACATATACAATCAGCTAAATGTACTCAAAACTAAAATCACCAGATATTCAGAAAAGTATTATTTGTGGGTATTCAATTTGTATATATCATATTATTGGATTCAAACAATGTGAAAGTAGCATTTGAATGTGGAGGTGTTGATAGTTTTTCTACTTTATATACTGTCCAGTAGTTCATCTATAACAATTCCATTTTATCAAATGATAGTATATTTTGTATGTACAATCTTAATCTGTCAGATAACTGTAGTGAAGTAAAAAGTACAGCATTTCCCTGTGTTAAGTATAAGGAAATATAAAGTAGCATAAACTGGAAATATACAAGTAAAGTACAGGTATCTCAAAGCTGTACATTAGTACAGTTCCTTACTTTCCCCTGCTGCTAAACTCAACATTAAAACACTGTTTACACATGAACACAACACTCTGAAATGGGCCATTTGTATTTTAATGTTAGGAAATGTTTATTTTCACATAAACAATGTCACTTGAAATTAAACATTTTACAACATTTATTAAAGTACAACCATGTAAACTGACTGCTGTGTGACATATGCATGTGTTTGTCTGTGCATCATGACCTGTCAGCATGCACATATACTGCGGGAACACATGTGCCTGGTGGTAGGTGGACATGTATTTGTGTGTGTGTGTGTGTGTGTGTGTGTGTGTGTGTGTGTGTGTGTGTATGTTTGTGTGCCTGTGTGTGCATGCATATATTAGTTTTCCAACAAGTGTTGCACTACACTGAGGCATTTGAAACGCTGAATGGAGGAGTGTAGAGGAACAGGGAGGGACAAGGTCGCTTTCAGAGGAGGGAGGAACTCAACACATAAATCCTCCAGCTTCTCTTTGATAAGGCTTCAATTCACCAGGATCGTGTACCATGCTAAGAGCTGCCTGCTTCAACCTCCCACCCAGCTCACATAACACAAACACACACACACACACACACACGTAACATTACTAATATAAAATACATAAAACCACATGTATGCCAACGATACAGAATAGCTGTTGATAAAAACATATTTAACTCTGGACACACCAGGAACCACATCAAAAATATAATAACACACATTTACACTTAAGAATACTGTGAAAATGTTATGCTATGTCTCTATAAATCTAACTATAGTAACACACACACACACACACACACATGTAACATTACTAATATAAAATACACAAAACTACATGTATGCCAACGATACAGAGTAGCTGTTGATAAAAACATATTTAGCTCTGGACACACCAGGAGCTACATCAAAAATATAATAACACACATTTACACTTAAGAATACTGTGAAAATGTTATGCTATGTCTCTATAAATCTAACTATAGCAACACACACACACAAACAAACACACATTCACACACACACACACACACACACAAACACACACACACACACACACACACACACACACACACACACAGGCCAAAATCGGCCATTTTTGTCTTGAGATGTTCACACACAATTAAGTCAACCTAATGCGAGTGGACAGGCACCCACTGCCATGGCTGCCAGACACAATATGCTATAATTATATATTCACTAAATGCAAACATCTGAAAATGTTGTCTTGTGTTAGACTCTGGAGCCTGAAAGAATAAAGAGTCCAGGCTTACATGCCAGAATCTGAAGCAGACCTTGTGCACAATTGCACTGCACATAAGAACATCCTTACTTATAATCACTGCTAACTCTACAAAATACAGCTAACATCCTTCATTATTAAGGTTTCAACAGTAAGATTTAAAGTGATGGTTCGGAGTAATTTCTGCTACCGGCAGTAAGACGAGTGCTTAGGGACGTCTACAAATGACAACACCGAAAAGAGATACAACAAAAATATTTATTAATTTAACTTTTTTTTTTAAGTAAGTGCTGTATTATAACTAGCAGGAGACAAGTAATAATTGAGGTAAGTTTGGAGACATTACCTTATTTAATCATTAAATTAATAAATATTTTTGTTGTATCTCTTTTCGGTGTTGTAATTTGTAGACGGCCCTAAGCACTCGTCTAACTACAGGTAGCAGCAGTAGCAAGTGTTCATAAACTTCTGGTGTACTTACAAACTTTCCAATCCATCGTTTTATGAGTGCATAACCTATTTGTACTAGTGTAGAAGTTTGGTATAATTTCGGGCATTATTAGTGGGGTAACTTACGAGATACAAACGTGAGTCCATTAGCCCCTGTACTAAGCTATTCAGCTGATAACATTACTCTACGCTACTCTACGCTAACTCTCCCAATGTTCGACCCAGGTAAAAAAAGCTTCTGGGGGGTGTTTGGCTCGAGGTCATAGTGGCAAGGACCCTAGGGTAAAATTACTCTGAACCATCACTTTAAGTTCTGAAATAGGCTATGCGCAAAACACACCAGCCAAGTAGGAAGAGTAAACATAGATTATAAACTGAATAGTCCGCATTTATCATGTTCTTTCAGTCTAATTAAATGTTCCTTTAAAGCTTGGTTCCAAAACTTACATACTAGGTTTCAATCAGGTATTAAGTTCTGAATTATGCTATGCGAAAAGCAGACCAGCCTAGTAAGAGTAATAAACATAGATTATAAACTGAATAGTCCACATTCATCACGTTCTTTCAGCCTACTTAAACGTCCCTTTAAAGCTTGGTTCCAAAACTTACGTTACAGTGCTCTCGAGTCAAACTTAGTACAGTACTCCAGATACCGCTAGTCCCCAGGCCCGCCGCTGGCTCCAGCACTAGATGAGAGGTCCCCGTCGTTGTCTTCTGGCCCCGACGTTGGCACTCGGTCCAGCCACGGAGCGGCTCATGTGGATGTCCCGTCATCCTCCATATCCAGCTCCCGACAAAAAACATCCGCATCACTGGCTGTAGTGATGGTGAGCACTCTCCCTCCGTGGGTCACTCTCAGGGTGGCAGGAAGTTTGAGACACCTTTAGCATGTAGCTTACGCTGAGCTCCTATAAATTCTTGGTGCTGCTGAACGGTGAAAGCACTGTAGTCAGCCTTAAAGCGTAGTGTTGCTTTGGAATCACAAATCGGGCCTTTCTGACTCTGGACTCTGGGCCTTTCTGCTGTAGTTGTCTCGCCCCCTGAAGGGTGGTGAGACCCTTGGCGGTCCTGGTATCTCAAACACCTTAAAATCAGAGTACGTGTCATTGTACCCTTGCCGTAGATTCTGTTTGCTCTGTCGATTTTGATGGTAGCCCTGTTCTGTAAAGAGGGAAACCACACCGGTAACTTCTTTTGCAGGAACCCAACTGGGTCATCTTTTTTGCTGCCCTCTGTCAGTCCAATGATGCGTACATTGTTGCATTAGTATCTGTCTTCCATTTCGGCTAGCTTATACTCAAATTTCTTCTGGTCCTCCACACATGCGTTCACCATGTTTCTCATCTGCCTGTTATCGCCTTGTGTCTTGTCTAGTCGTTGCACCAGATCACGTACAATAGCTCCCTGCCTCTCAAACTCTGTCCTGATGTGTTGCAGCAAGGTATCAATTTCTGCTAGCGCTTCCTTCACTGTGTTGCGGACTGCTGATTCAAGCACACTTTTTTGCTTTTCCAGGACCTTGGCTATAATGTTTTCCATGTTTAAGTCCGCGCTAGCATCAGTAGCCATATTAGCCACGGCCATGGTGGAAGGCTTCTGTGTCCGGGTAAACAGCAACTAGACCTGCTTTTTTGCTCCTGCAGGCATTTCACTTGAGTCACTGTGGTAACAAACAAAACAAATGATGTTGTGATGTTTTTAATGAAAATACAGAGGTGGGTGAGGAGCTCTAGCCCCGAGCAACCATTGCGGTTGCCTGTCACGTGACCTCTCCCCATCTGTTTTTAGGTTGACTCCATAGTTTAGTTGAGGTTGTCCGGAAAGTCTCGTCATGTTTTCCAGATATCACACGGATTGCTTCTAGAATATCAGATCTCTATACTATCACGCTTTACCTTTTTTCGTTAGAGGTTTCAACAGAGTATCTGGGAGTAGAGTCGCGAGGGCATCGGATTAAAATGGTGCGTCTGGACTCGCCTCAAACCACCCACCATCTTTCTCTTGTCCACTAGTTCCATCCACATCCTGCAAGTCTACAGGGTTGTTGCTAGCTTCATCCCTGTGTAGCATGTTTGGAGTAGCGCCATCAGTTTTCTCCATTGTCTTCTCCAATGCCTTTTTTCCTCGTCAAGTTTATTTTAGCTCAATTTGTTGTCACTTCTGCGTTGCCTTTCATTAATATGTTTAAATTGTCGGAGTGGTGGGACGTTTGAAAACAATGGAAGTGCTGCCACTCTGACAATTAGACGTCAATGTCAGAGTGGGGGTATGTCGGAATGGATGGCTGAACCCTTAGATTGCTCTTGTCCTAGGTTCTTATTGTTAACACATGTTGGGTGAATATGTTGACATCATGACAATGACAATTGATGATTGCAACATAAGGCTTTCTCTGACACTTAGGAAATGTTCAACAACTAAGACAGTGAATGGATTGTGCCACTCCATAAGCTGTGAATGAGGCCAGTAGGAACAAAAAAGAATACATTCCTCAGACCAAAGGGGTTCCACTGCCTGTTCTCAAAGAAAAGACGAGCAGACGCAGCTCTATAAACCATCCAGGGCCCTCTCACTGGGACAACCTTTAGCATTTTATGTCATTCCCCAACCTCTCGGTGTCAATTGGCCAGGGGGAAGGTAGAGAAGTGGTCATTGCAGGTCAAAAGAAGGCCTACAGGAGTCCGGACTTTCAAGGTGGTCCCATTAAAGATTATTTATTTTATTGTGCTCCTTAACAGGCCTCACTTCCTGGATGACCTAAACTGTTACAGATTCATGACTAACAAAACAAGATCCCTCTTATTCACCTTGTAACAACAATTAATATATGTTTAGAGGCGGTTTTCTACTTTCTGCAACAGAAACCTGTTAAAATGGTTCTTCACCAAATCAAAGTGGGTCCATTGTAGTACCAGACAAATGTTCTGGTATCAGAAACTAGTTTGCCAGAAAACAACACACACACACACACACACACACACACACACACACACACACACACACAGGTCAGATAAAACGTCCACTGACACAATCTAGCCAGTGGCATCTGAGGAATCTTAACAGCCTTTAATGGCCTGGGGAGGCAACAAAGACATCAAGAAGGCCCCGAAAGAGGTGTGTGTGTGTGTGTGTGTGTGTGTGTGTGTGGGGCAATGATTGTGTTATTCCCCTCGTAACATTAATTATTCCACATATTTGTCAGTTGTGTCTTTTTTACTGAATAACCACAGCCTACAACTTCAAAAAGGCAACTCAAGACTTGCAGACAGAGGTGAAGCTGCAGGAGAGGAAACCCAACTTGATAAGTAAGTGTAAATATTTCTTACGATGTATGTGTGTGCTGTGAATAAAAACATAGTTGTGTGTTTTCTTTCTTTTTTACTGAATATGCTAAATTTGACTAATCAATAACGGAAATATAAAGCCAACTAATGTAAAATAAATAAAAGGAATGTAACGTTATACTTTTCTCTCGTCCATTCTGTTGCTGGGATGTGAGCAATGCGAGAGAGAAATGTGAGAAATGACAGTAAAGTAATTTCATATATCACTGTTAGATACCCTAAATTAATGTTAGAGCTGCCTTGGCTAACAGTCTGACATAACAGAGTTAGAGCCAACAACTTTAGAGCAAACTAAAAGTTAAACTATACTTTATACTATAACAAAACGTTTTACCTTCGGGATGTTTAATCGTAGTACGTGATCACACATTCCATCATATAAAACTCCATGTCACGGAATCAATGTCAAGGAAGGATCCTCTGAAGCCAGAATTTGGAGGATGCTATGTCATTGAATTCCTCGAAGGACTGAGTCCTTTGTTCAGAGAATTTGCTGTACATTTCTTATCACCGTTAATGTGTTATATCAATGTAAAGCTTAACGCTTTAATGCTGGTACAAATTGCTATCATAATAAGGTAGATACACCCAAGCTAACGTTAAGCCAACCTGGTCTCACAGAATTCCGTGAAATGAACACGGCCCCTTAACTCAAAATCTGTGGCAGTTTCACGGATTCGCAGAAAATTCCGTGACGGGCCCACGGATGCGATGCCTACGTAAGTCAATGACAGGCATCAGATTCCCTGATCACAGCACGTTTCTTTCTGTACAGAGAAGCTGTATACAGCTTTGCTATTATTGGTATTTTTAGCCCAATAACTGCTGTTTTAATCAACATTTATTCACCAGATCTTATCATGGTTTAATTGTATTTCTTTTAATGTTATTATTTCGGTCTATTTTGGCCAGGGAAGCTGGATTGCTTTGTTGTTTATTGATATTTTTTAAACTATAACACTACATCTAGCAACATCTATTTAGATATTATCATAGTCATTATGCATTTTTTTATTATAATAATATTATTTTGGTCTTATTACCGGTGAACTATTACAGTATGCTGTAACACAGAACACGATATGATCCGAGCTCCGGAAGTGTCGTGGTACGTGCCGCTTGGCGGATAAGAAGATAAGAAATACATAATATTCGTAATATTTATGTTTTTGTCTGTTTTTGAGCATGTAAACAATGAAGATATTGATAATAATAAAATACAGTTCCATGTATTTGTCTCATGTATTGTGTGCTCGGCCAGCCGGCGGGCGGCAGCAATCTGAAATGGAATGAAGCCCATTCACGGCAGACAGCAGAAACACAGGAGCCGAACAAGTTCCCCCATCCACCCCGGAAGAACTACAAGTGCTCAAGCTTTGTAACAGGTTCTGGGGCCCGTTTATAGTGGGAGTTGTAGTTTTTAAATATAGTGGTATATTTCTCATAATTAGAAGTTGGCAGTGTATAATTTTGGATGCAGCCTGGGGTTTTTTGGGATTGGGAACACACTGGTGTCATCAGATTTTTAAAAATCTAATTGTTGAATAGATGAAAATAGCTTATTACCATATTTGACAGTGCTTACAGTGGGTAAACTTTGGAGACCATATCTACATGACAGCTGAGGTCCAGAGCTTTCTAGAACAGCTGGTCCTATGTTTGTAGCACCTTCTGTTGCTAAATGACAAGCCTTCAAACATGTACTGGGTTCAAGGTTCAGAGGTCAATATTTCAAAGCAGGAGTAATGTATCCTCTTCAGACATATGTTACTCTCCAGGTTGAGAAGTTTCCAACAATGTGTTTGCTATAGTCTTACAACGTTTATATTTTTACATATCATGGAGACCACTTTGCAGGAGATACTTTATTGTCCCCAGAGGGATATCTGCCTTGAGTTCAAATGCTTCACACATAACACTTGACGTATTGTTTTATCCTCCAGCTGACATATACTTTCAATAAAAAAACATAAACAAAGTGATATGCAGCCAGACTGAAGCACATTATCAGCCACAATCTATTGCTCATCTTTCACAAACAGTGACAAGACCTACACACAACCCTATATGCATTACATCATGAAGCTATTCCACAACCAGCCTTAAGCAACATTATTTATAAGTTTTAATTGAGGTAGGTCCAAATTAGGTCTATAGTTTAGAAATATTTAGTTTACATTGGGGTGCCAGCAGAGGATAAGAGCTACTTGGCATGGAGAATAAAGATAGATCAGACCATATTCTCTGTGCTTGCCTGGAGAGACTGTTTTCCTCTCCACAACCTTCATGACAGTCACCTTACAAGCAAACTTTAATTTAGATGTCTTCATATTGTATAACATAAATCCTCTGATTCACTGTGTCTGCTCTAAATGATAACACACACTTTGAACACGGGCCTTCCAGCCAAAGGTGTTGTCCATATGAACACCAAGGTGCCTATAGGAGCAGAGCCGATTGATTGGTTCATCATTTATGACCTCTGATACCCTCTGACAGCCTCGTGAGACCGTCCTGATCTCGCGAGCTCCAGTTTTCCACTCGCAGATCAGTCTGGCATCTTGAGGCAGAGAAAATTTGGAGCCTATAGCCAAACGACCGGGCCAATCGGCCAATTGAGGTGGGTTAGGTGGTGATAGACAGATGGTTTATCCAATCAGCTAACCAGTATTTTCAGACAGCGGTAGCCCTAATTCTGTTAGCCGCTCGCTAATGCTTTTTTTCTCTTGAATCCTTCTTTTGGAATATGGTCTGGGAACCTGAAATGGTGCCTTTTATTCCTAAATTCTCGTTACACAAACGGCAAATCTCCTTTACCGACATGTTGCTTGCATGCTGAGCTAACGAGCTATGCTTTGCCTGCAGCAGCAGGGGCGGGCTTGTGGTTGTATTTTCATACGCTTCGTGGATCTGATTGGTTGATTTGGCCCGTCTATCACCAACATAGGTGATAAACAGATGGTTCATCCAATCAGCTAACCAGTATTTCCGCCCCTTCCCAAAAGTTCTCCAACGGAAAGACACATTTTGTATATGTACACATGCCCAAACAAAGCTATATACATCTCTGTGAACAAAAACCTTGGCAACAATCTGCTTATCCTTTTAATTTCCTGAAATGCTTCCTAAAACTAACCCTTCTTAATTTTAAGGCTATATGGCTACAAGCTGTAACCATGGTGATTGATATGAGGATCATCTTCTGAATTCTGAAATTTTTCATTTTGTGTTTCTCTGTTCTGTGCACCATCCAATATTCCCAGGTTTTGTATGTCTGAATGATAAATGGAGCTAATAAAAAAATACAAAAAAGTAATTTATTTAAAACAACTAATAATGCAATGTGATGTTAAATTAAGCTAAGTCCCACACATACATATGCTCGTGTTTTTTCCCTTTAGTCTTTGCTATTAACATTCATCAACCACAAAATTAGAAAATTGCGTTTTTAAAGGAATACGCCACCGTTTGTTGAAATAGGGTTATTCACTGTCTCCTCTATATTTATATAGGTGGGCAAACGCATTTTTGTCTCAGTGCATGCATTGTCTTAGTCCGCCGCCGCCGCCCCTAGCTTAGCTTAGCGTAATGAATGGAATCCTTTGTTGCCATTAGCGTGTCGTGAGTAAAAGTGACCTAACAACAACAAAAACAAAACGTAATTACTTCTTGTAGCCAACTTCCACCCAATATAGTCCCAAGTCAATATCTGCCTAGGAAATCGTCTAGTCTTAATCTGCATTGCTATTTTTACTCGTTGTGAATACACAGGCCACAAGAAGTAATTAGGTTTTTGTTTTTGTTGTTGTTGGGGTCACTTTTACTCACGACATGCAACAAAGGATTCCATTCATTACGCTAAGCTAAGCTAGCGGGGGCACCGCCGGACTAAGACAATGCATGCACTGAGACAAAATATCAATATAGAGGAGACGGTGAATAACCCTATTTCAATAAATGGTGGCGTATTCCTTTAAATAACGATGCATGGAAAATAAGATAAAAAATGCTTCTAGTTTATTTTTTGTTTTTAACAACAGAACCAGTCAAAACAAATGCAAATAAGTCAAACATAAGCATAAAACACAATTATTTCATTATTGGTATATTTATTGTACAAATTCTCACGTAGGCTACAACGTGCAGCAAGCTTTCACAGACGCTGTGCGATAATTACCTCGTCACTTCCGGAGTCTTCAGCTGATTGTTTTAAACGTTATTACGGTGTATAACTTACTGGAACAAAGCTGAGCAACGTGTTGTTGCTGGTGACAAAACCACTGATTATATATATGTACATTGAAACGATACTGGCGTTAAAGACCCGCTGATCGTTGTCTGATTCTCTGAAATGAATACCTGCATTGCATTGTGGGAAATCGGCTTTGCATGCGCCCAGCTCGGATCATATCGTGTTCTGTGTTACAGCATACTGTAATATTTCACGGGTAATAAGACCAAAATAATATTATTAAAATAAAGAAATGCATACTATGATAATATCTAAATATACGTTGCTAGACGTAGCGTTATAGTTAAAAAAATATCAATAAACAACAAAGCATTCCAGCTTCCCTGGCCGAAATAGACCGAAATAATAATACGAAATACAATTAAACCATAAGATCTGGTGAATAAATGTTGATTAAAACAGCGGTTATTGAGCTAAAAATACCAATAATAGCAAAGCTGTATACAGCTTCTCTGTACAGAAAGAAACGTGCTGTGATCAGGGAATCTGTGCGTAGACCACGAATGATTCCTGTCATTGACTTACATAGGCATCGCATCTGTGGACCCGTCACAGAATTTTCGGCGAATCCATGAAACTGCCACAGATTTTAAGTTCATTTCTCGGAATTCTGTGAGACCAGGTTGAAGCTAACTGAACCTATCATTTAACATTAGGCTGTTAGCTAGGTTGCTGTCTTTTTTGCCATGTGTGTTTTTAAAGTTTAATGTGCGGTGGTATTTTCATCTCTTTTTATATGCCATTACTTTATGCGTAACGTTAGCAGAGATTTAGAAATTGGTGTGTTGATCAGTTGTAACTGCAGGATGGGAGGTAACGCTGGACCTTGTTAACTTCACTAGCAACATTAAATGTAGTATAATGTATAATGTTCTGTAACGTTATGTTATAGCATTCGTAACGGTAAACATCTTTTTCTTGTGTTTGCTGTCTTTTAACAGGGACTAATGAACAAACGGAGGCGGTCAATGAGGATGGGAAAGCAAAAGACAAGCAGGGAGACAGAGGCCAAGTTGTTGAATAGATTAT
The DNA here is from genome assembly GCF_004354835.1 of Perca flavescens. Taxonomy (NCBI): domain Eukaryota; kingdom Metazoa; phylum Chordata; class Actinopteri; order Perciformes; family Percidae; genus Perca; species Perca flavescens. Next base: position 10,922,015 of record NC_041331.1, read on the forward strand.
TTGCTATATTAGAGATTGGCATTAAAAAAATAAATGCATGAAATTAACTGGTTATTTTTCCATCAAATTGTGACCTCGACATAGGAAAACATTATTCTATTCTAACTGAATAATTATATTCAGATGGTACCTGTTTTAATAATTCTTTAGGTATACAAGCTCTAAAATGACATTAACAAAACGTGTATCTTTATTATAACATTCATTCAAAAATGACTATATACTGTACACAAGTATATTCAAAATGAAGCAGCAAGGACTAGTCCTACCAAGGAAGAATCCTTGATATTGAGAAACGGCTAGTCTGTGGGCATAAGCAGCTACGGTGGCTAGGCTAACAATAGCCATGTTAGCTAATGCTAGCTCTAATATTAACTTAGGGTACATCTGTATGTTTATGTTTACGATGCTGAAAAACTAGTCCATGCATTTGATACTTGAAGGCTGGACTATTTAATTCTTTATTATCAGGTTGTTCAAATAAGTTCCTTAAGACTCTCCAGCTGATCCAGAATGCTGCAGCGCATATGCTGACAAGAACTTAGAAAATAAATCATATTTCTCCTGTATTAGCTTCTTTGCATCGGCTTCCTGTAAAATCCAGGATTGAATTTAAAATCCTTCTCCTGACCTACAAAGCTCTTAATGATCAGGCACCATCATATCATAAAGAGCTCATATACCTTATTGCCCCACTAGATTCCTCTCTCTTTACATCTGTGTGCATCCATGTCCCAGAAATGCTTGTTCCTTTCTTAGATCTGGGGAGCTTATTTCCCGGAGTCCTTCTGTTTTTTCACCCCTCGGTTTTCCTTGGATAAGGGTGGCACCTAAATCCCCTGTCGCCATGGTCCTGCTGCGCCCCTGCTATGCCCTGCAGTGCCCTGCTACGTCCTGCCATGCCCAGCAGTGCCCTGTTATGCCCTGCTACACCTTGTAACGCCCTGCTACGCCATGAACGACTACAACAAGTATGTTTAGTCATAGTTCCATTATCTTTATTGCGACTATAATTGTCACTGTTCATCACACCCCCAACCGGCACTGTCAGACACCACCTACCAGGAGCATTGGTCTGTCCGAGGTTCCTCCCTAAAAGGAAATTTTCCTCGCCACTGTCGCACTAAATGCTTGCTCTTGGGGAATTACTGGAATTGTTGGGGCTTTGTAAATTAGAGTGGTCTAGACCTACTATATCTGCAGTGTCTTGAGATAACTCTTGTTATGATTTGATACTTTAAATACAATTGAATTGAACTGAATTGAAAAAATAGCCAGCCGGGGATTGGTATATGCCACTGTACCACCAGTGGCATACGATCAGTCACTTTTTAATCTCGGCACTACTGCCAGAAGAACCGCAGCGTTCAACTTTAAAAAGGCAACACAAGAGAGTGCACAGATAGCATAGCCAGCTCTGTCATGGAGTACAGAGAAAGACACTGCTTCGTTTTGGTTTAAAAACAAATATCTTTTGCTCTGTTTACCCCTCACGTCCACACTACTCCAGCGTTTCCGAGCCCCTAAAACAGGAGACATTTGGAAACTCTGCTGCCTCTGTTCCAGGATTAATTTGTAGTCTGGACGGGCACAATTGGAGACCTTTGGAAACAACGACACACGTCAGTCTGTCTTATCGGTTATAGGGGGCTTTTACACCTACCTCATTTAGTTTGGTTGAATCAGACTAGAGTTGGTTTTCCCCCTTGGTGCGGTTCGTTTGGGCAGCTGTGAATGCGTCAATCACACTTGGATGTGCACCAAAAGCCGACCAAACAAGCCTACGGTACGCTTTCAAACAAACTTGAGCATTTCGTTTGTGGTGAGAACGTGATCCGACCTCGAACCGCACCAACTACTGCAGGCTATGTATACTCCACCAGTCTGAGCTAATGTCTCCTGTAGTCAGGGTGTGCTTAGCAATCTGCGATGCGGCAGAGCAGAAACTGTAGCAGCTTCAATGTTTCTCTCACAGAAATGGACTGCGGTCAAGCTCACCGTCACTTGTATTTCCGTGGTCTAATCAGCCGCCACTAAAGTTGGAGACAGCCACCGGCAGAGCAGAGGGAAGTCTCTGTGAGCAGAGTAGACGTAGTAACAACACTCGTTTGAGCATCATTGATTTAAATATTTTTCCTTTTAACTTATACCGGCTATATGTACACAAGTATTTGGGATGGGAACAGAAATTTGCTTTGTTTTTTATCTGTTTATTATCATATGTATTGTATGTGTGTATGTAATGCATTATTAGTTCTTTTTGGTGAAGACAGGTTTGGTTGCAGCACAAAAATATTGTTGCATAACGTGTTATAGAGGAGTCCCACTGAATCCAGACAGACCTCAGGAAAAATGTATCCTGCCACATATAGAGTGACTTCCATAAGGTAACTGCTATTACTGTTGGTGTAAAGTGATACTTGTACCTAATTTTTACATAATACAATTGTGTTAAAAAGTATATAAAAAGTGTAATGTTTTCAATTTTGAAAAACATTTTCTACTGAACAATAAACAGTCATGTTAAATATCAACCAGTTCTCACTCCGAACTCGTAAAATATGGACGCTTGGTCAGTGGCTGTCAGTGTCAGATACAACGCAAAGAGCACCCTTCAGCGTGTGAATGGGACACACCGGGCAGAGCAGCAGCTACTCAGCGCTTTAAGATGACATAGTATTAAGAGAGACGGTAGCGAGTAGTATGAAAGCCTGAAATTAGTCCACGTAGGAAAGGTGGTTGGGGTGGTGGATGGGTCAAACAACACAAGACTTTCACTGGTGCTCGTCCCCCCCCGTGTCACGTTTCCTGAACCCAGTGGTCGCGTTCTTCTCTTCCCAAACCCAACTGTGCTGTTCTTGTCCCGATTATCACGTAAACGTACCTTTTATAAGCCCACCCACCATCTTTTCCTAAACATGACTGCGTCAAAAGTGACGCCAATATTCCCGACCAAAGATAAAGATAAAACGTGTTTAGATATGATGCTAAAGGAGACTTTTAGCGTCAATAACGCCACCAAAGGCACCTGACTAAGCAACCATATTTTACGCAATGGGAGTGAGATTGTGTTGTAAATATACAGTAGTATATTTACAGTTCAGCATGCATGAGAACTACTGATTCATTTTAAAGTAAAACCATCATAGTGTGAAATACAGTTTTACCGTCGCTGTGAACATTGTGCAGCAGAGAGACGGAGCAGGATTATACCGCCTCTGCAGCTTGTTCAGGTAAGGGAGTGCAAATAAAGTGGAGGCAACTGTGGTTACACTTTGTGAAACCCCATGCAAGACAAATCTCGCTGCAATATGATGTAATGGCAAGCTGAAAGCGGCCAAAGTATGGTTACAGTTCCTCTGAGACACAATATATTATCATCATATTCTATCATGTGCTCCAGTAATAAAGACAGAGAGACAAAAAATTAAAACTAAAATGCTCATGGGAGCTACTGGCTGCCGCCTATGCAAAAAACAGCAAGTGTGAAAATACCCAAACATTAGGGTTTTTACAGACTTTATGAGAGACTGGTGTATTATTAGTTTTACTTGTTAGCATTTTCATGCCTTGTCCACTGGAGTTAATCGACTTAAGTGGTGGTGCTTTCTTAATGTGTACAAGTTGAAGTTTATTTAGTGATTTGTGTTTAGTTTTTCTAACTTGGTGATTACTTCATGGAAAATTCTAATGACCTGATAAAGCACAAGCAGAAACAGTGCAGATGAAAATGATAGCAGCATCAGTACTGTTTTACAGTAAACTAACCTCCCCCCCCTCCCTCCCTCTCTGTCCTCCAAGTCTTATCTATGGCCATTTGTAGCGCCCATTAGCATTGAAGGGCCTGCTAATCTCTAGCTGAAGGGAAGGAAATTCACTTTCAAAGAGCCAAGGCCATTCTCTGCTCCCTCTCACACCACCTCCCCCTTTGTCGCCCCCGCTCTTCTCCTGGGCTCAGAGCCTTTATGTTGACATCTGTCCACCACATTCCAAACACATCTCCTCATCCATACCTGTTGCTCCAACAAAAAAAAATCATTCTTCTCTGCATGACAAAAACATTCTTACATGCTGCAGTTGTAAAATGTCATATGTTTATTGCTTTCCTTCTCCCGTGCGTGCGTGCGTGTGTGTGTGTGTGTGTGTGTGTGTGTGTGTGTGTGACAGCTTCCTCCAGTCTCCTGCATGACATTTGCGGTGGTGAAAAATAGTATAGTATACTATACTGCTACTGTTGTAATTTTCTTGCAGTGAAATAAATCTTTAAAGACAAATTATTAAACAAATATTTCATTTATTTAGTTTATTCTGTTCGCTTTATCTAAAGTTTGTTTAAAACAAAATTGTTTGACATTTTGGGAAAATTCACTGTCTTTCTGAGAGTTAGATGAAAAGATCAATACCCCTCACATGCCATGCATTAAGTATGGAGCCAGAAGGTTAGCCTAAAGTTAGCCTAGCTTAGCATAAAGACTGACAGCAGGTTTCTCCCTTCTTCTAGATCTTATGCTAGGGTAACTACCGCCTGGCTGCGTTTCCGTACTTGACGCAAGAGGGGAGTTATCAAGCTTCTCATAAGCATACTTCCCAAAATATTAAACTACTGGGGGAAAAAGTCTTAACTCAAGCGCCACTTCCTAGCTTTTGGGATGTTTGTTGAGTTGTTATTTTTTGTCAAACTACTGTTTCCAAGATCAAGAATGAATATTTGAGCTCAATGTATTGATTTGTTTATACTTTAAAATATGATCCGTCAGGTATTATTGTATATTTATAGTCATTGTAGAGGGTTATTAGGCAACGTGCACACTTAAAGGCCAGACGATAGGGACAATAATGACCGTCCTTTTATGATTAATGTCATATTCATGGCCTGCCACAGGCATCAGAGGACTGAGCGGCTGCATATAGGCTCTAGATTTAGATTTACACTTGCATTTGCAGTCCCTGGGAAGCACAATCTACAATCTCTAATCTCAGGTCCAGGACTGGTGTGCAGAGTTAAGACAACTAAACTAGTCATGAGGGAGGTTTCATTTCAGTGGTCAAGTGCCCACTGAAAATAAAGGTTTTCTCTCTCTGTAACCAGGGGTGTGAACTATCAAATATCCATTTTTCTCTCTGTGAGAGCAAAATAAAAATGACTGCTGTTCTTTGTTCTTCAGTAGTGGCAAAAACGAAAGAACAGAGGGACAAAAATGTACTGTAAGTTACTTTATAAATTATCTAAATGGGTAAGGATAGGGTTTTGGTGTTTTCATCAAATGTACATGGAAAAAGTAAAAATCATGTGCTTAGTGTACATATTGCATCAAGAAACACTGAATTATCAATCAGACTAAATATTTGGTGACATATTATTCCATTTTGGTACTATTTTGAAACCCGCCTTTCTTTTTTTACAATCATCTCAGATTTACAGGAAATTGTCCAATAATTGTGAATGTGTCTAACAGTATTTTTTTCTTCATGACTTGTCTCCTGTTTGGATTGTTTGCAGTATAGTGAGAAATATACCAAAAAGAATTAGGTTGCACAAAATGACTCTAAGGCCGGTTACACACTGCACGCGTCGCGCGAGCGTGTCGGCCGCGTGGCGTGTCCGTTTATATTTCGGCTCCCATGTTAACAGGTTAGAGCTTACACACTGCCGGCGTGAGACGCGCGTCTCAGGCGCGGCTCGAGACGCGCCTGAGACGCGTTCCTGCTAGAAATAGAATCAACGCCTATTTTTCACACGAGCGTGTTGGAAACGTTTCCAGGCAAAATAGAATAGGAAAATATGTTTATATGTCATTTAGAAACGAATGCATATTAATAAATGACATCTTGATGTTTGAAAGTCAAATCAATGTAGATATAAATGTAATACAAAATTTCAGAGAAAATATTTTCAAATGTTGCACTGGTCATACAGAACAAAATATTCTGTAACATATTTTGCAGTCAATACTGCCGACGTTGTCTTGCTTTAATCAAATCAGTAGGCTATATATAAAGGGTAGTAGGATAGGCTACGATAACAACGTGAGTGACGGTCCAACATCAGATAAGCTGTATAGGCTCTTTACAGCTACACAGACAGCCCACTTACCCATTTTTCAGAGTTTGAATCTGTCGGCACTATGTCCTGAGATCAGCCCTCCCTGTACCTAGCAGCAGGAGCAGCGCCGCGTCAGACACGCTTCTGGTGTGTAGGACACAGAAAAATCCACGCAGCTGACACGCAGCTGAGACGCAACAGAAACGCCACGCTCGCGAGACGCGTGCAGTGTGTAACCGGCCTAAGGGCCCTATCTTGCACTAAGCGCAATTGCCTTTGTACACCGACGCATGTATCATTCCTATTTTGCACCCGACGCCCAGCAGACTTTTCCCTCCACAGACGCACATCGGTAAATAGGGAATGTATTATCTTTTCGCGGTTCAGCAAAAAGAGGAGGCGTGTTCAGGCACATACGTTCCCTGGTGCTATTTTACAGTTTCAGAAAACAATTCCGCCACAGACCAGGAAAAACCTGGTCTAAAGTCAGTGGTGCGTTACTCAGATGCTATTTTAGGGGCGCATGCTTGGCCATAATATAGCGTGTGCACAACGTGCACACTTTACTTCTCTCATCTACATGGATGCATCAGTTCCCATTTTTGCAAACCATACATAATTACATTACATTATTAAGGAAAAATATTACTGAAAATGCGCTTCAGATATTTGGATAGGTCAGGAAGCACTTTACAGTACAGTCCTCAAAAAGTCGCAGCATTCTCTGTGGCTTGTTGTGTTTTACACAACATTTCCATGAATCATGGATGTGTTGATGACATAAATGAGGAAATATTAGAGGTCTTTAGGAGACGTGATGTTGAACTACGGCGGGATTGGACACTCCAGCGGGATCTGGTCCGGGAGTGGCAATGCGCTCCTGGTGGAGCGGGTGGACGGAGATGGAGTGGGGGGAGGAGGAAGGGGCACAACAGGAGCAGGTGGTGCATTTGGAGGCCCACGCTCCATGGATGCAGCAATCCTCTCCAGACTTGAGGAGATGCACCCGAGAGGCCACAGCAACATCGCCACCCGGTCAAGACAGGCATTTATTACTTTGCCGCATCCCGGACAGCTCCCGCTGGCGTGCGCCAGGCAAATCCGCCGTCATAATAGCAATCCGCCATAGAACAAGCGCGCCTGCTCTTAAAGGGAATGTGAGATGATGCTCTGATTGGTTTATTGCACGTTACGCCCAAACTACACCCAGCTACTTCAGACCAAGCCATTTTAGATTTGCGTCGGGCGCAAGAGTCATTTATCCCGCCGCTATAATAGAAACAGCGCCCGAGATCCGCCCACAAAGCTACTTGCGTTTCGAGTTTGATACTTGCGTTTCAGATCGTTAAAATAGGGCCCTAAGTCACAAATGACTTAGATGTCTGAAAAATCTCGTGGCTGCACGAAGTCCTTTGAAAAAGTCCCAACTAATAGCTTAAAATAAAGATTTATTTATACATGATGTTACATTCAGAACACATTAACAGGAACATGTTTTGGTGTGTGTGTTTGATTGATTGATGTGTCTCCATCACACAGCTGGTGGTTGCAGTCCACCTCAGCTCCTCTAGGTTGCCCAAAGTTAGGATCTTCTAACTGTAATAGCTGACATTCATGTTGGTGACCAACCATCCCCACAGAGACACATGGGTGACAGTTTACTAGTCTGCAGTGTTTCCCTTTTGCTGCAGCTCCAGTGAACCCAGTAAGACAGAACTGATACAGTAAGTAGGTACTGTATAAAGTATGGTTGAATGGGTTGCCAAGAAGAACTACACCGAAGCAAATGTTGTCTCACGTGTGTTGGTGGAGGAGCATGCCAATCCAGTAAATGTAAAGAAGAAATCAACAATGGAAGAACCGTGCTCGTGTCAGTTATTTGTCACTTCTCCAGGCTGTCTTCCACTAGCAACTCCTCTGGTCCTCGCAGGCTTCTTGAACCATTTCTGTCCAATAAGGATGCATAATCCATGCCAAATGACCCGCCTACACATGAGGAGGACCAGCAGCACCACCACAAGAGTCCCAGAGAACATGGTCCAACCTACAACATACACAACAGCTTATTAGTACTTAAATAAATCCTGATATACTTTCAGTTTCTGTATGTTTTAAACAATCAAAAGGTTGTAAGATGTGTCATCTGATCATGTCTAAAGTCAAATGTGTACCTTCGTCTTTCACTTAGTACTGTCATCTATCTAAAATTTTAATATTTATTAATATTTAAGACAAGTGCTTCCAACTTTGTGGCAACATGACACACCCCTTGTGTCTAAAGGCAGGTTAACAAAGAACAGGTTTTTTTTTCCATTTTATTGTGGAAGAACTTGACTGACCTGCACAGAGCCCTGACCTTAACCCCATATAACACCTTCGGGATGACCCAGAGCGAAAGTTCCCCCTGACTAAAGGCTTCAATGTGCTCAGAAAGCACAAAGGCTGCCTGTTTTACATCTGGCTGGGTGACTACCGATGAAAATTAGCACTTTTGAGCTAACTCTGGAACATTTACATTGTTTCAATGTTGATTAATGTTCACTGTCCCCTTTCAAATAAAGAAATCAAATCTAACTAAATTCTCAAACAGAGACCTATTTCCCACACATTTTTATGAGGTTGTATTTGGTGAGGCTGTGCCTGACAATTTTTGTAATTTTCTGAAAAGACTTCCTGAAACAACTGCATGCCCGCTCTATACAGCGATTAGTCTCGCTTCGCAAGACCTTCCTCCACAGTGCTGCGGAGGAGGGTCTGGCTTGTCCACACAGCATTCTGGGTGCCGCTGCAAAATATCCTCGGGAAGTTTTGGTGGAACATGTGTAGGTTCAAAAGTTGTTTTAGTCGTGCAACAGAAAACTCTGGACAGATAATCTAGCTAGCTAATGGACATCCGGGCGAAAAGAGCGTGATACGGCGCAATTTCCGGCAGCACCGGATCAAACCAGGAAATTGAATGCCATGGATATAGACTACACAGCGATTGACTAGGTTTGCAGAGGAGAGAGTGCGTACTGCAACAATATGAAGGTCTCTAAGGAAAGATTGTCAGAAAAGTGTGTCCATATTCCCATTTTACGATTCATTGCATCTTGCCCCTCTCTATAACAGCAGGCCTTTAAATGTGGCCATTTACGTTTGCCTTCAGACGTGTCTGTTACACATAGTGTGATATTTCCGGGATACTGCAGTTTTTCCAACATGCATTGGTCAAAACTCAAGTCACATTGTCAAATCTCTTCACACAGTCCGAGAAACAGCAGTCTATGTGGACCAAATGGTCAATCATTTTTTATTGCTTTCACACAAAATGCATTCAATAACCACACTTTCCAGCCTTCCAATCAGTTAGATTTCAGTGGTCTAAGCAAGGTGTCATATACCTGGGTATCTTATTCACTCCCCAGTTAAAAGACCTACTTAAAGTTTGTATCAGACCTACTTAAAGTTTGTATCAGAATATATGGAAAAGGTCATGAAGCTTCTGGGTATTATTCTATGGTCAGGCAGAACCTGGAGGATGGAGCCTGGACAGCCCTCAAGAAGACATGGGAAAGGGATCAGAGTATTACACTGGATGATGAGGAGTAGGATAGAATCTGTAGGAATATTAAAACTGTCATGAGAGGTGAGGGTGCGCCTCATTCAGTTCAAGATTATGCATCACTTCTATTGGACTCCCTCCAGAATGATCAGAATTGGTCTGTAAGACGCACCAAATTGTTGGAAATTGAGAGACAGAGGATGGACAATTACTTCATGTCCTATGGTCCTGTGATGAGGTCCAGGAATTTTGGACTGGGATAAATGATAACTGACTGTATGTCAGATTGCAGGGACCCAGGTTCCATTCAGCCAAAGATTATTTGTTCTGGGAGATGGGTCAATCTTAAATGGGATGAATAAGCACATAAGAAGCTGGGTCCAAACTAGTTTAATGATAGCCAGACAGATTCTTTTAAGAGGATGGAAGAATGAAGGGGTGCCGTCAATCCAGAAGTGGGCTTGTGAGATGGCTAGGGTGGCAGCATTTGAATAGATGTTATATAAACATTTTTCCAGATTGGATGTCTATACTAAAAAATGGGGAAAGTACTTGAACTTTCTGGAGGGCTCCTAAGAAGCTTTGTACTGTGGAGAAGAAGCGTGTTTTATGTGCTTATTGTTTTAAATCCATACATATAGAATATGTTTATTTGGTTTACAGTTGTCTATTTTGCTATTTTATTTTATTGTATTGTATTGTATATTATGGTTATTATTTCATCTTATTTTTTTCTAGGTAAGTGGTGATGGCAAGTGGGGGAGTTCAGGGAGGTGTTAATGTTGTGAGTTGTATGTTCTGTATTTTGTTATAAATAAAAATAAAAACTGTTAATCTAAATAAAAAGTCATCAGCCAAAAAATCAGGCCAGCTGCCAGCTTCAATATTATGAGTCTTCTTTAAGTCAATAAAAGGTAAAATGAAGCAGAAGATGTCTGCTAACTGCACGGCACAAATTCTTCAGATTCAGATTCAGATTCCTTTTATTGTCATTGTAAAAGAATACAACGGAATTCCATTGCACCAAGTGAGGACGGATCTCAAGCAATAAATAAGTAAAAAAATAAAACAATAAAACTATATAAATAATCTTTGTACATTCCACTTCCACGCACACACCAACACTCACACTATCAGCAGGTACACGGCCAACATATTCTGTAAACATAAATAGATACAATTTATTGCACCATCCCAGTTAGCTGGATGATTTCATGTTAGTGTTCATTGTAGTGATGGCCTTTGGGTAAAAAGTGTTCAACAATCTAGTGGTGCGTGTTTTAAGTGTTGTGTATCGTCTGCCTGAGGGCAGAAGGTCAAAGAGATGTTGGGCAGGGTGGGAAGAGTCTTTCAGTATATTTGTTGTTTTCTGGAGGCAGCGGGAGGTAAAGATGTTTTCCAAAGCAGGTAGGTGTGTGTTGGTTATTTTCTGAGCAGCTTTGATTACCCTCTGCAGGGCCTTTTTGTCAGCTGCAGAGCTGCAGCTGTACCACACCAAGATGTTGTAGGTCAGGACACTCTCAATGGAACAGCGATAGAAGGATACTAGCAGATGTTGTGATAGATTGACCTTCCTGAGAACTCTCAGGAAGTATACTCGCTGCTGTGCCTTCCTGATCAGGCAGTTGGTGTTGTGTTTCCATGTGAGGTTCTCCGAGATGTGTGTGCCCAGGAACTTAAATGTTGACACCCTCTCCACAAACCCCCATTTAACACCAAAGGCTGGTACTCCTCGTTCTTCTTCCTAAAATCAACAATGAGCTCTTTTGTTTTTTGGTGTTCAGAGCCAAGTTGTTAACTGCACAGCAGTCTGTTAACCTCTGGACAGCTTTGATATACCAGACGTATATAATAAGATTTAACAGAACTATATATTATATCCAAACAAGCCTTAGTGATAAAGTTGAAGATTATATATATATATATATATATATATATATATATATATATATATATATATATATATATATATATTTTTAAAACACTTAGCTGTTTGTGATTTCCCCCTGGAAACAGCCAGTTTCCCCCAGAGTGGCGAGGACCTGTATTTGGACCGAGGATGGCACGGTTCCGGCGCGTTGCCCTCTCTACAGGACCCAATTCAGTACATAGATCCAAGAGCTCAGCTTTAGAAAATCTAAATCTGCTGTCATGGTCCCTGAAGTCTCCTTTTCTCCTGATTCTTCCATTAGCGTAGTCCTCCGGCAGGGCCAGCAGTGCCATCATGCAGCATTACGCACGGGTTCACCGCAGTATTTATATGTTTACAACAATTTGTGATTGTTAACACCTTGCCAACACAGCATCAACTAGTGGTATCTCCCACCCCGAGATACAATTTAAAGACGAAATGAAGTGTAATAGGCAAACACACTTTTCTTCATGCAGGTTTTGTCACAAACAGAATTAAAGTTCAGACTGATAACGAGGACATTAAGGGTAACGATTGCGCGAGAGCTTAACGGCTGCATTTTCAGACTTTGACATTTGATGATATATGCACAGTTTTAAAGACAGATATTTAGTTATTTACACTGTATTCTGCAGCTATCTAATGGTAGGGTATTTTATGCTATCCTGTATTCCATGCAGTCGGGCCATCTCCTCCTCCTGCGCTCCGTAGCGGACAACACCTTGCCATGTGATGGCGAGACAGCGCCAATTAAATATAAAGAACAAATTTTTATTTCAGATTTGAGTTGGAGGTGTTTATGGAACAGTTACTTGCTCAGTACAAGCGCAAATAACACTGCTGGATTTAATCTTCATGATAATGTGGATGATATGGAGTGAAAGAATGTGTGTGAGGCATTAATACTAGAAAATATTACGAGTAATCTTATTCCCATTTACTCTCTGCAATCTGACTCCAGTTCACAACCTCACCATCTTTTCACGGCTACCAAGCAGGGCATTAAGTTTTCAGTGCTCAGCAAGTTTTCATTTTTATCTTTATAAGTGCATTTGTCACCTGTTTTGAGAGTTCTCTGTGCTGTATCATGTCCCCTTGATTAAAACTGATGTTTCTCAGGTTGATTATGTTTTGGCCATTTTGGAGACCTAGGGTGTATTATTAGAATAAATGGAAATGGATTTCCTCGGGATTATCATCTCACAAAAGGAGATATAAGCAGACACAGTTTCGGTGAGTTCATTTAAATCCACACTGTCATTTTGAACACATCACAATCAGTACAAGAGAAACAGTCCTGAAGACACTGAGTGGACATCTCTGTCTGAGCCAGAACTAACTCTTCAGGACTTATTTGTAGGAGGGGACAAGGTGAACAACATTATGGTCCGACAGGCCAAGTGGAGCTCTGCGAAGGGATTAAAAAAGCCCCCTTGATCAACCCAAAACAAAGGTCCAGACGCTTGGAATGACCTGTCTCACAAGTTACATACTGATTACATTTCCCAGAAACTTTCCCGGATTACAATGGTTAAAATTACTAATGACAAAGATCTGTGCGTTTGGCGCAATCCCCTGAAGCCGCTGCACTGTTTTGGTCATGGCTTGGGTAGCAATATCAACATTAGCTTTTGGGTGAATGAAGAGTCACAAATACTTGTGGAAATTCCCTTGGAAGATGAAAGGGACGTAGAGATACAGAAAGGAATTTGATGTTCCACACTGACTCTCTGTATTACACCAGTTTTTATTGACGTACAGACACAAGCCCCCACTGTTCGGCCAAGATATATATGGTGATGCAGACTGTATGAAGAGTTTTTTAGTTTTTTTTTAAAGTGGCTTCAGTATTGACAGATGGTTATGTTAGCAATAAAGAAACTGTAATGCACTTGTGGTAGAAGGGAAGCAAGCAATTTCCTGCAGCCAGGTTCCCAAATCTAGTGGAAGCCTAGCCAGATAAGCTAAGGCTGTCATAGCAGCAGGAATGTTTTTGGTTATTCACATACAATTCCAAAACATGTAAAGGATATAGAGTTTGAACATTTGAGTGTGTGCTTCTAATAAAAAAAAAATGGAAATAAAAGATTGAGTTGGAAAAGGAAAGTAGACCAAAAGCTAATTAGTTAGTTACAGTAACAGAGAAAAAGTAACTCATTACCTCCTCCCGTGTCTGTGTGTGTGTGTGTGTGTGTGTTCTTCAGTCTGATAACAATGAAAGCTCTGTGGAGGGCCGCTCCACTACAACCCTTGATAGAGAGATACAGAGAGAGAGGAACCAGGAGAGAGGGAGCATGGTAAAAAAGAGGTCTGATTTGTGGAGTGTGCCTCACACCCTCCTGTGGGTGCCCCCCTCTCCTCCCTCTCACTCTCTCCTCTCATTCCTTTCTTCTCAGCCACTCTGATGTAATCCAAAGGCCTCCGCAGGAGCAGCTGCACAGCGAACCAGCCTTCCCTCCTTCCCTCTCCCTTTCTCTAAATCTCTTTCTCTCTTTTCTTTGCACTTCCAGAGGCATGCAAGGCGAGGCGAGGCGAGGGAGAGGAGGGCGCACAGACACAATCAGGGTCTTTTTCTGCCCTGAAAAAAAGGGGGCTATCGCCTCACATCTCCTTCTGTCGCCCCCTCTACTGTACTATACTGCAGGCAGGCGGGTGGTGCAGTGGCACAGTGTCTTGATGTGCTCAAAGGGCAGCATAAAGAGACAACCGCACATAAATACCACAGCCAGACAGCAAATTTAGCTGCAGACAATAGTGTAAGCAGGGATGCACTAAAAGTGAGTTTATTTGCATTATCATTTGTTTCCCTACAAACATCTTGACTATCTAGTCTAAAGCTGTGCTAGCAGCCCCTACAGGCTGCAGTCTTCATTACTCCTCACATCACACAGTCACACAGAACCAGTGCTGGAGGGAATAAACATGCTGACAGTGAAGTGATTCTCAGACTAGCGTTAAACATGTCCTGAGAGTGGCGCTACAGGAAAGGAGGTGGTGTATATCTACAGTATAATATTGTTTTACTTAAGTGGGATTATGATTGTACTCAGATAAGGTCGAGGTGATCTCCTCTGTGTGCAAACTAGACATTTTGCCCTGCGGCTGATTTTGGTGTAGATAGAAAGGGTTCATCCTATGAGGAGAATAGATGTGCTCAGCAAATTGTACATTAGGTTGTGATACCTATTGTGTACAAATAGAAATTACTGATGTTGCTGAGACACAAATGAACTGACCAGCTTCCGCTAAAACTATAAAGGGCCTGACACACCAAGCAGTCGGTCGTTGGTCCAAGTTGGGTCAACGTCGTCCTTGTTTTTGCAGTGATGACATTCATCTATCATTTTTTTGGCCCATTCAATACGTCAAATTCAACATTTAAAGGTCCAATATGTAATATTTATACTGTAATAAATCCCAAAATGACACCAATGCCTCATCAGATATTAAGGAAACATGTTAAACTGAAATGCTATCTTTTCTGACAACAATGCTAATTTCAGTATTTTTTCTTTTTGAAATTTACATTCCGTGACGGAATTTATGTTTATGTTTTGGTCTGTGTGTTGTTATCAACAGCCCAGTTTGACAGCCAGGCCGGGTTGCCAGATATACCTGTAAAAACGTAAACCCAGCACGCTACAGCTGTAACGGTAGGACAGGCATGAAAGCAGCAAACAAACGATCAATGGAGATAGATTCTACCTGACATAAAAAAAAGAAAACAGCATGTTTCTAACAGTTGCGTGACCAGAGACGTAACAACCCCCTGGTAAAGATTGGAGATGTATTTGAAAGATGGAGACAGCTTAGAGCCCAAAAGGACGCAGAGTTGGCTTATTTTCTCCTGAACAGGTAAGCATTAGCTTCATGCTAATTTATCACAGCTACTAGGGACGGGCATTTTTTGTCATTTCAACATTTGTGTACTCACATTGAATTATATAGCTAGAGTACCCGAGTTGGTTACTCGCAAAAACAATTGAGACATAGCCAGTAAAGTGATCCCGACTGGTCCTCGCTAACGCCGCCATGCTAACCCTGCTAACTGTTGTCTTGGCTGTTTACAGCGTGTAGCCTCTTCAGCGGCTGGAGCCGACAACGGTGAGTTATTTTAAGCCACGAGAGGGGGGCTGTAAATCGGAAAGAGAGGACTGTGAGTTTGCAGTGTGTTTAGCGATTGTTGCCGTAATTCTAAGCCAATAAAGTGTGTCGGCAAGGTAGTGGTATTTTTAGCGTTTTGTATTGTAATTCTAAGCCGAGGAAGTGTGCCTGACTGGCGTGTGGAGAGGACAGTGAGGTTGTTGTGTTTTTAGCGGTTCATACTGTAATTTTAAGCCGAAAAAGTGTGTCTGTCAGTTGGTTACAGAGCTCCGTCTGCGTGAGCACAGGCTTTTATGACTGTCAATATAGCCAGCATCTAACATTAGCTACTCCGCTGTGCTGTGGAGTAATGTCTGGCTATGTGAGACTAGCATCTAACGTTAGCTGCTGTGCTGTGGAGTAATGTCTGGCTATGTGAGACTAGCATCTAACGTTAGCTACTCCGCTGTGCTGTGGAGTAATGTCTGGCTATGTGAGACTAGCATCTAACGTTAGGTACTCTGCTGTGCTGTGGAGTAACGTCTGGCTATGTGAGACAAGCGTCTAGCAACATTGTTGTGAATGCTGCGGTCTCAACCTGGCAACCCCCGTGAACTTTGAGTCTGGGCAGGAGGGGGCGGGGGAAACGACTCTCCAGTATTTTGAATTGGTAGTGCAGTAACTATTTTAACCGCTAGCTGCCAGTATTACACACAATATTACATATTGCACCTTTAACAGAGGAATCTATTTGATTGGACATTCAGCTTAAGCGAATAAGTACACAAGAACAAAAACAGTAGTGAGGAAAGCAAACACACAGAAGGCGCTTCACATTTTTCATCTTCATCTCATCTGATCAATCCAATACACACAGAGCTGTCAAAACTGGCCAAAACTAACATTCAAAGGTCCCCAATTTAAAAAACACATATGTTCAAACAATTGGAATACCTAAATTAGTATTGCACATTACATATTTATATATATATTTTACAGAACTATATTTATTTATAATAATCATGTCTAGCCAGTCAACTAAATTAATACAATCTAAAATTTCAATGTTTGATTCACACACATTGCTATCGCCAGATGAGTGACCACGTTGTTTGGCTCATTTTCTGTAACCACTGTGGCATGAAGGCATGTTGGGTGGAATTTGCAAGCTAACGTTAGCTAACTAGCCAGCAGCCGCAGTGGGCCACTAGGTCCCTCTAACACTACCGTAGGGAGACTTCTTTGCCGAGAGAATGGATGGCGGCCCAGGAGATGGACAGTCTGCTTAGCCATCTCCTGGTGTCCGGGAGCACACTGCTCTGTGCTGCCACCATTGACATATATAAAATGGACCAACAGAGCCCGTTGCTCTGGACGGAGACCAGTGAAGGATATTAGAAGCACTTTTCCGGTGATCACTTGCTTTACTGTGCAGCCTCCAACTGACAGAGACAACGTAAATGTGACGTGAGCAACGTGTCTGAAAGTCTTCTCGTAGCTGTGCCAAGAGAAATATCAATCATTCCCAATCTTACAGAGACGGAGAGCATAGGTATATGTAAGGAGATAACATAGGCACAGGCTAATTATTGATCACTAACATGCTAGTTAACATTAGTAATTAAACCTAAACAGCTAACCTAAGTCCAAACTGCCTGCGAGCTTCTCCTGTACTATATGGTAATTCCTCTACTGTGCGACAGTAAGTCACTTGGTTATGACACAATCGTTAGCCTATTTTTATAAAAACGTCTGCTACGGAGCCATAACGTGAGGTACAAGGTAATGGAGCCTTTTATACATTGTCGTGTTTCTTTAGAAATAAACAATGGACAAATAGAGTCTTTAAACGCTTCAGATATAAAGTTATTCACTGTCAAAGTGACGCCAAAATGTATGCTAGTCAGTGGAATGCTAACGGGAGGTGATCTCTTTGTAGCGTCAAAATGGCGCCATGGGAGGTTTGAGTTCTGAAGCGAAGCTTACCCCCTTGGCTGCCACTGCTGATTCAGTCAAACGCTGTTTAGTTGTGGGTATCATAGAAACGTTTGTATCCGGTTTCCCTTTTTTGACAAATAGATCACCGCCACCTGCTGGCATGGAGAGTTATTTCCTCTCATGCAGACACAGAACATACGTGCTAGTTGGCCGTCAGCTGTAGTCTTTGTGGTGATACTATTTGGCCAAGATACAGGCGAGGTGAGGCAACGCCACAGTGGGTCAGCACCTCAAAGTCCACACCATTAGGCTAAAGTGTACAGTGTCACAACTTGCCCAGAACAAAAAGAAACCAAATGATTGTATTTCTTTATCATGGTTGTGATGCATTTAAGATAACCTTTTTTATCAAGCATACATGACACTAACTCACTTACTCCTAAATTCCACCAAGCGCCTCTGCACTGCATTCCAGCAGGTGCCACGGCTGACGGCAGCAACCACAGCCACTCAAGACAATGCTTATTATTCCACCAGCTGCGATGCAGCGTGTCCAGGGCATTTAACTGGGAGTCAGGCAAAACGCTATGCTTCTGACGCTTCCGGTGTTGTATGACGCATGGCGGAAAGCTTACAAAAAGCAAGCAACATAATGTTGACATATCAGCATGTCAGTTATTCTCCAGTCAAGGATGTCAGGCAATACTACCCTTTGGAAGGAGCCAGTAGGGTGTTTAGAGATTCCCAATAGGAATGAGATCATTAAGGATATTTTTGAAATTAAGTATTTCTTTCCGTCTTTAAAATGTTTAACATAAAAGTTTATAACTATGGTATTATTATGATCGTAATTATTATTCAAAAATATGTAGATTATAAGAAGAAAAAATAAATTAAAGATGTAGCTCACCTTCTAAGACCCGGTTGAGTAGATGCCCAGTAATCCCAGCAGTGGATTGTGTGTTATATGAATGACACAAGGCGGGGTGGGGGGGAGGCATGTCCTTGGTATGACTTCTCTGATACAGTGTAAGTCAACAGTCTGCTGATACACACAGAAAAAAAGTGAAGTGCAGTTAATCATATAACAATGTGTAACAGTTTCACTTCAATGAATGTGAATTTGGCTGTGATTTATGACAGAACAGAAATCTAAACAAGTAAGGTTTTCAAAGCACTTACAGTATATTCACAAACATTATTATTAATTTGGTTTGCTTGGACTAAGTAAAAGAAAAACTGATTGCAGGAGCATCATGTGACTCAGTGACATCCAAGGATGAACCCGTGATAGCAGTCTAATAGGAATCCAACACGTGATAAATGTGTGTACATGACAAATAACTCGTTTCTATCCTAACAGGTTTAATTGATGTGTTAACTCACCTTCACCATCAAAAGAGAGCAGTCATATTTAAAGCTGCACTAAGTGACTTATTCAGCCACATTGTGGCAGTGCTAGTCGAGCATTGCCAGACCTATCGCCACAGCGCTGCCAGCGCTAAACAGTGGCTACACCGCTTATCTATTCTGGGATGGGGGAAAAAACACTCTGGCATGTTTGTACTGTATTTCTTTATATACAAACAATGAGTGCCTACTTAAGTGAGCTACTTACACCATATATCCCAACACGCCCCTTGATCGTTCCAAATATAAAAAAAGATCAGTTGGTCACCGGGCCTTTGCCTTTCGCGTACCCTCCCTCTGGAATGGTCTTCCATCCAACGTTAGGGAGGCAGGCTCAGTGGATATTTTGAAATCAAGACTTAAAACATTTATTTATTCAAAGTATTATGGACATGTTTAAAATCCATAACTTTTGAACCTTTGTTTTATTGTTTATTTTATTATGCATTATCATTCGTTGTTTTATTTTATGTCTTAACAATTTTAACCTGTGGTATTCCAATTACATTCCTTTTTGTGTTGTTGATTTTATATTTTATATTTAATTCCGCCTTTTATGTTGGCTAAATTGTAAATTTAATATTTTTGTTGTGAAGTGTTCTGAGACCACAGTCCATGGTGATAATTCACTATAAATAACAATAAATTGAAATGAATTGAAATTGAGTGGAACGAGCTCCCCATTGGCATCAGGACGGCCAAAACCCTACACATCTTCCGCCGCAGGCTAAAAACACATCTCTTCCGACTCCACCTTGGTTAATTAAAAAAAAGAAAATTATTATATATTATAAAATTACAGTTTAATTTGGCTCTTTGTAGTTTGGCTTATTGTGCATAATGTACTTGCACTTACTTCTTGCTGTCTGGAGTTTGTACCTCCAAGGTTGAAAGCACTTAATTGGAAGTCGTTTTGGATAAAAGCGTCAGCTAAATGATATGTAATGTAATCTAATGTAAACCACTCACAACCGTTCTGGGCGGTGCTAAGCCCTGATAGCGAGGGAATGGACACAGATGTCAGACTATATTTGAGCAATGTACATCCGTTGAGCCAGACGAGGGCAGCGCAACAAGCTCCACACAATATTCCAAGATTATTCAGAATATGAAAATATTCTGTTTGGATATTCCAAATGAGGCCTTTTTCTCTACCGGTATTATTCAGGTTTTAGAAGCTTTTATTGGATGGGTGGATGTATACAGCGTATTCGGAATCTGCGACTCAATCAGGGTTTTTACTGCAGTTTATGACAGTATATGGCCTCTTACCGTTAGTTTACCAATAGTTCAGCATAAGTTTAAGGTTTAACTCTCAATTAACAAACACTTGGAAACAAATACAAATGCAATTGAGTCACAAACCAATACGAATGATCTGCTCGTTCACAGGTGAATGACGAGGCAGAACAGCCCAGCGACCTGCTATTAAGACCTGACTCAGCAAACAATCAATGAATATATTGTTGAGATGGCACGTGTCAAAGTAAACCCATGTATGAATATGCACATGTATGAACCATTTACATCTAATAATATTATTTAACATTAACTAGAGATGACTAGAATTGTAAACAGAAATAATGAAAATCTAAAAAAACATGAAATGAGGTTTACACTTGTTAAAGCTTTAGTCTGTAACTTTTTGATATTAATGAATGTCCATTACATTCAAGCCATTGCCAGATGAGTTGCTACAAAGCTAATTAAGACTATGGCTTTGTTCAGAAGATTGTGTCGTCCAGTGACTTTCCTGTGCAGAAAGTTGAGCGAAGATAATTACCTCTTCTGAAGAGTCCATCTTTTTTTTAATCCTCCGTGTCCTCCTTGGAAGGCTTATATCATGTGGACACGCCGACTGCTTGGTTGTCATTACTTAGAATTCCTCAGGGGGGAGACAGAAACTACGCACTATAGCTTTAAGGGTTATCAAGCTGTTTGACATACAGTATATCCTTATGTTATAATAAAACATCAAAGGCAGTCATACTGTAGAAGGTGTCACATAAGTCAGTTTTGTTAATGTTGAATCCGACCAGTGACATTCTGAAACAAAAAGCATGACAGATGAGATTCCTGCGTCTGAATTAACAGTTCTCAATCTGAGAAGCACAGTTTATTCCAACATCCCTCTGACCTGCCTGACCCTGCTCCAACTGAAGGAAACCACTTACCTGTGTGTGTGTGTGTGTGTGTGTGTGTGTGTGTGTGTGTGTTTAAGGGGGGCCACTGGTGTTTATTTATGCCTGTCTAGATGTCATGCCTCTAACTGAACGTTGTACTTCCCAGTCACCAGGTTAGAGGGACCACGGAGGTCACATATGGTGTGTCCTAGAGGCACACACGCATGCAGTGTGTGTGTGTGTGTGTGTGTGTGTGTGTGTGTGTGTGTGTGTGTGTGTGTCTGTGTGTGTGTAAACGCAGGTTAGGGTCAATCAGCCGTGTGTTTGTTGATGCTTTCAGAGAAAGGTGAACCAGCTCCTGCTTCTGGGGATTCTCCATAGTGCTGACTGGGTTTGGAGGGCTGTTTTGTGTCTGTGCTTTGTGGTTTGATTGCAGTTACCATGTCAACTATTTATTCATTTCCTATCATCAAGGTCTCCTTTGAAGCAGCATGAGGCAAGACCCTAAAAATCCTAACCTGAAAGTGATTACACACCAGGCTCATATTTATCACACTGGGGTGCGGGCCTGACTTGATTGAAATTTTGTTCTTGACTGAAATAGCGGGATTATGATGTGACAGATAGATATTACTAAGTATTCAGAAAAAGTTCCAGGCATGGCAATGTTTGCTAAAATTGTTAAATGATGTCTAAAAACAAGTAGCTGTGGAGGAACTAAAATAAAAGACTCTAATGTGGCAACATTTTGACCTTTTAGTGTGACTATACACATGAAACATTACGGAAGTGTGTGAAGACAAAAAAGGGCTTAAAAGAAATCTTCAAAGAGTTGTTTCAGCCACGTTTTATTTTTCCAGTTGTCCAGCTCACCTATGTCTGTCAACAGATATGCTTCTACTTTAATCAATAAGGCACACACACACACACACACACACACACACACACACACACACACACACACACACACACACACACACACACCACAGAGGACATAGCACATAATGGTTATACATGCATAAAATGTGAAGCATACTTTTACACTTCAAGCATATACATTGTTGGGTAATGTAATGTAAATAATGTTTTTATGTAGCAGTTTTCTAGTCTTAACAAATACTCAAAGCGCTTTAACATAGTACAGGAACCATTCATCATTCACACACCGTGGCCGCCATACAAGGTGCTCATCAGATAAACACTCACACACATTTACACTCCGATTGAACCACCAACCTTCCGATTGGCAGGAGACCGCTCTACCACTGAGCCACAGCAGCCCCTTGTGGTAATTATTACATGCACTATCACTGCATTATCCATAACATTGTGAAAACTAGTGTGTGGCCCATTTGGAACCCCAGCCTGTTTGGAACAGGCCAATTGTTTGGTTTCCAGTATTTTTTCCCCAGAACTTTATCTAAGCACGTTTTCACACCTGCAGTTGGTTTGCTCTGGTCCGAATCAGTTGATGAGTTTGTAAACTTAGAGCGATTTCCCCTTGGTTCGGTTTGCTTCACACAGAAAATCCAAGTGTACCAAAACGTGTCATTACAAACCATGCAAGAACGTTCACTCCTCTTATTGGTCAGATGTGTCTGGGGCGGGAGCAAGAAAGCAAATACAGGAAGAAGGTCCTGTGTTCTGTACGTCTCCATTGTCAAACCAGCTCATTTCATTTAAATAATCTGACATTGTTTCACGAGCGATGTTACGTCTGCTCTGCTCACCGAGACGTCGCTCTGCTCTGCCTGCGTCTGTCTGTGTGATGGGTGTGATGTGATCTGACATGTAGTTTTTTTTCTTAGAATATAATTTGTTAGATTTAGCTGTTGCTGTGCGTCACAGCTTTTACCAGTTAATTAACTCTTACAGAGAGGACAAGTTAATTGTTTTTCTGTTCACTGTCCAGACAGAGCTGGAAAAATAGCAAGACAGATTGAAAGGATGAGAAAAAGGAAGAGGAAGTAGCCAGACAATCAGCCACATGGAGCTAGCAGACTGCTGTTTTGGCATGACCTAAAAGCAAGGAGTGTGTATCTCTGTGTATATGTGTGTGTGTGTGTGTGTGTGTGTGTGTGTTTGTGTGTGCGTGTGTCCAAAGCCCAAAGCTTACAGCCAAGCTACCAATCTCCAGAGCCAGGATCTGTGCAGGGTGGCACACTCCAAAGACAACATGGCACTGTACCCCGCGAGTGTGTGTGTGTGTGTGTGTGTGTGTGTGTGTGTGTGTGTGTGTGTGTGCAGCACCCTGGGTGGCCTGGTCTGTTCAGCTGCCTGTCTGAAACCAAGGGTGTCTGGACAGCAGCATTTCAAACTTTGGATATATCACTAAACGCTTGTAGCCACTTAAGGCTTCTAGTGCACAACAACATGCTGGTTAGACTGGTGGCCATGCTGTCCTGATGGTCAGTCCCAGCAGTCCATCTCTGATATGATTGGATGTGACGTAGCCTGATTAATTATATAACTGATCAATTCTGAATTCTGGCATAGAGACAGGGAAACATTTAAGTCCCGCCCCAACCGGAGGGGAAACAACTCTCCGCTCTCCGTTGACTTGTATAGCGTGAATGTTTCCTCCTCTCCTATATTCTGTCTGCTAGCAAACAACAGAAAAATGCCTAAACACTGCTGTGTAGTGATATTCACTACTAACAATGTAATGCCGACCCGAAAAACTTCTAGGAAGACAAAAATGGATACAGACGTGAGGAAACAACAGGGAGAATGGAAAGACACTAAGCTAACATTATGTCCAATGTTATGTGTGCAGCGGGCATTTTGTTACCAAGTCAAATATCCAAATGTCAGTTTTAGGCTAACTGTATTTCTGTAAGTTAAGCTAAAGCATTTTGACAGTATTACATTTGTGTTAAAGTGGAATGTGGATAAATCAGAAAGCTATAGTATTATGTTCGCAAGTGCCTTAACATGCTAAAACATGCTAACATAAGCTGTTTTTAGCTAGCTACAGGCACTTTGTTAGCATTTCAGCCCTAAGTTGCATATTGTGGCGCCGATGTTTTCCCCTCTGGTGGGCGTGGCTCTCAGAGCATGATGCCATGCTAGAGATTTCAGAGGCCCCCATCAATATTCATTATAAGGTAATTTGCGGATACAACAGTTTTGAAATGGTGTTCGCTTGGCTCAAGAGGGCTATGTGGGGTTAGCCCCATGCTTGCACTTTCAAGTGCCACAGGTGTGGGAAACAACACCTTTGGCTATAAAATAGGATGGCACAAATTTGATGCCCAATGCGGCTGATTGCCTGTAAGCAGAATCACTAACAACTTTTCAAATGTTTATAATAATAATCATATGAAAAACAAATATAAAATACAATGTTGATATACTGCATATATTTTCATTTTTCACATCATTGTTCTCTGAACATGTCTTTGTCCCACCAATTCTTTTCTAAAATCCCTGAAAATATCCCTACAGAGATAGACTTTTTTGTTAAACAGTAAGATCCTTTAGCATGTATACAGCAAGGCTATTATAGTTTTGACTTTTCAAATTTCATTTTAGTTTAATTTGAGCTAGTTTTGTGTTAGCTAGTTGAGTGCTTTTCCTTTAGTTTACTATACTATAATAACCCTGGTATAGAGGCATGCATATTTTTACATGTAAATGGCGGAACTAATGGCTTTTGATAGTTTGAATTAGTTTCTGTCAACATCAAATGAAGTGTGTTTTACTAAGATAAAAGTACTGATTATTTATATGGATGGGTTTGGTGATGGTGATTTCGGGGCTGTTTCATGTTAAAAATTATCTTAGTCTTTAACAAAAAGGTCTATCTCTGTAGGGATCCTTTCCATAATGTTGTCAGACAGTAAGAATAATAATCTGAGCCTGTCAGCGGCAAAAACTGAACTTTTAGTGGATGCTAACTAACGCTGAAAGTTCTTTCTTTATTCTTATTATTCTGTACGTTTCTTGGCTCTCTGTAACTTCTGCATACTTTCAGCTATTAAAACCATTCAACTTTTAAAATGTTCAGCTCTTTCAGTTAATGATGGGACTTCTTCAGCTTTTTTTCTACTATTTATACCTTTTAAAATATTAAGCATTTTAACACTTTTTTTAACATTGAAGTTGAACATTGCTTCAAATCAGCTTCTGCTTCAAAATGTATCTCCTCTTACATTCTTTCACCTACAGACGTGATTCAAACTTTAAACTGTTCACAAAACATGCAGGTATTTGGGGTGTGCTCAGTGTTTAGATATCTTTTACAGTTCTTGTGAAAAAGCTGTTTAAGGTTTGTCTTCATTTCAGGATTTTTCTGCGTTTCTAATGTGTATTGGGCTGCTTAGAGTGATGATGTCATCAATTAGAGTGTGAAGCTTTATCTTAGTTCCTTCTCTATAAATTGCTCTCACACCCACAGTTTATACTTGTCATGCACATGTTATACATCAAAACGTAGGTATTTTTGTCTAGTTTCAGTTATGCAATACGTCTTATACTTGTGGCTCGGTGAACTTCCAAATGACGAGAGTTCCAAATCTTCCTCCATTCGCTGCCCTGTTAAACATCCTCCAGATTTCTGAGCGAAATGCAGAGCGAAGCACTTTTTTAAATTGCTGATATGCCTACATTTTTTTGTTTATCCACATAAATGTTATATTGATACGTTCACAAAGGCCTTGTGGTGGTCACGATTACGTCATTTGACTGATACCCCTTATCGCTTTTGCAGTCTGAGCCTTTCTTTGAGAGCTCGCTCTCAGTGTGCCACAGGTGACATATTAAGAGCAAGTGCTCTGGTATCTCCCTCCCTCCCTCTGTCTGTCTCCATCCATAGTATCCATGACAACACTTTCACAAACTTGAATACTACAGATCTCTGCATTTTCATTTGTTTCTCACAGCATTTGTCCTCTTCTCTCCTTTTCTTCTGTCCTTCTCTTCTCTCCACTCTTTCTTTTCTCTTTCTTTCCTCTCTTTCCTCTTGTTGATGCTTTTTCGTTCTATGCAGTGTATATGTCATAATAATACAAAGTATTTCTTCTTTCAGCCTTTTCAGGCAATTCATTTCAACTTTCATCTTTGACAGCATTACAGTTCAGCTTCCAGCTTTTCTAACAATGTATTTTATCTTCACTTATTTGGGTAATGCAGTTTAGCTTCCAACTCTGACAATTTTCCAGATGTTTCAGCAGTGCAGTGTAATGCATTTGAGCTTTAAGATTTTTCATACAATTTGTTTTCATATTTTTGCGAGTCATTATCAGTTAGAAAATATACTCAGACCTCACAATGATCTACATATTTGGTCATTATTCAACGTTTAAAGCCAACAGTTCAGTTTAGCATAAGCTTTTAAGTTTTTAATGAAATTCATACTTAATAAAACGATTTCCAATTTTTCAAAAAATCCGTCTCTGAATAACTGCAGCGTGCCACAGGTGACAAATTACAGTTTTTTCCGATTGCTAAACGACAGTGGGCACAACTGGAGTCACATGTGCAAAACTCAAACTACAGTCTGCACTACCAACAGTCACCTAAGCTAAACAGTTCACATCACCTGCAAAACAGGCTCAGTGCAGCCAAACACTATGCACAATCCTGTTGTTTCTGCACATCTGAGCGAAATGCAGAACGGTTGCACATATGCGACATGCACATACACACACAAGCACACACACATTTTATTTATTTAATCCTTTATTTGATAGGGACAATGCACATTAATGAACATCTGCATTGAAACAACAAAAACAGACGTAAACACGCCGGATTATAGCCACAGGGCTAATTTACATCCGCAGTCCCTAGACAAATTACAGAAATACAAATTATAACATACAAATCTAAGAAAAACAATACTAAAATGAATAAGTACAGGCAAAAGTAACATATATGCAGACACACACACATAGCCACACATCAACACACACACACACATATACAGACACACACACACACACACACACACACACACACACACACACACACACACACACACACACCCGAAAAAAACATGCACATACACACATAGCCACACATATACACACACATACACACACACAAATACACACAAACACAGGTACACACACAGACACACACACATACATACACACACACACGCAAACTCACGCACACACAGACACACAAATACACACAAACATGCACGCACACACAAATAGACAGCCTCACACAGACACACACACAAACGCAGACACAGATACACAGACACACACACACACACAGACACACACACACACACACAGACAGACACACACATACACACACACCCAAACACACATGCACGCACACACACACACACACACACACACACACACACACACACATGCACATAGCCACATGTATACACACACAAAGACACTCATACACACAAACACACATGCACACACAGACATACACACACAGACACACACACCCAAACACACACACACAGACACACAAACAACACACACACACACACACACACACACACACAGACACACATGCACACATAAGTCACTGTATTGATAGAATGTACTGTGTTGGATTTATTAAGGCTTCTTTGAAGGCATCCTCAACAGCTGTCACACTGGGTCTCACTCATTAGCATCAGCAGGTGCGGTGATTAATGATCCAAGACAGGCTTTATAAGTGCTGAAGGAACACCAATCATCTATGCTGATGATAGTGTAGTGGATATGGCACATTCCTTTGGTGTGGTAGACCTGGATTCGAATCCCACTGTGACACATCAGTTAATGTGTCCCTGACCAAGATGTTATTTCTCTTTTTCAACTATTCTCACTACTTCAACTTATTCTTACAGATTTAAGCTATTCAACCAGTTTAGCTTTAGCAATTCAGCTATTCATGTTTTATTTTGGCTCTCTGTAACTTCTGCATACCTTCAGCTATTAAAACCATTCAACTTTTAAAATGTTCAGCTCTTTCAGCATGATAGGACTTCTTCAACTTTTTCTACTATTTATACTTTTTTAAATATTAAGAAATTTTCAGGTAATTCATTTTAACTTTCATATTTGACAGTATTACAGTTCAGCTTCCAGCTTTTCTAACAATGTATTTTAGCTCTTCACTTATTTAGGTAATGCAGTTTAGCTTCCATCTCTGACAATTTCCAGATTTTTCAGCAGTGCGGTGCAATGCATTTGGGCTTTAAGATTTTTCATACAATTTGTTTCATATTTCTGCATATGTCATTATCAGTTAGAAAATATACTCAGACCTCACAATGTTCTACATATTTTGTCATTTTTCAACTTTTAAAGCCAACAATTCAGTTTAGCATCAACCTTTATCTTTTTAATGAAATTCATACTTATATACAATTTCCACTTTTTCAACTACTCTCACTACTTCAACTTCTTCTTATCCTGTTTAGCTTTAGCAATTCAGCTATTCAGGATTCCCACGCATTTTCTGCAGGAAATGCATTTTCTAGTCTGTAGTTTAGGATTTAGTCCTTACGTCCACCCAGACGCCTATAGAAGGGAGACAGAGGACACAAATCCTCAACAGTTAGCTGTCAGGTCACTGTGTGTGTGTGTGTGTGTGTGTGTGTGTGTGTGTGTGTGTGTGTGTGTGTGTGTGTGTTTGTGTGAGGATTGTGCAGGGCAGATTTCATGGTTAGTTGATCACAGGCATCCCAGGCCCGAGCCTCATGACAGCTGCAAGAGCCACTGCCCCCATCCACACACATACACAGACGCACACACACACACACACACACACACACACACACACACACACACACACACACACACACACACACACACACACACACACACACACACACACACACACACACAGAGTCCACACACATCTCCAGTCTATTTCTTGTCAGCCTACAACAACAATTTCTGTTATCTTTCTCTTTAGCTGCCAAACACTCCACTGTGTTCACCAGCTAGTCTCTAACTGTCTCTGCCTACGGTTTGCAGGTAGAGCACAGTGATTTTTTACAGCTTTTTTCTCTGAAAACAGCTGTCTGCTGCTGGGAACCAGGATGCTGAGAGCGGTGAGAGTGAAACAAAACAGCTAAACAATGAACTGAAACTCACCGCATATTCAGCTGATACTTCCTAGAAGGTTCATCACTAACAGAGGCACTTTTCATGGGTCACATTGTCACTGCACTTTGATTTTAGCCACTTTAAGATTTTCATCAAACTGTTAAATATTGACAGCTATTATTTACCTTGTCTAGTAGGGGAGAGTACAGTTAATGGAGTGGGTTTCATTTCTCAGTCACTCTGTTTTCCATGTTGCAATGGTCAGAAGGCCCTATAGGCTTCCTCGCTCTCTTCTGTACGTGCCAGCTAACAAAGGTGGCCATTTTGAGTTTTTCTGTTTGGTTTGGTCCAGCACTGCTCATTCCCAGAGCATGTGTGCTGCTAATCATCCTCATCATTAGAAGATAAAGAGTGTGGCAGGCAGCTCTCCATTCATACCTCACGTTAAACTATAGATCAAGATCCTCGCAGGGTCGTTAGCCTTGCCATTGATTGTTCCTCTTAGTCCACGTTTATCATGTCAGACACAGTGTATAGACTCCCCTCCTTTAGCCCTCATACCCAGCAGCCCCCTCTTGAGACTCAAGGACGCTGACCCTTGACCTCCAGGGGTCACTCGGTGACTGAGCGCCGGCACAGACTGCCTACTGCAATGCTAGCTCGGAGATAATGAGCTTGCTGTAGCTTAGTTTAGCTGCACTGGGCTTGTGAAAAGCATGAATAGTGCATATCTGCAACATTCTTAAAGGTGCTGTTTTGCCTTAGGGTGCTACAGTAATCCCATGTCCAAGCAGGATGAAGACTAATGTGGTTAGAACACATCATCCCAGTAAAATCTGCTGCGCGGCTCTGGACCCCCTAATCTGGTGCCGTTGTGCTCCTTCACCCTCAGCCAGGCCATACTGTAATAATAACAAACCTTACCACTATATAAACTACCACTGCAACACAATAAATCATTATTGCAACCATAACTACTACATTACGTTGTGATAATGCAACACGGATAATACCAACATAGCTGCTTTTATATCGACTATAACCGTCAGTGTAACACATCATCACTGTGATAACCACAACAATAATAACTATACCACCTCTAACCACTGCAGTAGGCTGCAGAAATTTTTTTATGAGAAATGATGCATTATCAGAATATTATCTCCTAGGATGCAGTGTTACTTGTGGTTCCCATAGTCTCTAAAAGTAGAATGGGAGCCAGAGCCTTCAGCTACCAGGCTCCTCTCCTATTGAACCAGCTCCCAGTCTGGGTTCGGGAGGCAGACACCGTCCCCACAGTTAAGAGTAGGCTTAAAGGACAAATCCAGCACAAAATGAACCTAGGGGTTAATAACACACATGTACCGAGTTCGACGGCTCTCTGAGATTTGTTTTCATGCTAATCGAATGTGACCAGTTTTATCGCAAACCGCTAATTACCTTATAACGCTCGTTGCGGGGCATGGGTAATATAAAAAGAAATCGCTATTTCTATACCACTAACAAGGCTCAAAATAGCACCACACTTCCACATAGCATAATGTGGGTCCCTACATGTAAACCGAAGCATTGAGAACTTTGTAATTGTTCTTTGACAGTTTATTAAAAAGATAGTTTAGAAAGACATTACCGAGCGGCATCTTGGGAAAACAGTCACAACCAGTCGAACAATGAATGGCGTTCAACAGGAGCTGAACTGTCACTTGAAATCTCCCATGGTCCGTGGTTCGTCGGTTGACTGGTCGTGACTGTTTTCCCACTGTTATAAGGTAATTAGCGGTTTGCAATAAAACTGGTCACATTCGATTAGCATGAAAACAAATCCCAGAAAACGGTTGAACTCGGTACACGTGTTATTAACCCCTAGGTTCATTTTGCGCCGGATTTGTCCTTTAACACGCTCCTCTTTGATAAAGCTTATACTGTAGTTAGGTCTGGCTCAGGTTTGTAGTCAGGGCAGGCTCAGGTTTGCCTTCGACCAGCTCTTAGTTATGCTGTTTTGACACACTGAGCTCCTCTTTCATTCAATATGTATGCAACCATGTCCCACTAATGCTTAAATGCACTTAGCTTCTTCCAAGGAGTCCGTGTGCTTTCATGCTTTACAGATTTCCTTGGATTGTGGTGGCACCTGGATTGTGTTTGCAGGTGCTGCGGTGGTCCTGCTCAACTCCCTGTAATGTCCTACTACGCAATGCACTGCTACTACTATTATTACTAGTCATAGTTCTATTATCTTTATTGTTACTATAATTGCCACTGTTCATCATGTCATTCATTTATACCCACTGCTATAATTATAATGAGTCATATTTCTGTATTTCTCTGGCTCTCTCCCCCAACCATCAGAAGGCCGCCCCCCAAGAGTCAGGTTCTGTCCAAGGTTTTTGACTGTTAAAAGGAAGTTTTTACTCTCCAAATGCTTGCTCTTGGGGGGAGTTGTTGGGTCTTTGTAAATTATAGAGTGTGGTCTAGACCTACTTCTTGAATTTAATTATTTTTTATGATACATTTTTTATTTATTTTATATTTTTTGAACACAACATATAGAACAAGCAAATACAATCGAACAGGAACCAAAACCCTCACCCACCCCCCACCCTCTGCGGTCTCGAGGAAAACAAAACAAACCAAAATACAAGAAAACAAAAATCACACCTTGCCTAGTCGCTCTATTCTATTTCTTGTGATGTTGAGGTCACCAGGACCGATACCTGTGCTGCTGCGTTACTCCATAGGTCTATAGTCGTTGACTTGGCTTTGGTAATGCTTGCTGTAGAGAGCTCAAGCATAACTATGTCCAGAAAATACGCCAACCACTGTTTTATACAAAGTGAGTTGGGGGGGGGGAGCCAGTGCTGAGCTATCATGTTTTTGGTTGCGGTTCAGCCGGCTAGCCAAATCTTTCCCTGTCTCCCAAGCAGGTGTAATTTAGAGTCGTCATTAAGTAACAAAACAATCAGGTCAGTAAGGATTCAACATCCTATCACATCAGATATTATTGATGTTGTTTTATTCCAAAACTCATGCAAGTTCCAGTTTGTTCAGGTTGACAGAACGTGCAATAAGGAGTCGGAATGACTTAAAGGTCCCTTGGTGTGAAAATGTCACTTTAGGAGGTTTTAAACATTAATATGCATTCCCCCAGCCTGCCTATGGTCCCCCAGTGGCTAGAAATGGCGATAGGTGTAAACCGAGCCCTGGGTATCCTGCTCTGCCTTTGAAAAAATGAAAGCCCAGATGGGCCAATCTGGAATCTTGCTCCTTATGAGGTCATAAGGAGCAAGGTTACCTCCCCTTTCTCTGCTTTGCCCACCCAGAGAATTTGACCAACCCATGAGAGAGAGGCATCATCACTTTCAAATGAGCAAAGTGGCAGTTGGTCAAGGCCACACCCCACTCTCCACCTTGCCCCCCCCCTCTCCTCCTCAATAGCTACAGACACAGAAATGGCATATCCTAAGGAAAGCTCATTGTGGGACTGGCTCTAGTGGCTGTAATTTTGCACCAAGGCTGAATTTCGGGAAAGAGACTTCAGATACAGTATTTGGGGACCACTAAGGTCTATATAAAAGCATCCACAGAGCACCATGTCATGGGACCTTTAAGAGACGTATCTCTTCTGAGGCGTCCAATATGTTCTATGGCTCACTCTCAACCTCTGTTTTTCCATTCTTCACAGTAGACAAAAACGAAACCATGGATTTCTGGTATAAAAATGTATTTAACAAACTAACAGTACAAACAACACTCCCATAAAATGTGATATGTGAACTAAATATGCTAATTAGTTAAATATATTTCTTACACTGTGTTAAAAGTAAAACTTATCTGCTTTTTAGTTCGCTGTCTTGCTTTTTTGGAGCCAGAAGTGACCATATACAGTATAATATAATTACCAGCTAGTTAATTAGCAAGGTGCCTCCATAATTTACTTTACCATATTAATTGGGATGCTAATTTTGACTCACAAAAAACAGGCAAAAAACAAAATGTACCTACCGGAAAAAATGAACAGCCAACTCCTTAGTGTCTTTTAGAAGAACCAAATGCTGAACAAGAAATTTTTTTGTTAAGATTATTTTTGGGCTTTTCAGCCTTTAATTGATATGACAGCTAGGTGAGAAAGGGGGGAGGACATGCAGGAAATCATCACAGGTCGGATTCAAGCCCTGGACCTCTGCGTAAAGGCATAAACCTCTCAGTATATGTGCGCCTGCCCTACCCACTGAGCCAACCCGTCCACTGAACAAGACATTTTAAGGCAACCAAAATGTTCCAATGAACTTTGCTGAAGTGAAAACACACAGTGAGAGGGTCAAAGTTTAAGAAGAAAACATGAACAACAGACAAAAACAAGTTGAGGTCTATTTTAATGCCCAATGTGTTAGCATGGTAAGCACTGCTAAGCCTATGTCTTGATTGACAGGTCCTAAAGCATTCTCTGCTTTATTGTCTATTTTAAAATAAACGGGACCATCATTTACTAAATGAACATAAACTCATTATGAAAGTGTTTACTGAGGTAATAAATCAAGTGAGAAGTGGGCTTATTTTCTCATAGACTTCAATAGAAACAGACTTCTTTTTGGAGCCAGTGATTCGCCCCCTGCAGGAAATTAGATAGAATGCAGCTTTAAGGAGTTTCGGCTTCACTTTTTGAAGATTGCCGTTTGGTTTTATATTGATGCAGCTAGTTTGAGTTCCTGCACAATTCCTCTTTCTGTGTCCATGGTGGCTAACACCAGGAGAACAATCTAGAAATGTCAAACCCAAACATTTCCTGTTTGTTTTTTTTCTGATAGAGGTGAAGGAGTGGTGGAATCCCTGTGTCTTACATTGGTGACTGACAATAGCTATACCCATATTTATTTATATGAAAGTCTCCAAGGGGATGAAAAAATGAATTAATGTTTACTCACTTTAACAGAGAAAGAGAGAAAGATGTGAGGCAAATAAAGTAATGAAAAAAGGAAGGATTGTGGAGGAGGGATGCATGGATGGTGGCTGGTAGCTTTAGCAGCATTCCAGCAGGCAAGACTGGCCTCATTGTCCTGTGTGTGTGGGAACCTCGGAACACTTCCTTTAAGAGCGATTAACAGGAAACCTGAAACGCTGGATTACTGACCCTTCTCATGTTCACCTCAACCTGCTGTAGATCAAGTCATTCAACCCCCTTACTCATCCCATCTCTCTCTCTCTCTCTCTCTCTCTCTCTCTCTCACACACACACACACACACACAAACACACACGCCTGTAGGTTATTAACCTGTCATGCAGTGTAAGCTGATGACCAGTGATCATTAGGGTGCTCAGTGATCATTAGGGTGCATCAAAATGAACTAGTCAGTTATGCATTTCATACCGCTCATTGCAAGGATGGAAATGGTTGGTAGGCATGTCCATCTGTCTTCCATTATTGCCGTACAACACTGGTCCAAATCAACATGTCCCAACAGCAAGTGACAACACTGCCATGACGTCTGCTATGATATTCACAATCCAGTGCATGATTGGGTAAGATTTTTGTAATCCTTACAAAACTCAACCATCAGCTAAAATGTAAAAATCCCCTCTAGACATTTTTTTATGACATATAAAATATATAAATACTAATAATAATTTGTGTGTAGTATGGTTTCCACATCACTAAGTTTCATACTGGACCCTGATTGGCTGCAAACTAGTTGTAATGTCAAAACCGCTGCTGGTTTTTATTCTAAAATGTTAAACTGAGATTTAAGTTGAGCTCAAAGAAGCTTTGTAGATGAATGTGGAAACAAACTGCACTGGCATATTTTAGCACAATGACGCTCAAACATCACAGTGAAGTATCATTAAGAATAAAGCATTTTGGACTGGAGGGGGAACTAAAACATTCTAGTCTATTGTAGTATTTTCATGAAATTTGCTTTGTACATATATCCTTTCCAGAAGATGCCTCCTGATTATTTTTGGTAACCCCCTGATCTCTTCTCTGTCACTACGAACAGAGCACAAATTTGCAGTTGTACAAAACAAGCCTAATGTCCAGAGTGTGTTAAGCTAAACTTAGCATGTTGTGGGGATCAACCCTTTCTATTGTGTACAATCCATGAGCTTTCCTCCAGTGCCACCTTTAGGGCAAAACTTTGTAGCCCTTCAGCGGGTAGAGCTCTATGAATAGTAAATTCATCAGTACACTTTTGTAAGGTTCAATGAACACTGCAGGCTGTAGGGGGTACAGTATTAGCAGTATATTCCTGTCCTTATTCTGTAGCTGATGCTACAATAACACATTGACATCACTTGATGAAGATTTCTGTCTGTTTCCAAAGGTGGATTCATTCACAGGGCAGTGAGATGACATGACTGTGTAAGTGGAGTAACACAAAGATCAGATGTCATCATGTGGTTCTCTGATATCATAACTTCAGCAGCAATAGCATGCATTTATTGCTTTGTGTGTGTTGGTTACTATTAGCTGGGAGCTAATGTAAGCAATGGGCAGCTGGTAGCAGAAAAGCAAAGCAAGACCAGCTACTGTGAGTCTATTAGCTTCTAGTTGGTTCATTTATAGTGAGGGTGTGTTGGTGTGACAGCCTGTGCTGCCATCTAGTGGTGAAAATGTCTCTACATAGTTTGGTGAAGTGAAGATGCACCATAATACAACTTAAAATATTACAAGCCTTTAAAAGGCATAACTCATAATCCAGATGTAGACAAAAGGACCACCATCCTTTTCATTGTTTTTAACTGCTATTATGTTTTATGTAAAGCATTTTAAATTGCCTTGCTGCTGAAATGTACCGTAGAAATAACGCTGCCTTGCCTTGCCATATTACCAACATTTTTAAACCCAGGACTGGAATCTACCATCACTCCCACAATGATTGATGGGTATGTTGATACACAGACTAAGACAAAATCACATCAAAGTAATGTTTTTTAGTGTTAACCATTGGTTCAGATTAGTTATTTTTACAATCACAAGATAACAACACCTATGTTTCTGATTATGGTCAATTCAGAAACAATTATTTAAATCTTTAAGGCAAACATTGTCAAATCATGGCTGCCTAGGTGCACCTATCCCACAAGGTGCTGGAGGATTTCTCATGCCAGATGATATCATTAGCCCACAGAGCTCGGGTTTTGGAACCAATGAATAAGACAGCATTGTGCAGTCCCTCCAGGATTTCGCGATGTTGACCAATCACCGCAACTTTACCGCAAATTTGACCAATAACCGGAGTTTCTTCAACCAATCACAGCAGTCCCACGTGCCAGACTGTGCGCCAGTATGTGACTCTGAGAGCCACTGACCAAGCAGGAGTGAGAACAGGTTGACGTAACACACGTATGTTGCAAAATTAATTTCCTTGTTTCTGCTATGAAAATGAGACCTGTGTGACTCAAATATCTCACATTTACCAACAAAACGTACAGCGAAAGACCGTGCAAAACATGTCAGACCAACCTGTATACATTTTAACATCAATGTACGCTGTAACGTTTTTTCATTCTAAAGAATTGCTGTTTCCTGTCAGCTATCTGCAGTGGGTGGGGCTGCTGCTCGGTTCCCCCCACGACTGACGCGCGCACACACACACACAAACACACAAACACAAACACAAACACACAACACACACGGTGGATACAGGAAAAACCGAAGATGAGACGCACACAATGACTTAAACAGAGGACAGCTACGCTTGTTATTGTAAGTGCAATGATAAGCTTAAGTCCAATAAGTACTTTATCAAACTGTATGAATGTGTGTCCCAGGCCAGGATAGGAAATTTACTAACAATGTAAAGATCAACAAGCCACTATCAGATATGTTCAAATTTGATTCATTCAATGAATTTGAATTTTTTGTCTTAAATCCACCAGCCATTTTCATAATATACCAACAATTACAGCATCCTTTTTGGTAAGGTTACTAGGAAAACTCAGCCCAGAGTAGTTCATTCCCCCTGAAGTATACCAAAAAGAAAAATTGCAACTTTTTTTTTAATTTTCACTGTCTCTCGCAACTTCATTGCAACAAAAATACAAAAGACATTACAACTTTTATCGCAATTTTTTACAAAAGCTCCTGGAAAATCAGGCGTTTTGGGCCGCAACAATTTCAAAAAAGGCTGCAAAATCCTGGAGGGACTGATTGTGGAAGTCATAGTTAAAACAGGCCTATGATCACTGCTAAAGGTTGTTGATTATGAAAATGCTAGTTAGTTTAAAGACAGTAATATGTGGAGCGCTGGTGGCAAAAATGTGACAACATTCAAAGTCAAAAGGTCAAAGTAATAACGACCAATTTGACACAATGTTCTAACATTCAGCAATTTTAGTTGCTTAAATTTCAATTTGAGTTGTAATCTGTGCCATGAAATTACCAACTTCTTCTCTGGGGACTACCAACGTTAAACTTCACAACCGCAGTCCTGCTCTAACCTCTAACTTTCCTAAACCCAACCGTTTATTGTTTTCCTAAACCCAACCATCCCGTTCTTCTTTTCCTAAACCCAACCGTCCCATTGTTGTCCCATGTGTCATGGAAACGTAAGCCCACCCACGACCTTTTCCTTAACTTAAGGAAGGAAAAAAACATTTTGCACATTTTTTTGCAATTCCATGAAACTGCCACAGACTTCGCCAGTGAACTCAAATCGCTGGCAGAATGTCTAGCAGAAAAAGTAAGGAGAAAGGTGGATAGGAAAAAGTAAAAGAAAAAGAGGGCCAAGTCTCTCGAGACTGATGCAGAAAAATGCAAAAAGCTCACAGAGCTTTTTGGTTGCAGTGCAACTGCCAGCAGCAGAAGCACTGCATTGCTTAGCCAGAGTGTAGAGGACCAAGTGGAAGCTGAGCTGAGCATGAGCATCCACAGCCTGGTCGTGATGAGGGACCCACATGTAATTTTTGGAAGTCCAATTTCGGTCCACTGAAGGGGTTGTTTTGTAACCCCAGGCGACGTCTTTTTTCGACTTCTAATGCACGTCTAATGTTGACGTCTGTGGGACCTCTGTGTAAGGGCTATTTATAGTCCAAATGTGGTCGTTTGTGGACGTCTTTTCAACGTCAAATTTAGATTAATTTTAGACATTGTTTTTATACTACTTTTATAACTGTAGTCCCATGTTTCAAGAGGGTGGAGGACATGTTTTCTGTACCATGTGATAATTTTCCTGTGTAGCTTTGTTTGGCTCAGCAGCTAGTTTCAACAGGAAATGCATTACAACTTTGTATGCATCTCCAGTTATCTGCTGAGCCAATCAAATGGAGTTTTTGGGAAATGATCTGGAACAGTTAGTATGCCACCTTCTGAAATGGGACTAGATCATTTTCCAAAAACCCCATTTGATTGTCTCAGCAGCAGATAACTGGAGACACATACAAAGGTGTAATGCATTTCCAGTTCAAACTAGCTGCTGAGCCAAACAAAGCT